>NC_054481.1:119915427-120515427 GCF_017639515.1 Carcharodon carcharias | reverse complement strand
TATATGTTTACTGGTCTGGGAATTAAGACCAGAGAAGGTGATATTAATTTTCTTGGAATGTCAAAATGAGATAAATTTTGTTTTTGTCGTAATGGCCTGAGTTTGCTTCACCTTTGTATTTTTTTGGCACCGGGTATGCCAGCATGTAATGCTGGACGTGAATGGCTCTAAACTTTATTACGTAGGCACTGAGTGGACTTTGGGTTCAAACGAAAGGGTCATTTCAGGCATCCTGGATGGAGGCGGCAGTCCTGGCATGAGGTGGAAGTAGATCTTTGACAGCCTAGCTAAAGGAGCATTGGATCAAGGTGTCATTGGTGTCCCTGCCTCCCTGAAGGAAAATCAGGTTCAATTGGGTTTTTAATGGCCTTAAGTGGCCTCTTAATTGATGGTGGGTGTGGCTCCAACACCACACATGCCTACCAACCTGAAGATTGCACGCGTGCAAGATGATGTTGGGACGCTTGCCCGATGTCTTCTTGTGCTATTTTACGCAGTGGGTCAGGTGAGCGCCTCCCTGCAAGGTGTAAAATTCTGCCCCATGGGAATTATTTCGCACATAGGAAGACCCCTCAGGCAAGAAAGAGATAAGGAACCTTTTAAATCTGTTGTTGCTAATTGTGGTGGAATGTTGTCTATGTCACTAGAAGAAATTTTACTTCCTCTTTGAATAGTGCTATGGAACCTTATACATCCAGCTAAACAGACAGACATTAAATCCACCTTAAATCGGCAGTCATGTTTAATGATACATAAATCTGCTAGGTCTTTGGATTTATGGTTTGTGATGGCCTAATGATCTAGTAATTAGCTCATCTGTCTGATTTCTCAAAAAATTGGTTACCTCACTCTTTACAATAGACCATCATCTCTCATCACATGCTTGATAACCTTGCGGGTTATTTTTGAAAGAAAGTTCATTTTGACAGAATTTCATTATCAGTCAAACAGCACACGTTTCTTCCAGGTTTTGGCACACTTTCAATTCTGAATGTATAAACAGTTTCTTCCCTGCTGTGTCTTCAGATTCTGGCACTTCCTATGCATAACTGCAGAGGACATTGATACCATAAAACACTAATAACCAAGTTAAGATGTGATTAAATAGTGACTAGGTGTCAGCTGTGGCTCAGTGGGAGCACTTTCACCTATGAGTCAAAAGGATGTGGGTTTATACACTTTAGGCACAAAACTAGTACACCTGTACCGTATTGAGGAAGTGCTATACAGCCAGAGGAGTCATCTTTTGGATGAGATTTTTTTTATTCGTTCACGGTATGTGGGCATCACTGGCTAGGCCAGCTTTTATTGCCCATCCCTAAATCCCTATGTTAAATCAAGATGTCTGTCCTCTGAGGTGTATGTAAAAGATCCCATGGCACTATTTTGAAGTAGAGCAGGTACTATGATTTCAGTGGAGACCGATAACTCTTAAAACAGAGTTTGAACTTCCAGTTAATAGTTGAAAGGATGACATGATAAGATTTTATGTTTTAAGACTTTTACTAAAACAAGAGATTAAATGCACTGAACACTAACTTTATAGGCAGCTTATACATCAAACCACAGAATAGAACATTCCACACTCTCTTTTAGCACAACCAAAAACACAGCCCACAGACATACTTTACACTGCCCTTTAATTCAATTCTCCTGGAGACATTCCCAAAGTGATTCTTAGTTCCTGAGGGTTCACTTCTGTCTTTTCCTTTCCTGGGGAGTTTTAATCTCAGAACTGACTTTCACAAGTGATGTTTTTCACCCAGAGATTCTTCCTCTAGCGCATGCTAGATGAATTTTAACTCCTCATGAATTTGCTCTTTTCAATTTAAGCATGAGCTCCCATCTGCACTCCTGCATGGTGAACAGTAGCGCATTGCTGCCTATAACTGCATTTCCTCCCCTGGATCGTGGCAGCCTAACTTTGTCTCTGAATTTCAGGGGTATCTTAGACCCTTCCCTCTCAAACCCCATCTGCATGGCAACATGAATCACATAGGCCTTGTATCGATGTAGAAATGCTGATTAACTATCCTTGAGACCACTGCATGTTTTGTCTAGGAAGTAAATGAAGAGGCATAAATGTTTACAACCTGACAGCTGGGACTCTGGAGACTCACAGTCTATTCACTGTTAGCACACAGATTTCTGCCATTGTCTGCAAGTATAAACACCTTGCACCTTCTTCCCAGTGAAACAATCTGAACCCCCTTTAATCTCTAACAATCAAAGCACCCAGGCCTGCCATCAAACAGATGTCAGAGCAGGTCACATGACCCCCTTCATTTTACCTTAAATTAAAGGTACAGTCCCAAAGCACAACAATCTTATAAACGTCATAACTGTAACACAGGGCAGTCCACCCTGGAATCCTGGTCAATATTTCCCACTCAATCAATGTCACTAGAATATGAAACATCTGGTCATTATCAATTTGCTGTTTGCTGGACCTCGATATGTGTAAGTTCGCTGTCATGCTTCCTACAGTGACTACACTCAATAGGTTGTCCTGAGATTGTGCAAGGCACTATATAAATGCAAGTTCTTTTGTTCTTTAAGATGTCTGCTATTGTCTTCAAGATCTACCAAGGATTTGGGAACTTATAGTTTGCTGTTTGATGTGTTGGGCTTTGGAAGGGACGTTGAGGGGGAAGCAGACATCAGGAGCTTCATCACAAGAACCAAAACTGAAATCTGAATTTTGTAAGGTTGTACCTGAAAGCTAGATGAAAAGGAGAACCTCCTTAATCGCCAATGTAATCTGGACAATAACAACAACAAATTATATTCATATAGCGCCTTTAATATAGCAACACGTCTTAAGATGCATCACAAGAGCATTAAAAAACAAAATATGACACCAAGACACGCAAGAAGATATTAGGTCAGATGACTAAATCTTGGTCAAAGGTTTTAAGGAGTACCTTATAGAAGGAAAGCAAGGTAGAGGGGCATAGAGATGTAGAGAGGAAACACCAAAGCTTAGGGCCTGGGCAACTGAAAGTACAATAGTGGAGCAATTAAAATTGGAGATGTTCAAGAAGCCAGAGTTAGAAGAATCCAGTTATTGCGAAGGGTTGTGGAGCTGGAGGAGATTACAGAGATAGGGAGGGACAAGGCCATGGAGGAATTTGAAAACAAGGATGAGAATTTTAAAATCAAGAGAGCAAATGTTGGTCAATGAGCACAGCGATGATAGGTGAATGGGACTTGGTTTAAGTTAGGAGACAGGCAATAGTGTTTTGTATGACCTCAAGTTTACGATGGGTAGAATATGAAAGTCCAGCCAGAAGTGCATTGGAATAGTCAAGTCCAGAGATAACAAAGGCACGAGTGAGGGTTTCAGCAGCAGATGATTTGAGGAAGAGACAGAGTTGGATGATGTTACGGTGGTGGAAATAGGCGGTCTTAGCGATGGAGCAAATATGTGGGCCGGGGTTGGTTAAGTCCCGTGGCTGGAGTGGGAAGCAAGAGTGTTGTCCATCTTGGAGCCCAGTGGGAAAACATGCTGAATCACATGATACTGGGTTCATTAATTATGTAGCCAGGGGTTTTCCAACATTGTTCGCGGCAGGGCAAGCAGAAAGTCTGCCGTCATATCCAGGTGCATATCAGGTAATTTAGAAGATATGACTTTATTGCGCTCTTAATTATGGACCAAGACAAGGAACACTGAATCCAGACAGTATCAGCAACCAGATTCAGTGATGCTTCACTGGAAGTACTGCTAAATGCTGTGAAGGAGATGAGGGTCGTCCTCGACCTGAGGAATGGAAGGAGGAGGCCGACCTGACTCACCAACTCTGCATGGGAGACAGTCACCAGGGTGGTGAGTGCCAATTGCATTTATCAGAGGGCAGCCCTGCATTGAAGGAAAAGGATGAATGGCCTCATCCTCGCCACCAAGGTAAGTGAACCTTCTAGTCCACATACTCACCTTGCTGAATGGGAACTGGGGTGTGGGCCTCAATGGCAAGGCCACCATCTATGCTGCCAATGCATAAAAGTGCATCCATATAATTACAGAAACAGGCCCTTCAGCCCATCATGTCCATGCCAGCTATCAAGCACCTATTTATTCTAATCTCATTTTTGAGCACTTGGCCCATAGCCCTGTATGATATGGCGTTTCAAGTGCTCATCTAAATGCTTCTTAAATGTTGTGAGGGTTTCTGCCTCTACCAGCCCCTTAGGCAGTGTGTTCCAGATTCCAACCAGCCTCTGGGTGAAAAAATCTTTCCTCAAATCCCCTCTAAACTTCCTGCCCCTTACCTTAAATCGATTGACAGCTCCACTAGGAGAAAAGCTTATTCCTATCTACACTACCTATGCCCCTCATAATTTTGTATACCTCTAAAAGGTCCCCTATCAGCCTTCTCTGCTCTAAGGAAATCAACCCTTGCTGTGTTAGTCCTCCCAAAATGCATCACCTCAAACTTCTCAGGGTTAAATTCCATTTGCCACTGCTCTGCTCACCTTACCAGCCCATCTATATCATCCTGTAATCTAAGGCTTTCTTCCTCACTATTTACGACACCACCAATTTTCGTGTCTTCTGCGAACTTACAGATCACACCTCCCATATTCACATCTGAATCATTAATGTAATCACCTCAACCTGATGCAGTGATGCCCCATAGCCCCATTGCAGTCCATATGGTCTGCAGGTAGAGAGGTGACTGCGAGTCTTTGACTGTGTCACATAGAGAGCTCATATTGTGTGGGAGCATAGAGAGCAGAGCATTAGCTGCTGATGCCATACCTCTGTCAGCCTTTTCCTTCTGTATGAGCTCACAGCTCTGGAGGGTGATGCTGAAGAATCTTTGTGGACTAGCTGCAGTGCATATTTCACATGGCTCATAGTAGTCAGTAGGTTGTTGGTGAAGACTGGCATCATGTGAATGCCACCTGCACCCCAGCTGCTCTCAAACCATCTTCTCTCCTTACGCAGGACAAGTTAACGCACAACAAGTGCAAGAAAGGGAGGACAGGAGGGGGTGTAGCTGGACTTCGGCACCTCACACCATTCAAAGAGCAGGCTGCTGAGCTGGCAGGGTAGGATCAGGATCGTTCATATGCAGATGGTGAGGTTGGCATCCAGCCTCCATCCAGTAAGGAACCGTGCTTACTGTCTTGGCATAGAAACTGACAGGTTATGCTTGGTGCCATGTTGGAGGTAGCTCATGCAATCACTCACTCTCTCCTCTTTTGATTATAGGTGCCAGCAAGAAGAGGGTGAGGCCTGACCCCAAAGCTGAGTGCAGCACAGTGGAGTGAAGACAATGAAGACATTGCACCTGTAGAGCCGTCACTGCAGTCACCTGCACCCTCCACCAGTCCAGAGACACACACCTCGGTGGGTACTTGATCTAGTTCAGGCAGGGTCTCACACTCTGGTGGTCACCTCATTGACAGGTGTCCGCAGCAGGAGGTGGTAGGGACAACCAAGGTCACCGGCACTCTGAGGACTGCTGGGGAAGAGACCTCAGCTGATCAGCCTCTGGGAGAGGTCCTAGACAAGATGCTGGAGATGCAGCGAGAAATGAGAGAACATCAGGCTAAGGTGTTGGAGGCCCTCCATAGAGCTGCACGTGAGGTGGAAGAATCCGTCCACCTGCTGGCTGAAGTTGTACCAACATGTATGTGCATCAAGGTCTCCATGGGGAGGGTGGAAACACCATGGAGAACTTGGTCCAGCAAAATGCCCAGTTTCTGCCAGAGATGCGCAGAGACCTGCATTACATCACTGTAACCATGGGCGAGCTTTTGCAGTGGCTATGTGAGGGGGGGATGGGGCACCTTGACCTCCCTCCAGGTTCCCCTTTCCCTCAAGGAGTCACGGGGAGGCCCATGGGTACCCAAAGGGAGGAGGAGCATCACGTGGACACCCGTGGGACCTCCACTCAGGACTCTTTGAGGGCGCCTGGCCGTTCTGATTCCCTTCTGTCTGGGACCCCATCAACTCTGATCTCTGGGGCTGCAGAGGGTGCACCTGCCCCAGATCAGGAAACCCAAACTAAGCTGGGGCTCTCCAGGCATTGAGGCTCCAGAGGACATCTGCCAAAGTCACCAAAGACAATAGGGCATAGTGGTGAGCAGGCTGCCTCCAACCTTGCTGCAGATGTTGGGGAGCACCTAAGTGCAGTGGTAGGAAATGTAAAATAAAGAAGTACTGATCACATTATGGTGGCATGTGTGCACTATCATTGCTGATTGTTGATACTTGCTTGTTAATATATACGCAGTTGCACTTTAAAGAGCTCTGCTGTCTTTTCATTGCATCTGTTGACTTTAATACCTGTGCACACCCCCTATATTCAAGGAGACAATCCTGCCTGGGTCTATGTCCCTCTGGGATCATGGGTACACAAGAAGGCATCAATCTTGCGAACCATGTACAAGAAGTCTCCCACACACGCTAACATTTGCCCTTCACAGCCTTTGCCTAGTCAGAATGACATGTTGGGGTTCCCTTTTAGTTGTCCAGTTGAGTTGACCTGCAGCTCCGCCCACCTGACCCTATTCACATCCAGCATTTCCATATCTGGACTTCGAGGTATTGGGTAGGTCTGGAGCAACCATGGTGCGCATGTCCTTCAAGGCACGCTCAAATACCTTTTAACCTCCCCCTATCACCACTGATCCTCCCGTTGTCACTGTCATCCTCCCCATTGTCACCCTTGAACTACCTCTCCCCATCACCCTTCAACGAGTGTTACAGTGAGTGTCCCCTTCTTCCCTGAAGAGCGCCCCCCAGTTACCGTACCAATGCCCCCCCTTGTCTTCCCAACCCAAGGATCTGCATTTCATTTTGTCTCCCCTCCAACAACCCTAACCCACCTCTTCACCAATCATTACAGGACCCTCATCTCTGCACCCTACTGCATATCATTGTCCCCTTTAACTGTAACTATTCCATCACACCACCATTTCCCTCGCTTTGCCCCCCCCCCCAAGATTCAATTGATACCACAGACTCCATCCTCTGAACCCTCCCCAACCCCCCACTCCAGGTCCCCTTGTCGATCTGCACTTTACTATTGACCAGAAATTGAATTGGAATAGCCACATACATACTATGGCTACAAGAGCAGGTCAGAGGCTAGGAATCCTGTGATGAGTAACTCACCTCCTGACTCCCCAAAGCCTGTCCACCATTTTACAAGGCACAAGTCAGGAGACTGATGGAATACTGTCCCCTTGCCCGGTGAGTGCAGCTCCAACAACACTCAAGAAGCTTGACACAAAGCAGCCCTCTTGATAGTCATCCCATCCACAAACATTCACTCTCTCCACCACCGACGCACAGTAGCAGCAGTGTGTACCATCTACAAGATGCACTGCAGAAACCCACCAAGACTCCTTAGACAGCACTTTCCAAACCCACGGCCACTACCATCTAGAAGGACAAGGGCAGCAGATATATGGGAATACTACCACCTGGAAGTTCTTCTCAGGCCACTAACCATCCTGACTTGGAAATATGTCACTGTTCTTTACTGTCACTGGGTCAAAATCCTGAAACTCTCTCCCTAACAGCACTGTGGGTGTACCTACACCACATGGACTGCAGCAGTTCAAGAAGGCAGCTCACCATCACCTTCTCAAGGGCAATTAGGGACAGGAAATAAATGCTAGCCTGGCCAGCGAAGCCCACATAACTTGAATGAACAAAAAAAATTCTCAGTCCCATTCTTGCCCCTGCATTCCCCCACTCATGGTCCCATTCTTTCGCCTGCACCCACCACCCCCTCCCCACTCACGGTCCCATTCTTCCCCTGCAAGCCCCCACTCATGACCCCATTCTTCCCCCTGCACCCGCACCCCCTTCCCCACTCACTGTCCTATTCTTCCCCCTGCAACCCCCCCAACTCACCGTGCCATTCTTCCCTCTGCACCCCCTCACTCAAGAGGCAGAATTTTACGGCCCCATTTTGGTGGGGACCGGGCCGTAAAATGCGGTGGGCCGTTATAAATCCCATTGACGATGGTGGGAACGTAAAATCCCGCTGTTGTAAGATTCTCCCCTGCACCCCCCCAATCACGGTCCCATTCTTCCCCCACTGTCCTCCCTTTGCTCCTGCCCCATTTCCCCACTGCACCCATCCAAGACTCCTGCAAGACTTCCGTATTTCCCCCCACCTTTTGGCATCCAAACCAGCACCACCTCCCTGTCTTCTTTCCATACACCTGCACAAAGGCCTTCATCACACACCATTACCTGCTGCAGCCTTACACCTGCTGCTAGATGCTCTATTTGGTCAAAGCTCCACTTGGTTAAGGCACCACTGGCTGCACGAGTCTCCACCTGCAGCTCCTGGCTCCAATATCAAATTCAGGCTTCACCTGCAGCTCCTGGCTCCAACATTGCGAAGTTCCACCTGCAGCTCCTGGCTCCAACATTGACTCCAAGCTCCACCTGCAATTCCTGGCTCAACATCAACTCCAGGCTCCACTAGCTGTTCCAGGCATCCATCCAGGTAAAGCCTGACTTGTACATGCCCCGTTGGTCTGGATGTGTTCTAGACCAGTGTGAAATCCAGTTGACGAGACAGTTGATTGACGGTGGTTAAACTTCTAGTCGGGTGTTCATTTGAATCCCAACCGTGAGATGCAAAACAGCTTCCCGACGGCCTCTGGCTGGAATGATGATCTACCATTATCCCGCCATGGTGGCCAGGACCCCAAGTTCCCACCGTCATTTCACACCATCAGGAAACCGGGTTTTCAGCTCCCAACGTATTTCCCACCATGAACCCTGCCTTGCGGGAGCAGAAAATTTTTGGCCGTGGTCAGATGTTTACCGCAAAGTCAAATATGACACCAAGGTTGCAAAGAGACTGATTTAGTCTCAGACAGTTGCCAGAAAGCGGAATAGAGTCAGTATTTATGGAATGAGGTTTGGGCCGAGACTGAAAACAATGGCTTTTCTCTTCCCAAAGTTTAATTTGAGGAAATTTCTTCTCATCCAGTGCTGAATGTTGGATAAGCAATTCGATAATTTAACAACGGTGGAGAATTCGAGAGAGATGATGAAGTAGAGGTAAGGGTATTGTTAGCGTGCTTATGAAAACCAACAGTGGCCAGAAACTTACTTGTGTCTGGCCGGCTGGGTGGGAGCGGGCACAGAGCCGAATGCCGCGCCACCATTTTATGTGGGCAGGCCAATTAAGGCCCGCCCAGCATGGCGCACGGCCGGTAGCACTCAGCACTACCTGTGCAGGCGCGGGGGAGGAGGGAGAGTCAAATGAAAGAGCGCAGAAATCTCCCTGAGGCATGAAACTGCCTCAAGGAGATTAAGGACATAATAAAAGTTTATAAATAATAAAGTTAACAATGTCACATGACAGTGTCACATGAGCTGGCACATATTTATGAACTGTGCAAGAATTAATTAATAATTTTATAAAACCTTCAGGAAACATCATCCCGGCCTTGGATGAGGTTCCCTGAAAAACGCAAAGGCTGCTTGGGCTCCTTGCCTGCCCACCAACCTTATGGTTGGATGGGCAGCGCTGTTAATTATCTTAATTACTTCCCTAATGGCCTTAATAGGCCTTTGACAGTTCGGCAGGTGTGTAGCCGCCTCTGGCACATGCCAGCTAAATGAAAGATCTAATTGACATGCGGTGACATCAGGATGCACGCCCGATATCATCTCACCTCATTTTGCGTGTTGGGCCCACCCCTGAATGCCGACGGCAATATTCAGGCCACTGTGTTTTTCGATGATGTCACCAAGTGGAAGGGCATGGATAAGAAATTGGAGGGCACCAAGGATAGATCCTTGGGGAATACTATTGGTAATGGTGTGGGAGCTGAAAGGAAAGCCATTGCAAGTGATATTCTGTCTATGATTAGATAGGTAAGAGTGAAATCAGATGAGATCAGTCCCACCCAGCTAGACAACAGTGGAGGTGTTTTGGAGGAGGATGGCGGGGTCAACTGTGCCAAAGACTGAAGACAGGCTGAGAAGGATGAGGTGGGATAGTTTGCCTTTGCTACAGTCACATAAAATGTAATTTTTGACTTCGATAAGATTTATTGATTGAAGGGATTCAAATGTACGAGTTCTAGGAAAATGACACAACTTGCTGGTGCACTCTTATGTTTGTACACTGTCCTATCCTGTCACATTGGTTATCATTACACATACCACAATCCTGCATTATTGTCTTGTCCGTTCTCATGGATTTTCTAAATCTCCCCTTAGGTGATCCCTCCCCAATGTTTAGTTTAAAGCCCTCTCGATTGCCTGTTATACAACTCACCAGGACCCTGGTCCCAGCGCAGTTCAATTGAAGGTCGTTCCAACAGTACAGCTCCCTCCTTCCCCAGTACTGGTGTCAGTGCCCCAAGAATAAAAACCCATTTCTCCCACACCAATCTTTGAGCCATGAATTCAATTCTCTGATCTTACTTACCCTATATCAATTTGCTCTTGGCTCAGTTAGTAATCCAGTGTTTTATAAAAGTTCATCATTACTTACTTGCTTTTGTACCCTATGCCTCCATTCATAAAGCCCTGTATCCTTTTAGACACTTTCTCAACTGTCCTACCTTCAATGATATATTTCAGGTCTCTCTGTTCTGCACCTCCTTTAATTTATATTGCCCCTCCTCATTCTTCCTAACAAAATATATCACTTCATATTTCTCTGTATTAAATTTCATTTCTCACATGTCTGCCCATTCCACCAGCCTATGTCCTCTTGAAGTTTGTTACTATCTTCCTCACAGCTCACAATACTTCCAATTTTTATGTCATTTGCAAATTTTGAACCCTGTCCAGCCACATCTTCGTCATTAGTATATACAAAGAAAAGAAGTGGTCCTAGTTCTGACCCCTGGGAAACAACATTATATACTTTCCTCCAGTCCAAAAACATCTGTTTACCACTACTCTGTTTTCTGTCACCCAGCCAACTTTGATTCCATGCTGCCACTGCCCCTTTGATCCCATGAGCCTCAACTTTGCTGACAAGCCTATTATGTGGTACTTCATCAAATGCCTTTTGGAAATCCATGAACATCACATCAACCATATTATACCCTCATCAATACTCTCTGTTACCTCATCAAAAACCTCTGAATCTTCCATTGCTCATTTTATACATTATTACAACACAACTCTTTGGAAATCCATATACACCGCATCAACCATATTAAACCCTCATGGACATCTCTGTTACCTCATCAAAAGCCTCAGAATCTTTCATTGCTCATTTCATACATTGTTACAACACAATCCTATGACAAAGGTGGAGTCTGCTTATATATCAGGAATAAAAGCAAAATACTGCGGATCCTGGAAATCTGAAACAAAAACAAAAATGCTGTAAAAACTCAGCAGATCTGACAGCACCTGTGGCGAGAAATTCAGTGTTAACGCTTCGAGTCTGTATGACTCTTCTTCAGAACTAAAGACAAGTGAAAATGTGGTGAAATATATACTGTTTATGGGGTAGGGGTGGGACAGGTGAAGCTGTATAGAAGGCTAGTGATAGGTGAAGGCAAAGGATAGACTGCAAAATATACCGTAAACAAAAGGTCGAAGGGGGGTTGATGGTGGTGATACTGGCTAAAGGGGGCTTAAGAATAGAAAGTAGAATGAGCATGTGACAGATGGCCCTAGTGAGGGTGGGGTGAGGGGAGGGGAAGGTGTCAGAGAAAAGATTGAAATAGGCTAAAAGGTGGGGATAAAACAATGAATGGAAATAAATTTTAAAAATAATAATAGAAATAGGTGGGAAAAAATATATATAAAAATTAAAAAATAAATATTTGAAAAAGGTGGAGGAACAACACCTCATCTTCTGATTAGGCACTTTACAGTCTTCCAGACTTAACATTGAGTTCAACAACTTCAGATCATGAACTCTCTCCTCCATCCTCACACTTTGATCTCCTTTTTTCAAATAATTATTTTTCAATTTATATATATATATATTCCCATCTATTTCTATTATTATTTAAAAAATTTATTTCCATTCATGTTTGATCCCCACCTTTTAGCCTATTTCAATCTTTTCTCCCACACCGTCCCCTCCCCCCACCCCACCCCCACTAGGGCCATCTGTCACTTGCTCATCCTGCTTTCTACTCTTAATGTTACCATTAGCACCTCCTTTAGCCAGAATCACCACCATCAACAACCTTTCACCCTTTTGTTTATGACATCTTTTGCAACCTCTCCTTTGCCTCCACCTATCACTGGCCTTCTATCAGCTTCACCTGTCTACCCCCCTTAAACAGTATATGTTTCACCACATTTTTACTTCTCTTTAGTTCTGAAGAAGATACGTACAGACTCAAAACATTAATCCTGTCTTCCTCTCCACAGATGCTGTCAGGCCTGCTGAGTCTTTCCAGCAATTTTTGTTTCTGTTATATATCAGGAATAGTCGTTTTAACAACAATTAATAATCTCTTCTTAGGCAAGTTGTCTATTTATGTTAAGCTAAAATGAAAAATTAAACCGAATTTTCCTGTTTTGAACTGTTGAGTTTGGATGGAAGCCAAATATGGAAAAGCTATGGAAAAAGGGAGGGCATAGAAGATGTGATTGGGGCTGTACATATGGATTGCTCCAAAAAGACAACATTCTGTCACCCTGCCAGTTTTGTAGAGAAGGGACACTAGGGGAAGGATTTTCTTTCTGGGGGAGTGAAACAAATTTTGGGACTGTTTCTGGGTTAATTCCAGGAGGAAGCAGTCACAGCTCTTGATTTTCATTGGGGCAAGCTGGTAATTGGCTGGAAAGCAGATTGAGAGTCAATTAGTAGCCGTGAAGGCAGGAATGGAGGCAGGTCAGAAAGACAGTAGGCCTGATTTAAACCCAGCCAGCTGTTGCAGATTTATTTGTTAAAATAAACATGGAGGAGGAGAGGCTGAGGGCTGGAACCCAGGGCAGGGCAGCCCCTTGTTTTGTGGATGCCAACCTGGAGGTCCTCCTTGAGGCAGTGAGGGAAAGGAGGATGTCCTCTTCCCAGGGCTGGCAGGAGAAGGCTACCCTCCCAGACCAAGAAGGTCTGGTTTGAGGTTGTTGGATCCAGTGCGGGAAGAAGTATAATCATCCTATTAGCCCCGGTAAGGTGAGTGCAATGCCAAATCCTTTGGACTGGCCTCTGGGTATTCAACCTCTAGCAGACAATCCATCTGACAAGACTGAGGGCGTAGGCTACTCCTGAACAAGGGAGGAGTGCATGCCCAGTGTATTTAATAACCCCCAGGAAGGCTCAGAGCCATAGTGCTGCTGAACATCTGCCAACAACAACTACTTATACAGTGCCTTTAATATAATAAAAAGTTCCAAGGCACTTCATTGGGATAGTTCAATTTAGAAGTAACAAAGGCATGAATGAGAGTTTCAGCAGCAGATGAGTTGTGGCATGGGTGAAGTCAGGCGATGTTACGAAGGTGGAAATAGGCAGTCTGAGTGATTGTAGTAGGAGTGCCTGGCACATATAGAGTTAACATGAAACTGAGTATGGTACCGCCCACACAGTGATGTAAGAGAACACATGACCCATACCTAGGGGTCAGTCTAGTATTGGACAGGGCCGTGTGTACAAGGGAGCATAGAGACAGTTCCTAGCTTGAACCCTTTACTGTATATATGTACATTGCTCTTGCAATTAAGAAATACCTACAGTTAACCAACTTAAGACTACGAAGACTTCACTAAGACCTATTGAACGGTGTCCAGCACCCTACAACATGGCAGCAATGAATGGAAAAACCCAAAGCCTCACAAAAAATGGAGAGAAAAATGAAAATCATGAAAGGCCAAAGAAAAATTCAAAGGAGCATTCTGACCTGAAGAAAAGCTTGAGAAGCAGACACGCAGAGGAAAGTCGCCAGGGGAAAGATCCAAAGAAAAACTTGGAAGCTGAAGGCAGAAATATAAAATTTATCACTGCATCACAAGACTCCATGGGACCTCTTGGAAGTCCAGCCTCAAATCCAAAAGTGCAGAGTCAGCAGACCTCTCAGGGGTGAACAAAAGCTTTTGAATTCGAGGACACAGCAAATCCTGAAAAACTGGTTAGAAATTGCCATTTAAAAACTGTACCAGAAAAACCAGATTCTCAAGTTGGTGCCTGAACACTTGGCATCCAAGCTTGCTCAGAGAAGGGAAAAAAGTTAATTAATTTGGAAGAATTGTGACTAAAGAATCAGTTTTAAAGACCAGCCAAAACCAAAATTCAACACTTTCGTGGCCCTGAGGTATAGCACCGAAACAAAGAAGTCTTCAGCTAATCAATTCAAGCAGACAATGTTTAAAATTTTTTCAAGGCTGAGTATGAACACCATTGCAGCGAGAGCCTGCCAAAACCGGCAAGCACTGGTAAACCCTTTGTATTTAAATGAATAGTGGCGCCATCTTGAATTTCAGCAACTTCTTAAAGCTGAACCTATACTTCAAAATGTTTTAACCATGGATCAAAAATCCATTTTTACAGGTCAATTTGCACTTATCCAAGGCTCAGACCAGTCACAAAATTGTGGATTCTGGAGAAAAAGGTACAAAGTAGACCCCACTGTCCAGTTAGTGAAACAGAAACAGAAACAGGGACATTCCAGGCTAAGAGAAGCAATACCCTAACCGACCAGTACTGTGGAGCAAAGCACCCCAAAGATGTGATTATTGTCCAGCCAATTCAGCCCAATGCTTTCAATGTAATTGAATGGGACACTTCGGGAAGCCGAAACATCAAAGTGCACAGAAGATCCCAAGAGGATTCATGCAGTTGAAACAGCACACCAAGAGGACACACTTCTTAGGTGAGGTCAAAGATCTTGGATTTTTGTTCTGGAATGTGGACATCTCGGTTAATGGCTATCTCACAAACTTAAAACTGGACACAGGAGCCTGTGTTACAGTTCAACAGACAAAGAACCATGGCTGGTGACCCAACGGCTGATGCTACCCACAATGCACCTGTACAGAGCAGGAAACATCAAACTCGCGGCGAAAGGCACTCTGCATGCAACACTCAGGTACAAAAACAAAAGAGTCTGAGAGACCCTGCTCATGGTCCACAACCAGAACTATTCACTGCTCAGCTGAAAAGCCTGTGTCGACTTTAAACTTATATAAAAAATTGATGAGGTCAACCAACAAGGGCCTGGCTCCAAATACGAAAAGGAATCCCCAAAGCTCTTTACAGGCTTAGGGCAACTGAAAAACGCACACAAGATCACACTAAGGGAGGATGCTAAACCCTTGTGCCTGTTCGTACCACAAAAGATTCCCTACTGTCATGAAAAGATTAATGTATTAATATTTTGGAAAATATTTTTCTTTTAAAATAGAGGTTTATTCTGTGGGTGTGTCTTAATTGGATTAAAGCCAACTAGACTGGGTGCTTTGATATGTACTAGTTTTGATTTTTAAGAGCGATATCGTGCATTTGCATTTTTTGAATACAGCTATCAAGAAGTGGGGTGAAAACTGACACCTATCTAGCAGATACCAATCAACATGTTTATACTACTAATAAAATTGGTACTGTGAAAGGGGTTTTATTGTTAGAGAGGTTTACTATAGGGTTGGTGATACAATGAGAATTTACATTCAATGGGCTTTGCTAGGTATAACTCCAGTAGTGTGGTGTGTGTAGAGCAGAGGCAATGTAAATCAAAGCAGCTGTGAGCCTACCACTGTCTCCACAGGAACTAAAGTAAAAAGAACCTCATTTGAATTTGTAATGTGAAAATGTTTTGACTGGTGACTGGTTAGGCCTATGGGTTGATGTTGCCTTAATGGAGATTGTGAATTTGTTAGAAGTTATGATAGGAGTAATTTGTAGCCATGTATATATATGTTTTAACCTATGTAAATTAATAAAATGTTTCATTTAGTTTAATGTAAAACCTTGAGAACTGATGGGCTGATTCCTGAATTTAGAGACACATCTCAAACACAACACTTAAAATTATAGGTTAAGACAATTGTTTAAAGTTTCCCTCTGGAATTTTTAAATAACTCAGCTGTACCAACTGCATCGGTCATAACACCTATCCACTCATGAAGCAAGTGCAACAGCAGCTGGATGAGATGACAAACATGGGGGTCATCTCCCTGGTTACAGAGCCAATCGCACGATGTTCCAGGATGGTCCCTGTTCCAAAATCGAATGGGTCCATCTGTATTTGCGTTGACCTGACACGGCTCAATCAAGCCATAGCGAGAGAAGTATACCCGATGACCTCAGTGATGAAAGCCTAATTAAACTCTCTAAGAGCATGGTGTTTTCAAAACTTGCGCTAACAGCAGCTTTTGACAACTTGCCCTAGACAAAGAGTTCAGACTGCTGACCACATTCATTACCGGCTTTGGCAGATTCTGCTTCAACTGCCTGCCATTTGGAATCACCTCAGCACTGAAAATATTTTAATGTATGATGTTGGCCATTTTGCAAGGCCTATAGGGTGTCATTTGCCATATGGACGATGTTTTAGTTCATGGCACAACAGTGGAGGAACATGACAGGAGACTCACAGCGTTCCTAGAATGCCTGCAGGAAGCAGGGCTGATGCTGAATAAGAAATGTGAGTTCTCCAAGATATCAATTCAGTTCCTGAGACACATCGTCAGCAATAAAGGCATCACTGCAGATCCACAGAAAACAAAAGCTATCAGCAAGCTCCAACGCCATCCACACTCACGGGCCTCCAGAAATTTTTGGGGATGGTGAACCAGTTGACAAAATTCTTACCAAATCTGACACAGGCCACAGACCTTTGAGACAGCTACTTAAGAAAGACCAGGAAAGGTGCTGGGACACACATCAAGAGCAAGCATTCAGTCACTTCAAAGCAATGCTGCTCTCAACTGACATTCTGGCCCACTATGACCTATCCTGCCAACGACCATAGCAGCAGATGCTTCATCCACAGGCCTTGGAGCAGTCCTCTTTCAAGAGTAACTGGATGGAAGTTGCTGACCGGTGTACTATGCTTCCAGAGGACTGTCAGACACAGAGACAAGGTGCGCCATTATTGAAAAGGAAGCCCTTGCAGTCATGAGGGCACGCAGGAAATTTTCAGGCTACATCATTGGCCTTAAGGTCACAAGTGAAATAGACCATAAGTCATTGGTCTCATTGCTATACGAGAAGGAGCTGGCAAAGATGCCTTCCAGAATCCAGAGATTCTGCCTGCACCTCATGAGGTTCGCCTACGAAACGAAATATGTCCAGGGCAAAAAGCGAACAACTGTAGACACATTTTCCATGGGCACAGTAGACCTTCTGACAAAACTGGATGTCAATCTGATCAAGGAGCTTGAAGCACACTCCCAATTGACAAGGAGACTCCCTGCCAGTGACCGCAAGTAACTCCAATAGATTCACCAGGAACAAGTGAGAGATGAAGACTGTTATGGCAGGTGGATGATAAATGCCAAGCTGCCCAAATCCCAGAGGGAAGCTTGAAGCAGCTGCCACAATTATGTTTGCTATTTGTACTTATTTCCAGGTGCAGGCTTTGAATTAATTAAAAGAAGGCCACCAAGTCTTACATGTTTCTTACAAAACTAAATTAAACCTTTAATAGAAGAAAGGATTTAAAGAACAAACATAGATCTAAAAATTACTACTATGATAATTTTAAAATCCCCTAATTAATCTAAACCCCAGATACACCTCCGTTAAGGCAACAGTGAGATACATAGATTTTAAAAGACTCAGACAGAGTAACACGACACCCTGAACAGTCAAATTCAAAGTGAGTTCACTTAACTTCAGTTTCTTTAGACAGCACCTTGAGGCTTAGATGCTGGAGGCTTTTCACACTTGTTAGATCTTAGAATTCCTGCCCTTACACACAGCCTTCTCTCCTTTATACATATTTTCCCCGTTGAATGCAAATTTCCATTGTTTCACCATGACTTTGGACTTTTACCTCTCTAATAATAAAATCTGTCATGTACCAATTTTACCAATAAACTTTGGGAAAAATAGACTGGGCAGAATTTAGCCCATGTCGGGTGAGGGCGGTCAGAATGCTGCCCGTTGCCCATGATTGGGGCTGGACTGCAATTTTGCGCTGGTGGACCAATTAAGGCCTGACGAGCATGAAATGTAAGTGGCAGCACTCAGGTGGGGGGAGGAGGGCAAGCAGGGTGAGCACGAACTTTGTGCATGCGCATGAGTGAACGCTTGAAACTCTCCCTGAGGCACAGAACTGCCTCAGGGAGATGAAGCGTTTTTTTAAAATAAAGATTTGAAAAATGTAATAAAATATGTCCCCTGTCACGTGATCAGGGACATGTTATTAAATACATTTCAAAACATTTATTTTATTTTTATTTGCTTTTGGAAACCAAACGCTTGGCCTTTTTGCCTGGCCACCAACTGTAAGGTTGGACGGGCAGTGAAAAATTTAAGTTAATTGATTCATTAATGGCCTTAACAGACCTTTTAATTGTTGATGGGCACACTGCCAACTCCAGCGTGTGCCTGCTGACTGAACTATCACATGACTGTGGCACGTTCGGCCGACATCAATGTGCGTCATTTCACACTTGAATGGGTCGGGCGTGTGCCCACCCGCCGAGCTAAAAGTTTTGCCCACTATTTCTTACAGTGGCTAGGTGTAATATTTCATTCCCTCTCTTGAATTCAATCCAGTCTGGTTTATTTAAAAATGCAATTGTTCCCTTCACACCTTATATCCTAAAACTTCCCCCATGTTTACCTACTTAACATTTCAAACCTAGCTTATCTTCTGTTACATCAAAGCCTTCAGACCAGCTGCCTTTAATTCAATTAAGTCACACACACATACACTCTCCAGTATTACTCTACAATAAATTTCAATAACATTATGAAAATTATCACATCTTCCTGACAAGGTGATCTGGGTCATATCACGGAGATGCAGCCCTGAAACTTTAATTACACTTGATCCTTTGTCAGCCTTCAGCACCTGACCCCTTCAGGAGCACAGCATCACTGGTTACAGATGCAGACGAGATGGGGGCCAGCCCATGCTAAAGGTGCTGAGAGCACATTGAGAAAATGGCAGAACTCGGTGACATCTGCCCATGACATTCTGGCAGCAATGACAAGCATCATCGAGGTGCAGGCATCTGTAATGTGTCCAGGAAGTGTGAGGCCAGACCATCACTTTGGTCTGAAGGCTGTACAAAGCACATGGAAGCAGCCATGGACTGGGACACCTGCCTAAAGTGCAGGAACCAAGGTTTCACATCTGAGTGACATGAACACTGCTCATCAAAACAAGGAGCCATAGGCAGGGAGACATTCTTAGGAGTTTATTTACAATAGTGAACAGTATGTACAAGTGATTAACACCCGTGTCCACGCTGTACAACTACACCTTCTTAACTTTCCTAACTCTGTCTTGGTGCTCCCCGGCCATCCACGGCGAAGGTGGAGGCAGCCTGCTGACTGCTACGTCGTGTCTGTGATGACCTTGGCAGGCATCCTCTTGAGGGCCGAGATCTTCTTTTGGGGTCCTGCTGTGTGGTAGTGGTATCCTCCTTGGCCTGTGGAGCTGGAGCTGCTGGGATCAACAGGAAGAGGGGATTCGGATAGGGTAGACACTCCCGGAATCACCTGGGAGGATGGTCCCAGGGTGTGCACCTGCTGATCCTCCTCCCTATGGGTGCCTGAGGGCCCCTGGCTGACTCCTTGAGGAGAAGGGGTAGCTGGAGTGAGATTGGCTGACCTGCACCCCTCTTGCATACACACCATGGCGTTAGCAATACAGTTCAGCCTGTGCAGCAATGCAGGACCAATGTCCTGGACCAAGGTGGCCACCATCTTACCAGTGTTGACTTCGGTGCATTGGCATGCTGGTACAATCACCTAAGCCTGAAGATGGACGGACTCCTCCATAGTGCTTTGAAATCTAAGGAGTGCAACAGACATCCCTTCCTGATGTTCCCAAGCTTGCATTTGCAGCTCCAGCAACTGAGGTATGACCAAGTCCAGAGGCTAGACGTCTGACTCAGACTCAGCAGATTTCTGGCCTCCAGCAGTCCCCTGAGTGCCGGAGACCTGGAAAGTCCCTGCAACCACCTGCTGTGGATCAGACAGTGCAATGTGCTCACCAGATCATGATCCCGAGGCTACTCTTAAAGCTAGGTCCCACCAAGGTGTGTCTCTGCGCCAGTGGAGGGTGTGGGTGAGCACTGTGACCAGTTGTTATGGCCGATGAAGTTGGTAAAGTGGAGTTATTTAGAAGTCCCAGAGGGAAACTTTAAACAACTGTCATAACCTATTATTTTAAGTGTTATGTTTGAGATGTGACTCTAAATTCATGAATCAGCCCACCAGTTCTCGAGGTTTTACATTAAACTAACTGAAACATTTTATTAATTTATACAGGTTAAAATATATATACACATGGCTACAAATTACTACTATCATAACTTTTAACAAATTCCCAATTTAAACTCCATTAAGGCAACAGCAGCCCATAGGCTTAACTAGACACCAGGCAAAGCATTTTCATCTTATGAATTCAAAGTGAGATTCTTTCCACTTTGGTTCCTATAGAGTTGGAGGCTTACTGCTGCTTTTGATCTCACATTGCCTCTGCCCTATACACACAAAACTGTTGAAGTTATACGTAGCACCGCTCACTGAATGTAAATTCTCAATGTATCGCCAGCCTCTTTGAACTCCACCTTTTAACAGTAAAACCCCTTTCATAGTACCAATTTTATTAGCAATATAAACATATTGTTTGGTATCTGCTAGCTAGGTGGAAGTTTTCACCCACTTCTTGAATGCTCTATTCAAAAAATGCAAATACACTCTATCTCCCTTACATATCAAAACTAGTACACATCAAAGCACCCAGACTAGCTGGTTTTAATCCAATTAAGACACGCCCACAGACTAAACCTCTATTTTAAAAGAAGAATACTTTCCAATAATATTATATACATTAATACCTTCATGACCCAGGTCTTCAATGAAGATGCCTTCAGGTTCCTCTTCAGAGATTTCTTCGAGCTTGATTGGAGGCCCTGGGTCGTGGCCTCTGTTGGCTGTTTCCCAGATGTGCCTGCGAAAGCAAGGGGAGATAATCAGTGTATGGCAATGGCCTGTGAAACAGGACACATCTCTCACAGCATGGTTATCTGATGGATGTTGCACTGCTGGAGTCTTGCTTGGTAGAGCACTGATGACCTCACCATCAGCACAGGAACGGTCCAGATCCTCGCCAGCCAGCTGGATGGGTCTATTTGCAAAGTCCATGAGGACCTTGATTTAAGGCATTCCTCCACCAGTCTACAACCTCTCCCTCTTGTTGTGTGCCAGCTTGTCCTGCATGAATAGAGATGGAGAGAGTATAAGCAGGACGCCTGCCAGGCCAGATGATAAGTATGCCTGGCATGTGTGGGTGGTGAGTGGTCCCACAGATGGGTGAGGAAAATTAAGATGTGTATGTGAGAGTGAATGGTGACGTCCCTTGAACTAGCAGTGAGTGAGATCCCTGTGGATGTGTGATGGATTTTAGATTGTGATGAGAAGAGTGGCTTTCCCAATGGGATGGAGGAAATCATTCAATCTTTTTTGGCATTGGGTGACTGTCCTCTTTTATAGGAGGTTGGTGCTGATCACTGCTGCCACCGCCTCCCATGCTGGATTGGTGATGTTGCTGTCCATCCTGAGCAGGGGTAGAGGACATCAAGGTGGGTTTTCACAGTGTCCAAAAGGCGCTCGAGGGATGCATCATTAAACCTTGGGGCTGCAGTCTTCTTGCCTTTCAGGGCCATGTTTTCTGTGCAGAAGTCCTGGGCTGGAAGCACTGAGAGGTGTGGCTGCATTTTAAATATGGTGCCCAGCGAGATGAAGTGGCCAGGTGATGGCCTGGTGGGCAAATGAGAGCCCGCCCACCATCAAAACGACGTGTTTCCTGGGAATGTATAATTAATGCGGTGGGTTTGGGACGATATGGCATGACATTGCAGCTGGAGGGTAAAACATCATTTCTCCTGCCTGCTACTGCACTTAGTGCAAATCTGGGACGATTCCACCCCCTGTCTTTGCTGAATGACCTGATCTCAGCTTTGTTCTGTAATAATGAGGCTTCCCCCAGCCTGTGATGAATTTATTCTAGAATTGACCATAGCATCTTCATGTCCTAATCATTATATAATACTTCCCCCATTGCCTCACTCCTTGCTGCAAAGTCCTTGTGTGAGAATGTCTAATAAGGATAGTATCGAGTGTGGCCATCATGCCCCTCTCCCTGTGATTATATAGCCTGCTGGCATTTAGCAGTTGGGGTTACACATGAAGGATAGATAGTTGTTAAATGGTGGGAGGGGGCTGGTGCCATCAGTGCCAATTCACCCCAAGAAAATTGGCACCTGTAGGATAGAAGTACGCAGAATTTTTTTTAAATTGGGAAATATTTAACAGAATTCTTTGGTGGCCAAACTGTACTTGGATGATTCTTCCATGCCCTAACCTCGGAAAACAAGAAGTTAGATATAAATGCAAAATCCTTAAAACAAAATTGAACTCTGACTGTTGAGAACAAATTGCACCCTCTTTGCTCTTAATCCCCTATCGTGATAGTACCATAAAATTGTCTTGAAAAAGGAAACTTAAAACATATTCATCCCTATTGATCTCAGTGTGCTGTTCCGTCGCGCATTTCACACAGAGGTCTTGGGTGCAAGTCTGCCAGTAACTTTATCTGCTTGATTTGGCTGAGATGCAGACTACCGTAGAACATCAGAGGGTACAAGATCTATCTGACACTGACATATAAATCGGATTTATGAAAGGACTGCCATGTAACACCTGTCCCTGCAATTTCACACTCTTTAGTCTAAACTGCAGTTGTGGTATTGAATGTTGACGATCTGGAGGAAGTGAGTTCCTGAAGCAAATCCATGGCACATTGTTGGTGTTGATGTGATCCATTTTATGACTGACACTCTTGTGGAAATGCAACTCATGATCCTTCCCCTCCCTCTCAACTTCAATTCCACCCCCCAGCCCCTGCACCCCCCTCCCAACTGCCTCTCCTGAATTCAGCAATATACTACCAATATTTCAGTTGTGTTGCAACTGGAATCTGGGGAGCAAATTTGACCTGTTAAAATGTTCACCTGGGGTGCAGTGGGTGGGTGACAAATAGATTTGGTGATCTCCTGAATGAGAATGCAATTATCTTATTAAGCGATTATTTCTGTGTGGGAAGAAGGTAACAATCAGGATCCTTGCACAAGCAATGTGAGCACAGGACATAATATCGGCTCATTGCAGGGCTATGGGAGCAGAGGACATCAATTTACATTACTGAAAATGTAAATGCAAAACAAATATTAGGAAGAATTTCTTTACTCAAACAGTGATGAATGTTTGCCAAAATCTGTCAGACAGGGTAATGGACAAAAACAATGGGAATATTCAAAATACAGTTCGACAGTAAAATAGGAGATCTAAATAAAAACTTTCCAAAAGCCCATATTTAACTATCAGCACTTAACCTATTGATGATTGTTTTAAAGTAACACTGACAACAATTTGCTACTCTACATGATGGTACCAAAAGGTCACACACTGCAAAATTTCCTCCTCAGTGTAATAGAAGGATTATTTCCAATGGACTGGTCAAATGAAACACCAAGAGGTACAAACATTGTATTATAATTTTGTTCGCACTAGTACAGACCTAATGATTTGAACTGTGTGCCCAATATCATGGCGGGGCTCATTTATAAAGAAACTCATTTACAAAGAAAATATTTCTCATTTTTCTTCTTGCACCATACAGAGGAAACATTCCCCCACACACCCCCTCCCACCCCCCACCACCACCAGTTAGATCTGTAGGAATAATCTTAGATTATCATTAACAAGAAAAAACAGCAACCTGCTTAGGCCAATGCTGGTGTAGGTTTAATATTAACAAAAATGATTTAAGACTGGGAACTACACCATGAGATGTTATCTCACAAGGGCTGCACATCCGTATCCAATTCCACTGTCTGTTATTTTGGCTGAGGTGTTAACTAAAATAGCAGACAAACGATTTAAATATGAGCACATATAGCATTTGCATGATAATATTGTACAGTGTTTCATGTTTGATGTCAATGCCTGGTCTATCAAAAATTGGGATATGTCTACATATAACAATACGGCACCACCCCTTTCACCCCACAACACAATTCCAGCTCCTTTCTGTCTGCCTCCCTCTTTTACTATCTCTTTTGGAGAGGATATTATTCCAATTGTGTTCCTGGGAGACAGTCTCCCTGGCTGGCTGCACACATCCAGACTTTACATACTCCTCATAATATTTCACACCAGTAGAATTCACCCTTCAGTTCCTGTGTGTATTTTGGAGGTGTTTGCTCATATGGCTTTCCCTATACCTGTTAAATTATACATTTTATTCCAAATTTTCTCCCTATTTCAGTTTCATACTCTCTAACTACTGTCTCATGTGCTACCTCTATTCCCAGTTAAACACTAACTTTACTGGGGAGGTGGGAGGGAGAGAAAATAACTCAGTCAAAAGGTGTCTATTTGCAGAAAGGTGCCTTCAACTTCTCGTAGTTTACAATTAACCAAATTGGCCAGGGGTAATGAAGTAATTTTGCAATCAAAGTATAGGTGCAGAAAGGTGTATTTCTCTAATTAAACTGAAACCAAGCATTGAGAAACACAACAGAACATGTAAACTTGGGAACTCCTCATTTATCTTTATTTTTCTGTGTCTGCCTAAAAAAGAGACATTTTGGCAGGGTGCCAATATAGCAGAAAAAACAACTGATTTATAGATGCTGAAATCATCTGCAGATGCCAGCCATTTCTGTTTTTCTGCGTCCAATTACAGTGACTCACGGAAAGGTCTCACTGTTGTGAGTACAGCAGCTCATAACTTCTGATTTCTACAAGTAGCATGGAGCCCCACTACTCAATGTAACAAAACGCAGAAGGAACTCAGGCCACTATTCCTCACAAATACAGACTCTTTTATTTCTGGTCATTTTTTATCGAGTCTTACACTGTTTTTCACCTCCCACCCCCCGCAACAAGGATTTTTTCCACATAAAGTACTTCCATTAATAAGGTAGTTAAGTAAGCTGTCCATTCCTTCCCTTGTGAACTGATACCAATATTGTTTTGCATTCAGTTGATAGGAGGGCTGTTCTTATAGCATTACATACAGAAACAGATCATTCAGCCCAAATTGTTTGTGCTAGCATTTATGATCAGCACAAGCCTGCTTCCAGCTGTCTTCATCTAGCCCCATCAGCCTATCCTTCTATTACCTCCTCCTCTTACGCTTATCAAGCTTCAACAGCAACATTTTTAGCACCTTTAATACAATAATTTCCTCCCTTAACTTCTTCCCCCCATGTAAACTCCCCAACCGATATTCACAGTCACCCCAATGCCCTTAATGAATCACTTGGCCTTGCTACTGTCATCATATCAATCACCCATAAGGATATCTCTGATCTCTTCCTTGTATCACTTCCTATCCATAACCCCCACCGCATTCCAACCTGCTCTTTCTGTAAGCGCCCCTGGAAAAACCTGCCTCCTAATTCACTTACAACTGGACTTTCAAAATCCCAACTGCCTAGCCCTGGCCTTCCATTCAGCACAACATTTCTGCAGGTACTGCAGGCTCAAGAGCATCCTCATCTCCACCTGCACCTTAGTCCCCAGTAAAATAATTACTTTCTCTTACCCTGGCTATTCCACCATTATAGGCCATAAGTCCCACTCCCTTAAGCCCAAGGGACACAGACTTTAACAGATATGGAAAACAACTGGTTTAGAAATTCACCCCAGATCTGGCTGGACCACATAAAGCACTATTGAGTCCCACTGTCATCTGCTAACACTGCTCACTATTCCATGATCATTTGCTTCCTTAAATCCAGCTCTCTTGTCCCCTACATCCTCACCTTCAACAATAGGGCAAGGAGCTCATGGACTTCTTTGGCACGATCATCCCTCTCCTCAAAAAACAGACAGTTGACCCTATGATCCTTATAAACTACTGTCCCATCTCCAACCTTCCTTTCCTGTGCGAAGTCCTTGAACATGCTGTCTCCTATCTCTGTTCCCATCTTTCTAAAACTCCATGTTTGAATTCCTCCAATCAGATTTCTGCCCCTGCCACTGTACCAAAATAGCTCTTTTCAAAGTCACAAATTAAATCCAATGCAACTGTGACCTAGGAAAATTCTCCTCCCTCATTTTTATCGACCTGTCTGCAGCTTTTGACATGATTGACCATACTATCCTCCTCCAATGCCTCTCCGCTGCCATTCAACTGGGGGCTGCACTCGCCTGGTTCCATTCTTTAACTTTTTTTTATTCATTCTCGGGATGTGGGCTTTGCTGGCTGGGCCAGCATTCATTGCCAATTCCTAGTTGCCCTTGAGAAGGTGGTGGTGAGCTACTTTCTTGAACCACTGCAGTCCATGTGGTGTAGGTATACCCACAGCGCAGGGAGGGAGTTCCAGGATTTTGACTCAGCAACAGTGAAGGAACAGTGATATATTTCCAAGTCAGGATGATGAGTGACTTGGAGGGGAATTTCTAGGTGGTGGTGTTCCCAACTATCAGCTATCCTTGTCCTTCTAGGTGATAGTGGTCGTGGGTTTGGAAGGTGCTGTCTAAGGAGCCTTGATGAATTCCTGCAGTGCATCTTGTAGATAGTACACAGTGCTGCTACTGTGCATCAGTGGTGGAGGGTGTGAATGTTTGTGGATGTGCTGTCAATCAAGCAGACTTCTTTGCCCTGGATGGTGTCCAGCTTCTTCAGTGTTGTGGGAGCTGCACTCATCCAGGCATCCTTGTAGATGGTGGACAGGCTTTGGGGAGTCAGGAGGTGAGTTACTCGTCTCATGATTCCTAGCCTCTTATCTAACTAGTGCCAGGGAATCACTTGCAATGGCTTCAGTTCTTGCTCCTGCACAATTACTGCTGGTGTCCCCCAAGGATCTATCCTTGGGCCCCTCCTATTTCTTTTTAACACGCTGTCCCTCAGCATCATTATCCAAAAGCAGTGTAGGTTTTCATGTGTACGTTGATGACACTCAACTCTACCTCACCACTATCTCTCTTAGCTCCTCCATGTTGCTAAACTATCAGACTGCTTATCCAGCATCCAGTACATGATGATCAGAAATTTCCTCCAATTAATTCATTAGGAACAATGAAGTCATTATTTTCAGTTCCCACTTCAAACTCCACTCCTTAGCTACCAACTCCATCCCTCTTCCGGCAACAGTCTGAGATTAAGCCAGTCTGCTTGATACCTTGATGTCACATTTGACCCCAAGATGAGCTTTCAACCTCATAATTGTTGGATTACACCGTTTATTTCAACCTCCATAATATTGCCCGATTTCACTCCTGTCTCAGCTGAATTGGTGCTAAAGTCCTCATTCATGCTTTCATTACCTCTAGACTTGACTATTCCAACAGACTCCTGATTGGTCTTCCATATTCTACCCCCTCCCCCGTAAACTTGAGGTTATCCAAAACTCTGTTGCTTGTGTCTTAACTCATACCAGGTTTGTTCAAGTATGCCCCTGTGCACACAGACCTACAGTGGCTCCTGGTCAAGCAATGTCTTAATTTTAAAACTCTTATTCTTGTTTTCAGGTCCCTCACTGGCCTTGCCCCTCCCTCTCTCTGTAATTTCCTCCAGCCCTACAACCATCCAAGATATCTATGCTTCTCTAATTCTGAGCTTTTGAGCATTCCTGATTTTAGTTGTGCCACCATTTGGTGGCCATACATTCAGTTGCCTTAGACCTAAGCTCTGGAATAACCTTCCTCTTCCTTTTCACCCCTCCAACTCTCCTTTCTCCTTTAAGGCACTTCTTCAAACCCAACTTTTGAACAAAGCTTTTGGTCACGTGTCCTACTTTCCCCTTTTGTGACTTTGTATCAAATTTTGCTTTTTGATGCTCCTATGAAACAATAGAATCAGAGAATGGTTACAGATTTGGCCCATTCTGCTCAACTAATATCACGCCCCAGCCCAAGTAATTACTTTTATGGTGGATTGCTCTTTGTCCTTTTCCATAGCTGATCTAAGCCTCGCAATATTATAATCACTGACCCCTAAATGCTCAGCTACTGATACCTGATCCACTAGTCCCACCTCATTCCCTCGAACCAGATCCAGCAATGCCTCCTTCCTTGTCAGACTGGAAATATATGATATAGAAAATACTCCTAAACACAATTATGAAACTCTTCCTCATCTCTAGAATTTATATCATTATTATACCAGTTTTTATTAGGATAATTAAAGTCCCCTATTATAGCCAACTTATAGCTTTTTGCACCTCTCTGTAATTTCCTTGAAAATTTGTTCCTCAATAACGTTCCTACTTGTTAGTGGCCTACAGAATGCACCCAGTAGTTTAATGGCATCTCTATTGTTTCTTAGCTGTAATCAAATAAATTCTGTCCTTGACCCCTCGAGGAATCCTCTCTGTTCAGCAGTTAATACCATCAACACTGCCACCCCTCCTTTTTTCTTTTCTTTCCTTCCCTATCTTCCCTGAACACCTTCTATGGCAGAATTTTTATTAATCCTTTTTAAGCCAGGCCTTCATTATCACCAGAACATCATAATCACATCCGGTTACCTGTGCTTGCAGCTCACCAATCTAACTCACACACTCTGTGTATTCACATACATGCACTGTAAACCTACTTTAGAGCTTATTGCATCACCTCTTACTCTGATCCCAACTAATACCTATTTCTTACTCTGGTGCTATATCTATTTCTCCCAATTCTTTGTGCACCTTGTTTTTCCTCACTAATGTTACCTTCTAGTTCCAATACCCATGTCAAGTTAGTGTAAATGCTCCCCAATAGCACTAGAAACTATCCCACACAGGCATTGGGCCTAGCTCAGGTGCAACCCATCCAGCCTATACAGATCCCATCTCCCTCAGAACCGAAATAAATGTCCCAGCAATCTAAAGCCTTCCTTCCCGCACCATCTCTCCAGACACGTATTCATCTGCTCTGTCATCCTATGTCCATACACATTACATAGGATTACAGAGGATATAAGACTCAGAAACGGGCCATTCAGCCTGACCAGTCCATGGCAATGTTTATGCTCTACTCAAGCCTCCTCCCATTTCTCCTCATCTACATCTACCATCATAATTATCCAATCTCTTCTCCCTTATATGCTTGTCAAGATTCCCCTTAAGTGTTGTGGTTGCTATCACTAAAATGCTCCCCCACCACCACCTGTCCGGCTTCATTCCCCAGAATTAGGTCCAGCACTGCGCCGTCCCTTGTTGGACCCTCTAAATGTTGACCTAAAAAGTTCTCCCGTACACATCTCAAGAAATCCATTCCATCCAAGCCCTTAACACTATGTCTATCCCAATTAATGTTGGGAAAGTTGAAATCACCTAATATAATTACCCTATTCTTATTGTTTTTACACACCTCCGCAAATTGTGCACGCATTTGCTCCTCAATTTCCCGCTGACTATCTGGGGGTCTATAATAAATACCTAACAATGTGGCTGCCCCTTTTTTATTCCTAAACTCTACCCACAAAGCTTCATTCGATGCCCCCTCTAAGATATCATCTCTCCTTACTGCAGTAACTGACTCGTTAACTAATAATGCAATGGCTCCTCCTCTTTTACCCCCTCCCCTGTCTCACCTGAAGATTCTATATCCCGGAATGTTGAGCTGCCAATTCTGCCACTCCCTCTACCACGTCTCTGTGATGGCTACTATTTCACAATTCCACGAGTCAATCCTCACCCTTAACTCATCCATTTTACCTGTAATACTCCTGGCATTAAAGTAGAGGCCATCCAGCCTGGCCTTACTCCCTTGAAACTTAATGCAGCTGTACTCCCTCTGACTTGATTGTTTTACTGTATTATGATGTGTCCCTATTCTGCTAACATTCTGTGTCCCCTCCCCTGCCGAATTAGTTTAAACTCCTCCCAATTGAACTCACCCGCAAGGATGTTAGTCCCGCTCTGTTTCAGATGTAGACTGTCCCGCTTGTACAGGTCCCACCTTCCCCAGAAATGGTCCCAGTGACCCAGGAATCTAAAACCCTCCCTCCTACACCAACTCTTAAGCCACGTATTTATCTGTACTAGTTTCCTATTACTGTGCTTGCTAGCACGTGGCACTGGGAGTAATCCAGAGATTACAACCCGAGAGATCCTGCTTTTTAGTCTTCTGCATAACTCCCTGAATTCTTGATGCAAGACCTCATCCCTCTTTCTGCCTATGTTATTGGTACCAACATGTACCATGACCTCTGCCTTATCACTCTCCCTCTTCAGGATGCCGTGCAGCTGTTTAGTGACATCCCGGACCCTGACACCAGGGAGGCAACACACCATTCTGGAATCACGTTGATGGCCACAGTAGCGCCTATCTGTTCCCCTGACTATAGAATCCCCTATTACTGTTGTTCTTCCTCTATTCCTCCCCTCCTGTACAGACAGGCTGCTTATGGTGCCAGAAGCTTGGCTCTGTCCGCACTCCCTGAAGGAACCAGCACCCTCATCAGCCTCCAAAATGGAATACTGATTTGCCAGCGGGACCCCAGAGGACTCCTGAATTACCTGCCTGTTTCTCTTGTGCTGCCTGGTGGTCACCCATTCCCTTCCTTCCTCAAGTCCCTTCAACTGCAATGTGACCACCTCTCTAAATGTGCTATCCACAAAGCTCTGAGACTCCTGGATGCTCCACAGTGTCCCCAGCCTCCGTTCCAGCTCTGAAACCCGAGCTTCCAGGAGCTGCAGCTGGACACATTCCTGCACACGTGCTGGTCCTGGGCATTGAAAATGTTCCCGGCTTCCCACATGGAGCATGAGGAGCACACCACAGCTTTGAGCTCTCCTGCCATGACTTATCCCTTTAAATTAAACCTTTTAAATCAATTACTCCAGGGCCCTTCTTTCCTGATCCTCGTTACTACAGAATATACAAACTATAAACCACAAAAAGACCTTAAACTATAAGCGATAAAAGTAATAAATACTTACCCGACCTATTCTAATCACTTCAACCACTCCCTGTGGTAGCAGGTTCCATGTTCTCACCACTCCTTGGTTTCTTCTAAATTCTCTCTTGGATTTCTTAGTGACTATTTTATATTGATAGCCTCTAGTTACGCTCATCCCCACAAGAGGAAACGTTCTCCCTGTATCCAATCTATCAAAACCTTTCATAGTTTTAAAGATCTCTATCATGTCATACCTCCACTTTCTTTTCTTCAGAGAAAAGTGACTCAGCGTGTCAATCCTTTCCTTAGAAGAATAGTCTTATATTTCTGGTAGCATCCTTGTAAATCTTCTCTGTACCCTGGCACCAGTGAGCAAACATATCATCTGGATTCATGTCTAGAGCTGCAGAAATGCCTGTCTGTTCCCCTAACTATAGAATCCCCTGTCACTACTGTGTTCACAATTTTACTCCTGCCCTCTTTACAGCTGAGCCAGCAGTTAGGCCATGGACTTGGCTCTGGCTGCACTGCCCAGGGGAACCATCACTCTCACCAGTATGTAGAACTGAATACTGGTTAGAGAGCCAGATGCACTTTGGGAGCTCATAAACCACCTGCCTGGTCCTCCATGATTGCCTGGTGTTCACCCATTTCCTCTCTGCCTGCAATCTCTTAAGCTGTGGGGTGACCACATCCAGAAAAGTGCTATCCACAAAACCCTCAACCTCCTGGATGCATCACAGTGATCTGAATAGTCACTCAAGTTCCAAATCCCGAACTCGATCACTCCAGCTGATGAAATTTTCTGCACATGCAGCTATCCAGGACATGAGAAGCAGGCTAGAGTTCCCACATGGAACAGGATGTGTATTCCATGGGACTGATATATCCTGCTGTGTCTCTATTTAATAGACTATGAACTGATTTGACTGAAATAAATTAAGACTTAAATAAATACAGATTCACCTGCTACTGACAAATCAGCTGCTTCCTTTGTGTAGACATTACTTTATTTTGTAAGGAGTTTTACTCATTTGTAGTCTTATTAATTAGTTTAAGTAGTTAAGCAATCAAAATGAATGCAGTACTTTATAGTTTCCGGTCCTAATTTAAACCACTGCCAAGTTGAGAGATAAAAAACCCTTAATATTCACCACCGATCAGCTATCTGCTGTTCTGTGACATCACTTCTTGATTCGTTTTGTGAATTTGTTCTCACAGTGCTCTCTCTGATGCTGCTTTACCCCCGCAGTCCTCCTGGACCTCCCACTGTTCCTTTAGGACTCTCTCTATCTCTCCACTGCTTCTTTATCCTGGCTGCGCTATCAGACATCCTACTGTTCTCGCAGTTCTCTCCGTCTTGTCTTGGGATGTTTCATTGCATCAACAATTTGATTTATACAGCATTTGCAACATAATAAAACATTCCAAGAGCTTCACAGGAGTGTTATAAAATAAAATTTGACACTGGGCCACATAAGGTGATATTAGGGCAGATTGCAAAAGATTCTTCAAAGAAGTCGGGTGGAATTGTCCCAGATTTGCACAAAATGTTGTAGCAAAAAGGATATTTTACCTGCTGGCCGCAACGGGGGTGCTTGCGTCGTATTGCCCAATTCCCAGTACGTCTCCCCTCATTAATAAAGCATTCATGGGAAACACACAGGATCGCTGGCAGGCAGGCTCGGGTTTGCTTGCCACACCATGACCTCAGCGCTTCCTCGCTCTGGGCACCATATTTAAAGCACACCAGAGTGTATGCCTACTTCATGTTTTCAGGCCAGGACTGTTCCGGGCAGCAGATGGCCCTGAAAGTGAAGAAGGCGGCAGCCCCCAAATTTAATGACACACCTCTGGGGCGCCTGCTAGATGCAGTGGAAGGCCACCACAATGTCCTCTACACTCTCTCTGGCCACAGGAGGTCCACCAGAATCACGAATCTGGCCTTGGAGGTGGTGGCAGCAGTGGTCAGCACTAACGGAGCTGATCAACCATCCAATGCAGGAAGAGGATGAATGCTCTCATCTGTTCCACCAGGATAAGTCAACCACCTCATCACTCTCAACTCACACACTCACAAACCCATCACACATCCACAAGGATCTCACACTTCAAGGGACAACACCACTAACTCTCACACAACCTGGAAGACCCATCACAGCATGTACCCAGACCCTCCACCAGCACAGACGTGTTCTGGGCTGGCGTGTTTTCCAGCCAGCGTAACAGTTAATCTGGCCTGGGGGATGATTGCAGTTGGGCCTTACTCTGTATCCCATTAGTGGAATCTAAAGCTGGTTCATCGTCGATAAACACCATCAGATGATCCCACTGTGTTTTCTGACGCCCGATGCCAACGGGGCTGGAAAATTCCTTTAGGAAGTGTTTTAAAGGTAGAAAGTGAATTAGAGAGGTGGAGAGGTTTAGGGAGGGATTTCCAGAACTTAGGACCCAGACAGATGAAGGCACGGCCACCAACGATGGAATAATTAAAATCTAGGATGCTGAAGAGGCCAAAATTAGATAAGCTCGAGTATGTCGAATGATTGTTGGGGAAGAGGCGATTTCAGGATAAGGAGGAAGGGCCAAGGACATTCAGTTTGAAAACAAGAATGAGAATTTTAAAATCGAGGCATTGCTTAACTGAGCATGGGTATGATGGGTGAACAGGACTTGGTGCAAGTATGGACAACCGAGTGTTGGATAGCCTCAAGTTTACAGAGGGTAGAATGCAGTAGGATGACCAGCATTGGAATAGTCAATTCTATAGGTAACAAAGGCATGAATGGGGTTTTCAGCAGTAGATCAGCTGCAATAGGGGCATAGTCAGGCAATGTTATGGAGGTGGCAATATGCAGTCTAAACGATCGCAAGGATATGTGGTCAGAAGGTGATCCCAGGGTCAAATATGGAACCAAGGTTGCAAACTATGTGTGATTCAGCCTTACACAGTTGCCAGTGAGAGGATAGGAGTTGGTGGCTCGGAAATGAAGTTTGTAGTGGGCAATGAGGAAGATGGCTTCTGTCTTCCCAATATTCAACAGGAGGAAATTTCTGCTCATCCAGTACTAGATGTTGGACAAGCTGTCAGATTATTTAGCAACAATGGTGGAGTCGAGAGGGGTGATGGAAGAAACAAGACAGAATTTGCATTTATAGATCCCCTTTCATATCCTCAGGAAACTCAAGTGTTTCACAAGCAATTAAGTACTTTTACAGTGTAGTTATTGTTGTAACGTAGAGAATCATTGCAGCCAAATTGCACATAGCAGGGTCCTTCAAACTGCAGAGAGATAAATTACCATATTTTGGTGGTGCTGGTTGAGGAATAAATGGTGACCAGGATACTGGGATGACCTCCCTTGCTCTTCTTCAAATAGTGTTGTAGGATATTTTACGTGCATCTGAGAGGAAAGAAAGCATTTCAGCTTAATGTCTCGTCTGAATGGAGGCATCTCCAACATATATCTAGTTTGGCTCAGTTGGTAGCATTCTCTTCCCTTAGTCAGGGGTCATGGTTCATGGCATTACTATGTGCTTGAGCACACAATCTAAACTGACACTTCAGTGCAATATTAAAGGAGTGCTGCATTCCTAGAAATGTTTTCTTTTTATCCGGCTCTGGAGGGAGGTGGGACCTGTACAGGCCGGACAGGTTGCACCTAAATAGTGCTGGGTCTGAGTTCCTTGCAGGGCAATTTGCTAGTGCTATCGAGCAAAATTTAAACTAACTTGACAGGGGTCTGGGAACCAGGAGGGATTATCAGAGAAGAATGCCAAGTTGCATAGGATACCGAGAGAGATAGGTAGCACTAGAGTAAGGAATAGTAAGTTATTAGGTGGTTCAGGGGAAGAAAGAAAGTAATAAAGTCTGAAGCAGAGTTAATGGCATGTATGTGAGTGCACAGAGTGTGGTTAATAAGATTGGTGAGTTACAGGCGCAAATTGACATGTGGAAATATGATGTCGTGGCTATAACAGAGACCAGGCTCAAGTAAGGGCAGAACTGGGTATTAAATATTTCAGGGTACAAGGTGTTCAGGAAACATAGGAAAGGAAGAAAAGGGGGAGGAGTATTGGAGTATTGGTTAAGGAGAGCATTGCAGTGCTGCAGAGTGCGGGTATCCTAGAGGGGTCAAAAACAAAATCTATTTGGCTAGAGCTAAGGAACAATAAAGGTGCAATTACATTGCTTGATGTGGTCTCTCAGCTACCAACTAGTGGAACGAATGTAAGAACACATTTGCGAGAAGAGAGGTGCAAGAATTATAGAGTAGTAATAAAGTAGGACTTTAATTATGCGAATATAGACTGGGATAGTAGCAGTGTAAAGGGAAGAAAGGGGCAAGAGTTCCTGGAGTGTTTTCACGGAAATTTTCTGCAGCAGTATGTTTCCAATCCAACAAGAGGGGAGGCACTGCTGGACCTGGTTCTTGGGAACAAGGTGGGACAAGTGGATCAAATATCAGTAGGAGAACATTTTGGGGACAGTGATCATAAGGTTTAGATTGGCTATGAAAAAGGACAAGGGACAATCTAGAATAAGAATAACTAACTGGGGAAAAGTAAATTTCAATGGATTAAGAATGGATCTGGGCCAAATAAATTTGAATCAAAGGTTGGCAGGAAAAACAGTAGTTGAACAATGGGCTACCTTCAAAGAAGAAATAATTCAGGCACAGAGAAAGAGAAAGGTATGGTAAATAAATCAAAGATCCCTTGATGATTAAAGCTATAGAGATTAAGATGAAAAAGAAAAAGTATGCTTATGACAGATGTCAGGTGGATAACACAATGGGGAACCAGACTGAATACGGAAGATTCAGAGGGGAAGTGAAAAAGCAAAGAAGAGAAGCAAAGAGGGAATATGAAAAGAGACTGGCAGTTGACATAATAGGGAATCCTAAAGTCTTCTATAAGCTTATAAATAGAAAAAGAGGAGTAGGGCCAATTTGGAACCAAAAAGGGGATTGATGCATGGTGGCAGGGGGAAAGCTGAGGTATTAAATGAACACTTTGCATCTCTCTTTACCAAGGAAGAAGATGCTACCCAAGCCACAGTGAAAGAGGAGGTAATTAATATACCAGAAGGATTTAAAATTAATAAGGAGGAGGTATTAGATAGGTTGCCTATGCTTAAAAGTTGATAAGGCATCAGGACCGGATGACATGTATCCAAGGATACAGAAGGAAGTGAGTGGAAATTGCAGAGGCACTGGTTATAATTTTCCAATCATCTTTAGACTCTGAGGCGGTTCCAGAAGATTTGAGAATTGCAAATGTTGTACCCTTGTTCAAAAAGGATGTAAAGGTAAACCTAGCAACTAAAGGTCAGTCAGTTTAACTTTGGTGGTGGGAAACTTCTAGAAGCAATAATTCAAGTCAAAATTAATAGTCAACATGGACAGATGTTGGTTAATTAAGGAAAGCCAGTGCAGATTTGTTAAGGGAAAGCAGTGTTTAACTAACTTGCTTGAATTTTTTGAAGAGGTAACATAGAGAGTTGATGCGGGTAATGCTGTTGATGTAGTGTACATGGACTTCCAAAAGATATTTGATACAGTACCCCACAACAGACTTGTGAGAAAAGTTATAGTTCATTGAATGAAAAGGAAAGTAGCAACATGGGGCAGAATTTTCTGCCTGTCGGGCGGGTCGTGTGGGAGTGGGCAGGCAGAACTGGGCCATCCGCGATCGGGTCCGCATCGCCATTTTATGCAGGCGGGCCAATTAAGGCTTTCCAGAGCACTGCTGGTGAGCAGGCCAGACAGGAGGGTAGGGCAGTGGAGACACTGTGTCCCTCATTTCTCAGATGATTGCCTTGCTGCCCTCTCAGAGGACGTGGCAGCACAACGGGATGTCCTCACTCCCAGGGACGGGTGGAGGAGGCCCCCCCACATGACCGAACATGCCTGGGAGGAGGTGGCGGAGATAGTGAGCTCCCTCAACTCAACATGGTGCGACGCACCTGGATCCAGTGCGGCAAGTGTTTCAATTACCTTTTGCGCTCTGGCAGGGTGAGTGCCATTTTGGTATTGATCACTTAACTCAGCAGGTAGGTTCCCCACCCCACCCCCCTCCCCAACTCTGAGTTCGATGGGCCGGCCAGCAGATATTGCCCATGCCGAGGTCACCCTGAGAGGGTGGTGATGAGATGGGTTCTGCACCCGCAGCATGTGGTACAGTGACACCCACATTACTGTTTTAGGGGCAACCTGGAGGATCTGCACCTAGGCGCAGTGCTGGAGCTGCAAAATATGTCAAAGTCAGGGTGCTGACATGCTGGGAGGAGAGCTTCCAGGTGGCGGGACACTGATCCATCTGCTGCCCTTTGCGGTCCACATCCTTGCGCCTCCTTGCTATGGGAGGTTAGACCGTGTCATGCCAAATGTGATGTAGGCTGCATTTACCAAGGTGGAGGGGACAGACCTGGCATCTTAGTGTGACTGTGCAAGGTGAGCAGGCATTGGAGACCTGCAATGTTCCACTCTGGTGGGGGTGGTATGACAGCAAAGAGATTCCAGATACAAGTTGCACTAATCAATGCTCTCCTCTCCTTTTCAGGAGAAGAATGCTCATAATGCCACCGAGCAATTGAGGGCTGGCCTAGTTATCCACCATTACCCGGTTCGGGCAGGAGGCCCTCGATCTGGAGAGGCGCGATGTGCCCAGGTCCACCGGTGTCACTGGGGTGCCATGGGCAGGTATGTTTGCCCAGCACTGAAGTCACTATTAGTGGCCATGGCACTGCTGAATGTTCTGTGATTGAAGTTTGCAACATGGCTTGACCATCACTTATGGAAGGATGAGCACATCATGATCCAGGGGACAGGGATGCACATTGACATTGTATCCATGTTAACTAATCAAATGTCCTTGTTCTTCCTTTCAGCATCAGCGGAGCAGGGCTGGGTAGAGGAGGCACAGGCCCACCCCTCCCACCCCTCACACCTGAGGGCCCTGAAGTCTCTGACATACCAGCATCAAACCTTCTCTGCTAGGCAGGCACCAGCGTAGACACTAGCACCTAGGTGGGAATTAGATCATCGGCTAGTGCCCAGGGCACAGCAGTGAGGGCATTTCACAGCCGCTGGAGGCACTGGCGGAGACAGAGAGTGCCCATGGTGCCAGCAGTTGGAGGACTGCAGGGGACCAGGCACATGCTCAGTCGGTGGTTGATGATATGCTGCTGGAGCCGTCCATGAGGCAGCAAACACTGGAAGTCCAGCAGGGTGTGCGGGAGGATCTGGCGGAGATACATGAGGTTATGCTTGGCTTAGTTTCCGTGGTGGAGGAGTCCACGCGGACCATTGCCGATGCAATGAGCCTCATGGTCAAGCATCATGCTGCCTCCATGGAGAGAGTGGCAACTCTCTTGGAGAGGATCCTCCAGGAGACCAATCAGGGCTTCCTGGGTGTGCGCTCGGACCTGCAAGCCCTCACATCAGCATTGACTTCAGCTGGTCAGTGTCAGTGTGAGAGATGGTCTGGGCACCAAGTTTCCCAGCTTGGTGCCCATCTATCTACAGTGAGCAGGGAGATCTGAAGCGACCTCACGTTGGCACAGAAGCTGCCTGTAGTCTCTGCGGGCTCCTCTCAGGGCACTCCAGATGAGGGCAGCAGCTCCTCCGCCCCTCTGCCAGTGGCCATTGCATCTGATGAGGCTGTGATGACAGGGAAATGCCAGCTGTGCAACTGGCTGCTCCCTCCCAGGCGGGGCCAGCACAGGCTCCATGGGCCAGAGGATGGTTGCCAAGGTCATTGAGGCCAACAGGACAGCACTGTGAGCAGGCTGTCTTAGATGCCAGTGCCAGTGAGGGGACCGCACCTAGACATAGCACCTGAAAGCATAAATTTAAGTCACCTTAGGCACACCATGGGTTTCTCAGTGGTGCTTTTGTGTTGCCCCGCAATGAGGTCATGATTAGTTGGTGTGCTGTTTAGCACCTTTGTCATTTTGTTTCCTTAAGTTCATTTTGTTATCTCATGAAATTTAGACATGTGACCATGGCTGAGGGTGCCTCTTTCCCTCTGCAGGTGGATGGTTACCTATGACGTTATGAGTGAGTTGTGTCACGTTGAGCTTTATTGACAAGGTCCTTAGTTAATGTTCCTATCCAGGCAGATTTAGCACTCAGGTATCAAGTATGGAGCCTGCAACAGGCTTTTGTCGGAGGTCCATCTGTGGTGTTCTGGCTGAAGGTTCATTGGATTAAAGCCTCCCAGGTGTCCCTGCCTCCCTGGGGTATGCCCAGGTCAGTGTCTACCCTCTCAGCATTTCCCTGTGCATGCTCATCCTCGAACTCACTGCTGGACTCATCATGTGCAGCCGCAACAACTGCATCTACATCTTCTTTGTCCACAGCATCACCCCTTTCCAGCACAAGATTGTGGAGAGTGCAGCATGCAACCACTATCAGCGACACACAATCTGGGGGATACTGGAGTGTGCCCCCGAACAGTCCAGGCATCAGGAGCACATCTTGAGAAGATCGATGGTTCTCTCCATCACAGCCCTTGCGGAGGCATAGCTCCCCCAGCCCAGCAGCCATCCATCCAGCCGCGCTGGAGCAGTGAAGAGCCCCGACACCTGGGAGTGTCTGAGGATGTGGGTGTTGTGGGAGCTGCCTGCGTACCTTGCACAGACTTGCAAAATCTGCATCCTGTGATCACACACTATCTGCACGTTCATGGAGTGGAATCCTTTCCTGTTGACGAAGACACCGGGCTCACCTGCTGGCGCCTTGATGGCTACATGTGTGCAGTCTATTGCACCTTGGATGCGGAGAAGCCAGCAATCGCTGCGAAGCCTCTGACTCACACTATCTGGCTGGCCTGGTCCCAGCAGTCGTGGATGAATGTCAATGCACGCCTGAACAAAGTGTCTGTCACCTGCTTGATACAAGTGTGGACAGCTGATTGGGAGACACCGCAAAGGTCACCCACCGAGCCCTGGAAAGAGCCAGAGGCATAGAAGTTGAAGGCAGCTGTGACCTTTAGAGCCACTGGCATGGAATGTCCACCCACACGGTTAGCGGAGATCTCAGGGCTTATCATCTTACAGAAAAAGTTGACTGTCTCCCTTGAGAGACGGAGCCTCCTTTCGCACTGCACCTCAGACATATTGAGGTAGCTGCTTCGTCAACTGTATATCCTGGCAACAGCATATTGGTGTCTTCTGCGGCCCCTTCCGCCTTGGACTTCCTGTTGGCCCTACGCACCTTGTGCCTGCACATCTCCTCTCAAAGGTGGCTCCCCAGAGGCTGAATGTACACTCCTGGCCTCCTCCCCTTTCTGGCCCTCCCTTCCTCCTCAGAGGATGTGCCTCCAGTAGAGAGCACAACTCCCATTCCCAGGCTAAGGGAAGGCTTCCTGAAATCTGCAGGCCCCAAAAAGGATCTTCACTGTAGAGTGCTGACCTGAAGGTTGCGAGTCCTTTCCAAGCAGCTGGTATGAGTTTTGAAATATTTCTGCTCACACAGGCAGTTACATTAGTAACTTTCAAAATTAAATATCTGACTGAGCACATTCACAACCCCACTGACCCCTCTTATCCCGCCCGTGGATGAGGTTTATACAAACATGTCCTACCCACCTGCCCGTTGCGCCCATGCGGCGACCTGAAGATAGCACGGGCCCCGAAAAATTGCTGTTAATTGCAGCCTCAAGGGCCTTAAGTGGCCTGTTAATTAATGGTGGGTACGCATCAGAGATCATTGTGTGCTCACCCACCGAAACTTTGCAATGGTGCGCTGTGATGTCGGGGTGCTCGCCCGTTGTCACCGTGCGTCATTTTATGTGTCAGTGTGTGGGGCCTGCCCCCACACGCCAACATGAAAATTCGCATGGATGCGAAATTGGCTGAGTGACAGGAAACAAAGAATAGTGGTTAATAGATGTTTTTTGGGACGGAGGAAGATTGGTAGTGACCCCAGGGGTCAGTGTTGGGATCATTGCTTGCCCTGATATTTATTAATGACCTACAGCTTGGTGTGCAGGGCACAATTTCAACATTTTCAGATGATACGACACTTAGAAGCATTGTGAACCATGAGGAAGATAGCATAGAACTTCAAAAGGATATAGACAAGTTGATGGAATGGGCGGACAAGTGGCAGATTGTAAGCTTCTTACTGTTATGGGGTCATGTGACTGTACAGACGTATCAGCCCTAAGCATGGGGAATCTAAGGAGTGGAGCTTTTAGCCTGGGTCTTGGAACAAGCATGGAGCCTCATCAGGAGTCTGTAATTAAAATTTACTGTTTCTCATAAGAAACCCATCCTGCACTCTAAGTTTATTACACCGATGAACTTCAATGCAGAGAAATGTGAAGTGATTCATTTAGTAGGAAGAACATGGAGAGACAATGCAAATTAAACGATATCTCAAGGGCAGCTAGGGATGGGCAATAATTGCTGGCCCAGCCAGCGAAACCCACATCCTGTGAATTAATTTAAAAAAGTAACTCTGAAGGGGTGCAGGAGCAGAGGGACCTTGGCGTATATGTGCATAAGTCATTGAAGGTTGAGAGAGCAGTTAAGAAAGTATGCAATATCCTAGGCTTTATTAATAGGGGCATTGAGTAACCTAAGCTTTATTAATAGGGTTATAGAGTACAAGAACAAGGAGGTTATGGTGAACTTTATAAGACACTAATTCAGCCTCAGCTGGGGCATTGCGTCCAGTTCTGGGTAACACACTTTGGGAAAGATGTGAAGGCATTGACGAGAGTGCAGAAAAGATCCACAAGAATGGTTCCAGGGATGAGGAACTTCAGTTAAGAAGATAGATTGAAGAAGTTGGGACTGTTTTCCCTGGAGAAGAGAAGGCTGAGAGGGGATTTAATAGAGGTATTCAAAATCATGAGGCTTCTGGACAGAGTAATTAGGGAGAAATTGTTCCCACTTGTGAAATCATCGAGAACGAGAGGGCGCAGATTTAAAATAATTGGCGAAAGAAGCAAAAGCAACATGAGGAAAAACTTTTTCACGCAGCGAGTAGCTGGGGCCTGGAATGCACTGCGTGGGAGTGTGGTGGAGGTAGGTTCAATCAAGGCATTCAAATGGGAATTAGACTGTTATCTGAAAAGGAAGAATGAGCAGAGTTATGGGGAGAAGGTGGGGAAATGCACTAGGTGAACTGCTCATTAGGAGAACTGTTGCAGATACAACAGGGCAAATGGCCTCCTTCTGAGCTGTAACAATTCTGTGATTCTGTGAATGAGATGCTAAAGCAAGGTCCTGTCTGCCCATTCAGCTGTAAGTGACAAATCCTAAGTTACTATTCAAAGTACAGAAGGGATATCCCAGGTGTCCTGGACAACTTTCTTGCTCTGGGAAAAAAACATTTAGTTGGCTATTCATCTCATTTGTTGTTGGTGGGATTTTGCTGGATACAAATTGGTTACCCCCTATAACAACAACCAGGATTTCCCTTCAAACATGATTTATTAGTGTTGAAGTGCTTTGGGATGTTCGAAAGCTGTGATAAGATAATATATAAGTGCAAGCTCCACCTTGCTGTCTTTGCAATATTTTTAAAATATTTGATTTCAAAATTTAAGGTGAGAGGATAAAGCTATAGAGGAGATGTGCGGGGCAAGTTTTTTACCCAGAGGGTAGTGAGTGTCTGGAATTCGCTGCCAGAGGAGGTAGTGGAAGCAGGTATGATAGTGGTGTTTAAGAGGCAGCTTGACAAATACATGAATAGGATGGGAATAAAGGGATACCGATCCCGGAGGTGCAAAATGTTTTAGTTGACAGGCAATATGATCGGCACAGGCTTGGAGGGCCAAAGGGCCTGTTACTGTGCTGTACTTTTCTTTGTTCTTTGTATATCAGTGCAGTGCATACTTATTTAAAACTGTACAAGTGTTTTCAAAAATTCAAAAAAAAATCCCTGTCTGCCTGTTTAGTTGTTTCTCCAAATGATTTGAAATATCAAACCTTACAAGATCCAGCTAAAGAATACTAAAGAATACCAAGTGAAAAAACAAAGCCTGAAAAATACAGTATGACTCAGTGAGTCATTGAACATTGAGCAGTCTGCTCATGGCGAAACTTTGCCAAGTCAGGATGTGTTAATGATTGTGGTCTTGTTGTACTCAGTTATATTTATTTTTATAGATATTGTAGATTAAAAACCTTCTTTCAGAGTCTTGAGCATTTTTTACGTTAACCAAGGCAAAGGATGCCTGTTCTTGAAATTATAACATTTACTCTTCTTTAAGGATAGCCAGTTTTCCTGCTGAAGATACTGACCGCATGATATACAAAAGTCCAATTTGGCAAAGGGGCCTAAAACAGATGGTAAGCCCTTGATTTGCATAAGCAATAAGCCTTATATTCCATTATAGGTAGTTGGTGCGGGACATTATCTAAGGGGTTACTTTGTATTTCTGGGATGGAAGCTTTGCCCACTGGCAGCCTATCAAAAACGAAGGGCCGAATTTTTGCGAAGGGTTGAGTCAGATGTGCAGGTTCAGGAAAATTCCCGATTTCCCAATCTGACTCGGGAGACACTTCCTAAAATGATCTGGATTGATTTCTGCTCTGGGGGGTGGGAGGGGGGCTGGGGTGGTAACTGGAATTGGGCCCACCACCCCGGAAGCAGTGTGGAGGCAGCCGCAGGGCATGCTGAGTGCAGAGGCGGGCTGTTTAAAAGGCTCACCTAGGTGCTCAGGGACTTCATCCCAGTTATCATAAAAATAGTAAGGCCCTCTAGCCTTCACCCCTCACACACCTCATCACCCCCACACACTGCCTATACTCCATCCGTCTCAACTCATGCCACGCCATGGCCCTGACCCACCCCCCCCCATGGCCCCTCATGCCCTCCATGCTAATCCATGCCCTTCTACTCACTCCCCTAATGCCCTTCATATTTCCATGCCACCTCATGCCCATCTATCCAACCCCTATGATCCCTCAAACTCTCCAAATCAACTTCACTATATTTAAAAAAAACACTCTCATTGATAAAAGCCCATTCCACAAGTTGAAATCTCTTCAAGTGCTTAATCCCTTCCAAAAACAAAGATTTGTATTCATAGTCCCATAGCTCTTTATAACCACTTGCAACAGTTTATCAAACTGAACTTATTGGCCCCCACTGTGATAATGATAGGTTGTGGAAACAGTTAAGCATCACTAATCCCATAATGATACTTCTCAGGCTTATGTCAACAAGCATCTATTGAAACTTCAAGCACTGATTTTTTTCAACCACCAGTCACAGGGCAGGGGATTTAAATGGCTTGACAACTTCACAGTTCCACAGAGACTATCCACCTTCTACAGATACTAATGCCTACTGTTATCAATTTCAAAGGGGTATCTGACCTCTCCCAAAGGGGTACTTGACACTCCAGAGAACTCTGATAGGTTTAGACCTTTTTCTCAAATGTCTAAAGCCCACAAGTAATGTTTCAGAATCCTAGGTGATGAAAGTTGCTTCTGCATCAAGGCAGCTGCACTCCAGTGCTGCTGCTGCCATGAACTGCGGATATGATAAATACTTCCGGCTCCCATTTCCCCCCACCCAACCGTAGTTCAGGGGCAGGACTTCTGGAGTTGGGGCTCCGGTGCTGGAGCCCTTCTGACTTGGCAGAAATTCAGGCCTAAGGCATGAGTAGGGCGCCCCTCCAATTCTATTCTTTTAAATGCTTGAAAAATTATGCCTAGCACTGGGAGTATGGAGTCAGGAAATTACCATTCTATAGCCAATGCTGCCTAGTAAGTTTACCATGGCTTTGTCGCTGGTAACGGAGCTTCATTAGATACAAGCATATGTCTTCCAACACACTGTGATTGCAGAAGATCTGCATACGATTATGTAGTCAGCAAGATTTACAGCCCTGTTGCAACTTCCTACACTGTGAGCTCTTCAGTCCAGAATGCTTGAGACCAAGTCATTTCTGGATTTCAGAATTTTTGCATTAAAGAATGACATTAGAATGCCAAACTACAAGTGTATGAACCAGAAAACACTATAGATATATATACTTTTGTAGAAATGGGGGGAATGCCATGCACTGTGACCATGAGCTCCTTTAACAATTACTACAACAAGGAATTTATTAAGTTTTCATTATAATTAAACCAGGAAGCTTGAGGACTCCAATGATAAGTTCTAGGACCTGAGTATCACCTCTGTTTTCTTAATCATTTTGTGTTCTTTCATCATCCTTGAAAGTCTACTGGCCTTGGTGGCTATCTTTAGATGTAAGAAGTTCCATTTGGCCACATTTTCTTTTCATTGGAATCTTGACACTGTTTGCAGCTATTGCTTACATCTTCAATATCATGTTTTTGGGTGGCCGGACCATGACGCTGACCCCGCTGCAGTGGTTTTTCTGTGAGGGCACTATGTTTGTTGCAGCATGAGCCCCAGCCTGTTAGCCATCGCCATCAAGGGACATGCTGCCTTTGTGAAAGTCAAACTCTATAGCAGTGACAAGAATAGTCAGGTGTGCTTGCTGACTGGAAGCTGTTGGATTGTCCCTGCTGGGTGGACTGCTCATTGTGTTCTGGAACTGTTTGTGCTATGTAAGCAGTCAAGTGACGAGTTTGTGGATCTGCTCAAAAAAATTCCAGACAATGATGTTTCCAGACTTTGGATTTCTAGGTTGTAGATGTTGGTGTATAATAATTTTTATACTTGTTCCTGAGAATCATGAGTGAACTGCTGGACTGGTTCAGAGGGCTTTAAGAGTCAACTACATAAGTGTAGAATCATGTGTAGGCCAGATGGAAAGTGGAAAGGCAGGTTCTCCTCCTTGAAGAACATTAGTGAATTGGGCTTTGAAACAGTTGGGTTCTTACAATGCACAGCTTCCATGATGATAATAAGACCTATTGAATTCAATTTCACAGATGACAATGCCATAACTGCTACATTACTATATATATCTGACTGGACGTTCCTAGATGAAGTACGGCTTAGGTTACTGGTTGAATGAGTGGAAGATGATTGATCCTTCAAATCTGGTGGCAAGAAAGGTGGTCCAACAGAAGCGTCCTCTCTTAAGCCAACATACCCAGCATCAGAGGCACTAATCACTCAAAACCAGCTCCTCTGGGCAGAGCATGCCATTTGTATGCCTGACACCAGACTCCCTAAGCAACTGCTACACGCAGAATTCAGTCACAGCTGGAGACTTCCAGGAGGACAGCAGAAATGCTTTGGTGATAACCTCAAAGCATCCTTGGAGAGGTCAAACATCTCCAGCATCTCAGAAGAGTCTCTAGTCCATCACTGAGCAAAGTGGAGAAGGTTCATTCTGGTAGGCACCAATCACATCAAGAGACTTCATTGGGAACGCACAGAGGCAAAGTCCAAGCATCGAAGAGAGTGCACAAACCTCCAAACAACTCATCTACCTGACCCTTCAAGCACCACCTGCCCTGCATTTGGGAGAGTCTGCAGATTGCTCAATGGACTTATCAGACACCTCAGAACCTATTGAACCAGAGTGGAAGCAAGTCATCCTCAATTCCAAGTAACTGCCTAAGAAGATTTATGGAAAAAAGCCTCTTACCACAATATTCAATTCAAATCTCCCAGATATGATACAGCACAGGTTAATAGTGCATAAGGCTCTGTCATTAAGCACTTCTAGGTTAGGTACAGCATACTTTAAATATTTAGTACAGTACTTCCTATTACAGAGGTTTTCAAACTTTCTTGGACTGTAAATATTCGCACACTCCCAGAGACCCCATGAAAACTGATTCCTGGGAACATCCTGGTGTAACTTCTGCAAAACAGTGCAGCTGCATAAAGAAGAAAGTGCTGTCATTACAGAAAATGACCATGAAATTGGTCCTGTAGCATTGCTGGTGCCGGCGATTCAAGAGCCTCAAAGAGAAACAATGGTGTCTGGAACATTTCTAGCCATCTTTAGCATGGTCTATGTAGTGTGTTCTGATTGACAGGGCACTAGTGCGGCAGAGCAGCCTGACTTGATACATGTTCTGCCAATTTGGATAAGGTGAATCCAGTTAAAGCCTCTCCTGTTTCCTCACAGCTGAACAATTGTTCAGCTGCACAATGGACCCCACATAAGCATGATTTAAAGGGCTTGCCATCCAACTTGCAGCTGAGGTGCTTCTGATTTAATTTTGCTCTTGCAAAGTTGTGGAAGTGATGTGCTGTGTTCTGTGAGGAATCCGTTTTTGGAAAAATTTGAAAGACATTGAATTTTGGACATTCTTCGTCCTGAGTTATTTTTAAGAGTTTGCAATATTAATTTGGGGGTGTGAATATGCCATTTGTCAAGGAAGCACAGGTCAAGACAGCTGTCCAGTAGGAACACTTGGAGAGGGAAGGGATACTTTGTATATCTACGTTAACAAAGAACTGCTGTTGCCAGACTCTTGCCGATTGGTTAGAAACAACTGGCCCAAGAGAAGTATTCTTTGAACACCTTAGCCTTAAAACTCTTAGTCAGAGGGTGTGTGTAGGTGTGCCTTAGAAGGAAGCTGCAAGAAAAGACTCTCTCTTTCTCTCTCTCTGCCCCACCTTTGTGTAAAACTTTTCTCAGAAACATCTCATCAGAATAACTCATCTGTTTTATTTTGAAAGTCTGCAAAGTTGTGATGTCAGAATCATCGAGGACAGTTTCACCAAAAAAAAAATCCACCTGAAAGAACTTCCAGACCTATAGTGACCAGAATTCTGTTAGATCAACTTTCCCATACTCCAACTCTGCAGGAGACTGTGTTTGTTTCATTCTGTTTTGTGTGTGTATGTGAGTGTATGGGGGTTCGGATATCAGTTTTTTTTTAAAAGGGGGAAATCATTATACTTCTAAACTACAACTTGTATGTTAACCAGTTTATTAACTTGTTTTTAAAAAGTAGCTTGTTTTATAATAAATCAATAATTTTTGGGGTTACTGAAAGAATCCTGGTTAGAGTCTTTTTATGCTGGGAATGACAGTATCAAAGGGTAACAATTGGCCAGTTTTGTTGGTGAATTAAACATTTAAACTATTGTTACGACCTGTGGAGAAGTGGGGCTAGAATTAACAGTGCACTCCTCCCAGCTTGGTCCGTAAATGTTCTTGGAGGAGTTTTGGTGACTTGTTAGATTTTGAAGGCAGCGTTGTTGCATCCTGATAGGGAGGTCAAAGGAGCTTTCTGCCTGTTAGAGTTATTTATGAGGGTTATGATTACAATCGCTCTTGGGTTGCAATACGACAGTGAAGTAGAGCACAGGCAGCAGAGAGCGAAAGCTGTCCATAGAGGGAGAAGGAGGAAGGTTTTCAACAGAAGGCCCTAGGGATTCAGGGAGCACTTCTACCTCCACCTCAGTCAGGAGGAATATGTGAGCCACATACAATTCATGAAAGAGATGATCACTTAACTGTGCCACCTCCTTCAACAGGTCCTACAGCTGCACAGCATGACAAGTATGGTGCTGCTAATGGCTGTCAAAGTTACTGTCATCCTCAACTTCTAGTATATCTTTCCAGCTGGATGCAAGTAATATAGCCAACATTTCCCGGTTTGCCATCCATCATTGCATCAGGGAAGTGACGGAAGCCTTGTACCCAAGAACAGGTAACTTCTTAGTCTTCTCTCCTACCAAATGGAGGCAGAAGGATTGGGTACGAGGCTTTGCCAGGAGATTGGTATTCACAATGGTGCAAAGAGTGATCAACTATATGCTCGTGGCTCTGTGGGCCCCACATGTAAATGGAGAAATGTACTGGAACCACAAGGGCTACCAAGCCATCAACATGCAGTTGCTATGTGACCACACACAGAAAATCATGTTGATGAATGTTCGCTATCCTGGTAGCAACCACAACACCTTCACCCTGAGGCAGTCAACCAGCCCTGCCATCTTTGAGATACCACAATGAATCAGAGGCTGATGGCTTGGTCATAAGGGATACAATATACACACATGGCTCATCGCTCCCCTCCACCACCCAATCACATGAGGACAAGGCACCTATCATGAGAGCAATACAGATTCAAGGAACATTGTGGAGCAAACCATCATCATCCTGAAACAACAAATTCACTTTCTGCATCACTCGGGGGAAGCCCTGCACTACTCACCAGAATGGGTATCCAAGTGCTGCATCCTTCACATCCTCACTGTCATAAGGGCACAGCCATTACTACCAGGCATCTGGAGGTCAACTCAGGAACAGAAGGAGGATGAGGGAGAGGATTATGGAGGAGGTATTGGGATCCTTTGCTCTGGACGGGTTGTCCAGGAGTAGCTACTGAAACTCCAGTTCCCCCAAGATGTCTTTGCATTGACACCATTGCTCCAACTTTCAATCCATCTAACACATCCCATCACAGCAATCATAGTGTCCTCTTGGCCAAAATCTTGAAACAAAACAACCAGCAAAAAGCCTTTCCATCACTATCTTAGACAACAACAACACACAAAAATACATTCGGAACTGAACTATTCACCTTGTGCATTCCCTTATTGCTTGTCTTGTAGGTGTCCTTGCCTGGCCTAATGCTCTTATGCAGTGCTACCCCAGTAGCTACAGCATTGTTAGTAGAAGGCTGCTGACTTTCAGTGGAAGAGCCTGCAGATGGCCTCGCAGGACAAGCTTGAGCAGCCCTAGGCCTTGAGGGCCCTGCTTTGGACTGAACGATCTTATCATGGGTGTCAGTAGTTTGGATGACTGGATAAGACATGACAGCAAGGGCACTGGTGGAATAGCAGGAGTGGGAGCATTAACGCACTGTTCTAGAGAGACAGCCGGTTTGTTATCCACGGTGCCACAGCCACTCCACCAGGGCAGCACCTCAGCAACCCTGGTAATCTGCTGGACTGCAGTGAGAGACTGCATGCCCTTTTGGGCACTGAGATCCATAGCAGTCTGAGCCTACAGGGATACAAGCATCGATCTCATGACTTCAATCTGAGCTTCCACTACAGCACCGAGACTTTAGATGGCTGCCATCTGTGCTTCAATGGAAGTTACGATTTCAGCCACGAGCCCCCGCATCTTACAAGTGCTACCATGAAGTTAACCACCACTTCTATATTGGGAAAAATGGTCTCCAAGCTCTGCATGAAACCCTGTGCTAATTTGAAGCCAGACTAAAGTTGCTCCATGCTCCTTGACAGTATCAAGATATGTTCAGCAGACCTGCCAATGCACCAAGCATCTCAGTATGCAAGCTCATCAGGATTCTTCAGTATGCTGCCCCATCAAAGTCCTTATCTGAGTTCCCTGCAGCAGAACTCATCTGTGATCCTGGCCTCTGGGGAGCCAGCAAACAAACTTATTTCCTTTGGCCTGACTGCAGTTTACTCAAGAGGTGAGGTGAGAGTGGCTGGCCTCCCAGAAGGAAAAAAACAGTAAACATTGGGCAATAAGAATACTAGTCCAAACTAGTCTTTCGTATCTTAAAATGGAACACCAGTAAAAACTAGAAAATAAGAGTACTGGTCCGATCTGTTTTTATCCTTCTGGGCTTGCAAGGCAGCATTTGACCGAGTGTGGCATCAAGGAGCCCTAGCAAAACTGAAGTCAGTGGGAATCCAGGGGATTGACCATATGCACACCCTGAGTCTATACTATCCTCTTATATATGCGCAGGGCCTGTTTTTTGAGCTGGTAGTTGTGGTTGTCAGATCAAGTGATGCTGCTTCTTCCTCATAGGTGTGTAACAACTCCTGCCCTTGCTCATGAGGCTGCAGTTGCTGGCCAGGTGGCATTTCTTGGATATCTGAAAACAAAAATGCAGAAGGGGATTGTTGGGGTGGAAAGCAAGAGGTCTGTGGTCACACCATCTGCAGCTGTTGCTTCATGTTAGAGAGTAGGATGTGGAGCGGGGTGGAGGAGTGGCAATTTGAGAATAAGGCAGGAACATATTGTCATCCTGAATGTTCTTGATGATGCGAGATGCAATGTCCTCAGTCACTGCCCGTCCTTTACTGCCGAGCATCATCTCCTCCTGCTGGTCCTTTCCTGTTACATATGATTTTGTCCTGCAAGAGGGAGGGAATATCAGTGAGTGTGTCACAGTGTTCAGGCTATATGCCTGCCTTTGCTGAATAACTGGAGGTATGTGGAAGCAGCAAGAGCTAGGTGAGAGGCTGACAGCATTGGTAGGTGTATGAGAGTGAGGTGGAATATCTGAAATTTTATGCGTGAGTCCTGATTGCTGATTGATGAGAATGGGAGTGTAGTGGATTGAACAGTGTGAGAAGTTGGTCATGTGGCGGGTTGCAGATGTCCTGTGGAGATCCATTCACTGACCATGGGCACCTGTGTAAGGTAATTGAACTGCTTGTGGCACTATTTTCAGCTCCTCAAGACCTGGGAATTGTCCTCCCCGACGACCTGCACCTATTCCCTTCTCATGGTTTGCCTTCAGGGCCGTTTGACCCCTGTGAAAACATTAGTTTTCTCCTTCTTTGCACCCCTTGTACTAATGCCTCAATTGGAACACATGGGAACCCTAATTTCTTCATTCTGCTTTTCCAATTGGTTTGCTTCTCCTTGTAGCCACTTCCTCTACAGAAAGTCAGTAGTAGCTTCTACATCATGAGTGCAGCTAGCCTTTTAAGAGGGGAAGGCAGCCTTTAAGACATGCAGGCTAGTTGAAACACGTGCTAGCCATGCTCACTGCTGCTGGGTAAGCCAGGATCTAAAGCATGGTTGTGATGTTTAGCTGCTGAGATGGAGTTGTACTGAACTTGTTGAGTTGCTTTAAAACTATTATTCAAGTATTATTTATAGAGAAGTTGCCTGAAAAGGGATATACTGAGGTACATTGGAGGCTTATTGTTTTGGAAGATTTTTGTAGGTTGGAAGCTGCTTGCAAATATTTGGTTTCTACCTTAGGAGAGAAGTCAGGTTACAAAAGACTGCAAGAAATTTTAGTTTATTTTTCAATTTCATAGTTCAACATTTTGAAATGTGATTTAACAGAAATGCAGCAGATAGTTACAGCATGGGAGTCAGGATGTGAGTTATTCACCGCAGAATTCCCAGCCTCTGACCTGCCCTTGTAGCCACAGTATTTATATGGTCTCGTTCAGTTTTGGTCAATGGTAACTCCCAGGATGTTGATAGTGCGGGATTCAGCGATGGTAATGCCATTGAATGTCAAGGGAGATAGTTAGATTCTCTCTTGTTGGAAATGGTCATTGACTGGCACTTGTGTGGCATGAATGTTACTTGCCACTTATCAGCCCAGTCTGGATGTTGTTGAGGTTTTGTTGCACATTGACATGGACTGCTTCAGCTTCTGAGGAGTCATGAATGGTGCTAAATATTGTGCAATCATCAGCAAAAATTCCCACTTCTGACATTATGATGGAGGGAAGGTTATTGATGAGGCAGCTGAAGATGGTTGAGCCTAGGACACTACCATGAGGAACTCCTGCAGTGATGTCCTGGAACTAAGATGATCAACCTCAATCAGGCACAACCATCTTCCTTTGTGAAAGGTATGATTCCAACCAGCAGAGAGTTTTCCCCTGGATTCCCACTGACGTCAGTTTTGCTAGAGTTCCTTGATGCCACACTCGATAAAATATTGCCTTGCAAGGGCAGTAACTCTCACCTCACCTCTTGAGTTCAGCTCTCTCGTTCGCATATGAACCAAGGCTGCAATGATGTTAGGGACTGAGTGGCTCTAGCACAACCCAAACTGAGCATCACGGAGCAAGATATTGCTGAGTAAGTGCCACTTGATAGCACTGTTGATAACCCTTCCATCACTTTACTGATGATTGAGAGTAGACTGATGGGCACAGTAATTGGCTGGGTTAAATTTGTCCTGCTTCTTATGGACAGGATATACCTGGGCAATTTTCCACATTGTTGGGTAGATGCCAGTGGTGTAGCTGTACTGGAACAGCTTGGCTAAGGGTGCAGCTAGTTCTGGAACATAGTACTTTTGCTGGAATCTTGTCAGGGCCCACAGTCTTTGCAGTATCCAGTGCCATCAGCCATTTCTTGATATCAAGTGGATGGAATTGAATTGGCTGAAAACAAGGGCATGTGGAGATGTGGCAGAGAAAGCAGAGGCGTTGCACATTCTAGCGCTAACATTAAATCAATGCCATGAGCACTGCGATGACCCGTTTAACAGAACATATAGCTTCCTCCATTGACAGAGTCACAGCTGTCTCCACTGCTGCTATTAGCGAAAGGGGAACACTACGCTGCAGCAACCAAATAGAATCATGAAAACTCCATATTAGTCTCACTTGGGTGCATATTAGTGCTTCTCTTGTGAGATTTAAACATTGATCTGAGTCATTGTGTACATAAATTATTGTTATTTTCCAATTATTATCCAACCGCATTCATTCATTATCTCTGTATGAAAGTATGGGTATGGATATATTTCATTCTCTTATGTGATTTTGTACATCCATCTAAGTGACATTATTTGGCTGAATAACATTGGCCATACGCGGCACTGGTGTTCATGTTATGGAACTGTGTGGAGAAAGTGCCAATGGCCATGAAGGTAATATTGAGTTGGAGAAATTCAGCTAATGGAATTTTCTGATGATCAGAGCTTCCCGTGTCTCACAGGCATCCAGACCCTCCCTTGGACCGGCTTGGGCAGTTGACTGCTGTACCTCACCCTCTTCTTCCTCTGATTCCTCATTAGAGGCCCAGCCTGTCTCCCTCAATTCCTCCTCAGACAGGGTTTTCCTTCTCTGGAAGGTCAGATTGTGCAGTGCACAGCAGACCATTACCATGAGGGAGACTCTGGCTGCTGGGTACTGAGTGACCTACCTGATCTATCCAGGTACCAGAATCTCACCTTGAACAGACCAATGGTCTGCTCAATGATGGACCTGGTCGTTGCATGGCTTTAATTGTAACAACACTCAGGCTCCATCCTCAGACTTCATGCTAAAGTCATCAGCCATTTCTTCAGGGGGTATCCTTTGACTTCGAGTAGTCATCCATCCAAAGCATCCATACCCATAAACATCGCTGGCATCTGGGAGCAACTGAGCATGTACGTGTCGTGACTGCTCTCTGGACACCTTGCACACACCAACACGATCCTTGATTGTGGCTGCATACAATATGAATATAAATGGGGTGGTATCTCTTGTAGTTGGTGAAAGCCCCTGGCTGCCCTACTGGTGCTTTGATAGTTACATGGACACAATCAATGACCCCATGTTCCTGTGGGAAATCAGCCTCTGGCTCTTTCCACTTGACTGTTGTTGTCTGTTGTAAAGGAAATATATTGATGTGCATGCATAAACATGGCATCAGTGAAGACCTTTATGCAGTAGATGTGCTGCAGGGTGGGTGATCCCACTGAGGGCTCCACAGGTGGCCTGGAATGAACTGGAGGTGAAGAAGTTCAAGATGACTGTAACTTTTAAAGCCAAATGCATCAGGTGACCATCCACACAATTGGAGGCTATCTCAGCTGCCATCAAATGATTTTGTGCTCTGACGGTCTCTCACGAAAGGCAAAGTCTCTGGAGACACTGTCACTCCGTCATCTGCAGATAGGACATTCGGGCCCCAAAAACTCAGTTGGTAGGATACAGCCTTCGCCTATGTCAATGTGCCTGCTCCTACATACCCTCCACAGACCTTTGCTGCTCAGCAACTTGTCCACCTTCCTGCAATGCAAGCCGCTCCTGCCCCTGGTCAGCTGGTCCCTTCCTTCTCCATCTCCTCCTCCTCTCCTCCTCATTGGAGGAGGCCCAACCAAATTAAGTGCCATCAGAGAGACAACTGGCTAGCATCTCATGTGATTAAGGCCTTTAAAGGCAGAAATCTCTTCCCAGAAAGCTGGCAGCTCCCCATTGCTGGAAACACTGGGTGTGATGACTGCTGCCGGTAATGCAGAGGCACAGCCTCAGAATCGATGTTGGATCCCAGGATACAGGTGCGTGAAGGCAGGATGGGGGTTGCAGGGAGGGCTTAATGAAGATGGGGGGAAGGATGTCAGTTGAAAGGGCAGGGAAGCTTTCAGCTCCCCCCCCCACCCCCCACCCCCCACCATCCCCCACCACTTTCTCGATGGCGGGCTCCTCAATCGAGCACAGAGTGCCTGCCAAGGAGGGACCTCCTACCACCCCCCCACAAACCCCAACTCCACATGGCCATAGGCAAATGTGAAAAGGTCTGCCAGGTATCCTTTGGAAGGCATGAAAGTCATGCGAGTTTGGGAGAATCCCTGAACCATCATTAAATTCTCTGGGCTTGGGAAAATTGGCTATAAGTGGCTCATTAATAAGCTTAATTGCTTTCCTGCCCACAACTTAACTGGGCACAGTTTTCCTGATGTTGGGAATCCGAAGCAAATACTTCCTCCCGATTCTCTTAGCCTCCCCCCAATCAGCATGTCCGCTCTGATGCATTCCACTAAATCAAGCCTTACATGTATAAAATCTAGTGTCACCGGGTTACAAGGTGACACAATAGGAAAGTGCACAGCATGATGCAGCACTGAACCACAGATGAGAAGTTTTGATTCAGTTCCTGCTCTCTATTCACTTACCTGGTACTTCTAATGAAAGAATGGATAAATAAGCCAAGGTTTTTCATTTCTGATCATTGTGCAGCAGTACCTGATAGGAAGCTTACATGTTGCTTGTGGGTTGAGTGGGTGGGGAAAGGGTGTAGGGAGGAAAAACAGGATTGGACTGAGCTGTGATGCTCACTGTGATTGAATCATTTACTGAATCACACTATTTTCGCGAAAAAATGAAGAGGTGTGTGAATTACCAGCGCATAGAAAGCATCTTCTCTAACTGCGCCCAACTATATGATGACTCCTTTAAGAAAAGAATACAGCAGAGGTAACAGCAGTACCAGTCCAATTACAGTTTCTGTAGAACAGTCTAAAGCAGTATAAATCTAGGATTAGTACTAAGCCGTATGTTATACATTAGTACAGATCCAGTATCGGTACACTGAGTGCCTGCACTGTTCAATATCAGTAGCCATTACTCATGATCCGTTAGTGACAGTATTAGCACGTTGCTTCTAAGCAACTAAAACCAATGACAAATGCTTTTTTATCAGAAGTGCTTGAATAATAAAAGAGCAGAAACATAAACTTTATTTAATTCAGTCTTACATGTGGATAAGAGTGTTTGCAGATTCTGAATTGCTAGCTTGTGTGGAATTACCCTGTTTTTTTCCAGAGAGAGAATTACAATAGGGTCAGGGGTACAGGCAGTTAAAATGTCTTCCTGCCAGTCATAAAATCTACAGAACACCTAATTTATAACGAAAAAATAATTCTAGCCTGTAAAAGCATTTTTTGAAACCCACAGCGAAGCTGTTTTTTTGTCTGTGTGTTTGATGTGTGTGTATAAATGAGAGCTTGTGTTGCCATCTTGCCCCAAGGGCTTCACAGCAAAAACTCTTGGCAGTGGTCCACGCCAGGTCCCTAACACAGGAAGTCTAATTTTATAGCAAAGAAAAAGGGAGTGATACTTAATTAGACCATGAAACAGACACCTCAATTTAATTTCTGTTGGTGATAAAGTACAACCAATACCCAAATTAAGGAACAGAGGGGGACAGGGAGGGAAAGGGAGGTGGTGTGTGGTTTGTAATGGGAGGGTAAATAGGAGATTAGAAAACACATTTGGATCTACTACCTTGTTAAGTGAATATTCAAATTCACTTTCGTGGACAAAGGTTAGGAATTTTTTCTGAGATTTTCTTGATGTTATACCTTTATAATAACTTGTACCTTCTTGCATGACAGCATGGAAGTCTCAACAAGGATTGGCTTGCAAACTGTTGTGCTAAAGCAGGGTGGCTGAGTAAATGAGCTGTGTGTGCTCTGGTACCTACACCATTAGAATGGGGAAGCTGTATAGAACTAAAGAGTGTTCTCTGTGTAGCTACATGATCACACCTTGAAGTTTGCTTTCCAGTAAGCTGGACTGGAGCATTTCATTATCTATCAAAGCTAAAGGTAGATGTCCCAGCAGCTGCATCAGAATTTATGCTGGCAAGTCCATAAAACTCCAATTTTCTTGTACCTAAGTCCTCCCATTGAAGCTCATCCCTCTGAACTCTTTCACTGAATTTCATCAAAAAAAAACTTGCATTAATATAGGACCTTCCATAATCTAAATACATCCTAAAGCACATCACAGCCAATTAAGTACCTTACTTAATTACTGGGGGAGGCGGTGGTGGTATTGTCACTAAACTAGTAATCCAGAGACCCAGGGCAATGCCCAGAGACTGGGGTTCAAATCCCACCATGGTAGATGGTGGAATTTGAAACCAATAAAAATTTGGAATTAAAAATCTAATAACCATTGTCGTAAAAAACCATCTGGTTCAATAATGCCCTTTAGGGAAGGAAATGTGCCATCCTTACCTGGTCTGACTCACATGTCAACTCTTAAATGGCCTAGCAAGTGGCTCAGTTGTATCAAACCACTAGGAAGTCTAAAAGGAATGAAAAAAAAACAAAAAAACTGCGGGTGCTGGAAAGCCAAAACAAAAACAAAAATATAATTACCTGGAAAAACTCAGCAGGTCTGGCAGCATCGGCGGAGAATAAAAGAGTTGACGTTTCGAGTCCTCATGACCCTTCGACAGAACTTGAGTTCGAGTCAAAGAAAGAGTTGAAATATAAGCTGGTTTAAGGTGTGTGTGTGGGGGGCGGAGAGAGAGAGAGAGAGAGAGAGGTGGAGTGGGGGTGTGGTTGTAGGGGCAAACAAGCAGTGATAGAAGCAGATCATCAAAAGATGTCAACAACAATAGAACATAAGAACACATAGGTGTTAAAGTTGGTGATATTATCTAAACGAATGTGCTAATTAAGAATGGATGGTAGGGCACTCAAGGTATAGCTCTAGTGGGGGTGGGGAGGGCATAAAAGATGTATAAATAAATAAATAAATAAATATTTTTTTTTTCTTTTTCTCTTTTTATAATGGAAATAGGTGGGAAAAGGAAAATCTATATAATTTATTGGAAAAAAAAGAAAAGGAAGGGGGAAACTGAAAGGGGGTGGGGATGGGGGAGGGAGCTCATGACCTAAAGTTGTTGAATTTAATATTCAGTCCAGATGGCTGTAAAGTGCCTAGTCGGAAGATGAGGTGCTGGAGGAACAACACCTCATCTTCCGACTAGGCACTTTACAGCCATCCGGACTGAATATTGAATTCAACAACTTTAGGTCGTGAGCTCCCTCCCCCATCCCCACCCCCTTTCTGTTTCCCCCTTCCTTTTCTTTTTTTTCCAATAAATTATATAGATTTTCCTTTTCCCACCTATTTCCATTATAAAAAGAGAAAAAGAAAAAAAATTTTTTTATTTATTTATTTATTTATTTATTTACATCTTTTATGCTCTCCCCACCCCCACTAGAGCTATACCTTGAGTGCCCTACCTCCATTCTTAATTAGCACATTCGTTTAGATAATATCACCAACTTTAACTTTAACACCTAAGTGTTCTTTTGTCTTATTGTTGTTGACATCTTTTGATGATCTGCTTCTATCACTGCTTGTTTGTCCCTACAACCACACCCCCACTCCAGCTCTCTCTCTCTCTCTCTCTCCGCCCCCCACACACACACCTTAAACCAGCTTATATTTCAACTCTTTCTTGGACTCGAACTCAAGTTCTGTCGAAGGGTCATGAGGACTCGAAATGTCAACTCTTTTCTTCTCCGCCGATGCTGCCAGACCTGCTGAGTTTTTCCAGGTAATTCTGTTTTTGTTTTTGTGTAAAAGGAATGAAACTGGATGGATCACCCAGCATAGACCAAGGCACCGGAAATGACAACTGCAAACCCAGACCTGCTGACCCTGTGAAGTCCTCCTTCCTAACATCTGGGGACTTGTTCCAAATTGGGTGAGCTGTCTCACAGACTAGTCAAGCAACAGCCTGATGTAGTCATACTCACGGAATCATACCTCATAGAAAATGTTCCAGACGCCAGCCCTGGGTATGCCTACCAGAGGTGGCAGCACAGTGGGATACAGTTGGTAGGGAGTTGCCCTGGGAGTCCTCAACATTGACTCCAGACTCCATGAAGTCTCATGGCATCAGGTCAAACATGAGCAAGGAAACCTCCTGCTAATTTCAGTATACTGCCCCTCCCACACCCTCAACTCCTCTGTGTTGAACACCAATTCGAGGAAGCACTGAGGATGGCAAGGGCGCAGAATGTACTCTGGACGGGGGACTTCAACGTCCATCACCAAGAGTGACTCAAAAGCACAACTACTGAGTGGTGAGCTGGATGAGTCCTAAAGGACATAACTGCTAGACTGGGTCTGCAGCAGGTGGTGAGGGAACCAGCAAGAAGGAAAATCATACTTGACCTCATCCTCACCGATGCAACTGTCCATTACAGTATCAGTAGAGCAACTATCGCACAGTCCTTGTGGAGGCGAATTCCCATTTTCACATTATGGATACCCTCCATAGTGTTGTGTGGCACCACCACCGTGCTAAATGGGATAGATTTTGAACAGATCTAGCATATCAAGACTAGGCATCCATGAGGCACTCTGGGCCATCAGCAGCAGCAGAATTGTACTCAACAACAATCTGTAACCTCATCGTCTGACATATCCCCCACTCTACCATTACCATCAGGCTGGGGGATCAACCCAGGTTCAATGGAGAGTGCAGGAGGGTATGCCAGGAGCATGCCTAAAAATGAGGCATCAGCCTGGTGAAGCTACAACACCTGACTACTTGCATTGCAAACAGTGTAAGCAGCAAGTCATAGACAGATCTAAGCAATCCAACAACCAATGGATCAGATCTAAGCTCTGCAATCCTACCACATTCAGTCATGAATGGAGGTGGACAATTAAACAACTCACTGGAGGAGGAGGCTCCACACATATCCCCATCATCAATGATGGGGGAGCACAGCACATCAGTACAAAAGATAAGGCTGAAGCATTTGCAACAATCTTCAGCCAGAAGTGCCGAAGGGATGATCCATTTTGGCCTCTTCTTGAGGACCCCACCATCACAGATTCCAGTCTTAAGCCAATTCGATTCACTCCACACGATATCAAGAAACGGCTGAAGGCACTGGATATTGGAAAGATTGCAGGTCCTGACAATATTCTGGCAATAGTACTGAAGACTTGTGATCCAGAACTTGCTGCACCCCCTAGCCACGCTATTCCAGTACAGCTGGCATCTACCCAGAAATATGGAAAGTTGCCCAGGTATGTCCAGTACATAAAAAGTAGGACAAATCCAACCCGACGAATTAGCACCCCATCAGTCTATTCTCGATCATCAGTAAACGATGGAAGGGGTCATCAACAGTGCAATTAAGCAGCACTTGCTTAGCAATAACCGGCTCACTGATGCTAAGTTTGGGTTCCGCCAGGGTCACTCAGCTTCTGACCTCATTACAGCCTTGGTTCAAACAGGGACAAAAGAGCTGAACTCCAGAGATGAAGTGAGAGTGATTGCCCTCGACATCAAGGCAGCACTTCACTGAGTATGGCATCAAGAAGCCCTATCAAAACTGGAGTCAATGGGAATTAGTGGGAAAACTCTTCACTGGTTGGAGTCACACCTAGCACAGAGGAAGATGGTTATGCTTGTTAGAGGTCAATCATTTCAATTCTGGGACATCACTGCAGGAGTTCTTCAGGGTAGTGTTGCAGGCCCAACCATCTTCAGCTGCTTCATCAATGACCTTCCTTTCATCATAAGGTCAGAAGTGGGGATGTTTGCTGATGCACAATGCTCAGCACCATTCATGACTCCTCAGAAACTGAAGCAGTCCATGTCCAAATGCAGCAAATCCTGGGCAATATCCAGGCATGGACTAACCAGTGGCAAGTATTCATGCCACACAAGTGCCAGGCAATGACCATCCCCAACCAGAGAGAATCTAACCATTGCCCCTTGACATGCAATGGTGTTACCATCACTAAATCCCCCACTATCAAGATCCTGGGGATTACCATTGACCAGAAACTGAACTGGACTAGCCATATAAATACTGCTGCCACAAGACAGGCTAGGAATTCTGTGAAAAGTAACTCACCTCCTGAAGCCCCAAAGCCTGTCCACCATCTTCAAGGCACAAGTCAGGAGTGTGATTGAATATTCTCCACTTGTTTGGATGAGTGCAGCTCCAACAATACTCAAGAAGCTCGACACCATCCAGGACAATGCAGCCCACTTGATTGCCACCCCATCCACAAACATTCATTCCCTCTACTACTGATGCACAATGGCAGCAATGTGTACCAGTTACCAAATGCACTTCAGGAACCTACCACAGCTCCTTAGATAGCACCTTCCAAACCTATGACCACTACCATCTAGAAGGACAAGGGCAGCAGATACACGTGAACACCATCACTTGGGAGTTTCCCTCCAAGCCACTCACCATCCTGACTTGGAAATATATCGCCATTCCTTCACTGTTGCTAGGTCAAAATCCTGGAACTCCCTCCCTAACAGCACTGTGGGTGTACCTACACCACATGGACTGCAGCGGTTCAAGAAGGCAGCTCACTACCACCTTCTCAAGAGCAATTAAGGATGGGCAATAAATGCTGGGCTAGCTAGCAATGCCCACATACCATGAATTAATTTTTTAAAAATGTAATCACTGTTGTCATGTTGGAAACATGGTACACAGTTTGTGCACAGCAAGGTCCCCAAACGATAATGAGATATTGACCAGGTAACCCATTTAACTGATGTTGGTTTAGGAATAAATATTGGCCAGAGCACCAGGGAGAACTCCCCTACTTTTCTTTCACAGTGCCATGGAATCTTTTGCATCCAGCTGAGAGGCTAAACATTGATTTAATCTTTCATGGTCTGAAAGACAGCTTCTCCAATAGTCCAACATTTCCTCAGTACTGCGATGAAGTGTCAGCTTAGATTATGTGCTCAAGTCTCTTGAGTGGGACTTGAATCCATTCATTTCTGATTCGAAGGAGAAACTGATATCAATCACCCAAGTCAGATCCTGAAAAAATCAGCCTCTTCCATCAAAGCACGTTCCTCTAATAACCTCACTCGACCATTGTTGCTCATCCTTTAAATATGCAAGAACACAAGAACATAAGAACACAAAAATTAGGAATAGGAGTGGACCACATGGCCCATCGAGTTGGCCCCACCATTCAATGTGGCTGATCTTGAGCTTCAACTCCACCCACTTCTCTGCCTGTTCCCCATATCCCTTGATTCCCTGAGAGATGAAAAATCTGCCTATCCCAACCTTAAATGTATTCAACGATGAAGTATCCACAACTCTCTGGGGTAGAGAATTCCAAAGATTCACAATCCTTATAGTGAAGTAATTTCTCCTCATCTCTGTCCTAAATGATCAGTCCCCTTATCCTGATAATGTGCCCACATGTTTTAGACTCAACCAACGAAAACAATCTCTCAGCATCCACCCTATCAAGCCCCTTCAGAATTTTGTAAGCTTCAAACAGAACGCCTCTCCTTCTTCTAAACTCCACAGAATATAAGCCCAATTTACTCAGCCCTTCATCATAGGGCAACCCCCTGGACCAATTTAGTGAAACTTCACTGTAACACCTCCAATGCAAATATATCTTTTCTTAAATGTGGGGACCAAAACTGCACACAGTATTCCAGACATGATCTCACCAAAACCCTGTACAAGTGTAGCAAGGTTTCTTTATTCTTATGCTCTAATCCCCATGCAATAGAGGCCAATATGCCATTTACCTTCCTAATTGCTTGCTGCACCTGCATGCTAACTTTCTGCATTCATTGTATGAGCACACCCAAGTCTCTTTGAACATCAACACTTACAAGTTTCACACCTTTTAAAAAATATTCTGCTTTTCTATTCTTATGAGCAAAGTGAACAACTTCACACTTCCCTACAATATATTCCATCTGCCATCTTGTTGCCTACTCACTTAACCTGTCTTTATCTCTTCGCAGCCTCTCTGTGTCCTCCCCACAGCTTACTTTCCCACCAAGGTTGGTACCATTGGCAAACTTTGACACATTACTCTCTGTCTCTTCATCTAAGTCATTTATGTAGATTGTAAATAGTTGGTGCCCCAGCACTGATCTTTGCAGCACTCTGCCATTGACCGCCTGACAACTTGAAAAAGCCCCCTTTATGCCCACTCCCTGCTTTCTATTCTATGTTTCTATGGATAGAGCATGAAATCCCCTATCTATTTTAAAATATTACTCCCAACTCCATGAGCCCTTATCTTGTCTATTAACCTTTTGTGTGGCACCTTGTTAAATGCCTTTTGGGAATCCAGGTATATTACATCTACTGGTTCCCTTTTATCTGCCCTACTAGTTACATCCTCAAAAATTTCTAATAAATTTATCAAATAGAATTTTCCTTTAGTAAAACAATGTTGACTTGTTCTAATCATGCTGCGTTTTTCTAAGTGCATTGTTAATACTTCCTTAATAATAGATTCCTGCATTTTCCCAACAATTAATATTAGGCTAACTGGCCTGTAGTTCACTGGTTACTCTTCCCTCTTTTGAAAAGCAGTGCAACATTTACCAACTTGAAACCTAATGGAATCATTCCCAAATCTAAGGAATTTTGGAAAATCATAGCCAGCACATCCACTACCTCTGCAGCTATCTCTTTTAGAACCCTACGGTGCAGGCTATCAGGTCCTGGGGATTTGTTGGAATTTAGTTCCTTAAGTTTCTCCAATACTTTTTCTCTTCATATATTAATTTCCTTAATTTCCACACTTTTTAGCCCTTGGGATACTGTCTATTTTTGGTGTGAAACTTTCATCTTCTACTGTGAAGAGAGACACAAAATGTTTGTTCAATGCCTCTGCCATTTCCTCATTCCCCTTGACAATTTCTTCTGTCTCTGCTTCTAAAGGGCTAACATTTACTTTAGCTACTCTCTTCTTTTTTATATGCTTATAAAAGCTCTCACAATCTTTTTTTTATTTCTGGCTTATAAAAATATTCTATTTTTGCCCATTTTATCAATTTTTTGGTGGCCCTCTGCTGGTTTCTAAAATGCTCCCAATTCTCAGATTTGCCACTGTGTTTTGCAACATTGTAATTCTCTTCTTTTAATCTAATACTATCCTTAACTTCCTGAGTGAGACATGGATGGGTCTTTCTTGCTGAGTTTTTGTTTTTCAATGGAATTTTCTTTGTTGAACATTTCGAATTTTTTCTTTAAATGTTCCCCTTTTAGTCTATTTACCCAATTTACCTTAGCCAATTCTCTCCTCATTTCTATGTAATTGGCTTAGTTTAAGTTTAAGATTCTTGTTTGCAACTGGAGTATGCCACTTTCAAGCTTAACATGGAATTCAACGGTAGTATGATTCTAGTGGGTATTTTATTATGACATTATTAATTAATCCCACTTCATTACACAACACTAGATGTAAGCTTTATCCCTAGTCAGTTCCACAATGTATTGCTCCAAAAAACTGTCACAGAAACATTCCACAATCTCATCTTCTAGGCCATTCTTGCCAATTTGATTGTCCAGTCTATGTGAAGATTAAAGTCCCTCACAATTATTACATTTTCTTCATTACAAAATCCAATAATTGATTGTTTAATGCTCTGCCCAACAGTATAACTACTATTAGGGGGCCTATAAATTACCCCACCAGTGTTTTCTGACTCTTGTCATTCCTCATTTCCACCCATACTGATTCAACTTCATGACCTTCTTAGGCCAGATTCTTTCTCATGAATGTCCTTATGTCACCCTTTGCCATTTGTCTGGCTTTCCAAGATACTGTGTATCTTGGAATATTTATTTCCCAATCTTGATCACCTTGTAACCATGTTTCTGTAAGTATTCTGTGAAGTATTGGAACTATCAATTTGATACTTCATTGCTAATCTTTAGTAAAGATTCGTTTTGCAGAGTAAAGAATAATAACATCTAGTTGCTGAAATTGCAGAACAGAGTTTCTGATAGCTACTGTGCCACAGTGGGTCAAACTCATAGTTATTACTGAAGGATTTCTAACTTCTTCTTGAGTTCTTCATGGGTAGGGCAAGGGGGCAGGTCCCAAATCCACCCCAGCCAGAATGGAGATCAAACCCCATGCTGTTGGCACCAATCTGATCCATCCTGGCCATCCGGCACCCTAAGGGGCCTGAGTTGCCATGGCAGCATACACTTTTACATGCACGTTGTAGCCTGGAGCTATGAACAGTGATGATAGAGGCACCAACCTTCTTTCCCTTACATGGCTGTCCAGGAATCTCTCCTGATCTTACCATCTGCCATTGGCATATGTTGGAAGAATTTACAAGTTGATACTCAACCTGTTTGGCCACATTGTGAATGCACCTTCCTTGGCTATCAAGTTCTAGAGTGGGATTTGAACGCAGAGCTTCTGAGTCAGAGGCAGGGACACTGCCCATTGTGCCACAAGAACTTCTCTGCCTTTCTGACTAAGACATCTCAATTGGAGTCAGCTTTGATGTTTGCATTCAACTTCTACAGTGTATGGGCAACTCATCCTGGCACAGCACTGACTGCAAGAAATCAGAAAGTTCTCAATTCCTTTCCTTTGAAGATCTGCTATGCTGCAAATTATATGATATAGATACCAGAACATTTTGATCATCTGACAGGATGAACATTTTGAAAGCAAGGATTATTACAAGGAAAATATAACCACATTGTTTAAAACTTAGTAGCCTAATATTTTTGTAGCCTGGAGATATTATTCTGCTGTGAGTTTCATCTTGTTAATTCCATACAGGCGTTTGCCCTGGAAACAGAACAGGTTACAGCTGTTCTTGTACAAGTCTGAGGGAGATCACTATTGAAGGATCTTTTTTGCAGCCATCGAGCATCTTTGCCATTGCAACATTCTGTTAATGTCATTGGTCATTTTCCTGCTTCTAACACATTCCATTACATCAACATGTAGCAAAGTCAATTTGCTGCTAATTCAGTTCCAAAGAAGAGTCATATTGGACTCGAAACATTAACTCTGTTTCTCTCACCACAGATGCTGCCAGGCCAGCTGAGCTTTTCTAGCACTTTTCTGTTTTTATTTCAGATTTCCAGCATCTGCAGTATTTTGCTTTTATTATATTGCTGCTAATTTACTTTGAGTGCTTTGTGTTTTTTTATTTTCCTTGTGAGTGAATTATCCAATTCCTGCTCAGGGAAAATCAAATGAATTCACACAGATTAAATTAAAAAATGTTAGGCCTCTGGGACATAACTGTCAAACCCCCAGGATCCAACTGGAGTTTCAAACATTTCAAGCCCTCCAGCAACAGGGACATATCTTAAAGATCTTTCTATCGCTTTGTTTTTATATTTAATTTCTACCAACTGTCTAAAGATCAACAAAGAAAGGAAAGATTTACTTATTGATGAGTGACCTTTTCTTTAAGCAATGATTCTTTGAATTCTGCTTTAACTGATTAGAATGCTGTAGCATTACAAGTACTTCTGACAAATCGCCCAAATGCAACATCACTCAATCAAACATACCGATCAAACTTTGTTCTACTTAGTTCAACACTGAAGGTTGAACCTTTGAGATTTACTCACAGGAGCATTGACAGTTAAATAAGGGGTCCTAGCCCAAGGAGGTGAGAGGCTCTTTGGTACAGCACAGCCTGCACACCCACTCCACCGGTGACCTTTAATGTCAGGGATTGAACTGAATAGATCTTTGGGGAGCGGGGAGGTGCAATTGCTTTTGCTGCATATTTTTGTTTAAAAGATCAAGCAAGAAAACCAGAACAAATTACAAATCAGTAGCTGCAGAACCTTCTGGAAGTAATTATCCAACACTTGTCTGTGCCGAAGCCAAGTTAGAAATAAATACTAGAATCTGATCCTTTTGTGTTCTATTTAGTGATAGGACATGGTGAAAAAGATTCATGACAGTACAAAGTATTTTGTGCCTGTGCTCGTCCTGTTGTACAGCTCAGGAGGTGAGGCATATTTCTAAACAGCCATTACTGTATTAAGAATGCATGTAATCATGAATGATATAGATCTGAAGAAATTTAAAGAAACAGACATGACAGGCTGGATTTTCACTATTGGTGCAGGTGACTTGAGTTGGGAAATTTCTAAACTTGGTGCAGCCTCTGTGATATAAAGTGTACCTTTACATGCTATTTTTGATCTTGAGGGGCAGGTGCAGGATAAAGTTGGGCCTACTGCCCCAGAAGTAGATTGGAGGTGGCCACAGGTCCTGCCTTCATTCTCTAGGACTTCACCCCAGTTCTTTGGTTACATTTTAAGCCTTCTAACCCTCATACTTCATCATCCCCCATACCCACTCCTCATGTGATCTCTATGGCCCCACGCCAACTCAATGCTAATTCATGGCCTTTCCATGCCTATTCACCCAGTATACACTATATATATAGAACCAATGAATCCTATAGTAACAATGGCGTGTGTGAAATTGCTTAGAAAAACACCCATTCATAATTTTTGAGGAAAAGGTTGGTGTTCCTACAACCCTATAAAAATGTCAATCAAAGAGACCATTTAAGATCAGTAACAGAAGCTTTAAGGACTTGACAGCTCTTAATTTTGTGCAAATAAACACTGCAACATTGACAAAAGAGATCACAGAAAAAATAACGTATTATAAGTTCATAGTGATGTCATTCAAGCAAAGTTGACACTTCTCTGCACCTGTGTAAACAAACCCACTCAAAAATCCTTTTCTAAAAGTCTGGACTCTGGGGTATAGAAGTGCTTAAAGTGCTTGATTAAATTTGATCTCGAAATACTATTCTAAGAGTTTTTACAAAACATTAGATTAGCTATGCTGCTGTTACCCAGTTTATCCTTCTCTCTCTTGTTGAATAACCTCCAGCAGCTTCATTCACTCACACTGCAGGTTGGAATGGCATGGAACAAATTTCTGAGAGATGGCCCAAGCTATGAGTGGGGATAGCTGAGACGGTCTTGAGACCTTATACTAAAGATGGTTCCAACCAAATGAGATGAAAGTGGGCAGAACCAATGTTTTGTTTAAAGCCTTCACAATGCATGAAAGAGTTAGAATAAGTGCAGACCAACATTGGCAGAAGGATGGGCATATCAGCAGGTCATACTATTGGCAGTGAGATTGTTAACATCCAATCAGTCCCATTGATGCCAAACTTCTGGCATCAGGGGTAGAATTTTTCCACTGGGGGAGTTGTGTGGGGGCGGGCACAGGCCCAATCAGCACCCATGATCAGGTCCGTGCTGCCATTTTATGTGGCGGGCCAATTAAGGCCCACCCAGGGTGACACGCACCAAGAAGCGCAGTGCGGGTGGTGGGGGGGTGCCCTGAGTTGGAATGCACGCACAGAAATCTCCCTGAGGCACCTCTGTGCCTCAGGGAGATTAGTTTTAAGTTTTAACAGTTCAATAAAGTGTTGAAAAAAATTTTATGACATGTCCCTTCATGTGAAACTGTCACATGAGCTGGGACATCTGCATTAATTTCAATAAAAGTTTTTGAGAAAATTTAAAATCATTCATGACACCTCATCCTGCCCGTGGATTAGGTTCTATGAAAAATGCGAAGGCCACCAGAGCTCTTCGTTTGCCCGCCAACCTTAAGGTTGGACGGGCAGCTCCAGTAATTAGTTTAATTGTTAGTTAAATGGCCTTAATAGGGCTTTGACAGTTCGGCCGCATGCAGCCAACTCAGTTGTGCGCCCGCCAAACTGAAAATCTAAATGGCGCGCGGTGATGTTGGGACGCATGCCCAGCATTACCCCATGTCATTTTACACCTCGCCGAGCAGGCCCTGCTCCCTCTCGCCGAGTCAAAGATTCTCCCCAAGGTGTCAAGGCGTCTGCAAGTCAGGTGTCAAGACACAAACTGACTCAGAAGCAAAGTAGAATGAGACTGCTTGCTTCAGGGACTTGCACTTCACTTCAATGCAGTGTCTGCTTGGATTCTGATTCAAAATTCATACTACATTTACACAATGTCAGACCCATTGGATAGGGGCAGGGGAGGAGGATGTCACACACCATTTAAAATAATTGCCAGTCTGGTCTGTAATCTGTGACTGTAGAATTAAACAAACTAAAAGAACTGTATAACTAATTGGGCAAATCCTAATTCCTAAAAGTAAGGCTATATGTCAATCAAGATAAGATAGAAGCCATTTGGCCCATAGCAGATTATCCATCTAGAAAAAAAAGTTTCCCAACAGAGAATCAGAATTTCTCAAATAATTCCAGGAATCTTGTCTACTTGAAAGTTCATTCTAAATGTTTGATCACTCTTTGTAAAGGAAATTCCATTTCATAATATACAACAGGCTTTGATTTTTCATTTTAGTTTTATTGTTTATATATTTGTTATTTTCCCTCTTTAATGTAGCATAGTAACATAAGGGCAGGATTTTGAGGTCGTCGGGTGGGCGCAGCGGGCTCATGATCGGGTGCCGACCGTAATTTCACACTGCTGGGCCAATTAAGACCCTCCCAGCATGAAACGCGGCTACACACTGGCCGGGAAGGGCCGAGCGGGGATGGGGGCCTGTCGGCCGCCAGGTCCAATGGCACCCCAGTGACCAGTTTAAAAGCGGCCCAGGCAGCCCTTGGAAGTCTGCCATGGAAGGACGCCTCCTGTACTTTAGTTGTGAATTCAAGTGCTGCTGGACACAGCAGGTGGGAGGGCAGGTCACACTTGGGCCCTGGCTTTTCTGATGAGTGCCTTGCCATCCTCCTGGAAGAGGTGGCTGCCAAGAGGGACACCCTTGTCCCCAGGGATGAGAGGAAGCCACCGCACCTTACAAAGAGGGCATGGGAGGAGGTGGCAGCAATGGTGAGCAGCCATAAGCTAGTGCGGCACATTTGGGTCCAGTGCTGGAAGCATTTCAATGACATGCTGCGCTCAGGAAGGGTGAGTACCATGTTGGCATGAATCAGTGTGCAAGAGTGTTAAGATATGGCTGTTCCCCCTTGGACCTCAGGGATGCTAGAGTCTGAGTGCGAACTGTCAATCTCGCTGGAGCTGGCCAACAGGTGTGAGCCCTGGCTGCTTGGACTGAGTGTCTTGCAGCTCGAGGCCCACGACTTGGATGCACCCTTCCAGGTGCTCCTCAGCTGGGGTTAGCCAGGCTGCAATGGCACTGCAGGTAGAGTGCACTAATCAATGCTCCTCTGTTGTTTCAGAAGACGGCCCACAACAATATTGAAAGGTTGCGGACCGATGGAGCCACACTAGCCTCCTAATCCTTTCCAGATACGAGCAAGATGCCCTGGAGCTCGAGAGCTGGCATGGACAACCAGGCATGGAGAGGCGGGGCTGTCAGACGAAGGTAAGAATGCAGTGCATAGCCGTGAGACTTTCAGTTTGCACAACCATTCTGGTGTAGTCCCTTCACTGATGTGAGCCTTGAACCTGGAGACCCCATTGATCATTGGAAGACGAGGGCAGCGTGATGCAGATCTCCATGGTCTCACCAGGGTGCCTAGCATGCACAGTGACAGTGTGATGACTTTAACTAATGACATATCCTTGTTCTCCCTTTTAGGTCCACCATCAGGCATGCACTCTGCAGACCTCAAAGGGCCACCCCTGACATCGGAGGACAAGTGAGCTTCAGTTGCACCTGCATCACACCCACTCCCTAAAGCAAGAACCAGTGCAAATACCAGCCTCTTGGTGGGCATTAGATAGGCAGCTAGTATCTCGATGCACATTGGTGCGGGCACTTCACACTCGCTTGACGTTCAGGTGGAGGCAGAGCGTGTCCAAGGCGCCAGCAGTAGGAGAACTGCTGGGGACGAGGATGATGCTCAGCCGAAGACTGATGATGAGCTGCTGGAGTCGTCCATTAGGCGGCATATGCTGGATGTCCAGTGAGATGTGCACGAGGATCTGGTGGAGATCCATGAGGGTATGGGTGCCATGGTCTCCATGATGGAGGAGTCCATGCAGAGAATCAGCACTGCGTTGACCATCATGGCTGAGCGTACTGCCTCCTCCATTGAGAGAGTGGCGACTCTCCTTGAGAGGCAGCTCCAGGAACAGAATCAGGAGTTCCAGGGGTTGTGCTCGGACCTGCAAGCCCTCACGCAGGCACTGACCTCAAGGCGGTCAGTGTCCATGTGGAAATGGATGGCGCACCCAGTATCCCATCCAGGTCTCTGTCCACCAATGGTGTGCAGGCAGGTCCAGAGCGACCTCACATTGGTGCACGATCTGCCTGTCATCTCTGCAGGCTCCTCTCAGGGCGCTCTGGATGATGACAGTAGCTCCTCGCCCCTCTGCTCGTGACCACGGCATCTAATGACTCTGTGGCGACTGAGGAGATGCTAGCCATGGCACTAGCCGCTCCCTTCCAGGTGGGGCCAGCACATGCTCCACTGACCAGAGGACAGCCGCCAAGGTCATCAAGGCCAACAAGACAGCAAAATCAGCAGGCTGTCTCCAATGCCGGTGCCACTGAGGGGAGAGCACCAAGATGTAGCACTTGCAAACGTAAGTTAAAGGCACCATGAGCACAAGAGGGGCAGGTCACAGGTGATTTTATGTTCATTTATGTTTACCTTATGTATGTTGGTCTGGGTTTGAAGACCAGAAATGTTTTTGTAAATATTATTGAACTGCCAGAATGAGATAAATTGTGTTTTTGTCATCATGGCCTGATTATGCTTCACCTTTTTATTTCATTGGTGCAGGGAACGCCAGTATGTAATGTTGGATGTAGGTGGCTCTGAACTTTATTGCACAGGCACTAAGTGTTTTTTGTGTTCAAATGAAAGGGTCCTTTCAGACATCCTGTGGAAGGAGGCAGCAGCCCTGGCATGCAGTTGAAGCTGATCTTTGGTAGCCTAGCTGAAGGAGCGTTGGATCAAGACATCCCTGGTGTCCCTGCCTCTCTGTAGGTTGCCAAGGTCTGGCTCCATGCCCCCAGCATTCTCCTCACTGTGCTTATCTGCAGACTCACTACTGGACTCATCACCCATAGCCTCCGCAGCTGCGTCAAAATCCTCTTCCTCCAGTGGGAGATCATTTCCTCCCTTACCAGTGCCAGATTGTGGAGAGCGCAGCATGCAACCACTATTATGGTGCTCCCCCTGAGTGGCCCAGACATCAAAAGCGCATCTTGAGAAGACCTATTGTCCTCTCTACCACTGCCCTTGTGGAGGCATAATTCATATTGTAATGCTTCTCTGCCTCTGTTCTTGGATGATGGACAACACCATGAACCATCTCTTCAATGGATGGCCCTTGTCACCCAGCAGCCATCCATCCTGTCGGGCTAGAGCATTGAAGAGTCTTGGCACCTGGATGAAAGTGTCATGGGAGCTGCCAGGGTACCTTGCACAGACTTGCAGAATCTGCATCCTGTGGTCACACACTATCTGCACGTTCATGGAGTGGAATCCCTTCCTGTTGACAAAGGCACCCGGCTGAACAGCTGGCACCTTAAGGGCCACATGTGTGCAGTCGATTGCACCCTGGACATGGGGGAACACAGCAATCGCTGCAAAGTTTCTGGCTCACTCAGCCTGGCTAACCTCATCTTTACGGTAAAGAATAAAGGTCAGGACCAGCCTGAACAGAGCTTCTGTCAACAACTTAATCAACTGTGAACAGCTGATTGGGAGACTCCACACAGATCCCTTTTGGACTCCTGGAAAGAGCCAGAGGCATAGAAGTTGAGGGCCACTATGACCTTCAGAGCTACTGGCCAGGAACTTCTACCCATATAGTCAGAGCTGATCTCAGGCCCATCATCTGGCAAATGGAGGTCATGCTCTCCTTCGGCACTGCACCTCAGACACATTGAGGTAGCTACCTCGCTGCCTGTAAATCCTGGCAGCTGGATAGCGGCCTCTTCCGCAACCCCTTGGGCTTCCTGCTGACCCTGCGCCCCTTGTGCCTGCGCTTCTCCTCCCACAGGCCCCTCTCTTGGAAGCTGCATTGAGACACCTGCCTCCTCTCCCTCTGTCCCTCTCTTCCTCCTCAGAGGAGGCGCCTCCAGCGGAGACCACAATCCCCATTACCAGGGTAACGGAAGGCTCTCTGATAGCTGGAAGGGTCCACACAGTCTGAATCCTTCAACTCCGACCAGACTTCTTTCAAAAACTTAGAATGATTAATTTATTTTAAAACAAAACTTCTTTTAACAAGTTGCAAATACTGGTTAACACACAATTGTAATCATGAAGTATAACTATCTATCTCTTCCTAAAGGATTCCCCCAGCACACATACAGACGCACATACAGAAAAACAAAGGTCAAGCAGATAGAGTTTCTCTGCAGAGATGGGCTTTGGAGGATGGGTGTTATAAAATAAAGGATAAAGTCCGCAGGGTCTCGATGCTGTCGACCTGGAATTCTCTCATGTGAAGACAGGCCGCTGGTCACGGTGGATGCCTGGACATTCTCACCACTGGTCTTAGCTTTGCAGGTCCAAATGCAGACTGGTTACACTCTGATGAAGGTTCTCTGGTTACAGGTTGATAGCCACACATAATCTTAGGCAAGGTAGAGAGAGAGAGAGAGACAGTCAAGGTGGCCTTCTTTCCTCAGCTTGCTCTCCAGCAAGATTGCTTTCCAAACAAGCAAGTTCACAACTTAAGTTGTTTCCCCCTCTCCCATGTGACTGCCTTTTTTGAGTCCTGGCTTTTCATTAAGTGCTTTGTAGTTCAAACCATCAAACAATTCCTTCTCAAGTACCATATAAGTCAGGTGATTTCTTGGAAGAGGCCTGCTTGTTGAAATTCCAAGGTGAACTTATGACCTTTTAAAAAAAATCCCAGGTTAGCATCCAGATGATCCAAATCAGGGCAGGTCCTTCCATTTCGTAAAAGAAAACTTCACTCTTGAGAGATATGATTCTAACATGCCTTCGGCCTTAAGAGATGAAACACCATTTCCAAATATGTTTAATCGCCAAGTTTACAGAAAAAGATATGTAAAACATATAACAGAATCCAAACATGCACTCACTCAGCATTTCACTCCTTATCCAGAATCTGTTCAATTTTCTGACTTTTTTGCTTTCCAGGCAATCATAAACAATTTACATTTTTGATAATGCACCAGCAATTATGTTATCTTTTCCAGCAATATGAACAATCTTCAAGTTATAAGGTTGTATTAACAAGCTCCATCGGAACAGTCTGTCATTCTGAGTCTTAAATTTTCCCACAAAGGCCAAAGTATATACTAACATTCCTTTGCAGCCTTAACGGATATATACCTCAAAATGTTTAAGAGGCAGTAACAATTCCAAGGTTCCCTTTTCTATCTTAGAGTATCTCTTTTGATACCAATTTATTTTTTTAGGAAAGTACCCCTTTGGCTTCTCTTTGCTCGGTTCACCTTCTTCCAATAAGACTGTACCCACCCCCAAGTCACTAGCATCGGTTGCCAGCTTGAAGGGTTTAGTGAAATTAGGGGTGGCTAATACTGGTTCATTAGTTACAAGCTTCTCAAAAGCTGGCTGGCATTTTCTTGACCAAAGCACCTTTGCTTTCCTTTGCAATAAATATGTTAGTGAAGCCACTATTGTGCCAAAGTTTGGCACAAATTCATAATAGAATCTGCACATCCCTAAAAATCTCATGATTTCCCATTTGTTTTAGGGACAGGGAATTCCATCAAAGCCTGTACCTTCACTGTTCTTGGCAAGACTTGTCCCTGTCTATGATATGCCCTAAGTAAGTCATGCTTTCAAAAAACTCACTTTTTTGCAAGGTTAATTACTAGATCTGCGAACTGTAATTGTTTAAATAAGGCTTCCAGTTGTTTTAAATGGTCTTTCCATGTGTTGCTATAAACTAATACATCATCCAAGTAAACCAAGTTAGGGACATTAGTGATCACCTGATTCATTAGTCTTTGGAAAGTTGTTTGAGCACTTTTTAGTCCAAATGGCATTACTCAGCATTGGTATAGCCCACTGGGCATGACAAAAGCCGATGTCTCCTTAGCTTGCAATGTTAAAGGTACTTGCCAGTATCCTTTCAACAAATCTATCTTAGTAAGGAACGTGGCACTGCCAACCCTGTCAATACAACCTTCTTGACATGGGATTGGGTAGGAATCCGTTTTTGTTACCGCATTAACCTTTCTATAGTCTATGCAGAATCTGGTTGACCCATCAAGTTTAGGCACTAACACTATTGGAGAACACCAACTGCTTTGACTGGGCTTAATTAGGTGATTTTTTTTAACATATACTGAACTTCTGCTGTAACTTCTGCTTGTTTCTCTGGATTTAACCAATGAGTATCTAGCTTTATATGAGACAATTCCCCTACATCCACATCATGTGTGGCTAAAGTTGTAGACCCTGGTTTATCCCTACAGATCCCTTTAAATTTTGTAACTTCCCTAGATCCTCTCATTGTCCTACCTCTAAGTATGAAAATATGGTATCTAACTGTCCCAATATTTCATTGTTAGCTAACTGGATAGGAGGAGGTTCAATTTGTAAACTGTCTAAATCTCCTTCTACCTCACTCCCACTGTCTCTTTCATCTTCCACTACACTTAGAACTGACACACCTGCTCTTTCCTATTTCCCTCCCTACATTTCAACATATGACACAGCCAATACTTTTTCCCTTGATCTGGTTTATTGGTCAAATAATTTATTTTACTAAACCTCTTAATTACCTTGTATGGACCACTGAACCATACTTTCAGAGGTTCTCCCTGTAACGGCAATAACACTAACATATAATCCCCTAGTTGTAATGTTCAGGTCATAGCTTGCTTATCTGCCCATTCTTTCATTTTTGTTTGAGAAACTTTAAGATATTCCTGAGCCACTTTGCAGGCTCTCTTGAGCTGTTCCTGGAACACAGGAACATAATCAAACAAGATGATTCATCCTTGTCTCCTAAAAAAAATTCTTTGATTATTTTTGAGGACCTCATAATCTCATGTCTGCAAACTAATTCAAAAGGGCTAAAACCAGTAGATTCATTTGGTGAATCTCAGGTAGCAAATAAAAGAAAATCTAGTCCGTTGTCCCAATCATAGGGATATTCATGACGATATGCTTTAATCATTCTTTTGAGAGTTTGTTCCCTGTGTTTGTAAATGATATGCTGTGGCATGCTTAAACTATTCATGTTCTGAAAATTTTCAATTCCAATTCTCTTTCCTTTTCTCCCCTTTCTCTTTCCTTTTCTTTTCCTTTTGCCTACACCTACAGCCTTTTCAATTCCAATTCTCTTACCTTTTCTTTTATCTCTAATTCAAGTTTTTTCAGCTCCTTTGCATGTTCAAGTTGCTTAATTCACAACTGGATCTTAGCTAACTCAATTGACTCACCCCCTGGAAAATATGGTCTCTCTGGTATCCCTTCCAGTTTCAAATGCTGCACTATTATCTCAACTATGTCTGCTTTCTTCACCCTTCGGGTAACTCTAATTCCAGTTTATCCACCAATTCCATTAGCTTACTCTTCATTAATTTCTAGAAACCAGCCAGGGTTACATCTTCCATCTGTAAAAAAGTCTTAGAAACTTCCAATGCCATTTTAGTTTACTGTCCTTCTAACCCTTACCAATGATTATTCCGTGTCCAATCACCTGCTCTCTGCATTTCAAAATCCAGCAAAAGCCCCCAATTTATGTTACGACTGGGATGGAAGGAATGCATGAATTATCAAGCTGCATTATACAACAGGCTGTACCATTAACTTAAATGTTTAATTTTTTCACCAAAATGGCCAGTTATGTACCTATACCTCTAGTACCCAGAAGAAAAGAGACTCTGACCCTACTACTCATCTAACACTATTATTCTAACTTTACATTAGATTACTAATGCTTCTCTATGTTATGTACTACTTGCAAAGAATGGGAAGCTCAATTGCTCTCAAACCTGTTCCCACTATAGATAAGTGCTGGGAGGTGTAGAAATGTTGTGACTTCACATCTCACTCCAGAGACTTGAGCACATAATCCAGGCTGTCACTCCAAGACAATATTAAAGGAAAGTAAACTGTTGAATGTTCTGTCCTTTAGTTAAAATGTTAAACAAAGGCCCTCTTGGCCATTTTAGGTGGACTTAAAAGATCCCATGCCATTAGTTCAAAGGACACCAGCTGGTATCAGTACAAAGTGATGATGAAGATGTCAGATTGTTGTAAATAACTAACTGGTTCACTAACGTCCTTTATGGAAGAAAGTTTGTCATGCTCACCCAGTCTGGCCTTCATGTGATTCTATTCCCATATCATGAAGCATCTTGACAGCATAGATAGGGAGAAACTGTTCCCATTGGCTGGCTGAAGGATCAAGAAACAAGGACACTAATTTAAGGTGACTGGCAAAAGAAACAATGGCAACATGAAGGAAAGATTTTTTACACAAAGAGTGGTTAGGATCTGAACTGCATTGCCTGAGAGTGTAGAAGAGGCAGATTCAATCATGGCCTTCAAAAGAGAGTCGGATAATTATCTGAAGAGAGACATTGGCAGGGCTACAGGGAAAGGGTGGGGCAGTGGGATTAGATGAGTTGTTCTTGCAGAGAGCCGGCATGGACAGGACAGGCTGAATGGCCTTTTTCTGTGCTGTAACAATTCTATGATCCTATGTCTTCTGTCTAACAGCAGAGGTGGTCCTGAGATTGAATTACATTACATCTGGGGTTGCCAAAACTCCTAGATTGCCCAGGATTCTCCCAGATTGGGGTATTAACATTCCAGGCTCTCATGCTAACAGCCTGGTTGAACTTTGCTCTTTAAATTCCTCGATAAAGCAATAGCACCCCTTTTCCATGCTCTATGACGTCACCATCTACGGTCACAGAGAAATATTCCTCAATTAGCTACCAGATTTTCAGTTGCAGCAGGAAAGCAAGTCATTCTGCTGTTATCTTATTGCAACTCATGGGTTTTTAAAAAGATAATTATTATTGCTGAGTTCTGTTTTGCATTTTCTGTTGCTTTGAATAGATTTCAGTATAAACCACATTAAAAATGAAGAGTGTTCCAATTACAGGTTTTCATTCATTCATGGAATGTGGGTGCTGCTGGCAAGGCCAGCATTTATTGTCTATTTCTAACTGCCCTTGAGAAGGTGGTGGTGAACTGACTTCTTAAACAGCTGTAGTCCATGTGGTAAAAGTACTTCCACAAGCTGCTATGGGTGAAGTTCTAGGTTTTAACCCAATGACAATGAAGGAATGGCAATATTTTTCCAATCAGGATGGTGTGTATGACTTGGAGGAGATTTTTAGGCAATGGTGTCCACATGTCCCTGCTGCCTGTGTCCTTCCAAGATATAGACATTGTATCTGTGGGAGGTGCTCCAAAAGAAGAGTTGGCAAGTTGCTGCAATGCATCATTGTAGATAGTGCACAATGCAGCCATGCATGGTATGCCAGTAGTCAGCCAATCTAGTGGGATGTTTAGTCCTGGATGGTGTTGAGCTTCTTGTTGAAACTGCACTTAGCCAGACAAGTGGAGAGTATTCCATCACGTTCCTGACGTTTGCCTTATAATGGTGAAAAGGCTTTGAGGAGTCAGAAGATGAGCCACTCACTGCAGAATACCCAGCCTCTAACCAGATCTTGCATCTACAATACACAGTGTGGCTGGTCCAGTTAGGCGTCTGGCCGATGCTGACCCCAAAAGTTCTGATGGTGGGAATTCACCAATGTTAAATGAATGTCAAGGGGGCCATCTTTTGCTGAAGGTGGTCATTGCCTGACACTCATGTGTCACAAATGTTACCTGCCACTTATCAGCCCAAACCTGAATGCTGTCCAAGTTTTCAGCACTACAGGCAGAATGTTTTCATAGCTTTTGCTGTATCTGGTGCCCTCAGCCATTTCTTGATAACAGATGGAGTGAATCAAACTGGCTAAAGATTGGCTTTCAGTGATGGTGGACACCTCAGAAGAAGGCTAAGATGGATCATCCACTTGGCACTTCTGTACTCAAGTGGCAGGCTTCGCCATCATTGAGAATGGGGATGTTTACCAGGCCTCCATCTCACATTAGTTATTTAATTGTCTACCACCATTTATTACTGGACATAATCTATCTGACTTAACATGGTGGTAGTGCCACACAACATGATGGAGGGTGTCATCGGTGTGAAGACAGGACTTGGTCTCTGCAAGAACTGTGCGATGGTCATTCCTACTAGTCTTGTCATTGGCAGAGACATCCGCAACAGGTAGATTGGTGAAGACAAGGTCAGCTTGATTTTTCCTTCTCAACTGCAGCTGCAGGCCCACTCTAGCTATGTGCTACAGGGCTCAGCCAGCTCATTCAGTAGTGGTGCTACCGAGCCAGCCTATCTTGGTGATAGACATTGAAGTCCCCACCTGAGGTATAATCTGTCCCCTTGCTGTCCTCAGTTCATGTTCCAAGTGGTACTGAACATGGAGGAGTTCTGATTCATCAGCTGACAGAGGGTGGTAATCAGCTGGAGGTTTCCTTGCCCATGTCATGAGTATTCATGGGGCCTGGAGTCAATATGGATGGCTCCCAGAGCTATTCCTGCCCAAATGTATACCAATGTGCCACACCTTTGGTGGGTTTGTATTGCCAGTGGGACAGGGTATACTCAGGTATGGAGATGGACAAGTCTGGGTTTGTGGCTGACAGATATGATTCTGAGAGTATTACTATGTCAGACTGCTTCTTGACTAGTCTGTTGCACAGATCTCCCAATTTTTACACAAGTTCCCAGATGTTAATAAGGAGGGTTTTGCAGAGTTGACTTGGCTGAATATGCCTTTGAGTAGTGCCGAGGTAGATGCCAGGTGGTCTGTCTGGTTTAATTCTTATTGTTTTTCATAGTGATTTATTACAATTGAGTGGCTTGCTATATTATTTCAGAGGGCAGTTAAGAATCAGCCATATTGCTGTGAGTCAGAAGTCACATTTAGACCACAATAGTCAAAGATGGCAGACTTCCTTCCTAAAAGGGCATTAGTGAACCAGATGGGTTTTTAATGGCAATCTGATAGTTTAATTGTCACTATTTATGGTACCAGCTCTGTATTCTATTCATTGAATTTAAATTCCCCACCTGGCATGGTAGGATTTGTAACCATGTCATGCAGATAATTAATCCAGGTCTCTGGATTACTAGTCCAGCAATATAACCGCTGTGTTAGCATTGCAACTGTGCTTGATGAATGATGGTTAATTGAGTTAGAACTTAAATTTTCATACTTAAAAAAGAAATATATTGGTGTGTGCCAACTCTTCATTTGAGCTTCGGTTGTTGATGCTGATTTCCACTGATTTACACCCAGCTTAAATTTGGTTGTATTCTAATGGGATTGGGAGGATACTTGGATGTAACTTGACATCAATGAAATAAAAAGAAAGAAACGTTTGCATTTATGTAATTCCTTTCATGATCTCAACCATCCCAAAGCACTCAAAAACCAATGGAGCACTTTTTAAATATTGGGCGGAATTTCATGCCAGTGGGATTTTACACTCCTGCTGAAGGCAATGGACTTTTGAATGGCTCACCACATTTTACTGCCCCACCCCTGTCATGACGGGGCCTTAAATTCCACCCATTGTAATATCAGAAACTCAGCAGCCAATTTGCGCACAGCAAGGTCAAACAGGTGCAACATTGGGAACGTTTTTGGGCTTAACTTCCCAGATGTGCAATCTTGCATCTAACATCCAGGCAGTGAAGTTAGTTACAGATGTAAAACAACTGTAAAATAAGAGGGTCGGATACTTATCTCCAGACTGAAATTTACAAGCAATATACTGACCTCTAATTGACTTCAACTACAATTACAAGCAGCTAGCATTGCCTAGGAACCCATTGGGGGTACTTGAGCAGTGCCCTTAAAGGGACAGGCCAGGCTAGCAGCTGAGGGTCGCAATAATGGTCCAAACCCCAAACTTCATGTGAGCAATACCATGGGAGATCTGATACATTAAAAAATACTTAACCAAATCTAATAACTAAATGGTTAAAAATGTTGCAATTATAACAGGCAACAATTTTAGCCCAGAATTTCTGTTGCATTCCTGTTCTACCAAATCTCCAGCTTCTACCTCAGGAAGATAACATCAATCATCAAGCCATTGCCAAAATATATATCATTCAGAAAAGTGTGGCAAGATCCTTTAAGTATATTTCTACTTCCAAGCAAGATATAATTCAGCCTTGTAAGGTGTGCCAGGCTGCTTAATAACAAGTGTTTGTTTACTTTAATTACAGTATATGGAACATCTGCTCTTCTGTCAATCGCCCAGTGAGGCTGATGGGTCAAACACTGTCACCTGTATCATCAGTCACTGACAGTGAGTCTAATTCGACATTAATTTGTCCAATTACCCCATGTGTGGAAACATACCCCACAGCTGTTTCACACTTGTTTAAGCATGTGTGACTGGCTAATTACCTCCCCACGCTAAAAGACGTGTTTATAAGATTCACATTTAATTGATGCGCAGTTAGGATTTTCTCTTTTGATTCAATTAGGTTTTTTCCTAATTATATTTTCCCACAATACAGTCTTCTGACCACTTGCTACTGCCACCTGCTGAACCAGAATGGGGAGGGGGGGGTTAACTAAACTGTGCTACCCCACATCACTTCAGCAACACCGGACACAAGGAGTTGTCACTGTAATTGTGATCAGTAAGGCGATGTTAGCTTTCAAGCTTCAATAGATCATTACACAGAGAAATCTGGAAGTTTCAGCCTTGACTGTAAAATGGGATATGGCATTTTTAAAATGTATTTTTTCAAGGAATGTGAACATTGCTGGCAATATCAGCATTTGTTGCCCATCCTTTATTATCCTTGAACTGAGTAGCTTGCTAGACCATTTCAGAGGGAAGTTAAGAGTCAACCACATTGCTATGGATCTACAGTCACATGTAGGCCAGGCCAGATAAGGATGGCAGATTTCCTCCCTTGAAGGACATTAGTGAACTAGATGGGTTTTTATGACAATCGATGATGGTCATCATCAGAGACTAGCTTTCATTTCCAGATTTATTAACTGAATTCAAATTCCAGGAGCTGCCACAGTGGAATTTGAAACCATGTCCACAGAGCCTTTGGGCCTCTGGATGACTAGTCCAGTGACATTATCAATATGTCGCCATCTCCCCAAATCCCCCACTTTAAGTCATACTGAAGTAAATCCCCTTACTGCGGGTGATGCTGAGGTGAATTCTCTCACTTGTATGACACTGACATGAAACCCCTTACTTTGCATGATACTGACATCAATTCTCTCACTTCCAAATGAAATTCAACAAAAAGACTTTGAGCTCAGCCATGTAATGTTAATTTTGAATCTTAAGACATTACACAGCACCTTCCCCTCAAAAAAACTACCACACAAATTCAACATCAAACTTAAAAGCTTCGTAGCAAAGCAAGATATCAGTGTTCTGCATGCTTAATTGATTCTACTTTCCAATACTGAACAGGCAGAAGATCATTTGTGCACAGGTTACATGATTCTAAAAGCAGGTTCTAAAAGCATGAGATTGCTATTTAGTTAAAGATTACAACTGAAAGATGGCACTGCCCTATACCTGCTTCATAATTTATTTTTGGGTGGTTTAAATGCAGATTCATTGGCCCATCATTTGCTGCCACCATCCCTGAGATGTGTTTTATCTTCATCTAGAGATAAAAAGGTTAAGTAGGTCTGAGGCTCTGAGGCCCTGGGAGAAGGTGCTGTTGCTCCTAGCCCAGTGGAGTTTAGAGTATAAAGGGATGGGGCAGCTATTCCTTGACCATGGTATATTCTTTCCCCTGGAGAATGACTTGGGAAGGGCCCAAGTAGTAGGGCCTATTTATAAATAGGCTCTCCCATTTGAAGCAGATTTGCCATCTCCCAAATGTTGCAGCTGGAATCAGGGAGAGAAGTCATTCGGCTGAGCCCAGACGCTCTCTCTCTCTCTCTCTCTCTCTCTCTCTCCAAATTCAAAGCTAGGCAAGGGAAGGAAGGCTATGGTGAAAATCCATTGAAACCCCTAATAAGTGTGCATTTGACCTTTCAAAAGAAAGGTTGCCGGTTAAACTCAAAGCTCTGGATATTCATGGTAAACCCTGTGGATGGATAACACATTGACTAAAGTAGGAATGAACTGAGGGTGGGCATGGTAGGAGGGAATGGTGAGTATGAGAAGAGATAAAAGAAGCCACAGAGAGTGGGAGGGTGGGGGTGTATCAGTAGCGGTAGAAGGGGCAGCAAAGATAGATGGTGGGGACTTGGAGGCAGAAACGGTCCTTAGGGATGGGAAGGTGGAGGTCAGGGAGATCAATGTAAATGGGGCTGGGGTTCTCAGGAAGGTAGAGAATGTGCACATTTACCTGGACATCTTGGAAAGACAAGGGTTCTGGTTGGTAGGTGCTGGTGGGAAGATGGAAGGTACTGCCAAGAGGAGTCGACAGTGATATGGGAAAGGATAAGTGTGATTTGGGGAGGGGAAAGGATGGGGGAGCTGATGAGAAACTTAGTAACTACCATGGCTGTAAAAATCAAAAGTGAATGGAGCCTCATGTTGGATGGGTACAGGTGCTGCATGGGAGTGTGATCAGTGAGTGGGCGGAGATGCAGGTCAGCTCAGATGCACAACTCAAACAGAACCCCAGCAGGCAGCACTGAAACTGCTCAGGACAGTAAGATGAGTGATGAATGAAGGCTCTGCATGGGTGGGACAGTGCTTGAACGAGGTTCCAAAAGGCCCTGCCACATACACACTTCTCCATCCAGAATCACTCGTGGTCCAGCTACATGCCCATCCTGCGGCCAGAGTGGGGGTAGAGAACATTCCAGCAGGCCTCCATGGCATCCAGCAGTCGCTCGAGGGACCCATTGTTGAAGTGAGGGGCTGCAGTCTTTTTTTCTTTGCTGGCCATGTCTCCCGAGCAGTGGTGGTGAGCTAGTGGCGATGAGTGCTGTGCTGGCGGCTGCCTTTTAAACATGGTGGCCAGTGTGATGCAACAGCAGGGTGATGGTGGGCAGGCGAATGAGAGTCCGCCCACCATAGACACAGTGTGTTCCATGGGACTGAATAAATAATGAGGTAGGCTCGGGATGATACGGTGTGAAAACCCACCATTTTCGTCGGTGGGTAGGACTCCATTTTAATCACTCACTTCCACACACAGTGCAAATCTGGGAAAATTTTTCCCACTGTATCAAATGTCTTTTGAAAATCCATATACTCCACAAGAACAGCGTTTCCCTTATCAACCTTCTCTTTTACTTCTTCAAAAAACTCCAGCAAGTTAGTTAACTATGATTTTCTCTTAATGAATCCATGCTGGTTTTCCTTAATTATCCTGCACTTGTCTAAGTGACAATTAATTCTATCCTGTACTATGGTTTCCAGAAGTTTCCCCACCACTGAGGTCTGTGGTTGCCAGCTTTATCCTTGCACCTGCAATTCTCCAGTCCTCTGGTACCTCCCCTGTGTCTAAGGAAAACTGGAAGGTTATCACTAGTGCCTCTGCAATTTCCACTCTCACTTCCCATAGTATCCTTGGATGCATCTCATCTGGTCCTGGTGCCTTATCTATTTTAAGTAAAGATAGCCTTTCCAACACCTCCTTCCTCTCAATTATGAGTTCTTCTAGTGTACCAGTTACCTCCTCTCTCACCTTGGCCTGGGTAGCATCTTCTTCCTTTGTAAAGACAGATGCAAAGTACTCATTCAACACCTCCCCCATTTCTGTAGCCTCCACATACAAGTCCCCTTTTGTGCCCCTAGTTAGCCCTACTCTTTCTTTTACCATCCTTTTATTATTTACATGGTCCTTCTGTCCCACTCCTTTGTTTGGGGCCTTCTTCTTGGTTTCGGATTTTCCAGCAGTCCCCCTCTGCGGGACACCTTCTTTACAATGACACTCCTCTTCAGGTCACTTGACCTGCAGTTTCACGCTGTTTCACTTTTCTTCTTCTTCTTCTGTGCATGTGCGCAGGGCCAGTTCCCGGTTGAAGAATGTAAAAATGGACAAACCGTGCATGTGCGGCTTTTTCCTGGCCAGCACACGTGTGAAACCACTGAACTGTGCATGTGCAGTCAGTTCCCAGCTAGCGCATGCACAGAAGTCCTGAGGCCTGCTGGGAACTGGAGTTCCCAAACTCCAACTCCGATTTAAACTTAAGGTAAGTTTTTTTCTTTTTTTTCATCACACAGGGGCAACATTTTCTCAGTATTTACCCTATCAAACCCCTTAAGAAATTTTGTATGTTTCAATTAGAATACTTCTTATTCTTCTAAACTCTTATTCATATTCTCTTTTCTTTTTCCTTGTCAATTTCTTGGTCCTCCTTTGCTGAATTCAAAAATCCTTCCAATCCTCAAACTTGCTGCTCCTTTTGGCGACATTATAAGCTTCTCCCTTTGATTTAACACTACATTTAGCCATGGTTGGACCACATTTTGTGTCATTTTTGTGTCTTAAAAGAATGTTGCAAATTATGTATTGGTTCCTTAAATGCTAGCCATTGTTGTCTACATCACATCTTTTAAAATAGCGAAATATTGGAGGTGCTGAAAATCTGAAATAGATACAGAAAACTTTGGAAATACTCAGCGGATCAGACAGCATGTCTGGAGAGAGAAAAGAACTAACTTTTCAGGTCGATGAACTTTCGTCAGAATTTCTGACGAAGGTTCATTGAGCTGAAAAGCTAACCCAATCATATCTTTTAGTTTCTCAGTCTATCCTAGCCAACTCAACCTCACCTGCCCCCACCTACCCCTCCTTCTATTATTTCTACATAGTTTGCTTTGTTTAACTTTAAGATCCTCATTTCAGACTTAATTAAATCACTTTATAAACCACTTTAATATAAAATTTATTGTATCCTGATCACTCTTCCTTGGAGGTTTCTTTTCTACAAGCTTATTAATTAACCCTTTCTCACAGCACAATATTAGATCGAAAATAGTCTGTTTTCTAGTTGGTTCCTCAACAAGCAAATCTAGAAAATTATTGTGTATCGATTCCATGGGCAGAATTTTACCTTTGGCAGGGGTGCTCAGCGGGGACGGTTGGGCAGCCGACCGCGATCAGCAGCGCACTGCAGTTTTACACGGGCAGGTCAGTTAAGGCCCGCCCAAAGTGAGTTGCAGCCTTTGAATGAGCGCAAGGGATGGGCGAGGGCGGGAGCTTAATGTCCGCCAGGTCGTTTGGTGACCCAATAGCCAATTCAAGTGCGGCCTCGGCAGCCCCTGGAAAGCTGCCGCCAAACGATGCAGAAGTCATATGCGTGGATGCCGCAGCGGGTGGACATGGCAGGTGGGAAGGCAGGTTGGCGGGGCAGTTGGCCCCGCATTTTTCAGATGAGTGCCTTGCTGCCCTCCTGGAGGAGGTGGCAGCCAGGAGAGAAACACTTGTCCCCAGGGACGGGAGGAGGAGGCCCCCTACCTCACCAAAATGGCCTGAGAGGAGGTGTCATCCAGGATCAGCAGCCACAACGTGGTGAGGCACACATGGATCCAGTGCCGGAAGCGCTTTAACGATCTCCTGTGATAGGGCAGGGTGAGTACTGTGTTGGCATGGGTCACATTGCAGAACATGTAATAGTTGCCCAAGCCCCGTGGCCCTCAGATGTGTTACAGTGTGAGTGGCAAATGTCAATGAGGCAGGATCTGGCCAAGGGGGTGAGCCCTGGCTGCTTGGACTAAGTGCCTTGCGGCTCCATGGTCACGAATGTGCTGAGCCCTGCGAGGTGCTCTTCAGGTGGATTGACCAGGTTGCAATGTCACTGCAGGTAGAAGGTACACTAATCAATGCTCCTCTATCCTTCCAGGACAAAACATCCCATAACAATGCAGAGAGGTCGCAGACTGGCAGGGGATCCCCACACCTCTTTATCCTGAGTATATATGAGCAGGAGGCCCTGGAGCTCAAGAGGCACCATGCACCTCGGTCAACCAGCCGCGGTGAGGTTGGAGCACCAGAGGGAGGTAAGAGTGCCGCGCACTGAGGTGAGAATGTGGCTTTTTGCAACCATTGCAATGTAGTCTGTATATTCATGTGAACCTCAAACTTGGAATGCCCATTGATAATGGAAAGACGAGGGCGCCATGATGCAGATCTCTGTCTCATCAGGGTGCCAGGCATGCACACTGACAGTCTAATGACTTAACCTAGTGACATGTTCTTCTTCTCCCTTTTAGGCTCACCAGCAGCCCCTCGTTGTGAGAAACCTGAAGGCCCAACCCTGACCCCTGAGGACCAGCATGCTGAGCATGCACCAGCGGCACACCATCTGTCAAGCAGGCACCAGTACAGATACCAGCACCTCGGTGGGCATAAGATCGGCATCTAGTATCTCAGTGCACATTGGTGAGGGCACTTCGCACTCGCTTGAGGTGCAAGCAGAGGCAGGGAATGCCCAGGGCACTGGCAATCTGAGGACTGCTGGGGACCAGGACAATGCTCAGTCGATGGCTGATGATGGTCCTCTGAGGAACACCTCACAGGGTTCAGCACATTCATGACCATGGAGCCGCAAGGCACTTAGTCCAAGCAGCCAGGGCTCACCCCCTTGGCCAGATTCTGCCTCCTTGACATTAGCCACTCACTCTGAAGTCATCCCTGAGACAGCAGCTGCTGGATGTCCAGCAGGATGTGCTAGAGGAACTGGCAGGGATACATGAGGGAATGTGTGCCATGGTGTCTGTTGTGGAGGAGTCCATGTGGAGCATAAACACTGTGTTGACCCTCATGGCTGAGCAAAATGCTTCCTCTATGGAAAGAGTAGCGACTCTCATGGAGAGGCTCCTCCAGGAATTCAATCAAGGGTTCCTGGGGATGCGTTTGAACCTGCAAGCCCTTACACGGGCAATGACCTCAGCTGGTCAGTATCAGTGTGGGAAATGGATTAGGCACCCCGTAGCCCAGCCAGGCGCCCATCCATCAATGGTGAGCAGGGAGGTCCAGATCGACCTGACGTTGATGCACAAGCTGCCTGTCACCTCTGCGGGCTCCTCTCAGGGCGCTCTGGGTGACGGCAGCAGCTCCTCCGCCTCTCTGCCAGTGACCATGGAATTTGATGAAGCTGCAGTGACTGGGGAGATGCCAGCCATGGCACTGGCCTCTCCTCCCCAGGCGGGGCCAGCACAGATTCCAAGGGCCAAAGGATTCCTGCCAATGCTATCAAAGCCAACAAGGCAGCAGAGTGAGCAGGCTGTCTCCAATGACATTGCCAGCGACGGGGAGCACCTAGATGTAGCGCTCACAAATGAAAACTTAAAGCACCTTAAATACAACACGGCCTGATCACGGGTGATATTTGATTCCCCCATTTTTCTGTTTTTTTTAATGTTATTATGTAAAATACTGGTCAATGTTAATTTCTGCTATGTTGGTCACTCAGAAGTAAATGAGATGTTTCTTTTGCAACTGGCCTCTGAATGCTTCATTTGCTCTGTGGTGCGGGATAAGCCATGATGTTATGATGGACGTGTGATTCCTTAAACTTTATTGCACTGGCACATTGTGTAGTTGACCAAGGAGCTGGTCCTGTCAGGGATCGAATATGGAGCCTGTAGCCCTGGCGTGTGGTGGTGGTTCTTATTTGGTAGGCTAGCTGAAGGAGCATTGGATCAAAGCTTCCCAGGTGTCCCTGCCTCCCTGGAGGTTACCCAGGTCTGCGTCTATGCCCTCACTGTTCTCCTGAACGTGCTCGTCCACGGACTCTCTACTGGACTCATCTGTTGCCTGTGCAGCAGCATCAAGATCTTCTTCCTCCACTGCATCCTCCCTTTCCAGTGCCAGATTGTGTAGAGTGCAACATGCAACCATGATCAGTGATACACGCTCTGTGGGTATTGAAGTGCGCCCCCTGAATTGTCCAGGCATCGGAAGCGCATCTTGAGAAGACCGACGGTTCCCTGTACAACTACCTTTGTGGTGCCATGGCTTCTGTTGGACCGCTGCTCGGCCTCTGTTCTTGGGTGGTGGAGAGGCGTCATGAGGCACCTTTTGAGCGGATAGCCCTTGTTACCCAACAACCATCCATCCAGCTGGGCTGGAGCACTAAAGAGCCTCGGCACCTGGGAGTGTCTCAGGAGGTAAGCATCATGGAAGCTACCAGGATACCTTGCACAGATTTGCAGAATCTGCATCCTGTGGTCACACACTATCTGCATATTCATGGATAAATATTGGACAGGACACCAGGGATAACGTGCCTTCTTCTTCGTCAAAACAGGATCTTTTTCACCCACCTGAGATGGCAGATGGGGCCTTGATTTAACATCGCATCTACAAGATGGTGTCTCCAACAGGGCAGCATTCCCTCAGTGCTGCATTGGAGTGTCAGCTTTGATTTTTGTGCTCAAGCTCTGGAGTGGGGCTTGAACCTGATAACTCAGAGAGGAGAGTGCTACAAACTAAGCCACGTCTGACACATCTTAGGTGAAAGGGAAAGAGAAAAAGAGTGGAAAAAAGAAAGTACTTACATTCATATAAAATCTTCCAGAACCTTGTGATAATCCAAAGCACTTTGCGGCCAGTGATATACTTTTGGAGTTTGGTCACTGTTGCAATGTAAGAAACATTAGTGTAGCTTAAAAGCAAATTTCAGATTCCAGGTATTGCACCTGTACACAGGATTGCCAACTCTGGTTAGATGTAATCCTGGAAGTTACATTATACGATCTTCTGCATTCAACCTCCCATCCAGTCAACAAGCCTTCCCCCACCCCCCCATCTCTAATATTTTTTTAAATAAGAAACCAGAGTACACAAATCTTTTTAAATTCCCCAGTGATTTTTCTCCCTGGCAACTCCAGGTTCTTCCTGCAGCATTGGTGACTCTAATCATGGGACACAAAGGTAAGTAGGAAAAAAGATGGGTTTGTATTAAAAATTATATTTTTGTGATCTGCTTTCCACCTTGGAAGTGGCTTGAGAACCTAGGCTAAATTCTGATGTAAAATCACACATGGCTGGCACCTCGCGCCATGTGAAGGGTTGGATATTATGTTGATTAGTAAGGCTGTGGCTTCATAAATGTACTTCAATAAGAAATCACTTCTTCAATGAGATTTTGAAAATGAATTGCTTGATCACTGTTGATGTGCAGATTGGAGTAACACACTGTTTGTGTTACAGATCTGCTCAATCGTTCATTCTGCCATTATTCAGGCTAAGTGGCCTCCTGTCAAATGCATTAACCTGGCATTAGTATGTTTATTATAGCAAGACTTGATGCCAGGTCTTTGCTGTTAATTTGTTCTCCAATAAAATGTGCTTTATTGATTCTCCTCAAACATTTGAACACAGGCCTTTTGAAGTGGTTGGTATTATAAAGCCATTATTTGTCTGAAAAAAAAGATACAGCTTTAATGTGTTTTTCTAATTGATAACAAGATTTGTGATTGGCAATTAGCATCCACTAATTGCAGCCTTTACACTTTGAAAGGTTTCTAACCAAGTTAATAGATCACAATCATCCATGTGTTGAATCTGTATGACTGTATTAAGTAGGAGGACAGTACTTACTACCTGAAAGATGGTTTGTTTATGACACAAAGCTTTTAGTCCTGTTTTCTTTTAGCTCTACAGATCAGGAGCTACTACATTGACAGGGATCTCAGTAATTTAAGATATAGCGTTAAAGGTTAATCACCTGGAATCACCATTGGCTCCCTGGTGTTTGATGAGCTACTGTTGCTTCAATGTTACTGTCTATACTTGAAGGATGAAGGGGGTTTTTCTAACTTTTGACTTTTGCTGATAGTGTGAAACAGATGATATCATATTGTCCTTCTGTTACACACTTCTCCTTTCCATTTCACTGGGTGGCTGATCAGATATCACCCATCACACACTTTAGCTAAAAGTTAAAATTACCTTCTGTAGTGTTATGGAGCTAACCTGGGGCTAATTAGGATAAATTTAGTAACCCCATGCTCCCAGCAGGACGCCTTGTTTGACAGGAATGTTGACCAGTGAGCTGAGCTTGGATCAGTCATTAGCACTCCTTCTGCAGATCATACTGGTATCCTAGCCACTCGACCAACATGACCAAAACAGATCAATTGATCAGTTATTTAATTTGCTGTTTGTGAGATTTTCTGGGTGTAAACTGGTTGCCGAGTTTACTTACATGAAAACAGGCTACACATTGACTGTGATGCGAGGCAACGGGTGCAAGCTTTGGCGCCAAAGAACCACTGATGACGGTGCTGTGGAAGCCCTGAGCTCATAAAATGTCAGCCTAACTGCTTCCAGCCACTTGCAACATAGCCTGCCTGGGACAAAATGATTGTAAGGGCGCTAGCAGGGGTGTGCCATGTGTGTCCTGGAAACATGCAGAGTGGGTAGACTGTGATGTCAAACAGCATATAGCACAGATTTGTCACATGACCTACCACATTGGATTTTGCATGTCCTTTTATCGCACGCTCTCAAACACTCCCAGTTGTACACGCATTCAGCTGCATGGGGAACCCCAAACTAGTTAAAGCCTTTCAAAGGGATCAACATGGGACTTCCAGCTGAGGTGCTTTTGACTTTATTTTGCTGCTGCAGAGTTAGTGGAAGTATTATGTTATATATATTTTTCTTTTCCCACCTATTTCCATTATTTTTAAATGTACTTCCATCCATTGTTTTATCTCTACCTTTTAGCCTAATTCGATCCCTTCCCCCCACCCCACCCCCATGAGGGCTATCTGTACCTTGCTCATCCTGCTTTCTACTCTTAATGTCACCATTAGTACATTTCTTGGCTAATATCACCACCATCAACACCTCTTTGTCCTTTTGTCAATGATATCTTTTGGTAATCTCCACCTATCACTGGCCCTCTATCCAGCTCTACCTGTCCCGCATCTCCCCCCCACCCCCCCGTCCCCCACTCCCCACCTTAAACCAACTTATATTTCACCTCTTTTCTATTTTTCCTTAGTTCTGATGAAGAGTCATTTGGACTCGAAATGTTAACTGTATTCCTCTCCGCAGATGTTGTCAGGCCTGCTGAGTTTTTCCAGGTATTTTTGTTTATATATTTATATATTTATTTATGTTGGTAGAGTTTGGAAAAGTTTTTGGATTCAGAAGGAACTGGTGCTGGACTTTGACAAGGAAGTCGGAGGAGCTTGAAGGCCTGTCAGCAGATAGCCTGCTTTCACTATTGGCAGCTATAGGTTTCCGTTCCTCTTGGGCTACAGCATAGGAACATAAGAACAGAAGTAGGCCACTTAGCCCCTCGCAACTGTACTGGCATTCAACAAAATCATGACTGATCTCTAATCTAACTCCATATACTTGCCTTTATCCCATATTCCTTAAAAACTTTGGTTGTCAAAATTCTATCAATCTCCGATTTGAAATTAACATTTAATCTGGTATCAACTGCCACTTTTGGAAAGGTGCTCCAAACCTCAATCAATCTTTGTCTGTAGAAGTGTTTTCCAGGCTAGAATTTTACCAGCCCTTTCATTATGGGCTGGGAGATAGGAAGGCTGGCAAAATGGCATGGGAAGACATCATGGGAGTGTCCTACCACCATGCCATTTTGTCAGCTGTGGGAAAATTGGCAAAGTGGCTGCCTGTGGGAGCCTAATTGAAAACATTTTATCCCCTTTGGGGGGAGCCTACCACCATGTACAGAGACTGCCCAGTGAAGCCTGCCAGTGGGCTCAAGAGGGAGGTCCTCCTTTAGGGGCACCCCATGGCCCATGGATGGCCCGCTTGCAGCATTAGGTGCCCTTCAGCAACGCCGTTGCTAGTATTTAACAACACCCAACCCAAAAAGATCAAACGCCAAAGGCCTTGTTTGCCACAACCCCACTTGTCCTTCTTCGAGGATGCCCAGCCATTGAGGCACTCTCTCCCTGGAGCTGCAACCTCAGCAATGGTCACTGCTAGCAATGCATTCTTAGGCTCCCTGGGCCCACCGCCAGCTGAAGCAGGGAAGACTCCTGATTTTAGGACTTCTGCCATCATAGTAAAATTCAGCTGCTAATTTTATTCCTGAAGGATCTGGTTCTAACCTTTGGACTATGCCCCCTAGTCCTAGGCTTCCCAGTCAGCAGAAATAGTATCTCTATATCTACTCTGATCCCAATCATACCCTAAAAACTTTGATCTAATCACCCCTTAACCATCTAAATTCCAGGGAATACAGCCCTAATTTGTGTAACCTATCCTTATAATTTAACCATTGAAGTCTAGGTATCATTCTGGTAAAACTAATCTGCACTCCCTCCAAGCCAATATAGCCTTCCAAAGATGTGGTGTCCAGAACTGCTCGCAGTACTCCAGGTGTGGTCTAACCAGGGCTTTGTATAGCTGAAGCATGGCTTCTACCCCTTTGTATTCTAGTCCTCGAGAGATAAAGTCCAGCATTCCATTCGACTGTTTGATCATTTTCTATACCTGTTTAAGACATTTAAATGATCTAGGCATCTGCACCTCAATGTCTCTTTGGACCTCCACAGTTTCTAACTTTTCACCAATCGAAAGTAACCTATTCCATAATGGGTGACCTCACTGTTGCCTACATTGAAATTCATTTGCACAGTTTTGCCTGTTATTTCTTGAAATTCTATTTTTCCATCTATACTGCTTTCAATGTTGCCTATCTTTTTGTCCCTGGCAAAGTTAGATATGAGGCTTACTATCCTGTCATCTAGGAAGTTAAAAAATACTGTGAACATCTGAGCCGCCAACACAGATCCTTGCGGGAGGCCACTAGTCACATCCTGCTAATTAGAGTATCTAGCCATTATCCTGATGCTCTGTCTCTTGCCATTCAGCCAAATTTTCTAACCAGGACCAGGATTTGTTGGCCCCATTGGCGTCGGGCATCATGTGGGTGTGGAGGGGGGGTGCGGTGAACAACATGATGAGAAGATTGGTTTTATGCCGTCGTGAAACCAGTTTGTGATCATCTGCTCCAACCATCAATGGCATTTCCTGACGCCGGACATTGAGAACATAATTTTAATACATTTGCAACTAATCATAAGCCCTGCTTGCTGGAATCACCCCCAAGATCAAATTTACTGCTCCTGTCGGCATGACTGCAGAACGGCGTGCTTCATGACTGCCTTAGTGACTGCTTGGCAACCTGAACTTCGAGGGGAACTCGGAGGCGAGTGCACACAGCCTTGCACAATGCTCACAAACATCGCCTGTAGGACATCAAGGAAGAGGCACCACGCATGTGCAGGGGGCATAGGCAAGTTGCTTTTTCCTAGCTGGCTTTCAGTGCAGTGCCAGGGAAAGGGCTCCAGCGCAGGTCAGGCTGGAGATGGGGGCAAGGTAGCTCAGACTAATGGAAATACTCAAGCTACTGCTGGGTGGCTGGAGTTTTGGACAGCCAATGAGCGCACTACACACTGGCCATCCAAGTGGTGGCCAGTAGTCTCCTGCATGCGTGAAGGGGCCTTCAGACTTATCCAAGAGAGGTTCTTAGTACACCAATGCTAACCCATGCATCTCTCTCTTTGATCCTGCAGGAGGGGAACATTAGGATAATGGAGCCTAGTGATTTAGCAGTATGCCACATGGCTTACAGAGACAGAGAAGAAGAAGAGAGTGGCGGAGGTGCCTGACATGTCAAAGGGAGGAGCACCTCCCTCAAGACCAAGAGGCATGCAGCTGATGATCCACAATGAGCCATCACCTGTAGGCACCTTGATAGACCCAGGGTCTATAGACGCACCTGTCATTCTTGCAGATGACTGAGAACCAGTGTCGCTGAAAACTGCACATGCCTACGGAACTGGTTGGTCACATATGCCACCTGCTGCAGGATTTGGAGCCATGGGGACATGGAGGGCATCTACTGGCAGTGGCTGTGAAAGTAACTGTGGCACTCAATTTCTATGCCAGTGGCTCTTTCCAGGGCTAAACAGGTGACCTACGTGAGATCTTGCAAGCCTCCATGCACAAGGGTATCCAGAAGGTCACAGGTGTCATCTTTGTGAAGGCACAGAACTTTGTGTATTTTACCTAGGATCAGGAAAACCTCATGCCACTACCCAGACTTCGGTGGAGCAAATGATAGGTATTTTGAAAATGAGATTCCAGTGCCTCGACTGGTCCAATGGAGCACTGCAGTACAGTCCCCAGAGGGTGTCTCGCATCATCGTCCCTTGCTGCGTGCTCCACAACCTGGCACTACCACAGTGGGAGGACCTGGGCGAGGAGCAGATGGACATTTCCTCTGACAAAGAGGAAGTCAAGGGGAATAATGATGATGAGGTCCTCGAAGGCGAGGATGCCAGCGATGAGGCTATCACACTGGCCAGACAAAGCAGGCGCGCTCAGGAGGCCCTCATAGCTGCAAGATTTGTGGAGGATGATGACAAGATGCAGTGAAGACAGTCCTGACATCCTTACCTTGCATCTGTGAATGTTTGACTCCTGTGTGGCTGATGGCAGCGCACATACCCTCAGTGCTCAGGCTCATGTCATGAAGACGCAGCAGAGGCCCTAATAGTTGCTAGATTTCAGGAGGTTGATGATGACATGCAGTGAGGACATTCCATAGATCTTCACATTACCTCTGTGAGTGTCTGACTCATGTCTGGCTGAGGGCAGCTCGCTTGTGCTCTGTGATCAGAGTCATATCATGGAGATGCAGCCATGAAACTTTAAATGCACCTGATCCTTTGCCAGCCTTCAACACCTGATGCCCTTCAGGAGCACAGTGTCACTGGTCACAGGTGTTGAAGAAATGGGGGGCCAGACCCACCTTAAAGGTGCTGAGAGCACACAGAGAGAATGACGGAACTTTGTGATGCCTGCCCAGGACATTCTGACAGCAATAACAAGCACAAGTCGAGGTGCTGGCTGTGTCCAGTGAGTGTGAAGCTGGACCATCTCTTTGGTCTGAAGGTTACACACTGCACAGCGAAGAGGCCCTGGACTGAGACACCTGCCTTTATCTTCTGCAGGAACCAAGGTTTCAGATCTAAGTGACACAAACACTGTTCATCATAACGAGGAGCTGTATGCAAGGGGACAATCTTGGGAGTTTATTTACAATAGTGAACATTAAGTACAATTGGTTAACAACCATGCCCAGGCTGAGCAACTGCATCTTCTTAACCTTCCTAACCCTGCCACTACATCTTGGTGCTCCCACAACATCCACAGTGCAGGCGAAGGCAGCCTGCTGACTGCTACTGTGGGATCGAAATCCCCTCCAACTGGACTTGATGAAATATGAAAAACCCAAAAGCCCTGTCTTTGATGACTTGGTGGGGGCCCTCTGGAGGGCCCCGGCCTACTTTTGAGGTCCTGCTGTGTGGTAGGGGCACCCTCCTTGGCCTGTGGAGCTGGAGCTGCTGGGGTCACAGAAAGAGGGGATTCGAATGTGTTGGACACTCCCGGAATCACCTGGGTAGATGGCTCCGGGGTGTGAACCTGCTGATCCTCCTCTCTTTGGGTTCCTGAGGGCCCTTGGCTGACTCTTTGATGAGAAGGGGAAGCTGGAGTGAGATCAAGTAGCCCTGCAACCCTCTCACATTGTCACTGTTGGAGCTGACTGTGGCATCAGCGATGGAATTCAGCTGGCGCAGCAGTGCAGGACCAATGTCCTGGACCAAGGTCTCCAAGGCAATTGCCATCCTGCTGATTAGTGCATTGGTATGCCAGCCCTATCACCTCAGACTGCAGGTGGATGGACTCCTCCATCATGCCTTGCAATCTGAGGAGCACAGCAGACATCCCTTCCCGATGTTCTCGAGCTTGCCTTTGCACCTCCAGTAACTGAAGTATGACCAAGTCCAGAGGCTCCTCATCTGACTTGGATTCAGCAGATTTCTGGCCTCCAGCAGTCCTCCAAGTGCTGGAAACCTGGGAAGTCCCTGCTGCCGCCTGCTGTGGATCAGGCAGTGTGCTGTGCTCACCAGATTGTGACCCCGAGGCTACTCTAGAACTAGGTCCCACTGAGGTGTGTGTCTCTGCGCTGGTGAAGGGTGCGGATGAGCGCTGTGATGGGTCTTCTATTAGAGTGTCTTCTGAGGTGTCTTCGGGGCCTGAGTCAAGGACCTGGCTCGTGGACCTCCTCTGCTACTTCCCTGGTGTGCCTGAGAAAGCAAGGAGACTTAATTAGTGCATGGCATGGGATTGCAGCACAGGGGAACTCACTCACAACATGGTTGTCTGATAGATGTTGCACTGCTGGATCCTCACTTGGTTCAGCACCACTGAACTCATGAGGAGGTGATGGCGTAGTCATATTGTCGCTGGACTAGTAATCCAGAAACCCAGGGTAATGCTCTGGATCCTGGGTTTGAATCTTGCCACAGCAGATGGTGGAATTTGAATTCAATAAAAAAAGTCTGGAATTAAAAGTCTAAATGATGACCATGAAACCATTATCGTAAAAACCCATCTAGTTCACTTAGGGAAGGAAATCTGCTGTCATGTGATTCCAGACCCACAGCAATGTGGTTGACTCTTAATTGCCCCAGAACAAGGGCAACAAGGGATGGGCAATAAATGCTTGCCCAGCCAGTGAAGCCCACATCCGGTCAATGAATTTTTAAAAAACTCACCATCAGCACAGGAACATCACTGGCCAGGTGGATCACTCTATTTTTCGAGTCCTTGATGTCCGGCATTCCCCCACCAGTTTGTGACCTCTCCCTTTTGTTATGTGCCAGCTTGTTCTGCATGAAGACAGAAGGAGAGAGTGTAAGCAGGACGCTTGCCAGGCCAGATAAGAAGGATGCCTGGCATATGTGGGTGGTGAGTGGTGCCATGGGTGGGATGAGGACATGATCTGCAGGACAGGTGTGTGTGAGAGAGTGACTGGTGATGTCCCTTGGCTTCATCCCTGTGGCTGTGTGGGGGTTTGAGAGTGTGTGAGTTGAGAGTGATGAGAAGAGTGACTTACTCTGATGGAATGGAGGATTTCATTCATCCTTTTGTCATTGGGTGGCTGTCCTGTTTTGTAAAGCGTTAGCACTGACCACAACCTCCCATGCTGGATTGGTGACCTCGCTTGCTGGTCTTCTTCCAGAGTAGGGGTAGAGGAGTTCACGCTGGGCCTCCACTGCATCCAGTAGGCGCCCAACGGAGGCGTTGCTAAATTTGGGGGCAACATGTTTCCTCCCTTTGGCAGCCATGACTTTGCAGCAGCTTCTGGTCGCTTAGAGAGTGCTAGTTCTATGCAGGGGCACCCTTTAAATATGGCGCCCAGATTACTAAAGGCCTGAGGTGACGGCAGGGCAGGCAAGTCAGAAACCGCGCTTCCAACAATCCAGCGTGTTTCCCGGCAGTGCATTATTAAAGAGGCGGGACGCACCTGGAATGGGACGATTCGGTGCAACAACCCACATTGTGGCAGGCAGGTAAAATGTCCTTTTTCCCACCCGCTGTCTCACTTTGTGAACATCTGGGACGATTCTGCCACAGGTCAGTAATTTGCCTTCCATTCAATGGGCTGCAACTTTAGCTAGCATTCTCTCATGATGGACTTCAACAAATGCTTTCTGGAAGTCCATATAAATATCATCCATAGTCATTGCCCTGTTCACTACTTCAGTCACCTTTACAAAAGTTCAATCAGTTTCATCAGGCATGACTCCCCCTTACATTGAGCACTGTGACATGGTGGTGTGGTGGATAGAAGATTTTGAAGATGCATTCATTGGACTTGACCACTGGTATGAAGTCAAGGAACTTTTTCCAGCACTGCAATCAGACCTGTGAGGTCAGACTTTAGGAACTCACCTCCCTTGCCACTTGCTCCCATTCACTTTGCAGGCTATGTTCTGAGGACCTTCTAGTTCCCTATGGAAATATGAACTCTCTCCTCCTGATCTCCTGGACTAAGGCTTCCAGCACTGCATTAGAGGGCCTGCCCTCTCACTGGCCTCTTGCTCCACTGGCAGTCTCCTTCCTTCCCTCAAAGCTTTCTGACACAGTTCTTCTGGCTGCTGTAGCACCTCCCCTTTATTCAGCACAGCTGCCTTTAAGAAGTACAGGCTAGCTGTGTGATATGTGAGCCAAGAATGCTCCTGAGTCCCCTGCATGGAGCATGCAGCTAGTCAACAGCACATTTGGTGCTGAGTTGCATGCCACAATCAGTGAGTTGAGCAGCAGCACAAAGTTTGCATGCTGCTTGTCTCAAATCAACTGAGCACATGATAATCATGCATCCCAACAACACTCAAGAAGATTGACGTCATCCAGGGCAAAGCAGCCCACTTGATTGGCACCCCTTCCACAAATATTCACTCCCTCCACCACTGATGAACAGCAGCAGCAGTGTGTACCATCTGCAAGATGCACTGCAGAAACTGATCAAGGCTCCTTAGACAGAAGCTTCTAAACCCACGACTGCTACCTTCCAGAAGGACAAGGGCTGCAGATACATGGGAACACTACCAGAATCACAGAATCACAGTGCAGAAGAGGCCTTTCGGCCCATCAAGTCTGCACCGACACATGAGAAACACCTGACATACCTACCTAATCCCATTTACCAGCACTTGGCCCATAGCCTTGAATATTATGACCTTCCAAGTGCTCATCCAGGTACTTTTTAAAGGATGTGAGGCAACCCACCTCCACCACCCTCCGAGGCAGTGCATTCCAGACCATCACCGCCCTCTGATTAAAAAAGTTTTTCCTCACTTCCCCCTAAACCTCCTGCCCCTCACCTTGAACTTATGCCCCCTTGTGACTGACCCTTCAACTAAGGGGAACAGCTGCTCCCTATCCACCCTGTCCATGCCCCTCATAATCTTGTACACCTCAATCAGGTCGCCCCCAGTCTTCTCTGCTCCAACAAAAACAACCCAAGTCTATCCAACCTCTCTTCATAACTTAAATGCTTCATCCCAGGCAACATACTGGTGAATTTCCTCTGCGCCCGCTCCAGTGCAATCACATCCTTCCTATAATGAGGTGACCAGAACTGCACACAGTACTCCAGCTGTGGCCTCACCAAGGTTCCATACAACTCCAACATGACCTCCCTACTTTTGTAATCTATGCCTCGATTGATAAAGGCAAGCATCCCATATGCCTTTTTCACCACCCCACTAATATGTCCCTTTGTCTTCAGAGACCTATGGACACACACGCCAAGGTCCCTTTGTTCCTCAGAACTTCCTAGTGCTATGCCATTCATTGAATACTTCCTTGTCAAATTACTCCTTCCAAAGTGTATCACCTCACACTTTTTAGGGTTAAATTCCATCTGCCACTTATCTGCCCATTTGACCATCCCGTCTATATCTTCCTGTAACCCAAGACACTCAACCACACTGTTAACCACCCAGCCAATCTTTGCATCATCCGCAAACTTACTAATCCTGGCCCCCATATAGTCATCTATGTCGCTTATATAAATGACAAATAATAGGGGACCGAGCACAGATCCCTGTGGTATGCCACTGGACACTGGCTTCCAGTCACTAAAGCATCCTTCTGTCATCACTCTCTGCCTCCTATAACTAAGCCAATTTTGATTCCACCTTACAAATTACCCCGTATCCCATGTGCCTTAGTCTTCTTTAAAAGTCTCCCATGTGGGACCTTGTCAAAGGCTTTGCTGAAATCCATATAAATTACATCAACTACACTACCATCATCTACACACCTGGTCACCTCCCCAAAAAATTCAATCAAATTTGTTAAGCATGACCTCCCTCTGACAAAGCCTTGCTGATTATCCCTGATTATACCTTGCCTCTCCAAGTGGAGATAGATACTGTCCTTCAGAAATTTCTCCAATAGTTTCCCTACCACTAACGTGAGACTCACTGGCCTGTAGTTCCCTGGCTTATCTCTACAACCCTTCTTAAATAGTGGAACCACATTAGCTGTTCTCCAGTCCTCTGGCACTTCCCCCGTGGCCAGAGAGGAATTAAAAATTCGGGTCAGAGCCCCTGCGATCTCCTCCCTTGCCTCCCTCAGCAGTCTGGGACACAAATCATCCGGACCTGGAGATTTGTCCACTTTTAAACCTGCCAACACCGCCAATACCTTGTCATTCCCTATCTCAATTTGCTTAAGAACCTCGCAGTCTCTCTCCCCGAGTTCCATACCTTCATCCTCATTCTCTTGAGTAAAGACCGACGTGAAGTATTCATTCAACACTCTAGCGATGTCCTCTGGCTCCACCCATAGATTGCCCCCTTGGTCACTTATGGGCCCTAATCTTTCCCTGGTTATCCTCTTCCCAATGATATACTTACAGAATATCTTGGGATTTTCCCTACTTTTACCAGCCAGAGCTTTCTCATATCCCCTCTTTGTTCTCCTAATTGCTTTCTTAAGCTCCACCCTGCACTGACTGTACCCCACTAATGCCTCTGCTGATTTGCTTCCCTTGTACCTGCTAAAAGCCTCCCTTTTCCTTCTCATCGTAACCTGAATATCTCTGGTCATCCATGGTTCTCTGGGCTTGTTACTCCTTCCTATCACCCTAGAGGGAACATGTTGAGCCTGTACCCTCCCCATTTCCTTTTTGAACACTCCCCACTGTCCCTCAGTAGATTTCCCCACAAGTAACTGTTTCCAGTCTACCTTGGCCAGATCCTGCCTTATTTTACTAAAATCCACTCTCCCCCAATCCAAAACACTTTTTTAGCAACGTGCCGATTTCTTTGTCCAAAACAAACTTAAACTGTAGCATGTTGTGGTCACTATCGCTAAAATGCTCGCCCACCACCACCTGTCCATCCCTTGTTGGACCTTCTGCATATTGACCTAAAAAGTTCTCCTGTACACATTTCAAGAAATCCACTCCATCCAAGCCCTTAACACTATGTCTATCCCAATTAATGTTGGGAAAGTTGAAATCACCTAATATAATTACCCTATTGTTATTGTTTTTAAACACGTCCACAAATTGCGCACATATTTGCTCCTCAATTTCCTGCTAACTATCTGGTGGTCTATAATAAACACCTAATAATGTGATTGCCCCTTTTTTATTCCTAAGCTGTACCCACAAAGCTTCATTCAATGCCCCCTCCAAGATGTCTTCTTTCCTTACTGCAGTAACTGACTCCTTAACTAATAATGCAATGGCGCCTCCTCTTTTACCCCCTCCCCTGTCTCGCCTGAAGATTCTATATCCCGGAATGTTGAGCTGCCAATCCTGCCCTTCCCTCAACCACATCTCAGTAATGGCTACTATATCACAAATCCACATGTCAGTCCTCACCTTTAACTCATCCATTTTACCTGTAATACTCCTAGCATTAAAGTAGAGGCCATCCAACCTTGCCTTACTCCCTCGAAGCTTATTGCAGCTGTACTCCCTCTGACTTGATTGTTTTACTATATTATGATGTGTCCCTATTCTGCCAGCATTCTGTGTTCTCTCCCCTTGCCAAATTAGTTTAAACTCCTCCCAACAGCACTAGCAAACCTGCCCGCTAGGATGTTAGTCCCGCTCTGTTTCAGATGGAGACCGTCCCACTTGTAGATGTCCCACCTTCCCCAGAAATGGTCTCAGTGATCCGGGAATCTAAAATCCTCCCTCCTACACCAACTCTTAAGCCACGTATTCATCTGTGCTATTCTCCTATTTCTGAGCTCGCTAGCACGTGGTACTGGGAGTAATCCAGAGATTACAACCTGAGAGGTCTTGTTTTTTAGTCTACAGCCTAACTCCCTGAATTCTTGATGCAAGACCTCATCCCTCTTTCTACCTATGTCATTGGTACCAACATGTACCATGACCTCTGCCTTATCACCCTCCCCCTTCAGGATGCCCTGCAGCCATTCAGTGACATCCCGGACCCTAGCACCTGGGAGGCAATATACCATCCTGGAGTTACATTGATGGCCACAGTTCCCCCGACTATAGAATCCCCTAGTACTATTGCTCTTCCTCCCTTCCTCCCCTCCTGTACAGACAGGCTGCTTGTGGTGCCAGAAGCTTGGCTCTGTCCGCACTCTCTGGAGGAACCAGAGCCCTCATCAGCCTCCAAAACGGAATACCGATTTGTGAGCAGGACCCCAAGAGACTCTTGAACTACCCGCCTGTTTCTTTAGGGCTGCTTGGTGGTCACCCATTCCCTTCCTTCCTCAAGTCCCTTCACCTGTGGTGTGACCACCTTTCTAAAAGTGCTATCCACGATGTTCTCAGACTCATGGATGCTCCACAGTGTCCCCAGTCGCCATTCCAGCTCTGAAACCCAAGTTTCCAGGAGCTGCAGCTGGACACAATTCCTGCACACATGCTGGTCCCTGGAAGTTCCCCTCCAGGCCACTCACCATTCTGACTTGGAAATATATCACTGTTCCTTCACTGTCGCTGGGTCAAAATCCTGGAGCCCCTCCCTAACAGCACTGTGGGTGTACCTACAGCACATGGACTGCAGCAGTTCAAGAAGGCAGCTCACCACAACCTTCTCAAGAGCAATAAGGGTAATAAATGCTCGCCTAGCCAGCAACACCCACATCCCATAAATGAATTTTTAAAAATCCCAATCCCTGTGCCTATTAACAGGCCTAATCAAAATTTTGGCCCAAGTTCTTTCTTTCTTAACCCATTGTGGCCCTTCTGCTGACCTGATGGTTTTGAGTGTAGCTTGCCATTGTGGTGGAAGACCTAACTTAATTCAATGATTTTTCCATTGGCCAATTCCACTTAACTCGAACAATTACATCCATTTGGAGATACAAATGCAGTACTTTCACCATCCATGTTTATCACAGGCATCACCTGTATGAGGCAAGTAGCATAAACTATTTGTCAGTATCACAGGAGTCAATTACAAATGCTACGGCTACTTCAGGTGGTGGTAGAACTAATAGTGGATGTCACTGTTGGTGAATAAGACTGACCTGCTAATTAGCTTCACATTCATTATTCCAATATGCTCTCTCAGACTTGTCATATTACAGTCCCTTTCAGTTTTGATTGCACTGCAGTGGAACAATATAACCATTGCAGTGGCAAATCTAGTCTGTCTATAATACTATTAAGTTGTCAGACAGAGCAAAAAGCAATAGGAAGATTCACAATGACCCAGAAAAAATCCACAATTTTGCTTTTTGCTTTATCTGGCAATTTCGTATCATTAGGGACAATATATATTGTACAATTTTTAAACAGACACAGGCTAATCTTTTCATATTGGGACAAACATCACTTGGCCGTTTTACCAACCACTGCATATAGCATGTAAATTGCATTAATACCAATTGGTCTGCTATAAGGGATGGGACAATACTTTGTGAGACTGTCATCTCTAATTGTATGTCATTCTTGCAAAGGGTTCCTATGAAGTGCAACTGTGCAGACCTACTGCACAAATAGAGTGAATAATACTCAAGGCAATTCCACTAAACAGTACAAAAGACAGGTCTCCATCTGTAAATTGGAATTTTTGTAGAGACAGACTAATAATCACAGCTGAATACACACAGGTGAGAATCCTCAAGGTGGCACTGTATAAACAAAGACAGGATCCTCGGTTGTGTATACAAGGAGAGCTCAGAAAGATCACAGCAGAAACAGATGGAATAAACATCAGCCCTATATATACTGGGAAAGTGAATGATACAGCATGCAAAGTTAACGTCTTGCCATATAAACATAGAAATTACTGTTGGTAATGGTTAACTCATTGCGAGAATATTAGGAATAATTTTAGGGTTGGAGAAGTTTATGGGAATGGAAGGGCGAGGCCAAAGATGGAATTGAACAACAAAATGAGCATTTTAAAATGAGCATATTCAAAAACGAAAGGTGTTTGGGGAAAAAAAAAGCAAGTATGGAAACAAGTAGAAAGCTCCTAAAAAGAGCTGCATAGGCACGATGAGCTATACAACCTTCTTCCATGCTGTAGAGGCCAATGGTTTTGTGTAATTACTCAAACCTCTAATGAGCTCATTGTTATTTCTCCCTCAATTATTTCAGTGGAAACATCAGCGAATTTCAAATAAGTGGTTTAAATCCTCCATTAATTAAAGAGAAACATGAGTGTTTATTTACTAATATTGCCAACAGTTACTTTTAGGCACTCCTGGTTTAATGAAAGATAGGGTGAACAAATGTTAAAATACAGGCTTAAAAATGAAGGGATTTTATAGGGCAGATTGGAAAACCCCTTTCCACTAAGCATTAGGGTTGGCAACCAGAGGACACAGACTTTAGATAATTGGCAAAACAACCAGGGGCAAAGGAGGAGAATGTTATTACACAGCCAGTTTTTACTATCTGAAATCTTAATTGGTGGTGTAAGCAGATTCAGTAGTAACTTTCAAAAGGAAATCGGATATATACTTGAAAAGAAAAATTAGTGTGGACAAGATAAGTGAGACTAATTGGATAGCCCCTTCAAAGATCCAGCACAGATAGGATGGACCAAACTGTCTCTTTCTGTCCTGTATTATTCTATAAATTCAGGACGTGAGCAATCTTCTTGAGTCACCAGTTTGACTACTGACATCAGCACACATTACTTTTATATTTGAAAGGGGCTTTGATGGTTGCAAGATACCATAGAGGGCCAAGCTATGAATCAAACATCAGCAAACAATTGAATTTGTAAAGAATCTCCTTTCTAACCTTGTTGGATGCCGAGCCACAAAGACCAAAGGGTATCAGGTTCAATCATTAGTCAATGCCAAGTTAGTTGATCTAAACACCTGAGGTAATACAATATCACCTGGGTTCAAGGTAGGAAAAATAAGTCAGCCGACTGGCATCAACAGACATCTATGTGTACACATATGAGTTACAAATGAAGTCTGCTTGACTGTGATTCCTTCTTCAGTCAAATAACCAGTCAACACTCACTGTCTCACCTTCCGGGTGACTTCCAGGCACTTGGTTAAGGTACTAGTGGGTGATGGTATCTATGGAATCATACCCAGCAAGGATCAGGCCCTACAGTAAAGGAGTGGAGGAAATTGTAAACATTGAAAGAATGATGCCTGCTTTTACGTCTCTTGGCTTTTGCCATTTCTCCCACAACACAGCTTTGCTATTATCTGTAAGTGAAAGTCACATTCAGGTACTAAACATTACACGACTACAAACATTAGTATATATCAGCTTAATACACTCAGGCCCAAAAATATGTTAGTGTCAGGGTGTGACATGATGTCTGATTACTGCTCTGCTTCCTGTAAGGCAATAAAATAAATGGGACCATGCTGCATTTGCTGCTAAGATATGACAATGGGAGAGGATGGGCACACATTTCTTTTAAACTTTGGCCTGGACAATAAGATGACTCCAACAGCAACAGCAGTCACGTACGTGATAACCATAAGGATCGATGAAGGTTGAAGTTCACTCTGTAAGTTATCTCTTCATTTTCAAGGTGTGCCTTATTTATTAGCAACCAGTGCTTCTTTGAATCAATAATTGAGACGAAATATAATTCTAGGTTTTTATTTTTATTGTCCTATTGTTACCGCTTTAGCCTTTGCAGACTTTAGGATATGTCCTCTTCCCCTCAATTTATTAAACTCTTTGCAGTAGACAGTCCAAGCTGGAGTGGTTGTCTTTAGATAGGATTATAATGATGTCTTCTTATCTTTTAGAGATGCTGACCTTTGTTTTTTTTATTGGAATGTGAACACCACTGTATGATTATCTGTGTTACATGTGAATCATCAATTAAATAGCTACTATGTGGTGAATGATCCCTAATCCATTAAGTCTAGCTCTTCATATAGCTCAGTGAACTGGGTATATTGCCTGGTGTGGTAATGAGACATACAAACAGGAAGGATCCAGATTTGATCCTGCTCTCTAATGAGCATTACCTCAGCTGGAGGTGAGTTGGAATGTTACAGTTGGCCTTAGTGTTCCTGGCTCAGGGACAGTAAGCTCAACCAGATTCTCACTCCTAATCATTATCCAATGAGCACTGTAGGAGAGTGTACATGTGTGGACGTTGGAGCTTCATGTTCAGCTGGGATGGTGAAATGGTCAGGTAATGGACTGAGAGGACTATAAATTGCCCATGATTTTCTAGTTGTTAACTGTTGGTATTAAGCTCAGCCAATAGGCAAGCTTGATTGAAGGCTGCTTCAGGGTCTTTAAACGGTCAGGAAGATGAATCCAGGTTACTCTGAGCTGTGCTTGGCCTAAATAGCCAAGTGGTTATGGTACTGGGTTTGTAACCCTAAGATCAAGAGTTCAAATCTCACAATGGGAAACTATGTAACTTCATCTGAAACAGATGGAAACGGGTTTGTACTCGAAAGAGTTACTTTGAGCTGTGCAGGAGCAGCAAAGTTCTGGTAGTGCCAGGACATAGGAAATCATCACTTGTAAGTCTTCTGTTCCTGCTCCTATTATTGCACAGAGCTTCAATTGAGAGGTCATGTTGATAACTGCCAAACCTCACTTAAATGTGACCAGTGAGTGTGAATGGCTGAAGCCATGGTACAGAAATGCAAAACCTTTGCATTAAATTAATTCACTGTCTTACTGCTGTTGTAGAAGAATATTTGAAGGGCAGTATCCAATATTACATATAGTTTAAAAAATAAATTCCAATATGCACGGCAATAGAGGAGGTGGGGAGAAAGAGTGAAGTACAATATAATTCCAGCTGACAGGAGGGGCTGCAACTTGTGATGGAACATGGATCCATCAGTTTTAAGCTCCTTTTACATTTCCCCCTATATGCACACTCAGGGGTATAGGGTTTCTTAGGTCTGAGTCTGTAACGTAAAGGAGGCTAGCCAAGGGACCACTTAAGATATCCTACCCAGCTTACCCTTTATAAGCTCTGTAGAACCTTTGCTTTCTCAGAGATGGGTAGTTCTCATTTTAAGCCTTAAGAAAACACAACATTTGCAAGACCATTATAAATGTTGTGAAACTATGCTTTATATCAAAAAATGATTTTTGAATTTACTGGCTGAAAACCTCTAACTGATTTTTTAAAAAAAAGTAGAGACATTCCAGTGACTTGGGATCACAGTCTAAAATAGCTGCACATTTGCATCAATGTATCTTCTACCTTCCAAACTATTGAAATGAAGGCAACCTATCCACAAAGCCAAAATAGGAACAATGGCCTTGAAAGAGATGCATGAGGGCCACCGCCTACCCCATTAGCAATGCTTCCAGATAATCATCTGGCTACTCAACTGGGTGGAGACAAACTATTAAGACATAATCACTTGGACAACTGGACCTTGGCTGAGAAAGGAATTCCCAGCCATGAACGAACCATGGTAATGGAATTACATTGGGCATGACCATATTTGGGTCACTGGGCAGTTGGAGAGAGAAGGTCATGTGACAAGCCAACCGTTATGTGTTTAAGCACGTTTTTTTCTGTGCAGAACAAGCAACTATGACACTTAAGGAACAAGATCCTGGGTGTGTTCTTTGCCCCCCTCTCTCTCTCTATCCAACTGGCAAGTTTTGAACTCTGTCTGCTGATTTTGACTATCCAGGTATTACTGATAGAGATTTTAAAAAGAACTCAACACAGCAGTGCTGACTCCAGAAGGACAGATAACTCGTCCATCTACAGCTTTAAACCACCTCGATGCCAAAAGCAGCTGAACCACCGAATGAAAGCAGCAGGACAACAGAATTCAGCCTGAAGCCAGCCAGGTCACCAACCTTCAAGATCTGTATACCTCTTTAATTTTACTGGACTCTAAATTACTTAATCTATCCTCTCCACTCTGTAATCTGTATGCATGTGAACTTTAAGTGTGTGTGAGGGTAAGCTTCAGAGAGTTTTTTTTTTCCTTAGACTGCGTTAAGTACAATAAAAACTATCCTCTTTTATTTTAGATGACTCAAGAAAACCTGTCTAATTGTGTCTTTTATGGTCATTGCATGTGAGCAGTTGGACACTCATGGAAATGGCAAGTATGTCCATTTCTAAAAACATAACCTGTTGTGGTCAAATGAGAACAGGAAAAACAGGAGAGCCATTCAACCCATTCCTCACCTCAGTATGACACCTCTATTCCATAAAGGAAGTGAAAAAAATAATTTTTATCATTTTTCTTCCAAACTCTGGTGCCCCCTCTCAGAGTGGCTAGGTGCGACACCAACCTCCATCTTCTCATATACAGGCACACATGCCATATGATTTTTTAATTCCTTCATAGGATGTGAGCACAGCTGGCAGTGCCAGGATTTGTTTAAGCCCAAGGCTAAATGTCCTTGAGCAGATGGTGATGAGCCACCTTCTAGAACCGCTGCAATCCATGTGGTGTAGGTGCACTCATGATGCCTTTACAGGATTTTGACTCAACGACAATGAAGGAAACACGATACCAAATCAGGACGGTGTATGACTTGGAGGGGAACTTCAGCTGTTCCTATGCTTGCTGCTCTTGTTCTTCTAAGTGGTTGAGATCGTGGGACTTGTGATATTACTTTAATGTATGTAGTGCAGTGTTCTGATTAGCTTTTTACTGAATATGTGTATAATTAAAATAAATCATCTCCACAGAAGTGATGGAAGGAAACATGTGACACAGCAGTTGGAGCAGTGTTGGTCCCCTGAATGCATGTGTATGTAGAGCTCTCCTGTGACCCTCAACAATAAAGAACTCAAGCATTTGTTACCATTCATTAATGTGTGATTGGTAAGTTTCTGTTAAAAGCCAATAACACAACGTGGTGGCAGCAGTATTTATTTGATGAACACATTGAATATTTGATGGCAACAGTGAAAGTCAAAGGACAGTGGTGGACATTGGAGTCTTGGTGATTCATTTTAGTGGCAGAGATCCCTTAGAGGTGGCCTGAATATCAGGAGAAGCCAAGAAAAGCTGGGTTAACACTAGCAATTGGCTTGAAAAGCAATGGCAGTGCAATTTAGACACCAAGTTTGGAGGAAGAAACATTCAGATGATCGGTACTCAGATAAGTGAGGGGAAGGGTACTGAACTGATAGTCAAGTAGAAAAATTAGTATCTGGCGGAATTGGTTCAGATTGGGGCTGCGAGACTGCAAAGCAGTTGGGGTGTCATGGTGCATTTTCCTGCTGAAAGTGCTCCAAAGCACCAGTACTGGAAGATAAAGCCAAGTATGATCCCATGGAATCAGTTCAAGATTTGCAGCTAAAATACCCAGACAGGTTTGATGCAGTGGAAAGTTTGATGCTCTGGGAAGTTTCAGAGATTCTATTCTACATTTGAAAGATGATTCAATTCACTGATTCACCCAGGAAGGGTTGTGTACACATCCAGGATAAAGTGAAGAGTGAACTGAATACTATGGAATGATATGAGATAAACAGTGACATCATAAGGGTGGTGAGGTGATGTAAGGTGCACCAACAGCACCAATTAAGTCAGTGCAAAGAACTGCTCCATCCTTATGAGGTTCCATCACACCCATAATTGAGGATTGCAACTGATTTATTTATCATCCAAGGTAACAATTTTGTCTTGGTCACTGCCTACTTCTCAAAATTTCCGATCGTTCAACAGTTAAGGGATATGTCTAGCACATGGGTAACAAACACAATATTTAGTCTGTTTGGTTTCCAGGGGGAGATTGTGTCATAGTGGTCCATAATATTCTGGAAAACCATTCCTAAACATGTGTGCCAAGTAGGGTGCAAACCATGTAACAGCATCGTCACATTACCTGAGGTCTAATGAGCTCACTGAGACAATGGTTTGTACAGTCAAATCACTCGTTGTGAAACGTAGAGAAACCAGTCAAGGATTTCAAGTTGCTATGTTGCATTTACAGGCAACACCATTAGATATGGGATTACCATCACAGCTGCAATCATATTTGGAAGGTAGATCATAACAACACTTCTGAGTCACCATCTGACCAGATTATCATCAGTATGGGGAAGATTACTGGAGAGAGAGGAAAAGATGAAGTTTGCACATGATAGGCATGCAGGCGTGGAGTTGACTGTTTTGAATATAGGGCAGAAGGTTCAAGTTATCCACTCAATACAAAGAACCTGGTTCCCTGCAGATGTATTGAAGATCTGCAATTAGCTAAGATCATAGGGGCAGGTGATGACGTAGTGGTATTGTCCCTGGACTAGTAATCCAGAGAACCCCTGACAGTTGGTGAAATTTGAATTCAATAAAAATCTGGAATTAAAAGTCTAAGAAACCATTGTCGATTGTTGTAAAAACCCATCTGGTTCACTAATGTCCTTTAGAGAGGGAAATTTGCTATCCTTACCAGGTCTGGACTACATGTGACTCCAGACCCACAGCAATGCAGTTGACTCTTAAATTCCCTCTGAATAAGAGCAATAAGGGATGGGCAATAAATGCTGGCCTAGCCTAGCCAGTGATGCCCACATCCCATAAATGAATAAAAAAAAATGAAGTAGCCACCCTGAAATGAGCAATGTTGAAGAGGGACTGATGTCAATTGAGAGAATTATCCAAAATCTAACACCATCTAAGGGCGAAATCTCTCATTAATGAGACTAAGTGTGGTGGTGGACAGTTTCAGCAGCACCCACCCCTACTGGCCAGAATGGTGAGAACTCATACCCAAGGTCATTAATTACGCAAAGGCGCGTATCAGTCCGATTCACCTGGCAGGTCGAGAGCTGATTCATCTGCCCACCATCAGCTGGCGGATTTGAAGGTCCAGACACCATATTTAATGGTCAGTCTAACACAGAGGGCAGAATCGTCGCAGACTTCCACTAAGTGCGTAGCACCGCAATGGCAGCTTCTCAAGCTGTATCATCCCAAACACACTGCATTAATCATGCATTCCTGGGAAACAGACCTTTTCAATGGCAGGCAGGCTTCGATTCGCCCACTATGCTATAACCCCGCCACTTCTTCACTCTGGTTGCCACATTTAAAGTACAGCCGCATGCACGCCTCTCAGTGCTTCCAGCCCAGGGCTGCTGCAAATAAGACATAGCCCTGAAAGGCAAGACTGCAGCCCCCAGGTTGAGTGACACGCCCCTCGAGTGCCTTTTGAACACTATGGAGGCCTGCTGTAATGTCCTCTACACCCGCTCTGGTCATGGGAGGGGCAGCAACATTACCATCATGGCTTGGTAGGTGATGGCAATGGTGATCAGTGCCAATGCTGCACAGAGGAGGTTGGCCATCCAATGCAGCCAGAGGATGAATGATCTCATCTGTGCCACCAGGGTAAGGCAACCATCTCATCACACTAAGCTCACACACTCAAGCCCATCACACATTCACTGGCATCTCACTTACTGCCAACTCAAGGAACATCACCACTCACTCTTTCAAATGCACCCTCACATCTCCAGCTGTCCTCATCTACTCTGGAGACTGCCTCCTCAGCCCTCAACATCTTGAGGCCACTTGCACAGATCAACCTGTGCCCCCACATAAACCCTGAGATAACCCCCTTCCTCAGTATAGCCCTGGCTACCCTGCAGCCTCTTCCCTTGCCTGAGGCCACTTCTCCCTGTTCCCCAAGCAAGCCCTAGCCCTACAGCCATACAAAGCCACCCTTGCCTTATGGCTGGTAGGTAGACACCTGCCCATGAGCACCCCTAAAAGTGCAGTGGTACTGTCCACAAAGCCTGGCATTGATGACTGCAAGTGCCGCCTGAAGCAAGACAGGCAAACAAAGTTTGAAGTCTCGAGTGATGTGTAGCTTGCCAGGTGTATGTCAGTTATGTGCAGTTGTGAAACACATTGGTCGAACGATCCAGCATGGGGGGGATGAGCCCGGCAGGCTAGCCTTATAATAATATGCAGATGTATTACAATGCAGTTTCTGACGTCCGAGATAGATAGGTTCTTGACCGAGAGAGATAGGTTCTTGATTGGTAAGAGGACAAAAGGTTACGGGGAGAAGGCGGGAGAATGGGGTTGAGAAACTTATCAGCCATGATTGTATGGTGGAGCACACTCGATGGGCTGAATGGTCTAATTTCTGCTCCTATGTCTTATGGTCTTATGGTCTGATGGCGGGAAATGTGGCCTGCCATTGACGGACTGTGCGGACATTTGCAAACTGGTTTAATGATGTCGTGAAACTGATTTTTGGCCTTCTCGCCATATTGTCCACTCACGCCATCGAGCATGCCCGTTACCAATGGGCACAGATGATTCCGCCCATAATCTCACCCTCTTCAGCCCACCAGAGATGTCTTGCAGCCAGAAGAAGGTGGCCAAGAGCCTCAGGAACAAGGCAGCACCTGCTTCACCCACCAGGTCCTCCAGGCCTTGATCAGAAGGTTGCAGGTACATAGGCAAGTTCTCTACTGCAGGGCTGGCTGCAGGAAGCGCAGCAGCCTCACCTCTCCAGCCTGGGAGGCCATCATGGAACAGATGAGCGCTGCTGGCAACCATGACTAAAATCCTTTCCAGTGCAGAAAGAGGATGAATGATCTCATCTGCTCTGCCAGGGTAAGTCATCCTTCAACTTCCTCCCATATCAAACTCTCATCATGGCATCATGCACTCAAACAGCTATTCCCTTCAGGGATCTCACACAACCTTTAGCGGGTGGAAACATATCACCACACATTCTCTCACAAGGACTTTCACATCACCAACATCCCATCTATCATGTTGCTCACACTCCATCCTCTAGGCCTTCTGGGGAGGGCTTACCACACACAGTGGACATGCATCTCACCCAACTTCTGCTCCATCCCGTCTCATCACATGCCTTTCTTTCTTCTTCATACAGGCCAAGCTGGCGCAGAACAGGCACGAGAGAGCACAGGTAGAGGTAAGGACAGCCAACATCATTGCCCTCAGCGAATTTGAGGAGACTGCAGCCGAGCTGGCTGGGGAGAACAGGGATCACTCCTGTGGGGAAGGGGAGATTGGCCTCTCCCAGCACCATCACTACGTCAAATCCTGACAGTCACAGTGAGTCACATGCAATGTTGTCAAGCTTATGCTCATTAACTGAAACTCTATTCTCTATTTTCTTGGTGCCAGCAGATCGAGGCCCCCAAGCCAGTCCAGTACCAGTGCCCCCAGACTACATCCAAAGAGGAAAGTCCAGAAGAACTATCACAGCGCTCACATGCATCCTCCACCAGCTCAGAGGCATACACATCAGAGGGGCACAGCTGTAGATTAGGCTTGGGCTCACTTTCTGGGGAACATCTCACTGACATGACCCTGCAACAGTCAGAGGCAGGCACAGCTCAGGCCGCCGGTGCTTGGAGGGCTGCTGGAGACCAGCCACCCGCTCAGTCCAATCCAGATGATGAACCTCTGGAAGCAACTGCCAACTCAGTGCTGGAGATGCAATGCAGGTAGTGGAACGTCAGGCAGAGATTCGTCACTCAGCAGACAAGAGTGAACAATGGGGGAGTCCGTTCGCATTCTGTCTGATGTTGTGGCTCTGACATGCGAGCAAATCAAGGTCACCATGGGAAGCCTGGTGACCACCATGGAGACCTTGCTCCAGCAGGTCTTGCCAGATTTGTGCTCAACCCTGCACTCCATAGCCACACACCCTGGTAGGCACCATCAAGATGCAGGTGACATGGGGATGAGGCACCTTGACCTCCCTCCAGGTGCACCTTATCCTGCAGGAGTCAGTGCGGGGCCCTTGGGCACCCACAGGAAGGATGAGCATCAGTTGGACCCTCTGGGGGCCTCCTCTCAGGACACTCCAAAGGTGTGCAGTCGCTCACAGGCGCCTCTACCTGTGACCCCATCCACTCCAGCTTCTCATGCTACCGAGGGCGCTTCTGCCCCTGAGCAGGTGACCCTTATAAGGCTGGGTCCCTCCAGGTCTCGGGACACCAGAAAACATCCACCAAGGTCATCACAGACATCAAGACATTGCAGTCAGCAGGCTGCCTCCACATCTGCTGCAGATATCAGGACTGCACCCAGGCGTAGCGATAGGGTTAGGAAAGTTAAGAAAAATTGATGTCACTTCTGGGTCACCAGTGTGCTATACGTGTAACAAAATTGCACTTTCATCTATACATTTGATTGGTATGTGAATGTTCTTGGCAACTGAAGGCATTGTAATCTTGTACTTTGGAATCCTCTTATTTCAAGGTTTAGCCTTCCTCCCACTCAGTGATAGTGTCCCACTGTGAGATTCACATTCCTGTGGTGTCAACCTCAGTTGAACTAGTCTCCACACCCTTGTGGTGATGTCAGGGAAATGTGTTCATATCTTTATTGGAAGTGTGTGATGTGAGCGTTTCCAACTCTTCTTCCTCAAGGAACACCACTAAGTGAGGGCAGCTCATCAGCATTGATATTCTAATGGCATTTGTGTCTCCTCAGTGGTAGTGGAAGAAGAAAAGACATGCATGGGAGAAGGAGATCCCTAGGCATATCCACATCTCAGTTGCAATAGTGTTTGCATCATTAATTGGCAGCGAAGGCTTCAAGTCTTCTCTCGCATCGTCTTGTACCGAAGCAGACTATCAGTTCCCAGAGTGAGCTCACTCACAGGGACCCACAGGCCAAAGCAAAGATCATAGCCTGGTGATTCATGGGGCCAGAATGTGCAAATGTGAATGCAGGACTTGTTTTCGCTGCAAGTGGGTGGACATCCCCTGAGATGTAAGAAAATAGCATTGAGGGCTAGGAGAGATGTGGCCACATTCCCTCACTTAACTTTACTCTTCCTGGAACCTGCCAGCAATTAATGTATCACTGGCATGTCCCCCACATCTTTCATCCTCCATGGCATGATTGCACTCATACTGACCCTCAGCAGCCTGCTAAGGTTCCTGAGCCTCTGGATCTTCATCTTCTGATGAGCTTTCATCCTCCTCCAGTTCATCCTCTGGCAGGGGTTCATCTCTTTGCATTGCCAGACTTTGAAGGCCGTAACACACTGCGATGATGCTGGAAACCCTGTTCAGAGTGCATTGTAGTGAACCCCCGGAGCAGTCCAAGCATCTGAAACGCATCTTCAGAGACCCTATGGTCTGCTCCATAAGGGACATGTGGAGCTGTGAGCTGTGTTGTACTCTCTTCAGATGGACTGAGGGCAAAGCACTGGTGTCATCAACCAGCATTTCACCAAGCAGCCATCCCTGCAGATGTAATGGCCCCTCGAAAATCTCAGGGACCTGGTAGATGCTCAGGATGTAGGAGTTATGGCAACTCCCAGGGTACCATCACAAACTTGCAGCATGTGCTTCCAGTGATCACACACCAGTTGTACATTGATGAAATAATAACCCTTGTGGTTTATAAACATTAGGGCCTGCTGCCATGGACCCCGTGTAGCCACAAGGGTGCAGCCCATTGCACCCTACACTCTTGGGAAGCCTGAGGTGGCAGTGAAGCCATTGAATCTCACAGCTTGGCTATCTTCATCCAGAGCATACCTGACGTAATGATGGGCCTTCCTGTAAAGGGCATCTGTGACCTCCTTTATGCATCGATGTGCTGCGGACTGAGAGTTGCCGCACAGATCCCCTGTTGATCCTTGGAAAAAACCAGAGGACAAGAAATTTAGTGCTGTAGTCACCTTCAAAGCCACTGGCTGGGAATGCCCTCCAACTCCACATGGGGTCAGGTCTTCACGGAGAATATGGCATATGTGGTGTACCAGAGGTCAGGACAAGCGCAGACATGCATGGCATTGCCTCTCACTCATTTGTAAATAGGAGACTCTTTTACGGTAAACCCTAGGTCTGGCAAGCCGTCCCCATTGTCTGGGTCTCTCCTCCTGATCCTCCTGTTCACACTCTGGCTCCATTTGACCACGTCCCTCCTGCTGAAGCAGTGCATTGAATCACCTCTCCCTCCTTCACCATCTCCATTGCATTAAGACCCTGACAAAAGCAGCATTGAGCCCTGGATCCATATGTACTTTTGCCTTCTCTCTGAAAGGAAACATTAAAGACTTTAATAACTCAAGGGACAAGAAAGTGAAGCTCAGAAGATGACACGTTTGGAAACTGTAAGGGTCCACAGCTTTTCCTGACCTACTTGCATGGTGGCTGATGCTACCTTGTCTCTGAGACACTAACACACACATCGAGGTGACCAAGATGACATGGTAGATACTTAACATCTTGAGCCCTGAGTGGGATGCTAAAGTTTAAATGAGATTGGTGACCCAACCCAGTTCTGTGCTCTAATCTCTGATGCAGCATATTAATGACCAATCAATTGCTCATGGCCAATGAGTGGATGCCCTTTGGCCCTTTAGGAATGTCAAATCTGGTGAACACATGGCAGGCCTTCATTGATGGATTGCCATATATGATACAGCTGTGCCTCCTACGCTACTACCTGCATTCATAAATTCAACAGTCCTATCTGTTGAGATGCAGTGACTGTGATGTGAAGCTACTGAGATTTGAGTAGCCCTTTAACAGTGCTGATGAAGCCATTGGGTTTCAGTGGCATTCGTTACAAGGAGGTCTTCCTTTCTTTCTAAGCAGACTCCTGTTCACTCCTGAGGCACCAAGAGGTTAGAGGGTAACCCCCTTGTGTTTGACCCTCCCCCATGACTGCCATTCCACAGCCCTCCCTCCCCATTGCCCCCCCCCCACCATGTTCACCCTTTTCTCTGACCGCCATTCCACAGCCTTCCCTCCCTGTTGCCCCCCTAGTGTTCGTCAACCCCACCCTCGCCTGACAGCCCGCTTCCAGTTGAAATGTTTCTGAGAGTGGAGGCCTGCATGAATACCATGGCACAGTGGTGTCCTTCAGGACAATGCAGGTAAGGAGCAGGAGAAGACTAGCCCTACAGCCACAGCTGTAATTAAAAGTGTCAGCGGATATCACTCACCTCTCAGTCCTAAGTACTGCTGTAGAGACTTAAGACATCTAAGTTATCACTCCAGTGCAGCACTAGGGGAGGGCTTCACTGTCATAGGTAACATTCTTCTGACAAGATGCTAACCCCTCCTAGATGGATGTGAAAGATTGGATGGCACTATTGAAGAGCAGGAGATTTACCTCAGTATCCATTCCAATATTTACTCCTCAAATAACACCAAAAACAGAAGAAGGGAAAATTTGCCGCTTTATGCAAACTACATCAATTCCCAGAGGGTAGACTGCACTATCGGCCATTATTCATGTGACTGACATAGGCTTCAATTATGTCAATGGGTAACCCATGCAGTTAATAGCTCATGGCACTGTTTGCTCCTGGAGAATTGATGTAATTCTGCATAGCACTGATTGCAAACAAATTTCCTCCCCAAGATTTAGTAATTTATTTCATTGCTGTTTTAGGGCCATGGTAAAGCAACAAATGGTTAAAAACAGCAGTGTAATAAAACACAATAAAAACAAACTTTAATAAAAGATAGAACTCCACAAATCAGTCAGGGCAATGGATCTTAGAACGACTAATCTTTATCTTATCAGTTTAAATTCAGATGCACTCATGTGTATACCGAGAATATCATTGAAGTGCATAGTCACTGAGGCACTGACACTAACAGCCATTTACTCAGTGCTACCACTTGCAGATAAGAGTATAATTCTGCCCCAGTTTCTTTCCCCAAGCGTTTATTATTAGCTTTCGAGTAATCTCTGGCTGTAGAGTAAAAGAATAATTTGTTTTGTTATTAATTTCAATTATCTAGTCAGAATGTGCAATTGAGGAAATTATTAACTTTTACAGGCCCATAAAAGCCAAGAATGCACTGAGCAGTTTGCCTCTCTTGCACTCTGTTAGCTGCCAAGATGCTTAATGTGCAGAAGGAACTTTAACCCATACAAAGAGACCAATAAAAGTCAGAATTATTTTTCTGAGTTTTTGTCTCAAAGTGGATACTAAACTGTGATATTAAATCACAGCTAAGGAGAAGTATCCCCCCTCCCACTTTGTTTCAGTCTACTGGTCAAGCCTTTGTCCAGTTTACAACTGTGACTTATTTCCTTCCCTGGGTGTTGTGTCATCGGTGTCTTTTTTTAAAAGTATACCAATGGCAGCCAACATGACTGAAGGACAAGTCTTATCTACCTATGGTTCAGCCAGTGAATCTTTAGTTTGCTATCATTTTTTTTGAGGAGGTGGGGTTGCACACATGAGGATTGAGTCATAGATTAGTCTAGTCATGGTGACATAAAAGGCTATTCGACCCATTGAGTCCATGCTAGCTCGCTGTGGAGCAATCCAATCAGTTCCATTCCCCTACTCTATCGCCTTAGTCTTGTAAGTTTATTTTTGCTCAAGTGCCCATCTAGTTCCCTTTGAAATCATTCATCATCTCCACTTCCAACATCCTCGAAAGCAGTAAGTTCCAGGTCATTACCACTTGCTAAGCGAAAAAGTTCTTCCTCACATCCCCCCTGTATCTCCTGCCCAAAACCTTAAATCTGTGAGCCATATTTCTTACCATCAGTTAAAAGGAACAACTTTTTGTCTATCCTATCTAAACCTGTCATAAACTTATACACCTCTATCAAATCTCGTCTCAATACTAACGTACAAATTAGGAGCAGGAGTAGGCCACTTGGCCCCTCGAGCCTGCTGCCATTCAATAAGATCCTGGGTAATCTGATTGTACCCTAAACTCTACATTTCTGCCTACCCTGATAATTTTTCACACCCTTGCTTATCAAAAATCTATCTACCTCTGCCTTAAAAATATTCAAAGGCCGGAATTTTCCAGACCCATTGATGTCGGGTGTCTTGGCAGGCGGGAGTGATGGGGGTGGGGGGCACGATTGCAAACTGTTTTCACAATGGCTAAAAATCGGTTTCTTTCCATCATGAAACCAGTTTGCAATTGTCCTCTCCACCCGTCAGTGGCTGGCCATGTTTCCCCCCGCTGCACGTCAGGAACCTAACTGCAATACTTTAGCATCTCATTATAAGCACTGCTCACCGGAGTCATCCCCCCATGCAGGATCACCCAGCACAGGAAATGTTTCACAGCTGTACATAAGCGATATGCACCTGCCGAGCTGCACTTCGCTTGGGACTTTGAGGTTTGTTTGCTTATCTTGCTTTGGGTAGCACTCGCGGTCATCAGCGCCAGGCTTTGCAGGAAGCACCACATCACTTTTAGGGAGGTTCGCAGGCAGGTCTCTACCTACCAGACCAGTGGTAAGGCGAGGGTGGATTTTCAATGGCTGTAGGGCTAGGGCTTGCTTGGGGAAGGGGGGGAAGTGGCCTCAGGCAAGGGAAGAGACTGCAAGGCAGGAGCTGTACTGGGGAACGGGGGTATCCCAAGGTGTGTGTGTTGGGGCACATGTTCAGAATTGGAGTTGAAAGCACACATGTAGTTGCTGCTGCGTATATTGTAAATAAACTGTTTAAAATGTTTCCATTCAACAAGTGTTTGCAGTTCAACTCTATTACTAAAATTACAACTCAGCCACTCTACAACAAACTGCTGATGAGGATAAAACAGGAAGGAATCAAGTTAAGAAGAAATTGGTACTGTACCTCATCCAGTGATTGTAAGGAGAAAGCTCCATTAGAATTGAAGAAGTTATCCTCTCTCAAAATGCTCCAATTTGAGTAATTTGATCCTTTTGAACCAGCCACTGACGATTGGTCTCTATACATAGGACGCCTCACGTTCTTTTTTCAAGTGAACGAGATTATGGGGGAAGAGAAGAGGGTGACCAATCCTCCAGCAAAACATACAGTTTGATTCAAAGTTTGATGGCACCCAATACCCCAGATTCGAAGAATTTCGATGAATTAGTGGATCTCATGAAGGGTCACTTCCAACCCAAGCCCTCAGTCATGATACAGAGGTTTAGGTTTAATTCACGAAAATTGAGACAATTGAACGCTACATGGCAAATTTGAAACAGCTAACAGAACATTGTGAGTTTAGTACAATTCTAAACAACATGTTCAGAGATCGTTTAGTGTGTGGTGTGAAAGAGGACACAATTCAGAAAAAATGATTGTCCGAAGTGAATCTGGATTTCAAGAAGGCACTAGAGATAATGCTGGCCATGGAAAGTGCTGTAAGAGATTCATAAGCAATACAGGGTCCATAAAACGGCGCCGTTCTCCACATTGGCTGGGAAACCTTAAGCGAGAGTGGTGCAAAAAAGCAAGGCTCTGCGAGAAGCAAGAAATAGCCCCCGCTAGCCGAAGAATAAAGAAAAATAACTTTGCAGCGAGATCGAAGAATAATTTTAATAGAAGTGGAAACAATCAGTCTTTTAGCAATTGGCAGTTTTAAAAGATCAAATGCTACTATTATCAAAGAAATGGACATATAATGAGGCAGTGCAAGGAAAGATTCAAGCAGGCTTGTAAAAGGAGAAGTCCAATGAAATCTACAATGTCGAAGAGCCTGAAACAAAAAATTCTGCCATTTACTTGTTGTTTAATCTGAAAGTTGGAAAGACAGAGCCAATATTTGTCACAGTGAAAGTAAATGGCAAATCTGTTAAAATGGAAGTAGAAACAGGAGCTTCCACTACAGTAATTAGGGAGCATACTTTCAGATATTCGAATAATGGTGAACATCAATTAAGTTTAGAACAAACAGCTGCTAAGCTAAAAACATATACAGGCGAAGACATTCAAACAAAAGGCATAAGCAGAGTAACTGTCCATTATGGAAGCCAATTGGCAAAGCTACCAGTGTTGGTATTGAGAGGCAGAGGACAAAGCCTTCTAGGGCAAAATTGGCTAAGGGAAGTCAACCTTGATTGGCCACTGAGATTTGAAAAGGAAGCTGGAAGCATTGCTGTTTTGAAAAAGGAGTATGTAAGGACTCAACAACCTGTCTTAAGCCAAAACCTGGAAGAACAGCAGAAGAAACTTGAAGAGACCTTGCTTGATGATAGAGTTTGAGACGAGGTGAGCAACTTTCTCATGGAAAAAGAAAACCTGTTGAAAGATCTTCACACATGACAAGATTCCCTCAAGTCAAAGTTTGTACTTCTGGAAAAGTATGAAGAGAAACAGAAAGAATTCAGCACTTCTCTGAACAAACTGAAAAATGAGTTGGCAGAGGAGACACAACAATGTTCAATCTTCCAGGAGGCAGCAAACAAATACAAAAAAGAGACAGAAGAGCTGAAGAATCGGCTAAATGAAGCCAAAGAGGCTTTGGAAACAAAAGTTGCAGAATTTTCCAAGAATCAGGCAGATAATGAAATTTTGGGAGACTCAGCCATTGAGCTCAGACAGATTGAGCTTGCATCTGAGAGAAGTCTGGCCAATAGCGAAGTCAAAATGAAGGCCAAGATCAAAGTATGCACTAGAAAGAAGAAGGCATGTAGAAAGAAGAGGCTTCCAAAAATTTTCCTATAACAGATGTTAAGCTAACTGGCCTGTAGCTTCCTGTTTTCTGTCGCCCTTTTTAAATAAAGGAGCTAAATTCGCTATTTTCCAATCTAATGGAACCCTCTCAATATCTAGGGAATTTTGGAAAATTAAAACCAACACGTCAACTATTTCACTAGCCACATCTTTTAAGATGGTTAAAGTCCATCAGGACCTGGGGACTTGTCAATCTGCAGTTCCAATGGGCAGAATTTTACATTGGAGGGATTTTATGGACCCGCCAAAGTCAATGGACTTTTGAACGGCTCACCGAATTTTACGGCTTTGCCCCTGCGGCAAGGGCGCCATAAAATTCCTCCCAATAACTTGTGCAGTGCCACTTCCCTGGAGATGTAATTTTCTTGAGTTCTTTCCTCCCTTCCATTTCCTGATTTACAGCTATTTCTGGGATGTTACTTGTATCCTCTATATGAAGACCGACACAGAATACCTGTTCAATTCACCTGCGATGTCCTTATTTTCCATTATTAATTCTCCAGACTCACTTTCCATAGAACCAATGCTCACTTTGTGAACTCTTTTCTTTTTAAAATATCTATAGAAACTCTTACTATCTGACTTACTATTTCTAATTCTAATTTTTTTTCCTCCTTATTAATCTTATAATCATTCTTTGCTTTTTAAAAATATTTTGTCCAATCTTCTGACCTGACCAATCTTTGTGCAATCTCCTTTGCTCCAAGGAGAACAACACCAGCTTCTCCAACCTAACCTTGTAGCTAAAATCCCTTATCCCTGGAACCATTCTGGTAAATCTCCTCTGCATGCTCTCATGAACCCTCACATCCTTTCTAAACTGTAGCGACCAGAGCTGGGCGTAACACTGTTTTTTGGCCTAACCAGAGCTTCATCCAAGTTCACCCTAACTTCTCTGCTTTTGTACTCAATACTTCTATTCATGAAGCCTAAGAATTTGTATGCTCTGCTATCTACAGTCTCAATGTGTCCTGCCACTTTCAAAGATCTATGCACATGCACCCCCAGGTCCCTCTGTTCCTGGTGTATTTTACAAGTTCTGAATCATTGGCAAATTTTGAAATTTTACTCTGTATTTCAATATCCAATTCATTTATATATATCCTCGCACTGACCCTTGGGGAACACCACTATCTTCCATCCTCCAGTCTAAGAGACAATCATTTATCATGACTCATTGTTTTCAGTCCTTAAGCTTTTTTTTTATCCAAGCTGACACTGACTCTCCTATTCCATGAGCCTCAATTTTGTTAATCAGCCTTTTATGTTGCTCCTTGTCAAAGGCTTTCTTAAAATCCATATAGACAACATCCTTTGTTTCCCCTTCACAAAATTGCTGTTGCTTCATCAAAAAATGCAATTAGTTCTGTTAATCTTAGATGTGCCTTTTACAAATCCATGCTGGCTCTCCTCAATTAACTCAAATACCTCAAAGTGCCTGCTGACTTTTTCCTCTGATCATTGTTTCTAAAACCTCACCCACCACAAATGTTAAAGTGACCAGCCTATAGTTACTAGCAATGCCCTTGCTCACTTCCTTGAATAAGGGTGTCACATTTGCTACTCTCAAATCCTCTGACACCACCCCTATTTTTAGGGAATATCAGAAGATTATGGCAAGCCCTGCCGTTATCTCCACTCCCACTTCCTTTAGCAAGCCATCCGGACTAGGCTACTTATCCACACTAAATACAGCCAGCCTTTCCAGTACGTCCCACCCATCAATTTTCACGCCATCCGTTTCCTCTGCCATTTCCACTTCCATCAATATTTTGTCAGCATCCTCTTTCTTCATAAACACTGATACAAAGTACTTGTTAAGTATTCTAGCCTTGCCTTGTGCCTCTAAGCATACATCACCTTCTTCACCCTGAATTGGCTCCACCCTACATCTTACTACCTGCTTACTATTTACATGCTAGTTTAAGATTGTTGAGTTCCCTTTTATGTTATTTGCTATTCTACTCTCATATTCTCTCTTTGCCAGTCATTTTTATCTCTTTACTTCCTCTCTCAACTTACTGGTTCTCACTTGAAAATTTCACCTGATGTGCATCATCCACCCTCGCTTTTTTTTTGTTTAATCATATTCTCTATCTCCCTCATCATCTAAGGAAACTTGGTTTTGATTCCCTCACTTTTTGTCCTTGTTGGAATGTATCCAGCCTGTACCTGAAACATCACTTCCTTAAAGATCATCCTTTGCTCCATTACAGATTTTCCTATCAATTTTTTGCTTCAATATTACCCTGGCTAGATCCTCTCTCAGCTCATTGAAGTTAGCCCTTTTCCAATTTAGAAGTTCTGTTTTAAGATTCCTTACTCTTCTCCATTGATAATCTAAACCTAATGATACAATGATTGCTCTTATTCAAATGTTCCCCTCAGACACTTGGTCCACTCAGTCCACTTCATTCCCCACCACCACATGCAGCAACGTCTCCTTTTTAGTTGGACTGAGAACATATTGGTCAAGAAATTGCCCTGAACACATTTCAGAAGTTCCTCCCCCTCCTTATCCTTTACTCTAACATTATTCCAATTGATTTTTGAGTAATTGAAATCCGCACGATCACCACTCTATAGTTCTTACACATCTGATTTCCCTGCAGATTTGCTCTTCCATCTCAATTCGGAAGCCTACAGAATACCCCAGTAGCTTTATCATTCCCTTTCTGCTTCTCAACTCTAACCAAATGGATTCTGTCTTTCTCCCTCCAGACATCCTCTCTTTTCAACATTACAATGTCTTCTCTAATCAGTACTATTATCCCACCTCCTAATCAGTACTAGTACCCAACCTCCTTTTTTCCCTTCCCTATCTTTTCTGAGCAGCTTGTATCCTTGAATATACGTGCCAGTCCTCACCATTTTTTAACCATATTTTCTTTATTGCCAGTTCATCATATTCCCACATATTATTTGCACTTGTAGCTCACCAATCTTATTCACCATACTTGTGTGTTTACATACATGCATTGTAAATCTGTCTTGCATTCTTCATGGTCCTTCTTAGTCTGCTGCTATCTAATATGGTAATACTTCCTTCTCTAGTACTATCCAGAATGCTCACTCCTTTTTGTACCTTATTCCTCTTTTTTACTTCTATATGTTGTTCCCATCCCCCTGCCAATTTAAACCATCCCCAACCACATCATTGTCACAAGTGCAATCTTGGTGCACTCTTGTTGAACTTTCTTGACCAGTATGTTCTCAGTCCAACTAGGAAGGAGGCATTCCTGTATCTGGTGTTGGGGAATGAGGTGGCCTAAGTGGACCAAGTGTTTGTGGAAGTACACTTGAGTAACAGCGATCATTGTATCATTAGGTTTAGATGATCAATGGAGAAGAGCAAGGAACAACCAAAAGCAGAACTGCTAAGTTGGAAGAGTAAAAACCTATCCCTTTTGAATAGATGCCTCCTGGTCTAGAACTGGTCCATGTCCAAGAAGCTGAAGCCCTCCTTCCCATACCATGTCTCAAGCAACACATCTTCCTGTTTTTACTCTCGCTAGTGCATGTCACTGAGAGTATATCAGAAATGACTACCTTCAAGGCCCTAGTTTTTAACTTTCATCCTACCTTCTGAAAATCTGACATGCTGCAGCATTCCCAGCCTCTGACCTGCTCTTGTAGCCACAAGATGGCTGGTCCATTTAAGTTGCTGGTCAATGCTAAGCCCCAGGATGTTGATGTTGGGAGATTCAGTGATGGTAATGCCATAGAATGTCAAGGGAAGATGGTTAGTGTTTTCTGGTTTGGTTTCCACAATGAATAGTGTCTGGATCTCTCTTCAATAATCTGTGACCTAATCAGTATTAGGAAGGTTTCCCTCTACTCATGAATGACTCAGGTCTAACTCAAATAGGTTTCTTCCAAAACTAATTTATTTACAAATTATACATAATAAGCTTCTGAGTAAGTACATCTCTCTCAGGTACAGATAATTGCATCTTTCTACCAAGTCTCCTACATATGACTGCTAATGTCAGTGCTACATTATGATACACATCACTATCTCATTACCGTAACTATCAACCTGTTATGCTACAGTTAGATTCTCTTTGTTGAGATGGCCATTGCCTGGTACTTGTGTGACAGATGAAATTTAATGCAGAGAAGTGTGAAATTATTCATTTTAGCAGGAAGAACACAGAGAGACAATGTAAAATAAAGGGTACAATTCTAAGTGGGATGCAGGAGCAGAAAGACTTTGGTGTAAATGTGCGTAAGTCATTGTGATTAATTTTTCAGTGTATTAACCAGAGAAGATTTAACTCACGTACTCAGCTTTGATGGTGATCACTTACCAGACATACTAAAACTTATAAGAGGGTGTTTTGAAATTATTTCAAGGAATAAATCCAAATAAAACTCTAGGCCTGGATGAAATATCTCCCTGGATCTTAAAGTAAGCAGCTACTGGCTCCAACATTGACCAATTTCTTTCAAGAGTTAATCAACACTGATTAATTACCAGACAAGTGAAGAGAAACTAATATCTGTGCCATATTCAAAATAGGGGATAAAAGTCAGCCAGGAAACTACAGGCCAGTACCTCTCACAAACATAATTGCAAATTGCTTGAACATATTATTCATTCTCATATCATGAAGCACTTTTAAGCTCACAACATCTTGGTAGATAGTCAGCATGGCTTTCGGTTGAAAAGATCTATTGAAACACAACTTATACAGACTGTCTGTAGCTTCAAGTCTCAAAAGAAATGAAACTAGTCAATGGCAAGACTGGATTTTTTCAAAAGCCTTTGACAAAATTCCTCATGAAAAGCTCTTGTTCAAACTTCACTACTATAGAATAAGGGGGACATTACTAAATTGGATCCGGCACTTCCTAACCAACAAAAGACAGAGTGATGTGTGATGGGGAATCATCCTATCCTAGAGATATCCTTTCCAGAGTGCCTCAGGGAACTGAGTTGGGACCTTTACTCTTCTTGACATACATTACCCAACAAGTTAAAAAAACAGGATGCGGCTACTTGGAGATGTGGTTTACACATCAGGGAAAATTTAAGATCCTATCAAAGTGACCTTCTGGAATTGCAAAATTAGCAGGACCAATGGGACGTGACACTCAACGCCAAAAACTGTGATGTATATTACCAACAAAAAGGATCCACCGACAGATAGCTTTAAGTTCTGAATTCAAATTCTCCAACAAGCAAATGCACAACCATACCTGGGGTCCATCTTAAAAACAATCTTCAATCAGGAATATCAGTTGATCAATTGGTAACATCCAAAACAAACAGGGTTCTCAGATTTCTGAGGAGGAATATTTGATATTGCAACAAAAATATCAGAGTTTTAGCTTATCAAACATATGTTCTTCCAATCCTGGAGTATGCAAGTTGTGTGTGGGATCATTATATGGCGAGATATAAATACGGTTGAAATGATCCAAAGATGCGCTATAAAAAGATGTACAATTCTGTCCGAATCAGTATTGGAAATACACCAGTCTCACATCCTTGATCAAAGATTTGGAATGCCAATCATAGTAAAGGAGGGAGAAAAGTAGATTGACCATGTTTTATAAAATATGGAATTGACTTGTGGAAATTGACAGAACCAAGTATCTAGTGTCCTCCAGCAATGACAAAACATGGGGTAGCCATCCACAAAAGCTACAAAGACCATTTGTTTCCAAGGCAGTGTATCAACAATCTTTCTTCCCAAGGACAATCCCACAGTGGAACAAACTGCCAGAGGAAACAGTCACAGGCCCATCACTTAAAACCTTCAAGACCCATCTTTAGGTTATTTCCATTTATAAGAGTTTTCAGTATCAGGGCTACCGTATCAATGGGTCTTTTCTGGTTTAACTAACACTAATCATATAAATATTGGCAGAATATGAATGTTAATCTGTGATGCCAACACAGCCAAAGCAGATGCAGAGGTTGCATGCTGACCCTGATGGAGAAGAGAGTGCTGGGAATAATTGGTGCAGCCATTACTGAGGTTGTGGCCAGAGAGTCGCTGAAACCATCTAGGATGACGATAGGTTCCCACCTGTAGCACCTTATCAAATCCCATTTCACCCCATCCTGCAATCTGTTATGACATACAAACGGCAGACAGTGTAATCATGCAGCTTTTGCTTTCCTCCCTCCCCTTCTTTCACTCCAAAATGGCCTACTCCTGCTCCACTGTGGAATTTACATCTGCCATGTTCAAAGCTCACTCTAAGCGTGGAATCAATGGATTCCTGGACTCTATGTCTCCAAGTTTGCAACTTAACACAAGAAAGCTGTTAAGACCAGCTATCTGCCAGGTGAGTGTGAAAGACCACCACCTATGTTCTATTGTGTAGTGATGGCTTTGGACGATGGTTGGATGATACCAGTATTGGCCATGTGACTGAAACTGGTTCGAGATAATGAGTTTTATCTAGAGATTCAGGGAGATCAGGGCAGTCTGCAGACGAACACAGCAAGCAGCAGCTGAACCATGAGGCTGTAAAGTCCTTAAAATGCCTCCCACCTTATCCCAAAATTCCAAGTCCACCTGTAAAGAAATTTGAGCTTCTGATGTGAAAACTACAACTGCCTAGCTTTGCGACCTGCTGGAAATTCATCTTTTCAAGGGAGCCCTGCAACAATCCAGGTATCTGATTTCAGCTACTTGACCCCATCTGAAATACAGGGTGGAATCTTCCATATGAACAAGGAACAGGAGTAGGCCATTTGGCCCCACAAGCCTATTCCGCCATTTAATAAGGTCATGGCTGATCTAATAGTAACCTCAAATCTGCATCCCGCCTACTCCCGATAACCTATCACCCCCTTGCTTACCAAGAATCTATCCACCTCTGCCATAAAAATATTCAAAGACTCTGCTTCTACTGCCTCTTCAAGAAGAGTTCCAAAGACTCACGACCCTCTGAATGAAGATTTCACCTCATCTCCATTTCAAATGGGCGACTCCTTAATTTTAAACAGTGACCCCTAATTCTAGATTCCCCTACAAGAGGAAACATCCTCTCCACATCCAAATAAAAACAAAAAAACTGTTAAAAACAAAAAAACTGCAGATGCTGGAAATCCAAAACAAAAACAGAATTACCTGGAAAAACTCAGCAGGTCTGGCAGCATCGGCGGAGAAGAAAAGAGTTGACGTTTCGAGTCCTCATGACCCTTCGACAGAACTTGAGTTCGAGTCCAAGAAAGAGTTGAAATATAAGCTGGTTTAAGGTGTGTTGGGGGGGCGGAGAGAGTGAGAGAGAGAGAAGTGGAGGGGGTTGGTGTGGTTGTAGGGACAAACAAGCAGTGATAGAAGCAGATCATCAAAAGATGTCACCAACAATAGAACAAAAGAACACATAGGTGTTAAAGTTGGTGATATTATCTAAACGAATGTGCTAATTAAGAATGGATGGTAGGGCACTCAAGGTATAGCTCTAGTGGGGGTGGGGAGAGCATAAAAGATTTAAAAATATTTAAAAATAATGGAAATAGGTGGGAAAAGAAAAATCTATATAATTTATTGGAAAAAAAAAGGAAGGGGGAAACAGAAAGGGAGTGGGGATGGAGGAGGGAGCTCAAGACCTAAAGTTGTTGAATTCAATATTCAGTCCTCTACATTGGAGAGACCAAATGTAAACTGGGCGACCGCTTTGCAGAACACCTGCGGTCTGTCTGCAAGAATGACCCAAACCTCCCTGTCGCTTGCCATTTTAACACTCCACCCTGCTCTCTTGCCCACATGTCTGTCCTTGGCTTGCTGCATTGTTCCAGTGAAGCCCAACGCAAACTGGAGGAACAACACCTCATCTTCCGACTAGGCACTTTACCGCCTTCCGGACTGAATATTGAATTCAACAACTTCAGGTCTTGAGCTCCCTCCTCCATCCCCACCCCCTTTCTGTTTCCCCCTTCCTTTTGTTTTTTTCCAATAAATTATATAGATTTTTCTTTTCCCACCTATTTCCATCATTTTTAAATATTTTTAAATCTTTTATGCTCTCCCCACCCCCACTAGAGCTATACCTTGAGTGCCCTACCATCCATTCTTAATTAGCACCAACTTTAACACCTATGTGTTCTTTTGTTCTATTGTTGGTGACATCTTTTGATGATCTGCTTCTATCACAGCTTGTTTGTCGCTACAACCACACCCCCCCCCCCTCCACTTCTCTCTCTCTCTCTCCGCCCACCCCCACCCGCCCCCGGCCACACACCTTAAACCAGCTTATATTTCAACTCTTTCTTGGACTCGAACTCAAGTTCTGTCGAAGGGTCATGAGGACTCGAAACGTCAACTCTTTTCTTCTCCGCCGATGCTGCCAGACCTCTCCACATCCATCCTGTCAAGATCCCTCAGGATCTTATACGTTACTCTTCTAAACTCCGGCGGAGACAAGCCTAGCCTGTGCAACACTATGGGGATAGAGTTTAGAAGTGGAACTAATTGGATAGTTCTCTTAAAATATAACAATGTGTCAGAATGGCCTCCTGAGCTATTAGATTGTCTGACATTGAACACAGCAGATAGAAACACATTTCAACATCATTTGGCAAAATTCCAAACACAGCACATAGCAATACATAGCAACATACTAAACAGAGCACACAGCAATACATGACATTACATGACAACACACTAAATACAACATAACATAATAAAATATATTGCAACATCACATGGTGATTTACCATACACAGCACATGGCAACATATATGATTCTATGATTTGACCTTCTGGCACTCATCTAGTTAATGGCGCTTATTGTTAAATTGGTACAGCACTGAGTTACTACAGAATTTTGTCTTTCAATAAAAACCTTATCATTAGCCCAAGTACTGGGCTGTGTTTCCTGTTATAAAGTTTGATCTTGTGACCAGTGTCATTACATAAAACAGCTGGGACATTTTAAAGTACACCTGCAGCAATTAAAATATACTTTATGCAGTCATTTCTGTCTTTTATCTCTTCTAAGCAAGGATTTTTTTTGCCTGAATGAAACTCTCCCTTTCCAGACCTGCAGCCATCTGCCATGTCCAATTCATCAGTGCATTTAACTCCCCTCCACCAGGGAAGTGTTCATCGCATTTACACAACTCCAGGACTTGGTTACACTGAATCTTGGAGCAGTCACCTAGACTTCGGAGCTGAATCCTCAATCAAGTTAGATATGAAAGGTTTAAGGATCTTCCCTCATCCACACCCCATAGAATGATGTTGCCTTGCTGACTTCCAGCTCATCATCACCATCACAAATTTAAAATGTTCATCATTGTGTTCAAGTTCCTCCATGACCCTCGCCATGCTCTATTTCTGTAATCATTCCTGCCCTGTAACCCTCCAAGAGATTTGCATTCCTCCAATTCTGACTTGTTGTCCTTCCTGACTTCCTTCACTCTATCATTGGCAGCTATATGCTTAGACCCTGAGCTTTCAATTAGGTTGACACTTAATTCTCTAGCAAGTTACTCAGTTCAAAGGCGGTTAGGGATGGCAATAAATGCTGACCTTGCCAGTGATGCTCACATCCCAAGAACAAATATAAATAAAACTGCCCCCTAATCTTCTCAGCTTCTCCAACTCCTTATTTTCAGCCTTCCTTAAATCCCCTCTTTGATCAAGCTTTTGGTCACCTGCCCTAATGTTTCCTCCTTTGGCTCAGTCTCAATTGTTTTGTCTGATTATGCTTCTGATTATCCCTCTTGGAATGTTTTATTATGTTGAAGGCTCTACATAAATGCAAGTTGTTGCTGTTCACCATTGGTGAACTCCCAATTAGACACCATGGGATAGATTTCCATTGTTATTGTCCCGGCGTGTGGATTGCCTAGGCAGAATACAGAGAAGACAATTAGATGGAAAGGATGTAGCCCTTGATCTTCTCTCTGCAATCTGTTGAGGCAATACTTTATGTTCAAGATTAACAACAAAGATCACTGCCCCCATATTCCTGCTGCTATGTTGATTGCCACATAAATATGGGCAAAGGCTATTCAGTCCATTTTAGTTCATTCACCCAGAGAAATGCTGCTGCCCCCCTCTGTAGCAACTAAGTGATTCCAGGATTTTTGTCTCCTACTTGGAAGTTTGTTTCACAGCCAGGATATTTAGGTCAGCGAGTGGAGGGCGAGGCCCGCTTGCCGACACGTAAAATGACACAGGATGATGTCAGGCAGAACTCCCGACATCACCCCGCGTCATTTCATTTTTCAGGTCAGTGGGAGCGCAGCTGAATCAGCTGTGCGCCCACCGACCTGTCAACGGCCTATTGAGGCCATTTAAAAACTAATTCAAGTAATTAATGGAACTGCCTGTTCAACCTTAAGGTTGGCGGGCAGGCCGGAAGCCCTGGTGGGCTTCAGATAAAACATGAAAACTCATCCACAGGCGGGATGAGGTTTCATGAGGGTTTTAAAAAATTTAATAAAAGTTTGATTAAAAGTGATGGGAATGTCCCAACTCTTGTGACAGTGTCACATGAGGGGACATGTCAGGGAAATTTTATTTTTGTACATTTACCATTTTTAAATTTGACGCCAATCTCCCTGAGGCAGCACTTAGCCTCAGGGAGATGAGTGTGTTCTCTCATGCACATACATGAATGAGCACACTCTCGGCTGAGGGAAGCCCGCCGCCTGCACAGGGAGCACATAGCGGGCAGGGGGGATTCCCTCATTTGCCCGCTATGCCTTAATTCACCAGCCCACGTAAAATGGCGAGCCCCAATCGGGGGCGCCAATTGGAGGCGCACCTACACGCGCCCGCTCCTGCACTTCCACCATGACGGGGGGAAAATTCTTCCCCATACGTTGTTTACTCTTAGTGGGAAGAAAAGCTTCCTAATATCAGTCCTAAATTTACCTTTAACTAGTTTGTACCTGATCTTTTGCCCCATACTTTCAATTTATCTTTTCCATGACATTTACTATCCTATGAAGCACTCCGTCATCTTATTCCAAGGCTGAAAACTCAAGTTCCTCCAGAGTTGGGTTGATGTAGAACTGTACATCTGAAATCACCCCCATTTCAACAGGAGCTGCGAAGGAAGAGTCTATTTGTCATACTGTCCCAAATCATTGCTTCCTCCAGTTCTTGCCGAGATCACTGTTCCTCTACTCTGAGTGCTAGCTGTCACTAATATTAAGTACCTCTGCTATGGTGAATGCATTCCTCAATCTCAGTAGCAATACTTTTAATAGACAATGAAAACACAAATACACACACACACATACAGCATTTTTGCCAATACATTCATTCACAATCAATTTTTCTTTTCCAGGACAATATAACACATAACAGGGGACTGGGAGGAGGGGAATCATGACTGCACAAGATCACTTCCCTTGAGGAGACAGGTCTGGTTGATCAAGCATGGAGTGGCAGATGCTGTGGTCACAGGCAGAGGAGTGGACGTTGCACATAGAGCTATGTGACCAGTTCATATTGCTTACAATTATTCCTGATTCCTAATCTCCAAACCTTTCCTCATTTATAAACTCCATGTGGTTTCATCACACACATCATCCTAGGGTGGCCAGAAGTACTGCATCCTAACCCACCTAACTATTATTGCAGCCTTCCAGGAGCAAGTTTCATCTCATCCCCAGAGGATCTGGAAGGAGAAAGAGCCACCTCGCTCACACCTCCCCCCTCCCCAAACAAACCAGACGAACAAGAGGAGGAGATGGCACTGCATTAATTGCTATGGTCATAGGCACCAACTCAGAGACCAGCAGAATACATAACTTAAAAACAAAAAAACTGCGGATGCTGGAAATCCAAATCAAAAACAGAATTACCTGGAAAAACTCAGCAGGTCTGGCAGCATCGGCGGAGAAGAAAAGAGTTGACGTTTCGAGTCCTCATGACCCTTCGACAAAACTGAATACATAACTTAGAGGCTAAGGTAGAAAACAGATCCTTGCTACTGAGCACTAATGGGCAGCAGCGAAGCCAGATAGAAGGGTCATAACAGGTGCCACCTTGCCTGAAGGCAAGGTCACACACTAGTTCCCTGTAGAGGAGACAGGGTCAACCTTCAGAAAGCTGATAGGTCTGACAAACCAAATGCTTGATGCAGTGGAAAGCCTGTCTGAAAGCATATGGGTTGTGGTTAGGGAGTTGGAGAACTCCCCATCCAGCTTGGTCCATGGCTTGATGCAAAGACTGGAACCTATCCTGTGCATTGTGGAAATTGGGATAGGAAGGGAAAAGGAAGTGAGGAGAGTTTTTTTATTTATTTATCTTTTCATGTGATGTGAGTTTAAAATGCTGACCTAGTTTAAAGGGGTAAGGGAACACAAGAGAAAAAGAAGATCAGATCCAAGTGTTCAAATATCAGAAGTAGGAGATGGTCATTGCTTTTTATGTTTCGATCTGTAACTAACTCTTAATTTAACAATCAAATAACATATACAGGTCTTAATTAAAATGCAAATTCAACCTGGTACTAAGTAATTTCATTTTGTACCAATAGTGTTTCCATTTTTTAGAAGTTTCACTCCTTCCGAGGAAAAGATATATGAGGTCAAGAATTAAACCCTCCAATCCATTTCTGTTTATCATCCTTACATCTCCCTGATTACTAAATCTGTTTAGAGGATGCCATGGTAAAATAAAAGGTCTGTTCTTCAAAAAAAATAGAGCTAATAATTACAGTTTCTAATTCATTGTTGAACTACCAGCGTACCTCAAGGAGGCATAATCCCCTTTTCCTAGTTAACAACCACAGGTTAACACTGAATTGCATCAACATTAGCCAAGATTTTGCACTAGGATTAATGGTGTGGCTATCAGTGCCGACCGTTACCATGGAGTAAATCAGACAACTTACAAAATATGCCCATGCAGTAGTTAAATATGTAAGTTTTGAAATTGCTGTCTGATTTGTCCTGCACCTCCACAAGCTGTGCCATACTGGCACCTTGCTCATAGATTTGGGGCAGAATTTTCTGCCTGTCGGGCGGGCTGGGTGGGAGTGGGTGCGGGCGCGGGCGGGCCCACTGAGCATGATGCACACCCGGAAGCACTGTGCGCTCCCTGTGCGGGCAGGAGGTGGGGTTCCTTGAGTCGGGAAAGAGTGCATCTCCAGGCAAAGTGCTACCTCAGGGAGCTTAAGTTCAGGTTTCAAGTTTAAAATAAAGAAACATTAACATAATTCAGACATGTCCCCTCATGTGACAGTGTCACATGAGCTGAGACATGTTTATGAAATGTTCGAAAAATATTTATTAATTTAATAAAACCTTCATGAAACCTCATCCCACCCATGGATGAGGTTTCATGCAAAACGTGAAGGCCGCCTGGGCTCTTCGCCTGCCCGCCAACTTTAAGGTTGGACAGGCAGCTCATTTAATGATGTTGATTAGTTTTTAACAGGCCTTAATAGACTTTGACAGCCGAACTGAAAATCTAAATGACGCAGGTCGACATCGGGACGCACTCATTTTACGCCTCGGCGAGTGAGCCCCAGCCCTGCTCGCCGAGCAGAAGATTCTGCCCTTGGTGTTCAAAGCCATGTAATGGCATGAAATTCCTGTACTTTCCTGTTGGTCACCCACCAAATACACCAGAATAAATTAGGGCTGGTGCATTCAGGTGCAAGTGATTTTTTTTACATCTTAAGGTCTTAAGTTTTAAGTACTACCAAACTTACCTGCTCCACAAACAGATAATTTTGCATGTACAAAGTCTCGTTCCTTCAGAATTTAATTATTGTTGAAGCTCTTAAAAAAGTAAAAATTCAAATATTTTAAAAATTTATCTTTAATCACCTGCTCTTAATCCAATCTTTCTTTCCCTCTCTTTGCTTTCTTTACATAATTTTTACAATGAAATAAATATACTTATTTAGATTTGTTTAGAGGATTCTTCAATCTGATTGGTTGAAGAAGCACTTTGTTGTTTTCCCTGTTCACACATGTCAAAGATGTCATGTAGAGGCTGCCATGTTGGATCAGGTTTGCAATAATAGCAAGTTGATGCTCAAAAGCCCATGGAGAGTCTTTGGGTAGCTTTAAGTGTAATTAACTACAAGATGCACTGTATCAACTCACCAAGGCTCCTTTGACAGCACTTTCCAAGCCCACACCCTCTACCACCTAGAAGAACAAAGGACAGTAAACACATGGGAACACCACCACCTGCACATCCCCCTCCAAGTCACACATCCTGACTTGGAAATATATCACCATTCTTTCACTGTCATTGAGTTAAAAGTCTTCTTAACAGCACTGTGGGTGCAGCGAGACCACATGAGCAGCAGCTGTTCAAGCAGCTGTTCACCAAAATTTTCTCAAGAGCAATTAGGGTTGGGCAATAAATGCTAGCCTTGCCAGAGATGCCCACGTCCCATGAATGAATAAAAAAAATAATGGTGAGGGCTGTTCCTTCACCATTGACAGCAAAATCTGGGCCATTTTGTTTTGTATATTGTTCAGAGATGTGAAAAATTCTGAGCAAATGAGTTTCTGAAGGGGGGAATTCTACAGCAAAAAAGTCATAAAGATTCCTTAAGAAAAGAAAATGGACAATTATTAATATAAAAGAAATAAGGAAACAAACAAATAAAGGAGAAAAATTGTTTATTGCTTTGTCTGCAATGGACAAAGCCCAATAACTATCCAATAATTTTAAGATGGTCTGGTAGCTACTGCATCAAATTAATCTGAATTAGAAGGTTTATTGAGTTCTGTATTTAGGCCACTTTTGTAAGATTTTATTTGTTCTGCTCATTAATTTATATATAGGTAAAGAAAAGGAAACTCGCACAACCCAATTGAAAGATACTTTCTGGCAGGTTAATGCAATAATTTACATCTGTGGAGGCCTGCAAAGAGCATGGCATTGTCTTCTCCCAAATATGGAAAAGAAACTTCTGTACACAGTGCTTGAAAAGGGAAAAAAACAGTGCAATGGGGATAGAGCAGGGGAATTGGGATTCATTGGATAGCTCTTCCAAGACACAACGCTGGCACAATGCCTCCTTCTGCAGTGTGTGATTTTATGATTCTAAACATGGCTGGGTTAGGAAAGGAAAGTTAGAGAAAAAGGTCCTGTCCAAAAGTCTTATTTCCCAATATCATTATTTCTGATCGCAGCTTTCTGTCAATATTTACAAATCAATTTTACTATGTCAACTGTTACAGTAGAGTTGCAAGTTTTGGTTACTAATCAGCTCAGTGGAACAAGTTTCTGAAGTCTTTCAGCCAACTTTGTCACCACCTTGCATATAAAAAACTTATATTCATCAACTGACTGGCCAACACTATGCACAACTTACTGGATGAAGAAAAAGTACCAGAGCTTACCAGAACTTGCAACCTCTTCTGGCCCACCGGGAAATTATCCATTAGCTAGCTCAGTTTTTTGAAGACTGTTCTATAGCAATGTTAAGAATTGTATTGAGAGTGAAATAGTGAGTGTAGTGATTTGGTGTGAAACTGCTACTGTAACCTTTCTTCCAATGAATTATTATTAGCAACTTCATGCAGCAAAGAAAGTATATTTTATTTGGCATTTCAAATAAGAACTATACATTTTTGTACTCTTCCTTTATAAGAACATTAACTGTTTGAGTTAAAATACCAATTGTTGTGATAACTTTTAAAAACTTCCTTAATATTCTGGAATGTTCTGTGGTAGCCACTAACAGCATGGCAGGCAAAGATTGATGCTTTCATTTGTTCACCTCAGACACTCCTGGGCCAGTAAATCAGCACTTTATTGTATAAAAATTCCTTTTAAGGAAATGTGGTCTTGACTTTTTCACTTGTCAAAGGAACTCCAGTCCCCTGAGAGTTAATTACTTTCTCAAAACATGACCCCAACGTTAGCAAAATAAAAAATTCCACCTGGGTTGTCACTCTGTAAATCTCTGATTCTAATTGTTTGCAGCTAATCTTTAATGTGCTGGGCTAAGCATTTCCCTCCCTTTATCTTTCAAAAGACTTAAAAGCTTAAATGTACCACTTATTGTGATATGGATCACATGGATGTATAGCAACCAACCTTCTGATGGAGTGTTAACTTCTGTTGGACACATCCCGGTCTTTTCTTAAAAATTAAAGAATTATTTTTATCAAAATTATATCCAAAGACAATGGCACAAGCCTTACAGAGTTCAAGGACCTTTGTACTAAAATTTGAAGTTGCTTCACTGTGCCTCCCCAACCAGCAGCTGAAGGCCTCTGTGTTCTATAAGCTAAAAATGAGCAAAGGATTACATAATACATATCACTTAAACTCCTATAATGTCCTCTTTATAGACTCACCAGATTAGCAAATTTGCTGCTCTCTATTAAATTGAGATACACATGAACATTCAAAAATGATGGGCAAGAAAAGATTGGCTGCTCCATAAACCTCATCCCACACTCATGATGCATGGAGTATCAAGGAGCATCACTGCCCAAAATCCAGCAAAGGGAACTAGGCCATCTAGTCAATATTTTGTTCAGGTTCGGGTTAGGTAGGGTAAAAAAAAATGGTAAAGTGAACTTTTAAACTGTATGGGTGGAATCGTCCCAGATGCACTAAGTGCGGTAGTGGCAAATAAAACGATGTTTTACCCACCGGCTGCGATGGAGTGTTTTCACACTGTATTGTCCCAAACTTGCCATATTATTTATGCATTCCTTGGAAACACCCCGTTTCAATGGCTGGTGGGGTCTCATTCATCCACCCGCCATCACCTCAATACATCATCATGCCGGGCGCCATATTTAAAGTCCAGCCTAGCGCACCATGTCTCAGTGCTTCCAGCCCACAACGGCTGCAGGGAAGGTGTCCACGAAAGGCAAGAAGACTGCAGCCCCCAGGTTTTGTGACGCGTCACTGAAATGCCTTTTGGATGCCGTGGAGGCCTGCTGGGATGTCCTCTACCCCAGCTCTGGCTGCAGGATGGGCAGCGGCATGACCAACCAGGCGTGGGAGGCAGTGGCAGCAGTGGTCAGCGCCAAAACCCTTTCAAAGAGGACAACCAACCAGTGCCGCAAGAGGATGAATGCTCTCCTCTATTCCACCAGGGTAAGTCATTCTTCTCACACTCTCAATTCACACACTCATAGAGGCATCACACATTCACAGGGATCTCATTCGCTGCCGGTTCAAGGAACACCACTCTCTCACACTCACCATCATTTTCCTCATCCCATCCATGGGACCAATCATCAACCACACATGCCAGGCATGCTTATCATCTAACCTGGCAGGCATCCTGCTTACAGTCCCTCCATCTCTATTCCAGGAGGACAAGCTGGCACACATAACAGGGAGAGGTTACAGACCAGTGGAAGAATGCCTGAAATCAAGGTCCTCACGGACTTTGAAAACAGAGCCATCCAGTTGGCTGGCGACAATCTGGATCAGTCCTGTGCTGACAGTGAGGTCAGTGGTGCTCTACCAGGTGAGGGTCCAGCAGTGCAATATCAATCAGACAACTGTGCTGTGAATGATGTGTCCTGTTTCAAAGGCCATTGCCACGCACTAATCATCTTCCCTTGCTTCCGCAGGCACATCTCGGAAACAGACAATGGACTCCATGGCCCAGGCCCTCCAATCAAGCCCTGAAGAAACCTCTGAAGAGGAATCTGGAGGCACCATCCTTGAAGTCCTGTCACAGTGCTCACCCACACTCTCCACCAGTGCAGAGACACACACCTTGGTGGGACCTAGCTTTAGAATAGCCTTGGGATCACACTCTGGTGAGCACATCACACTGTCTGATCCACAGAACACAGCAGCATGGACTTCCCAGGTGTCCAGCACTTGGAGGATAACTGGAGGACAGAAATTTATTGAGTCCGAGTCAGATGATGAGCCTCTGGACTCTGTCATGTCACAGTTGCTGAAGCTGCAAAGGCAAGCTCAGGAATGTCAAGAAAGGATGTCCGCTGCACTCCTCAGATTGCAAGGCACGATGGAGGAGTACTTCCGCCTTCATTCTGAGGTGATAGCACCGCATGCCAACGCACCAAGGTCAACACTAGTAGGATGGTGGATGCCATGGAGACCTTGGTCCAGGACATCGCTCCTGTACTGCTGCGTGGGCTCAACTCCATCACTGATGCCATATTGGCCTCCAACAGTGTGTATTCCAGAGGGCTGCCTGCCAGCTTGATCTCACTCAAGCTACCCCTTCTCCTCAAGGAGTCAACCTGGGGCCCTCAGGCACCCATAGGGAGGAGGATCAGCAGGTGTACACCCCCCGGCCATCCATTGGGGTGACTTCGGAATGTCTGGCCCATTCGAATTCCCTCTTCCAGTGACCTCAGCAGCTCCAGCCTCCATGTCCAAAGGCCGAGGAAGGTGCCACTGCCACAAAGCAGGAGCACGATAACAGGCCGGGGCCCTCCAGGCTCAGTCCTCCAGAGGATGCCCACCAAGGTCATCACAGATAGGGCATTGCAGTCAGCAGGCTGCCTCCACCTCCACTGTGGAGGTCCAGGGAGCACCAAGGTGTAGTGGCAGAGTTAGGAAAGTTAAGAAGAATTAGTTGCCCAGCCTCAGTACTTGTACATGCCTAAGAATGTCTCCCTGCCTTTGGCTCCTTGTCCTGATGAGCAGTGTTCGTGTCACTCAGATGTGAAACCTTGCTGCACAATATAAAGGCACGTGTCTCAGTCCAGGGCCTCTTCCTTATGCTTTGTACAGCCTACAGACCAAAGTGACGGTCCGGCCTCACACTCCCTGGACACATTACTGATGCCTGCTCCTCGGTGGTGCTGGTCATTGCTGCCAGAATGTAGTGGGCAGGTGTCACAGAGTTCAATCATTCTCTCTGTATGCCCTCAGCACCTTTAAAAGTGGGGGTGGCCGCCCCCCATCTCTTCAGCATCTGTGAACAGTGACATTGTGCTCCTGAAGGGATCAGATGCTGAAAGCAGACAAAGGATCAGGTGTTTCTAAAGTTTCATGGCTACATCTCTATGACATGACCCTGATCACAGAGCACACGCAAGCTGCCCTCAGCGAGACAGGGGTCAGACATACTCAGAGACTATGTGAAGATCTATGGGATGTCTTTGCTGCATGTTGTCATCATCCTCTTGCAACTGAGCAACAGTTAGGGCCTCCACTGCATCTCCATGACAGGAGCATTATTGCAGAGGGTATGCGCACTGCCATAACCCAGACTGGAGTCAAACATTCACAGAATGTGAGGATTTATAGGGTCTCCTCCCTGCATGCTGTCATCATCCTCCACAAATTTAGTAGCTATGAGGGCTACTGACCACGCCTGCCTCATCTAGCCAGTGTGAAGGCCTCATCTCCATCATCGTTGCCTTCAAGGACCTCCTCACCCTCATCCTAGTCAGTGTCCTCCTCATTAGAAGTGACCTCCAGCTCCTCCATCTCTTCCTCAGCCAGCTCCTCTCCCCACTGCAGCACCAGGTTGTAATGGTGCAGCAGATGACAACAATGCATGACACCTTCTGCGGACTATATTGCAGGGCTCCACCAGATGGTCCAGGAATCGGAACCTCATTTTCAGCATCCTGATGGTCCGCTCCTCCAAGTTGCAATTTGCAGCATGAGCCTCAATATACCTTCGCTATGCTGTAGTCTGAGGACACCACACAGGTGTCATCAGCCATGGCCTCTGCTACCTCCCTTGTCCCCGAGGAGCCATCTCTGCAGCCTCTGTGGACCCTGGAAGGCTCCAGGCATCTGTGGCCAACTGAGGATGTAGGAGTCACGCACAGTCCCTGGAAACCTTGCGTACACCTGCAGGATGTGTTTCTGGTGGTCGCATACCAACTGCACATGGAATCCCTTGTGGTTGGCATACTTGGCCGCGTTATCGCGATGGAGATCTGAGCGCCATGTGAGTGCAGTCGATCGCACCCTGCACCTGTGGGAAACCCAAGATCGGAGCAAATACAATTGCTCTTGCATCCTGGCTAACCTGGCCCCGGGCGAAAAGCACAAAGCTGTGCGCCCTCACGAAGATGGCATCTGTGACCTCATGGATGCATTTGTGGGTGGGGGCTTGTGAGATCACACAGAGGTCACCTGTGAAGCCCTGAAAGGAGCCACTGACATAGAAATTGTGTGCTGCTGTCACTTTCACGGCCACTGGCAGTGGATGCCCTCCATGTCCCTGGGTCGCCAAATCCTGCAGCAGGTGGCAGATGTAACTGATCAGTTCCCTAGACATGCGTAGTCTTCAGCGACACTGGTTCTCAATCATCTGCAGGAATGAAAGGTGACGTCTATAGAACCTGGGTGTCACTAGGCGCCAACCAGCGACAGCTTGCTGTGACTCTTCAGCAGGGTGTGCAGGACCCCCAGCCACCCCTTCTTCCGCAAGGGTGCTGCTCCTCCCCCTGTTCAGCCAGAAGCTTCAGTCATTCTCTCCTCCATCGTCTTCACTCTCGGTAGGCCATCAGGCATACAGCTAATTCACCAGGTTCCATGCTCCTGATGCACTCCTCCTGCAGGATGAAAGAGAGAGAGAGACACGTGGGTTAGCAAAGATGTACTAAGAACCTGTCCAGGTTACGTATGAAGGCGCCTTAGCACTTCCCAGAGAGCGCTGGCCACCACTTGGATGGCCAGAGATTAGTGCGTTGCATGGCTGCCCAAGGCCCCACCCGCCTCTGCCCCACAACACCTGGCCAATTGGCTGCAGCTTTGCACATTGGACTGCATGCTGTTCTCTCAGTTCAGGCGCAGGTACTCTCCTAACCCATGCTGCAGCGCTTCACATCGTTGCTGTGTCCTCACCTCTGAGTTCCCCTGAAAGTGCAGTCCACCAAGTGCATGCCTTTTATATGCTGTTGTGAAACAAATCGGCGTTCTTTCCCGCGAGGGGGACAGATGATTCAGCAGTGGTGGGGGGATGATTCTGGCAGGCTGGCCTAATGACATGCAGAATAATACAGTGGGCCGGATGGCACACCTGCCCGGAAACCTCATTGGTATGGCCATAAACTGCTGCAGGGATTATTAACGAGGGCCGAATTAGAGTTCAACCCCCCATTGGGGTGGATGTCCCGCCCTTTGGAGCCACCAGACAATCCGTCAGTCCCAGCAGCGCCAGGAAGGCTTCAGTGGCAGCTACTGGGACTGCTGCTGAAGACAAAACCCCAAGGCCTTGGATCTCCAGAGCAGGTAACTCTGGGGTCTTGGGTTGGGAGTGATTGGGAAAGTTAGGGAGAGGGGCAGTTGGGGGAGAGGGGGTGGGTTTAAGGGAGGCAGCGGGAAGGAAGGAAGAGGTTTCAGTCTAAGGGGGGGCCCCTGCGGTCGGCAAAGGACAACCCCTGAAGAGGACCCCCATTTCTTCCCACCTTTTAAACATATCCGTTTAAAAATCAGCCTTCCGGCTCCCACCCTACTCCGCATGCCAAACCTTTTATGGCGATGTGCAACATATTATCAGGGTCAACAGGCTTGATAACAAGCTGAATTGATCCTTAGTTGTTCATTGAAATATGATGGGCAGACTGCTGAATTTGGCGCCCGCCCACTCCCCCAAATTATGGGAGTGAGCTCGGGGGTGGGTAGGAAGGTGGTGGGATGGGCACCTTCCCCATTCTTCTTCCAACCCCGCACCCCCCCACCCCCCCCACCCCCCCCAACCCCCCACCCCCCGGTGGGAAGCACACCCATGGGGCATGTAAAATTCAGCCCCCCATCTCCTGTTGGCTTTACACTACCCTGAAATTTTGCAAATATTTCTGAGATGATACACCAAAATTAAATTATCTATTCTAAAATAGTGACTGCAGCAGACATGGACTAATAGAATTTCTCTGGAAAATACAGCCAGCAGAGTACTTTAAAAGTCTGCTGCCAAGCAAGAAAGAGTTCACAAATACTGTACTGAAACAGGGAAAAGCTGTTTGCCCTCTCTGTCTGTCTCTCTCAGAAGTATTGTGCTGAGATTTGCAAAGTAACCATCCTGAGAAGAGAAATCTACTTCAAACTGATATCTTTTGGGAATAAAACATGGAAATGTGCTCGATACAACTATACCCAGGAGGACAACTGAACAAAAAGGCCGGAATATGGAATCACCGCACCATGACCAGCCAAAGAACAGCTAACCATACACTCCTTTGTTGTATCTTCTTTACAAACTATAAAAAATCCTTAAGTATCCTCTTGTTCTGCCATCTGTAATGGTTATGCGTGTGGGCCCAGGGGAGTGCGTATGACGTATGAATCGTGATTGTGATTTACCTGGGCCAGGATTTTACAGTGGCATGTTTGCCCTTGGCAGATGCGGCAAGCCATTTAAACCTCCATTCAGTTCGGCAGGACTGTAATATCCCACCCGGCAGGAGGGGCTGTAAAATCCTGGCCCTAGTCTTTATTTAGTTCAAGAAATAGTTTCAGTAAACTTATTTTGTTCTTTGTTTAATGTAAGAAAACCTGCCTGACTAATTCTTTACAATCTGAAAGCATAAATAGTGGGACTCCTGCAGTATCGGCAAAGCATATCCTCTCTAAATTCACAAAAAGCCCTGTTACAGTCAGACCTGGGGTGAGGGAATAGGGGAATCATTTTCACGCCTCTTTGCATGGTCATAACAGAAATTTGGGTGCTCAAGTCTGGGATTGATTCCATAGATGTACAAGAGAATTGGAGTGAGGAAAACAAATTGTTCCCTAGAAGCAGTTCAGAAGAAAAAAATCTGCTGTACAGGTTTTCTTGGGTTTACAATGCTATTAAAGTGCTAAAATGTCCACATTCAAAGCCAGTACCTTTCTGGAACAGATGGAGATTACTTTTGATAATTTAAAGGTTCTGTCCCTCAAGAAGTTAAAAAGTGTGGCTAAATAGTTGGAGTTAAGAGTTTTGCCCAAAAGCCCAGGAAACCTGAAATTTTAAAACTTGTGCCCAGGCAAGTGGATTGTGAATCTGGAGAAAGTGCACCAAACAGCCTAGCTTTAACAAAATCACAGGTAGAACAGAGGCAGCTAGAGCTAGAATTCCAAGCTAGTAAAAAGGAAAGAGAGGAAGAAAGAACAGCAGAAAGAGAGAGAGGAAAGAGAGAAAGGGTATGCATTCCAAAGGGAGATGAGAATGCTCGAACTGCGTAGAGACAGGTCCCATATCCACTGAAGGCACTTCTAGATCAGGTCCAAGTTTCGAGCTATTCATTTAATCACTATGATTGATGAAGAAGAGATAGAAGCCTTCCTCATCTCTTTTGAGAGAGTGGCTCAGCAAGTTAAGTGGCCAATAGGAAGCTGGACCCTGCTGTTGCAGAGCAAACTCACAGGCAAAGCTCAAGTAATTTATTCCCTGTTGCCTTATGAGCATTCAGCAAACTGAGATGGGAAAGAATGCTATTTTAATTGCGTACAAACTGGTGCCGGAGGCGTATCACCAGAAATTCCATACTCATGTAGGAGAGGCGGCGGCACGGTGGTATTGTCACTGGGCTAGTAATCAAGAGAGCCAGGTTCGAATTGTAGAACAGCAGATGGTGGGACCCATCTGTTGTAAAAACCCATCTAGTTCACTAATGCCCTTTAGGAAGGAAGCCAGGCGTCCATGTGATTCCAGATCCACAGCAATGTGGTTGACTCTTAAATGCTGTCTGAAATGGCCTAGTAAGCCACACAGTTTCTCAAGGGCAATTAGGGATGGGCAATAAATGCTTGCCTATCCAGCAATGCCCACATCCCATGAATGATAAAAACTCCTCTGTAAATGGCAAGAGAAGGCATAACTTGAATTTGCGTGGCTTAAACAGCTTGTGTTTAATCAGTGGATATGAATGCTTAAGGTAGAGGCCAAGTATAAAAACCTATGAGAAATATTGCTCCTTGAAGAGTTCAAAAATTCACTCCTTCCCCCTATAAAAATGCACATAGAGGAACAGAAAGTGACAAGGGCCAGGCAGGCAGCAATCCTGGCTGATGGTTATGAGCTTGTCCACAAGCCCTCATCCTAAAGGAAGCCTTTCCCTAATCACCCCTAACAACCTGAAAAGGGTGGGAGGTTGAAGAGTGATAGGAAGTCGAACATCCAAGGGGAAGAAGGGGCGGCTGGAAAAACCAGGACCCCTCCTCAGGCCAGAAAGGATGATGCTGAGAAAAGGAGTGAGGCTTGGAAGCCTGTGTGTTTCTATTGGCATATGGCCAGGCGGCTTTGTGCAAATTGCTGGAAGTTACAGGGAAAGGCCATAGGATTTATTGGGGAACATAGAGAAAGGGCGTCAGGCAGAGAGCTTATCAGACCAGGCTATGGCTCTGACCGCAGCAGCAAGTTCCTGTAACCACACCCCTATGAGTGAGAGTGAGTCTAGCAAAGTCCATGAGAGTTACAAGGATCTTGTTTCAGTAGGAAAGGTGTCCAATTTCCCCAGAGCACGGTGAGTAAGCCCAGTCATACAGAGGGATACTGGGGCCAGCCAATCTCTACTGCTGTGAAGAGGTATGACCTTTCCCCCAAAGAATGCAGCACAGGTCAAAGTGCCGGTAAAGAGTATCCAGGGACAAAAATGCCCATACCTTTATATAGGGTGCACCAGAGTTATTTCAGGACTGGTGACCATGGGAGTCTTTCCTAGATTATCTGTGGATGGGGTCGACCTGTTCCTCAGCAATGACCTCGCAGAGTCAAAGATGGTAGTAATCACCAGTAACGTTAGAGACACTGAGCAAGGCCAGGGAGACAGAGCAGCTACAGGAGAAGGTCGCTGGCATTTTTTCCTGACTGTGTTGTAACCCGTTTTATGGCCAAACCAGCCTCATAAGAGGAGGTCAAACTGGCACTGCAGATGGATGACACTGCTGTCTACTTATCCAAAACTTTTTTCAAAAGTTTAGAAGACCCTAAGGATGTAATGATTGGTTGCGGCTCAGCAAGCCTATCCGGTGCTAAAAAAAGTTAGCACAGACTGCCAAAAACAAAGCTGAAGCAGAGGGAGTCGTGGAGTGCTATAATATTAAAAATGAGGTGCTGATGAGGAAGTGGAGACCTCCTCACAGACCTGCAGAAGAGGGATCAACAGTGATCCACCAGGTAGTGGTGCCGCCGAAGAAATGTTGAGGCTAGCCCACAAAATATTGATGGCTGGACATGTCAGAATACCAAAAAACCCAAGTCCGCATAAGCCAGCATTTTTACTGGCCTCACCTCCACAAAGATGTGGTGATGTTTTGCGAAACCTGCCACACCGGTAAGGATGCAGCCTGCAATTAAACCTGCACCTATGATTCATATACCTGCCTTTGGGGAACCTTTCAGCAGGTAGCAGTGGATTGTGTGGGACCCTACCAAAAACAAAAGGGGTCTCTCAGTATATTCTTACTATTATAAACGTGGTGACCCAATTCCCAGAGACCATTCCATTGCCAAGGTAGTGATGGCGGGATTAGCGTAATTCTTTACCCAATAAGGACTGCCCACCAAGATCCAGTCAGATCAGGGTTCAAATTTCATGTCCAGAATATTCCAGGAAGTGGTGGTTAACATGGGCGCAACACAGCTAAAGTCCTCAGCATACACCCAAGGTCACAAGGACCTTTAGAATGGTACCACCAAAGCCTAAAAACAATGATCAGGGCCTACTGTCACTAGTACTCCCATGACTGGAATAAAGAACTGGGTTTTCTTCTGTTCACCACAAAGGACTCACCCAATGAGTCTACCAGGTTTACTCCTTCTGAATTAGTTTACAGACACCAAGTGAAGGGTCCCTCTAAATTAATCAAGGAGGAATTTTTAGAACAGAAGAAGGAGGTCTCCATGTTAAGCTATGGCCGGGATTTTCTGACCATGCTGTGACGGGACCTGCCATGGGGAATGCAAAGAGCCAGCCAAAAGCCTATTGAATTTTGGTGGGATCGAAAGACCCTGGCAACGGGTGCAGCAGAAAACCCCAGGCTGTTTCTTTGTGTTCCGTGGCCAGCTTACAAGAGCCTGTGAAGTGGCTCAGGGGCACTTAAGACCCTCCCAAATAGCTAAGGAAAAACAGGCAGGCAGACATGCCAAGGCCCAAAGCCTCCAGCCAGGACACTATGTGCTAGTGCTCCAACTGGTACAGGGTGAACCCCCGAAAGCCTGGTTCAGTGGCCTGCACAGGGTCCCAGAAGGAAAAAACAGTTCATACCAGCACTCTTATTTTCCAGTTTTACTGATGTTCCATTTAAGGTATACAAGGTCAGTTTGGACCAGTATTCCAGTATTCTTATTTCCCAGTTTTTACTGTTTTTTTCTTCCTGGGGTAGCAAAGAGAATTGGGGAAGTAAACTATTTAATCGGCATTCCAGACCATATGAAGAAACAGAGACTGGGATTTTCTGGCCCTGTCGTGGCAGGACCCACCATGGGAGATTTAGCGGCCCAGGCAAAAGTCAATTGACTTTCGGTGGGACTGGACGATCCTGGCAGTGGGCGGGGTTAGAAATTCTCGCCCAGAGGCTGTGTCATGTCAACATGTTAAAACAGTACCACAGCCAAGGAAAGGAACAAGCAGGTAACTGTCTGTCAGATAGTAAAAGAACTGGAGAATGAAAGGGGCACTGAGGACAAGTTAGAGGTAGGCCTGGGCAAGGCCCAAATTGAACTCTTACAGCCTGGTTGACAAACACCAAAACTTTTGAGAAATTAGACACCATATTCACCCATTTAGATGTGGAACAAAGAAGTGACCAGGCAAGGCTGCTCACCCCGTTTAACAGCATCTGTAGAGACAAGCCCAGGCTGCACCACTTTGGATCTACATGTTGTGGATTTGGGGAGACCCCTCCCATTAAACAGAAGCCCTACAGTCTAGAGAAATTGGCCCAGCTCCAGAAGCAGATCAAATATATACTGGAGCACAAACTAATTGAGCCCAGTAACAGCAGCTAGAATTTTCCAGTTGTGCTCATGCCTAAGCCATTGGCTCCACAAGGCTCCGCACTGAATACTGAAAGATAAATGCAGTAACCAAAGCTGACTCCTACCTGATTGCTCACCTGGAAAACTGCAAAGACAGAATAGGTAACACGGCCTATATTATTAGGATAAACTTATTAAAGGAATACTGGCAAGTGCCTTTCACCACCTGAGTGAAACAAATCTCTGCATTCGCAACTCCAAATGGGCTAATGCCCAGCCAACTTCCAAAGGCTGATAAACCAGGTAGTGGCAGGCCTACCTAACTGTGTACTGTACCTAGACGACCTACTAGTATACAATGACATCTGGGAAAGTCACCTAGAACAACTGGAAGCCCTCTTCCAAAGGTTGTTGTCTGCTGGCCTAGTTGTCAACCTCGCAAAAAGCAACTTCACTAAGGCTCAGGTAAGCTACCTAGGATATGTGGTGGGATGAAGACAAGTACTACCCATAGCTGTGAAGGTACAGGCAGTAGCAAATTTTCCCATCCCCACAACCAAACGGGAAATAATGAGATTCCTATGGATGTGCAGTTTCTACTGCAAGGTCGTCCCTAACTTCAGGACTACAGCTGCTCCATTAACAGACCTATTACAGAAACAAGCAAAGGTGGTGTGGACGTGTGAACAGAGAGATGCCAAACAATTTTTTAGAAGCCGAAAGCCATTCTAGTAAACGAACCAGTGTTAGGAGCTCCAGATATATGGGAGGTGGTGGTGTAGTGGTAATGCCACAGGACTAGTAATTCAGAGGTCCAGGGTAATCCTCTGGGGGCATTGGTTCAAATCCCACCATGGCAACTGGTGGAATTAAATACAATAGGGAGCTAAAAGCTAGTCTGAAGATGCCCATGAAATTATTGTTAATTATTGTAGCAATCCATGTGGCTCACTAAAATGGTCCAGCCTACATGTGACCCTCCAGACCCACAGCAATGTGGTTGACTCTTAATTGCCCTCTGAAATGGTCCAGCAAGCTACTCAGTTGTAATAAACCACTAGAAAGCCTACAAAAAGGAATGAAACTGGACGGATCACCCGGCATTGACCTAGGCACCAGAAATGAAAAGGCAAACTCAGCCCTGTCTATCCTGCAAAGTCATCCTTACTAAAATCTAGGGCTTGTGCCAAAATTGGGAGATCTGTCCCACAAACTACTGCCTGACATAGTCGTATTCACGGAATCACACATTGCAGATAATGTCCCAGACACCACCATCACCATCCCACTGACAGGGCAGACCTGCCAGAGGTGGTGGCAGGTATACAGTCAGGAAGGAGTTGCACTGGTAATCCTCAACATCAGCTCTGCTCAAAAATGGGCAAGGAAACCTCCTGCTGGTTAACACCTACAGTCACCCCTCAACTGATGAATCAATACTCCTCCATGTTGAATACCACTTGGAAGAAGCACTGAGGGTGGCACAGGCACAGAATGTACTCTGGAGGCGGGGACTTCAATGTCCATCACCAAAAGTGGCTCAGTAGCACCACTATTGACCGAGCTGGCCGCCTTCTAAAGGACAAGGCTGCTAGACTGGGTCTGCAGCAGGTGGTGAGAGAACAAACAAGAGGGAAAAACCTACTTCACCTCATCCTCACCAATCTACCTGTTGCAGATGCATCTGTTCAAGAAAATATTGGTGCAAGTGAAGACTGCACAGTCCTTGTGAAGATGAAGTCCTGTCTTCACATTGAGGATACTCCCTGTTGTGTTATGGGGCACTACCACCATGCAAAATGGGATAGATTAAGAACAGATCAAACAACTCAAAACTGAGCATCCATGAAGCACTTTGAGCCATCAGCTGCAGCAGAACTGTAGAAAACCACAATCATTAACATCATGGCCCAGCATATCCCCCACTCTACATCAAGCCAGGGAATCAACCCTGGTACAATGAAGAGTGCAAGAGGGCATGCCAGGAGCAGCACCAGGCATACCTAAAAGGTGTCAGTCTGCTAAAGCTGCAAGGCAGGGTTACTTGCATGCCAAACAGAGGAAGCAGCAAGTGATAGACAGGGCTAAGTGATCCCACAATCTACGGTTCAGGTCTCAGCCTTTCAGGCCTGCCACACAGAGAAGACTAAGTGATCCCTCAATCTATAGTTCAGTTCTCAGCCTTTCAGTCCTGCCATGTCCAGTCATTGAGGGTGGTGGACAATTAAACAACTAACTGGAGGAGAAGGCTCTACAAATATTACAAATATCTCCATCCTCAATGATGGGGGTGTGTGTGTGTGTGTGTGTGTGTGGCGGGAGGGTGGGGGGGCAGCACACCAGTGCAAAAGACAAGGCTGAAGCATTTGCAGCCTTCTTCAACCAGAAGTGCCAAGTGGATGATCCATCTCAGCCTCCGCCCGAAGTCCCCAGCATCACAGATACCAGTCTTCAGCCAATTCACCACTTCACGTGATATCAAGAAACAGCTGAAGGCATCGGATACTGCAAAGGCTATGGGCCCTGACAACATTCCGTCAATAGTACGAAGACTTGTGCTCCAGAGCTAGCCGTGCCCCCAGCCAAGCTGTTCCAGTACAGCTAAAACACTGGCATCGAGCCCGCAATGTGGAAAATTAGTCAAAAATGTCCTGTTGACAAAAAGCAGGACAAATCCAGCCCAGTCAATTACCACCCCATCAGTCTATTCTCAATCATCAGCAAAGTGACAGAAAGTGTCGCCAACAGTGCTGTCAAGTGGCACTTATTCAGCAAAGTTCGGCTGACTGATGCCCGGTTTGGGTTCTGCCAGGGCCACTCAGCTCCTGACCTCATTGCAGTCTTGATCCAAACATGGACAAAAGAGCTGAACAAGAGGTGAGGTGAGAGTAACTGCCTTTGACATCAAGGCAGCATTAGACGGAGTGCGGCATCAAGGAGCCTTAACAAAACTGGAGTCAATGGGAACTAGGGGGAAAACTCTGCACTGGTTGGAGTCATACCTAGCAAAAAGGAAGATGGTTGTGGTTGTTGGAAGTCAATCATCCCAATCCCGGGACATCGCTACGGGAGTTCCTCAGGGTAGTGTCCTAGGCCCAATCATCTTCAGCTGCTTCATCGATGACCTTCCTTCCATCATAAGATCAGAAGTGGGGATGTTTGTGGATCATTGCACAATATTCAGCACCATTTGTGTCTCATCAGATACTGAAGCAGTCTGTGTACATTTGCAGCAAGACATAAACAATGTTCAGGCTTGGACTAATGAGTGGCAAGTAACATTCACAGCACACAAGTGCCAGGTAATGACCATCTCCAAAGAGAATCTAACCATCGCCCCTTGATATTCAATGGCATTACCATTGTGGAAAAATTCAAAACCAAACGACTATTTCGTTGGAGTTTTTACTCCATATCATTGAGAAATTACCCACCTTGCAGGAAAAAATAATGTGATTACAGATGCTGTGTCCAGAGTTTAAAACCTGCAGAGGAACAACAACCCGAACCTCAACAGAGCAGAGCCAAGAGAGTGAAAAGGAAGATGTCAGGCTGTGGATGAATTTGTATAAATGGGTTCTGTTTTTTTTTATTGTTTGCACTTTTTCCCAGCTTTGTGTCATTTTTCATAATATTATTGTGGGTTTATGGTTGTCTGTGTGGCTGATTTAATTAGAGTCAGATAGATTGCAAGGTTGAAATTATCAAAAGAGGCTAGGTGTAAAAATACATTTGAAATGCTAATGAGTAAACATCGCAGAGGCAGCATGTAGGGTGTGAAGGAAACTTCCATTGTAAGGTAAATGGAAAGCTGTTTAGGTTTCAAAGAGATGGTAGGATGTTTACAACTAAAAAGATAAATAGGGCAAGGTTATTATGTTTATTTTTCCCAAAAGAAAAGAGGCCATATTGACAACATGAAAGATTTTTATATTATGGGAAAATTAAACTTCCAAAGGTCCGCAGACCAATGGAATTTACAGATTAAAGAGAGAGAAAACATACATAAAGGGTGGAAGGCTATGTAGGGGGTATGGTCATGTGAGATCAAAAGGTCATGGCAGAATAGGCAGAAATTTCCCCCCATCGTGTGCCCGGAAGCACTCCTTGTGCAGGCGGGGATTCCAAGTGGTTCCCTGCGCTCTTTCGTGCATGTGCGCGAAAGAACTCAGGGAAATTTGTTTAACTTATGGAAATTTGAATAAAGGTGGGAAAAAAATTTAAGGACATGACTCCTCATGTGAAACTGTCACATGAGCTGGGACATATCCATTATTTATTTCAAAAATTTTTATTTAAATAATAAACCCTTCATGAAACCTCATCCCACCCGTGGATGAAGTTTCATGAAAAATGCGAAGGCTGCCTGGGCGCTTCTCCTGCCTGCCAACCTTAAGGTTGGATGGGCAGCTCAGTTAATTACGCTAATTACTTTTTAACAGGCCTTAATAGGCCTTTGACAGTTCGGCAGGCTGCGCACCCTAAATGGCAATCTAAATGACGTGCGGTGAGCGGGCCTCGCCCCCCCAGCTCTGAAAATTCTGTCCCATGTGGAGTAGCCCTTGGGGAAAAGCCTCTAGCCACTTTAGCAAATGTCTGCTGTTTCCAGTAACTAAAGTTGTGTTACAAGCCTTTGGAATTCCACTGTCAAGTGGGTGCTGCGGTAACCTTGCTGGGTTGATTTTACAATTTCAAATCTATTTTGGACTGTTGCCTTAAAGGGGGTGTGTAGTTGGGAGCATGTTTAATAAAGGATTTTTAGAACTATTAAGGCTAAGTAATCATGTAACTAATCTTGTGTGTGTTTCTTGTTTTTTTTTTCCTTTTGTTAATAAATGTTTTAACTTAATTTTAAAATTTCTAAAGGTATTAGTGAATTCAATTCTTCTGTATTCCATGCATAGGCCTTCTCATAATAAATATAAATTGCAAAACTGTTGTGATAGTGTGGCCAAGTTTCCCTTGTGGATTTGGCCGCCTGACACATATCACCTGCCACATCATAACACTTGTAATGTGAATGTGCTATTTTTAAGATACAATTTCTAAATTTTCTTTTCTGGCTGGATTTAAAAAAAAACTGAAACCTTAAAGACAATAGAGATTGCCAGCCTGCTACAATACACAACCCGCATTCCATAAATGGGATGGATAAAAAAGACACACAACCCCCTGGGGAGTGTGAAAGACCCCCACCTCCTGTTAGCTTTACACTATCCTGAAACTTTGCAAATGTTTCTGAGATGAGGCATCAAAATGCAATTACCTGTTCTAAAACAGTGGCTGCAGCAGACATGAAATAGAATAATAATAAAATTTATCTGGAACATACAGCTAGCTGAGTACTTTAAGAAACTGTTACCAAGCAGGAGCGAGTTCAAAAATGCTGTGCTGAAACAGGAAGAGGCTGTTTGCCCTCTCTGTCTATCTCTTTCTCTCTCACTCTCTCGGAAGTATTTTGCCTGGAGTTGCAAAGTAACCATCTCGGGAAGCGAAATCTATTGCAAACCGTGGTCTTGTGGGAATAAAACATAGAAATCTGTTCCATACAACTACACTCAGGAGGACAACTAAACTAAACTGCTGCAACGTGGAATTGACGCATTGCGACCAGCCAAAGAGCAGCTAATCATATACTCCTATGTTTTATCTTCTTCATGAATTGGAAAAGATCTTTAAGTCTGATCATCTTGTTCTGCCAGCTGTACTGGTGTGTGTGTGGGGGCCCAGGAGAGTGTGTGTGACGTACGAATGGTGGCTGCGATTTTCCTAGTTTATTTTTAGTTCCAGAAATAATTTCAATAAACTTATCTTGTTCAGCCTAAGAAAACCTGTCTGACTAATTCTTTACAATCTGAAAGTGTAGATAGTGGGACTCCTGCAGTATTGGCAAATCACATCCTCTCTAAATTAAAAAAAAGCCTTGTTACTGTCAGACCTGGAGAGGGAGAATAGGGGAATCAGTTTCACCCCTCCTTACGTGGTCATAACAGTGCCACACAAGGGGTTATTATGCAAAATTAGGGCTCATGGGATTGAGGAAATATATTGGCATGAATTGAAGATTGGTCAATAACAGAAAACAGAGAGTAAGGGTAAATGGATCCAACATCAATGACAAATGACACTGAGAATCCCGCAATCTCGACGGAGCACCTCCACAATTTGGGCACGTTTTGATGGTATCCGACCGTGATGGGGCACTTATTGATGAGATTGCTCAGATCTCTTTGTCTGTAACTTTGTATTTGAACTGATTGGGCAAGCTGTGGCTGTGGGAGAGTCTGAAGGGGCATTCCTGTGTAACGTCTGCAAATCTAACCATGGCATATTCAACTTGCGACTTCCTAGTCATGGCTTTTTCCAAAGTTAGATCATCATCCTTCATGAGAAGATGTACCATATTTATAGTAGAAGCCAATTGCTGCAACACTGCCACACATTATTTGATGGTGTCATCATTTCCCTGGGATTTCTGGGGGAATGTATGTCATTCGATTATCACATTGTTTCTCGGCTTGAAGTATTTTTCGAGAGCACGTACTGCCTTATTAAATGTAGACATATCGTCTGTGAGATACTGGAATATTTGCTGCCCTCCTGCTCCAAAACAAGGTATGAGTATCGTATTGTTATGAATTGCTGCTACATCCAGACTGTCCTTCCCTGTAGCAAGCAAATAGGTCTTGAACCTTGAAATCCACTGCTCCTACAATATGGGAGAGTGTCCTGGCAATGAAAGAAATAGTCCTGGAGCTGGTAAAGTTAAACTTTTCTCAACTATCCTTGTCACCAATTTTTGTTATGTATCTGCTAGATTGTCTAACTTATCGCAAAACAATGCAGAGATGACACTAGTTCCAAATCTACAACAGGTTTATTTACAATACTTTAAAATATCTCAGAACTCATAGGATTTTTACACATGGGCCAGGATTTTGCCCTTGTCAGGATGGCTCAGCAGGAGTGGGCAGGAGTGGTCGGGAAGCTGTCTGCTGCCAGGGATCAGGGCCCGACCATGATTTCACACTGGAGGGCTAATTAAGGCCCACCCAGCTTGAAGCACGCTGCAGTGCTGCCTGTGTGGGGCGGGAGCAGGGTGAGCACAGAGCATCACACCTGCATATGGGTACATACAGGAAAAGCTCCCTGAGTCACAGAGCTGCCTCAGGAAGATGAAGATTTTTAAAAAGTAAAAAATAAAGAACTTTAAAATGTTACAAAACATGTCCCCTCATGTGACTCTGTGTCTGGAATTCGCTGCCCAAGTTGATGGTAGAGGCAGGACTCTTTTAAAAAGTACCTGGATCAGCACCTTATGTACTGTAAGCTGCAGGGCTATGGGCCGGGTGCAGGAAGGTAGGATTAGGAAGGGCACCTGGGTGTCCTCGGGCTGGCATGGACAAGATGGGCCGAATGGCCTCCTTCTGTGCTGTTACTTTTCTATGGTTCTATGGTTTTCTATGGATCATTTCTGGGTTGGCGGGCTGTAATTAGTGGAGTAGGGCAAGGATCAGTGCATCAGTGCTGGGGCCTCAGCTATTTACAAGCTATATCAAAAGCTTAGAGGTGACTGAGTAAAACGTATCGAAGTGTTCTCACAATACACTTTTAGGTGGGAAAGTAAGCTGTGAGAAGGATACAAAGAACCTTCAAGGAGCAATAGACAGTTTAAGTGAGTGGATAAGTCCATGGCAGATGGAATACAATGAAGAGGAATGTGAAATTGTCCACTTTGGTTGGAAAAATAGTAAAGCAGGATAATTTTCAAAAGGTGAGAGAATGGGAAATGTTAGTATTCAAAGGGACTTGGGTGTCCTCATACACAAATCACAGAAAGTTAATATGAGGGTACAGTAAGCAATTAGGAAAACAAATGGTATGTTGACCTTTATTACAAAGGAATTGGAGTATGAGTAAATAGTAAATAGGTTTCGGTGAGACCACACCTGGAGAACTGTGTACAATTTTTGTCTCCTTACCCAAGGAAGGATATACTTGCCTTAGAGTGTACCAATGCACTACAACTGTTGTTTCCAAAGGCAGAATTTTTCTGTGGAATTTTATGGCCCAGCTGTAAAATGCAGTGAGCCTTTCAGAAGTCCATTGACTTCAGTGGGATCGTAAGATTCCGCCGGTGTAAAACTTTGCTCATTATTTTGAAGGTTTTTGAATAGAAAGCTTCCTAATGCTTATCCAACAGGACCATCTGATTTATTGCAGCATTTACATGCAGATAAGAAAAAAGGCCTTAGAGGAAAAATATCTACATCAGTGGGTTTGTCCTTGTAAGGTGTGCACTCTTAGTTGGCTAAACTTTTAACAATACAGCAATGCACAGTTAGGGGTGTCTAAGCCTTGGCTCTTGAAAGCCTGTGCTTAGGTACCTTGTACTGATGTGTCGTTAAAGGGAGAGCCAATACACTCTGTATAAGACAAGTAGAAAGTTTCTTTCTGCACATTACTCAATGGTTTGGTTTGGAGATTCTAAAACATGCCCATGGCTTTCAGAGTGTGTCAGACAGCCAGGTACCCTCAAGTTCAAACTCACAAATATTTGTGGTGATCCCTTTATATAAGGATGGTGGAGTCATGGCGGGATGGGGGGGGTGGGGGGGGGGGGGGGGGGGTGTGGGGGGGCCTTGTTCAGTTTAAAATATGTTCACCTGTGCATGTTTAAGAGAGGATCTACAAGATACAAAATGGGAGGTTGTGTGCCAAATCAGTATTAGACATGGACTGATGTCATGATCTGCCCATCCTGCATGCCTCCTGTGCAACGCCTGTTCTATCATTCTTCTGAACATGGCAATCAGTATGGGCCACATCAGAAGTCATCAGAAGCAGACTCCCAGTCATTTTTTCCTTCTCCAGGCTCACATAGCACCGAAACCAATAGTGCCACACAGTCAAATTTTGTGGCCATTGTGTTCCAATCTCTACCTCCAGTGAAAAAAAGGGCACTTCATTTCAAACACATAGCTGAACAGCTATGGTTCTTACCAAGCCGATCTTTCATCTACATTTCACATCTGCATTGAATTTCTTAAGGGTTAGACTAGGACAGATATACATTTCTTACAGTGTAATTAAATTCTTGCTATGTCTTACTAGCTGTTTTCCTGTAGCCTGTAAGATTGTTGGTTCTATAGACACTGACTATTTGATCTTGGGAAGCTTCAGTGCTCAGACAGCTTACTTCATCTGTGTGCTCGAATGAATAGTGTATTGATTTACAATTAATCTTTAATGTTGCTTTGCAGAGACTTTGGGATAAGATTCTGTGGCTCAGAGATCATACATTGTTTACAAGTCCCCTCATGTGTCCTTGTTATTTCCAAATGGTGTACAAAAGTATCCAATAATTTTCCAAGATACAAACACATGAAAAGCTAAGTAGAGACCTAGTAGGTCCTGAGCCAAGCACCATTTGCTTTGGTCGTCTTTTCTGTTTCAAAAACGGTTAAGTATCTGTACAATATCACCCTCTAGTAAAATGGTGTATTTTTTCTCAGTAAGCCTTCAGTTGATCTCCATCATAGCACCCTCCTTATTCTGTCCTGCAGGTAATGGTAGAGCATAAAATCTTTGTCTAAAGGGATAATATTGGATAATATTGAATAGTTTTGTCACCCAGGCTTCCCTGTTGGCTTAGATAATAGTATTGCCCAGTATGTTATTGAGTCGTACACTACAGAAAGTACCATATTCAGTTTCTGACCTTGCTAATTTGCTTTCAGTTGGGACAGGGATGCATAAAGTAAATATAGACAAAGGAGGACATTCAGCTTATCTGCCCAAAAGCAAAATGAAAAAGAAAGACTCATTCTCATATATATTTCCTTTTACATCTCAAATTATCCTGGTTCTCGTCACTGTGGTCATTGGTGTAACATCAGAAAATGTAGAAAACAAGAGTACAGACCCAGAAATCTTTTGTTTATGGAAAACCTACAAAGCTTTTACCTACATCCCTCTTCATGGGAATCTTTTTGACTTCTCTACCTGAGAAGAAACTTCTCCTGAAATCAGTCCTAAATTGCGCCTTTATCACTTTGAACTTATGCTCATCGTCTTATTTCATTTTATGCTGGCAGGATTTTACGGTCCTGTCAAAGTCAATCGACTTCTGAACGGCTCATCACATTTTATGGCCCTGGCCCTGCCCCCACCCCCACCGTGATCGGGGCCATGAAATTCCACTCTTGAAGCAATGCAATTGGCCTCCATGCTCTGGGGTTAGGGAAGCGTGGAGCCAGGGCTTCTAACTGCTATTCAATTACTAATGGATGTGCATGCAGCTCACCTGAGAACAGAATGGCACATGACTGTGTTGGACCCACTGTTGGATAGACAGTTGGCATTCACTGTCCAGATACATACATAAGTGGTCGCTCGAACAGTACATCAGGGGAGTTGCTGGTAACCCAGCATCTTTGCCAAGGATGTTGAACTGTAGAGATAATTGGTCATACCAGATAGAACAAACACCATGGGCTGAATTTTATGATTCACCACCAGTGAGCTTGCAGGTGAGGGGAGCCTGTAAAATTCCTCAGATGGCCTTCCCACCCCCTCCACCCCTCCCAAACTGTCTGCAATTTTATGGTGAGCCAGGCGAGGCTTAGGCCACCCTGCCTGTCTTTACCCCAATTGAGGTCCTTAAGCAGTCATTATTTCCCTCCTGGCCTCAATTTTCAGATTAGTGGGAGGCGTTCAGGAGCCAGTGGGAAGTCCGGAAAGTCACCCTGCTCTGCCCTCAAGCAGGAAGGGGCATGGAGGCACCTCCTTAAACGGCTTCCTTTCAACTCAATTAACATACTTATAGAACCACCCATGATGCAGTGGCTAAAGTCTCAGCTTCCATTGCAGCAAAAGCAGCAGCTACCCAATGTCTGGGTGCTGCAATGAAACTACACACTGCTGCCGTCATAGCAGTGTGTATCAGTATTTATAGGGGCTTCTAGGGCATCACAGCATTCCAGCAATCTGTTCTCCAACAGGTTACTAGGATTGTTGAGGCTCTGCCCCAAGACAGTGCAGTGGCTCCAAGGAGCATAAAACTGCTGTCCTCTTTAGGATGACAACATTCATGATGCCACATCTGTCACTCCACCTTGCTGTTGCCTGATAGCAAACCAGCCAGCAATGCTGCTGCCTGTGCCATATGGAGCAGTCTGAAGACCCACTTTCTCCGCTTAGAGCTGCTTGAGTGCTTCCTCCAAGGCCATCTACAATATCTTCCATGGAAAACCCGCAGCCTTCCACAAGGCACACAGCAGTCATCGGGGAAGTGCCTCATAGGAGCACTAAGCCAGATACAGGAAAATCAGGGAGTAAGGAAATGTGTATTTTGTTTTGGCCAAGAAGATAATGTGCTTATTAGTGACAGAGGGAAATTGAGAAGTATGATGGTGATTGGAATTCAGGTTGAGGTTACTGGAATCACACTTGCATTAGTTTTTAAAGGCTGAGGCAGAAAAGAACTGTCTATGTTGCTGCCTCCCATCCCACCTTTTCTGCCTCCTTCTCTTCCTCGTCATCCTCCTCCTCATGCTCCAATTTCTCACCTGATAGGTGGTGGCAAATGCTGTCCTCAAAATGGAAGGGTGTGCAGCATGCAATATACCACCATAAGTCTTGAGCCCTACTCAGCCAAGTACTGCAGGGTTCCTTCAGAGCAGACCAGGTAGCAGAATTGTTCCTTCAGGATGCCAGTGGTATGCTATATTAGATTTCTGGGCCATAATGCGGTCCTTGCCCTGTTCTGAGGTTGGAATCATGACTGCAGCAGTTGGTTTATTTCAGTGATGACATTTTTAGTTAACTGCAGATGTCTCAAACATTTGTTGGCTGAAGTTCAGTTCAATTGCTCCCTGAACACCCTGGGCAGAAATCGCCTTCTGCTAAGAGCCTTTCTACCCCTCCTGCTCCTTCCTCTTCTAGTAGCTTGTTTGACTCTGCCCAACCTCTTCTCATTCATCCAGACATGCTTGATTCTAAGAGGAAATTCTACTAGCACACCCATATCTGGGAGTAACTGGTTTGTGCAGAAATCTCAAAGTCAGCAAAAAAAATTCCAGCGCTTGCCACATCAGTCCTTGTAGATGTCTGAAACTTGAAACAAGTATATAAGATACCAAAAATCTATAGAATTGCAGTAACTGCCAATAGAAATAACCTAGTTAATGGTCACATAAATAGTGCTGGCAGTAGGTCTTTAATGCTGCTCACCTTCATGGTTAGCTGTGTGAGGCTAAGAGAAGGCAGAAAGAGTGTGGAATTCCAAAATGGCAGTGCTCGTGTCAAATAAGGCTTGCACGTGATTGACTGAATGATCTGCCTGCCCTGCTTACTTCCAGCAGACATTAAGTACGTGCATGCTAACCCCTTTACAAACATGGCATCCGGCACCCTTTATGTCAAAAGAATGTGCACTTGCACCGCAAACCTCATTTTGGAACGTTAGGCAGCCTTGTAGCATCCAGACCAATTTAATACCACCACCCCGTCTCCCACCCCAGATCTATAGCTACATTTTCTCTCAAGGTGCAGAACAAAAAATTAGCCCATCAAAATTCCACACACCTTATGCTGCACATTAAACTAGAAAATAGGTATAATGAGCTTGAAGAATGAGTGCTAAAACAAAAATGTACATTAATACAATGCTAGCTTGGTGCTGTTCATAGTACTCTAATCTCTGCATCATAAGTTTTAGGTTCCAGGCATTTGGCATGTGATCTAGGTTGAGATTTATTCCAAATTCTTTCAATCACATATGTCACCCATTCTTAAATATGGACATGGTCTCTGCCTTTTTCACAAACACCTTGGGAAGAATTTAATGCCCTCCCCCAAGGTGTGTTTGGAGGTGTGCGCATTTAAGGATGTGAGGGTGCCTGTTGGGTATCTTGGGACCTTCCTGCCTCTGCTCCAATTAAGCCTGGGATGGGAAGGCAATTAGTGCTCACTTAAAGGCCTCATTCCTCTGCTACTGGTTTAAACCAATGAAGAATGGGGCAGTCACCACTCAGGGGGCCCAAAAAGTAAACATGCAGTCTCCCAGATGGGGTCCCTCATTGTCAGACACTCAGTATCTGATCGAGAGACCTGTCATCGGGAAGGCAGAGCCACAACCCTGCCTTTGCCTCTTATCTCTCTCTCACCCCCACCCCACCTCCCGTGACTTCCACCCATAGTCACCTGTGACCTGCATCCCTTGCTGGGCTTCTGGTGGGTGCATTGCAGGCAGCTACCACAGCTCCCCTGATGGCACTGGTGGCAATGAAGAGCTACCAGCCTTTTATTGGCTGGCAGCTCTCAGGGAGAAGGGATTTCTGCCCCAGGGAAAGGCCTGCCACTGGCCAATTAAGTGCCTGATTTATTACAGCAGGCCTTCCCCAAAGTACACTTTAAAATGTTCTTGCTAGCTGTGTAGCTAGTGGGCGAAACCCCTGTCATCTAGATTAAACTCCACTTCAGGTGCACATTTCACAGTCTCACAACCCTCTGTATAAAAATGTTTCACCTGCTCTCTGCCCCAGATCTCTTACATTTAACCATATATCTATGTTCTCTTGTGGACATCTTAATCATTGGATAAAGTCTGTTTATATCCACCCTGTTCCAGTTCTTCATAATTGGATATATGTCTATTAAATCATCCTATAATCTTACTTGTTTTGAAAAAAAAGCCTCAATTTTTTTCCGGAACTCCAGAACTCTCATCTCAACTTTTTCCTAAATCTATAGGACTTTAAAGCCTGAACTCCAAATCTGGAGAGCCACCTAATCATTTCTTCATAACTTATAACAGTAGACTAACAGTTCAGGAATGGTGAATTTATAAACATACCAGGGTAACTTGTGAGACCAAAGGATCCTGAAATTAGTAGGCTAACACCAGAAATAAATAATCATAAAGACTACAGAACTGATGAAAAATGAAACTGGTTCACTACCGTGCTTTTTAGAGAAGGGATCTGGCTACATGACTTGATTGGCCTGCATGCAACTCTGTTTTAGACTCTTAATATCCTTGGAAATGCCTTAGAAAGCTCCTCAGTTGTAAAAACAGATTACTACAGTATTGTCATCTTCTACGGGGAACTTGAATTGAGCAATAAAAGTGACAGTGAGGTGCCAGATCCTGCAAGTCAAGAAAAAAGACTAATTCCTATTCCCAATTCTTTTCAACCTACTTGGTATCCTCCAGTCTAGAACTCAATTAAAATATCACCTATGTATCAACCATATTTTGGGAATATGACCTGACGTGGCATACCTAAAATGAGGTGTCAACCAGGGGAGGCTACAACACAGGACTGCTTGCATGCCAAACAGCAGAAACAACATGCAATAGGCAGAGCTAAGCAATCCCACATCTAAGCAATTCCCAGATCTCAGCTCTGCAGTCAAAAGAACATAGGAGCAGGAGTAGGCTATTCAGCCTCGACCTTGCTCCATCTTTTGACTAGAGCATGGCTGATCTTCTGCTTCAAAGCCATCTTCCCCCACTATCCCCGTATCCCTTGATGTCATTGGTATGTAGAAATCTATCGACGTCTGTTGCTGAACATGCTCAATTGCTCAATGACTAAGCCTCCCCAGCCCTCTGGGGTAGAGAATTCCAAAGATTTACCACCCTCTGACTGAAGAAATCCTTCTTCATTTCGGTTCTAAATGGCCTCTTATACCAAGGCTGTGTCCCCTGGTTCGAGACCACCCCACCCCCAACCAGGGCAAACATCCTTCCTGCATCAATGCTATCAAGCCCTATAAAAATTTTGCATACTTCAATGAGACAACCTCTCATTCTTCTAAACTCTAGAGAATACAGGCCCAGTCTCTTCAATCTTTCCTCACAAGACAATCCCACCATCCCAGGGATTAGCCTGGTGAACATTTGTTGCACTCCCTTTATGACCAGTATATCGTTCCTTAGGTAAGAAGACCAAAACTGCACACAGTACTCCAAGCGTGGTCTTGCCCAGGCTCTATACAACTGCAGCAAGACCTCCTTACTTCCAGGCTCAAATCCTCTTGCAATAAAGGCTAACATACCATGAGCCTTCCTAGTTGCTTGTTGCACCTGCATGTTAGCTTTCAGTGAGTTATGAACAATAACACCCAGGTCTCTTTAAACATCAATATTTCCCAATTTATCCCCATTTAAGAAATAATCTAAATTCCTACTTTTCGGACTAAAGCGTATAACTTCACATTTTCCACATTATATTCCATCTGCCATGTTCTTTCCCACTCACTTAGTCTGTCTAAATCTCCTTGAAGCCTATTTGCATCCTCTTCACAACTCACATTCCTACCAAGTTTTGTGTCATGAGCAAACTTGGAAACATTATATTTGGTCCCCCCATCCAAATCATTGATATAGATTGTAAATAACTGGGGCCCAAGCACTGATACTTGCAGTATCCCACTCATCACAGCCTGCCAGCTTGAGAATGATCCATTTATCCCTGCTCTCTGTTTTCTGTCTGTTAACCAATTCTCAATTCATGCCAGTATATTACCCCCAATCTCATGTACCCTAATTTTGCTCACTAACCTCCTGTGCGAGACCTTATCAAAAACCTTCTGAAAATCCAAATACAACACACCCTCTTTATCTATCCTGCTAGTAACATCCTCAAAAAATTCCAACAGATTTGTCAAACATGTTTTCCCTTTCATAAATTCATGTTGACTCTGCCCAATCTCGCCATTATTTTCTAAATGCCCAGTTATCACATCCTTTAGAATAGATTCTAACATTTTCCCTACTACTGAAAGGCCTGAAGCTCCCTGTTTTCTCTTTCCATCCTTTCCTAAATAGAGCAGTTACATTTTCCACCTTCCAACCTGCAGGCACCAACATCCACTATCTCTCCAAGCTCTTTTAACACTCTGGGGTGTAGACCATCAGGTCCAGGAGATTTATTAGTTTTTAGTCCCTAATTTCTCCAGTACTACTTTTTTACTAATATTAGTTTATTTCAGGTCCTCAATCTCACTAGTCTCTTGGCTCCCCAATATTTCAGGGAGGTTCTTTGTACCTTCCTCCGTGAAGAAAGGCACAAGTATTTGTTTAGTTTCTCTGCCATTTCCTTATTTCACATTATAAATTCTCCATTTTCTGCCTGTAATGGGCCCACATCTACCTTTACTAACCTTCTTCTTTTTACATACCTGTAGAAGATATTACAGTCCGTTTTTAAGTTCCTCGCTAGTTTACTTACATATTCTATTTTCTGTTTCATTATCAATTTCTTGGTTCTCCTTTGTTGAATTCTAAAATGCTCCCAATCATCAGGGTTACTACTTTTTTGACAACTTTATATTCCTGAGATTTAATAGAATCCTTAACTTCTCTTGTTAGCCATGGTTGGATCACTTTGCCTGTTGGCTTTTTGTGTGTTAAAGGAGTTTATATTTGCTGCAAATCATATATTAATTCTTCAAATGCTAGCCATTGCTTGTCTACCATCATACTTTTTAAAGTAATTCCCCGATCTACCTCAGCCAACTTGCCCCTGTAACAAACTCCAATATTTACCTTGAGTTTAGATTGGGAGTTTGGAGTTCGGGAACTACAGTTTCCAGCAGGCCTCAAGACTTCTACATATGCGGCAGATAGGAAAGAGTCACACATGTGCCTTTTTTCAGTTTTCATGTCTTCAGGCCAGGAACCAGTCCTGCACACATGCATGGAAGAAAAGTGAAAACATGCACAGAAGGAAAGAAAAGTGAAACAGCGTTAAACTGCAGGTCAAGTAACCTGAGGAGGTGTGCCGTTTGAAAGAAAGATCCCAAACAATGGAGAAGATCCCAAGCAAGGGAATGAGACAGAAAGGATTCCCAGAAGACCGTCTCAGGTAAGGGACAAGGGCAGAGAACAGAAACAGATCCTGTTAAGTAAAGTTGAGTGAAAGAAGCAGAGGAAATGGCTTCAAGTAAAGAAAAAGCTACGGGGAGCCGACTTGAAGCAAAGTGGGCTTGAGAGATGCCCTGAAAATTTTGGAGGGCAGCCGAGGAGTGGTGTCTCTATGCTGCGGGTCGTAAGAGCAAAGGTACTCTTTGGAGTTTGGCACAGCCGAAGATCTGAAAGTGTGCATAAGAAGATGAAGCTTGAGTATACGGTGAGATCCAGAGGAAAGGAATCTCAGAAGGCGAGATCGAAACCCTGGATAAAAGCAAAATACTGCAGATGCTGGAAATCTGAAACAAAAACAGAAAATGCTGGAAAAACTCAGCCAGTCTAACAGCATCTTTGGAGAGAAAGACAGAGTTAACGTTTCGAGTCCATATGGCTCTTCTTCAGGGGAAGAAACGTTAACTCTGTCTTTCTCTCCATTGCAACTCTGGAGGTGGATTCTTATTGAAGCTGTTCTAGTGGGACCCAACTTTTGGATAGAATTCCAAGGCGAGTTCTTCAAATGTGGAGATTGGAAACCCTTGTGAGAAAGACAGAGTTTGAGTGAGACCAGTTGGCTTATGCTGTGACAAGCATCTGTGTGGATTGTTGGGAAAGCCATAGAATCTGTTTTGGTTGCATTTTTCATTTACTTTGGAGTGTGGTTTGTCTGTTCAGAGTTCACTAGTTGGTTCACATCTATTGCATACTTACCCTGAGAATGACAGTATAAGATAGATATGGTAAATTGTTTTATCTGTCCGAATTGTATGTTTCTGTAAAGTTAGAACTGGAGTAGTGACTATCTGAATCATTTCTTGTGTTTGTATTGAGATCAACCAACCTTTCTGTCAGGTGTAATATAGTTCATTTTTCTTGTTTAATACAAGTTTTATTCTTTGTGTTAAAAGTTCATCATCAGACTCCTGTGAATTCGTTCAGTAACTTACATCCGTGGTTTCTAAAAAAAGTTAGGATCTGTCAAGCTAGATCTGGAGTGTCCAGTATTAACACCAGCTGGGATTGTAACACCCCTCTTCCCCTCTTTATTTAGATAAAAGACCTTAATTTTGGATTGAGCTACATCACTTTAGAATTTCATGTAAAATTTGATATTATGGTCAGTCTTCCCTAAAGGCTCATTTACAAAGACATTAGCCCTTTCTCATTGTACAATACTAGATCTAAAATAGCCATTTTCTAGTTGGCTCCTCAACATACTGCTCTAGAAAACTATTGTGTATACATTCTAGGAATTTGTCCTCCTCAGCATTAGGTTTTCCCAGTCTATATGTAGATTGAACTGCCCCATGATTACTGTATTACCCTTGTTAGATGCACCTCTAATTTCCTGATTTATACACTTCCCTACATTATCACTACTATTTGTTGGTCTATAAACAACTCCTGCCAAGGTTTATTGCCCCTTGCTGTTCCTTAGCTCCACCCAAACTGATTCTACATCTTGATCTTTCATTCTAAGATCCTGTCTCACTGATGTACTGCTCCCATTCTTTATTAACAGTGCAAGCCCACCTCCTTTTCATTTTGCCTATCTTTCCTAAATGCCAAATACTTTTAGTTCCTAGCCTTGGTCACCCTGCAGCTACATCTCCATAATAACAATTAGATCATACCTGTTTACTTCTATTTGTGCCATTAATTCATCTACCTTGTTGTGAATGCTGAGTGCATTCAAGCAGAGTAACTTTAATTTTGTTTTATTATTTTTGCAATCTCTAGTCTTAACTGGTGGCGCACTCTTATGTTTGTGCACTCTGTCCCTCCCTGACACACTCTGATAACAATTTCTCTTATTGCTGTCCTGCTCTCTTACCTTCTCCTCTCTCTTTAGTTTATCACATATTCCCCAACCCCCAGTATTTAGTTTTAAGCCCTCTCTGCTGCTCTAGTTATACAACTCACCAGAACACTGGTTCCAGAAAGGTTGAGGTGAAGACCGTCCCAACAGTACAGCTCCCATTTTCCCCAATATTGATACTAATGCCCAAGGAATTGAAACATTTCTCTCACACCAATCTTTAAGCCACACATTTAACTCTCTAATCTTATTTACCTTATACCAATTTCTTCGTGGCTCAGGTGATAATCCAGAGATCATTACCTTTGAGGTTTTGCTTTTTAATTTAGCCGCTAGCTGCTCATTGTAGCTAAGTAGAACCTCCTTCTTAGTCCTACCTATGTCATTGGTACCAACATGGACCACGACCACTGGATCCTTCCCGTCCCACTACAAGTTCTTCTCTAGCCCAGAGCAGATGTCCCAAGCCCTGGCACCAGGCAGACAACACAGCCATCTGGACTCTCGCTCTCGGCTGCAGAAAACTATCTCCCACATTCTGCCACATCCAGTCATAAACAGTAGTCGACAAATAAACAACTAACTGGAAGAGGCGGCTCCACAAATACCCCCATCCTCAAGGATGGGGGAGTCCAGCACATCAGTGCAAAAGAAAAGGGTGACGCCTTTGCAACCATCTTCAGCCCAGAAGCGCCAAGTCGATGATCTATCTTGGTCTCCTCCTGATGTCCTCAGCATCACAAGATGCCAGTCATCAGCCAATTTGATTCACTCCACATGATATCAATAAATGGCTGAAGGCGCTGGATACTGCAAAGGCTATAGACCTTGACAACATTCCGACATTAGTACTGCAGACTTATGCTCCAGAATTAGCCGCGCCCCTAGTCAAGCTGTTTCAGTACAACTTCAACACAGGCATCTACCCAGCAATGTGGAAATTTGCCCTGTTCACAAAAACCAGGATAAATCCAACCCAGCTAATTACTGCTCCATCAGTCCTGATCAATGTGATGGAAGGTTTCTTTGACAATGGTATCAAGCAGCACTTACTCAGCAATAATCTGTTCACTGGCACTCACTTTAGGTTCCACCAAGGCCACTCAGCTCCTGACCTCATTACAGCTTTGGTCTAAACATAGACAAAAGAGCTGAATTCCAGAGGAGAAAAGAGAGTGTCAAGGCAGCATTTAATTGAGTGTGTCATCGAGGAACCATAGCAAAACTGGAGTCAATGGGAATCAGGAGAAAACTCCCCACTTGTTAGAGTCATACCTAGCACAAAGGAAGATGGCTGTGGGTGTTGGAGGTCAATCAGCTCAATCTTGGGACATTGTTGCAAGAGTTCTTCAAGGCAATGTCCTAAACAGAACCATCTTCAGCTGCTTCATCAATGACATTCCCCCTATAATAAGGACAGAAATAGCGATGTTTGTGGATGATTGCACAATGTTCAGCACCATTTGTGTCTCCTCAGATACTGAAACAGTCTATATCCACGTTCAGGCTTGAGCTGATAAGTGGCAAGTAATACTTGCATACGCAAGTGCCAGATAAGATCACCTCCAGCAAGAGAGAATCTAACCATCTTCTTGTGACATTCAATGGCATTACCATTGCTCTAGCAACATCTGGGGGTTACCATTGACCAGAAACTGAACTGGACTAGCCATATAAATACTGTGGCTACAAGAGCAGGTCAGAGGTTCGGAATTCTGTGGTGAGTAACTCACCTCCTAACCTCCCACTGCCGGTCTATCACCTACAAGGCTCAAGTCAGGTGTGTGATGGAATTCTCTCCACTTGCCTGGATAAGCACTCCTCCAACAATACTTAAGAAGCTTGACACCATTCAGGACAAAGCAGCCACCTGATTGGCACCACATCCACTGCCTTAAACAGTTATTCCCTCCACTACCAATACGAGTGGTAGCAATGTTTACCATCTACAAGAGGCACTGCAGCAACTCACCAATGCTTCTTCAACAGCACCTTCCACACCTGCGACCTCTACCACTTCTAATGGCAAGGGCAGCAGATGCATGGGAGCACCATTATCTGCAAGTTCCCCACCAAGTCACACACCATCCTGACTTGGAACTATATCGCCGTTGCTTCACTGTCGCTAGGTCATAATCCTGGAACTCCCTTCCTAAAAGCATTATGGGTGTTCCTACAACACATGGACTGCAGCAGTTCAAGAAGGCAGCACACCACCAACTTCTCAAGATCAGTTAGGATGGGTAATAAATGCTGGCCTAGCCAATAACGCCAACACCTCATGAAAGAATACATTTTTAAAAAACTGCACAAAATAAGTCATTCTATGCCAAGGTCTCTTGGAAGAAGATGTTTTGAGAGATTTTTTCAGGTGTTTTTTTAAATACAAGTTCTTTGCTTGCACTTATTTAGTAAATTGTATAATATTATTAACCTGACAATTAACTTATTCTTCAAATCTATTACTCGTCTAAGTTTCATTCAGATGAACAAAGCAAGCTGCAGTTGACTAAATGTAAGGGGTAATTTTATAAGACATGAAGCCTTGCTACATTGAGTGTTTAACACAGAAACTGCAACTATATAGTGTTATAGCCCAACTCAGAGCTCCCATTTAGTGAGGTCTCACACAGGAAGTAAAGTTGCACAATGTTGCCCTTGTCACATAAATTACACCAGCTAACACAGCTTTATGGTTAACATTTTGAGTAGATTCCTTCTAACATCAGATTATGTTAATCCCATTTGAATCATAATTGATTTTAGTTTATTCATGAATTATGAGAAAGAATGAATGAATTTGCATTTCTATAGCATCTTTACCAATCTTAGGATGTCCTAAAGCACTTTTAACCAATGAAGTGCATTTTGAAGTGTAGTCACTGTTGTAATGTCGGAAACACAGCAGCCAATCAGTGCACAGCAAGGTCCCACAAAGATGAATGTAATAACGATCGTTAAATCTGTTTGTGATGATGTTGGTTAAGGACCATCACTGCAGGGAGAACATCCCAGTCACAAAATTCAACTCTGTAGTGCCATTTCAGTACCAAAATAACATTCACATCACTCGCATTCACCTCCAGCAGGCTTCTACCGGACAGTCTTTGAGAGTGTTAGCGAGGGTGTTAGGTCGAGTATAAATTTAAAAATTGCAGGTCTGGCAGCATCTATGGAGAGAGAAACAGAGTTAACATTTTGAGTCCAATATGACTTTTACTTTTATGTTAGGACAAGTGTTGGCAGAAGTATGCAGAGTAGGCAGATCATGACTTCAGAAAGCATGTAATGCTGATTTGATGCCAGCACTGCAAAATTGGAATCTGTTGCTCTAGTTAATGTCCTCTCTTAAACATACACAGCTGAACATGAGTTCAGCAGCATGAAGGACTCCCTCCTCCCGCCCACCAACTTGATTATTTAAAATAATTTACAACAACTTGCAGGTTAGTTGTTGATCACTTTCTACTGGCTCTCTTTGAGAATGTGAAAGTGTTGGGTATTTTGGGGAGTTGTCTGGAGTTGGTGAAGTCTACGGGGTGGTGCTGCACATACAGAAGGTGTTGGCTCAGGCTTCAAGAGCTCTGGGAACAGCACTTGCTCCCTGTCATGAGGGCTATAGTTGCTGTTTCCCTCTGGCTGCGACTTGAGAGGGAGATGGTGGCGAGGCAACAAATTAGAAGACAAGCTGCTCACAGAGAGGAGGAGGAGGAGGGGGAGAAGGGCTTGCAGCAGGAGGCCTTATCCACCTGGGGTCTTCTGGAACCATTTCTCCCAATTCCACCTAAGCCGGGACAATGTGTGCATCATCTGCAATTCACAAAAGAGTTGCTCACAGGACTCTTGTCACTTCTTGGAGCCAGACATGCAGTCTCAGAGCAGGGCGAAGATGGTGCTATCAGTGGCTATGGATGGCTCTTAATTTCTTCATGTCAGAATCCTTCCAAGCTGCAACAGATGGCATATCTAACATCTCACAATGCGCCATCTATTTTTGCATCAGACAGATGACAGAGGCTCTTTGTATCAGGAGAGGGGACTTCATTGTGTTCTCTCTGAAAGAGAGAAGCTGGAGAAATGCACATCTGGCTTTGCCAGGATAGCAAGCTTCTCCATGGCGCAGGGTGCCATTGAGTGTACACACATCATTTTATGCGCATCACATCACAATGCTGAGGTGTACAGCAATAGCAAAGGTTACCACTTGGTGAATGTGCAGCTGGTAGGCCACCATACTCAGCCAATCATGTCCATTATCCTGGTCACAGTTCCATCAATCTTTCAACCATCATGTCAAACGATAGGCAGAAAAGGCATCAAGTTTGACATAAAACCATCGAAACAGAGCACTGGCAACAAAGCAGCACTCCCTCACTACTGCCTTGGAGTTCTCAACATAGATTATGCTATGCTGTGGGATTTCAGGCAATGCCTTTCTGACTCAAAGTCAAAGGTGGTACCATCTGAGCTAAGTTGACACTACTATAGCGGCAAGTCATTCAATAATAGAGTGTTAAAGAAAGGGTACTTTGTATTGAATGAAGAAGCCAAAGAGCACATGAATTGTATCACAGGGTGGAATCATCCCAGATTTGCACAAAAATGTGGTAGAGTGGACAGGAAATTGTCGTTTTACCTGCCAGCCGCAATGGTCGGTTTTCGCGCCATACCGTCCCATTCCCACCTTATTAAATATGCAGCCACAGGAAACATGCCATGTTGCTGGTGGGTGGCCTCCAATTTGCTTGCGACACCATTACCTCGCTCCTTCCTTCCTCTGGGCACTACATTAACTGAAGCTATGCACACACTTCTCAATACTTGCAGCCCAGGACTGCTCTGGTGAAGTCATGGCCCCAAAAGCTAAGAAAAGTGCGGCCCTCAATTCAGTGACGCATCCCTGGGATGCCTTCTGGATGCTGTGGATGACCGCCACAATGTCCTCTACCCCTGCTCTGGCTGCAGAAGGCCCATCAGTCTCACGACTCCAGTTTGGGAGGCGGTGGTAGAGGTGGTTGGTGCCAATGCTGCACACAAGAGGTCAGCCATCCAGTGCAGAGAAGGCAACCATCTTGTCACTCTAAACTCACACACTCACAAGGCCATCACACATTCACTGGTATCTCCTCACTGTCAGCTCAAGCGACATCACCACTCACTCTCTCATACACATCCTCACATTTCCATCTGGCCTCATCTCTGGAGACTGCCTCCTCAGCCACAGTCTGGGGTGTATGTGGCAGTGCTTCAAAGTCTATACAACATCTACGAGCTTTTTTTTTAAAGAATAGATTTTACAAGAGAAATGTTGGCCTTGCATAAGTGATTGGAATAGGTTACAATTTTGGGATGCTAAGATGTTTATTTATACCTAAAGCATTCACTGCTGGTTAACTTTATCTTCATATCCTTCACTTCTTACTGCACTATGGAGAATATAAACAAACAGTCAAGCAAAACAAATGCTAAACATTAAAATAATGTTGTCACCAAGTAAAAGTATTGCTCCCTCCGTCTTATCTGTTGGACATGGCAGGTGATTTTTCTACCTGGACATTACAGAAATTCTCATTTCTCTTTGTCTACCAACAGGTCGGAAATCCCTGTTCCTGGTGACAACATTATTTGATCATGTTGTAGCAGAGACAGGATGACCTTTGCAGTTGGAAAAACTGTTAAGCTGTCAGTAGTATGAAGAAAAATGAGTTTTTCCCAGCACAGACACTCGGCATTTCAAAGTTATAGTATCCCATTTCCCTGGACTTTTGTAGTATTATGTATTTAAATAACATGATCTCCTAATGCAGGGGATTTTTTCATCTTTTGTGAGGACCACACAACGCTTTGCATATTCAGTGTATTGAATATATCAATTATGATGTTTCATTTTTTTAAGGGACCCAGAATGGATTGAGAGAAAGGTTTAAATTAGAAATAAAGAGCCTTGTGTGAAGTATTGGTGAGAATTTTAACATTGGATATGTGAGTGGGATTGGGTGTGGGAGGGGGTTAAATAGGCAAAAAATCAGTGTGTGTCAGGAAGCTCCAGCCTGATTCTGGGTTTCGGTAAGGTGGAACAAAGGCAGGCAGCCAACCTGCTCCAAGAAGCGGGTTGACATTTTAAATATATTACTGAGGCTGGAAGCCTCAGAATTAACTGGTCACCAGCCTGGTTTCCCCAACCTCCGAAAACCTGACAGCTGCAGTGCATTAAGGACAGTATTGTGGAAGGAAAAATGTCTTCATAGAACTTCTTATAGGTCAGGAGGAGTTTGTGTGCTTCCTGAAAGGCTGCTAAGCTCCTCCATCAACAGAAACACCCCCTAAACAAACCCCCATCCTGGGGTCAGAATAGGATACACCCTCACCCCACGTCAGCTATTGAACCTATATTTTCCTGCAACTTCCTAAGTGTTCCTTGCCTGACTGAAAGCCAAGCCTGCCAATCAGCTGGCTTTCAGGAAGGGAGCCTGCCAGGGCCAAATGTTGCACATTGTAGAGTTAAAGCTCCATAGCATTTGGGGAAATCCAGACTTCCAGGCATCTACAAGCTCCCTTAGATCCTTCCGCTGCCCTACTTCAGCTCCGAGTGTATAGTAAGTAAAAGGTCCCCTCTTTGTGTCTTTGAAATTCAAGGAAATAACATAAGCATTGAATCAGAAATCACTTTCAGTCCTTCAAGCACTTTCCCTGTACACAACCTGTGCAGTGTGACCCTATTACCTAACCCAATTCACTCAATCTTCTAAAGGGGCAGTCAATCACATTGTAAATTTGCAAGTGTTGAAACGACTTTGGGGCAAATTTGATCACGTAGCACCTGTTTTCAGGACACATATGCACATTATCAGCCAGAAGTGTAGACTTTTTAATCTGAGAAGTAATGACAGAGAGGGGGCCCAATCAATGTAAACAAAGAGATTCTTCTTTTTAGGCAATCCCTCAGCATTGAGGAAAGAAAGGGGGGGGGGGTGGAATTTTAAGAGTGATATTCCAGAGTAAAAGGGAAGATTGTCATCAGTTTTCATTTCTACCATCTGCAGGGACTTCATCTGTGTATCCTGTGGTGAGTTAGTAAAACACTGAAAACAAATTCTGGCGTTCAGATATAGCTACACATGTGCAGATGCCAGAAGCTCCTTTCGTTTTACAACCTCATAACAGTGACTATGGACAGTTTTGCCATCATTACAACCGCAAAATCTGGACCAATATTATCTCCTTAACTGACACCGGTATCTCAATGGTATTAAACAGAAGGGTCTGTATTTTTCTCAATTCAACTTTTATGCTTTTACCAAAATAGTTGCTAATTAGTACATCTAATAATTTGATTTGTACAAATTCAGAATTCATAGAACAACAGTCAGTCAGTTGTAACTCTTCCATCCCATTTTCCAGAGTCCTTTTTTCACGAGGTCTTCTTGTAATTATAGGCCTTGTTTCACTTTGCTCGAGAAAGACCACACAGGCAGTCCAATGTTACTGTCTGGGACTGTTCCCTCAGTGCAGCCAAGCCTTCAAATCTATTCCTTCTGATGCAATGAGGATTGAATAGCTATGCTTCCATCAGGATCTGCAAAAGCTGCTGATTTCAGTGGCCAGACAGGGTCTCTCTCTCCTTTTTTAATCATTTAGTGATTGACAGCTGCTCATTCCCTCCCAGAAGACCATTTTACCAGTCTCCCAAGGGTCATCTTTTCTCTGTTAATGCCCAATGCTCTGCATTCTTCTATTGCCATTGCTGGCTCTTTCACTGTGGTAGGTAAAGGGCTTATTTTTATCTCAATAAACCACTCCCTTGCCTCCTCAAATGTCGTACCTTTTCAATATTCTTGATGGGCAGAAATAAATCTTGGCCCAGTCTCTGAGCAAGTCCCTGAATAGAACATCAGCAGCCAACAATAGCAGAGAGGTTCATGGTTTGTACTGTTTAGGGTCACCAAGCGCACCTGGATGGGAGAGCGTCTTGGCCTTGCTGTGAAGGTTATTGTTCTCTATGTCAGCAGCCTGTGCTTTTAATGGGACATACATCATCATTCTGATTATCTGAGATGAACGCAAAGGGCTTAATTCAGAGCTGAATCCCTTGGCTGAAACCTTAGCACTTAACCCAACCATTGGGCTTTGTATGAGTTTTCTTAATGGAGTTTTATCCACCACCATGCTCTCTCTTTATTTTTCTTGCAACTATACTTGGACAATGAAAACAGCAAAGCAGCCACAGTTCCCCAAGGTTTCACATGCCCCAGTGCGGAATTTATGTACTGTGAAATAGAATCAATCATATTATTGTATTTTCTTTAACGGTGAATTGGGAAGGGACAGTAAGGATCATGGGGGTGCTGAGGGGCAGAAGAACAGAACACAAAGATAACCCAAGGCATCTTTTCTTTTGCATGGCAAGTCCTCATGAGATGAGATATAACAACAGAATTGCTATTTACATTATTGAAGGTGTTAGCAGCAGTGTGAATTAGGTAGTATCAAAAGTTTCAATATGAACGCTGTGGCCTGAATTTTATCTTTGGCGGGCGCGCCTGACTGATGGGCCCAGGAGCGGTCAGGAAAAAGACCACCGACCGTGATCAGGCCCCAATTTCACGCTGGCTGGTGGGGATAGGAGGAGGGCAGCGATGACGTTTCCATGGGTGTGGGTGAGCGCTGCGAGAAAGCTCCCTGAAGGCAGGCAGCTGCCTTAGAGAGCTACAGACCTGAAAAAGCTGAAAGCTGAAATCAAGGTTTTAAAAGCTGAACAAAGTGGCCATACATCATTATCAATCACCTGAAAATATAGCTGATAAAAATACTGTCCACAGAAATTTATTTTTATTTTATTTCATCAAGGAAATTTCATCCTACCCTTGGATGAGGTTTGATGAAAAATGCAAAGGCCGCCTGGCCGATTTGCCCGTCCGCCAGCTGTAGGATTGGACGGTGTCATGAAACTATTAATGTATGTATTATTGGAAAATCTTTTTGTTTTAAAATAGAGGTTTAGCCTGTGGGTGTGTCTTAATTGGATTAAAGCCAGCCAGTCTGGGTGCTTTGATGTGTACTTGTTTTGATATGTAAGAGAAAGAGTATTTACACTTTTTGAATAGAGCATTCAAGAAGTGGGATGAATTCTGGCACCTAGCGAGCAGAGATCCCCTAATTATTGACCTAACAGTCGATAAAGCTCTCTTACATATCAAAACTAGTACACATCAAGCCACTTCCCAGACAAGTGGCAAGAAGCGTCTCCCATCCGACACAGATGACAAGGGCAGCTGCTCTTCGGACGAATAAGGGTAAGGGCGGCACCTACAGAAGAAGCGGCAAAGCTCTAGGGAATTGGAGGACGAGACACCCGAGCTCCAGAACATTGGAGACAATAAGGAGACCAGCGCACCCCAGCTTTGCCCACAACCCGAAGAGCCCAGCGCAGCCCAGCCCCAGGAATCTGGGAGCAGCGAAGGGCTCAGCGCACCCCACCTCTGGGAAGCCGGGAGCAGCAACACCCTAGAGGGGAAGAGGATCGGAGAGTCTTCTCTAACAGAGAACATTTCAAATCTCGTTCCTTGCACGACCCTCCAGATGCCACCTGAGTGGAACATCTCCAATGGGGTGATTCTAGACAGTTTCCTCAGCCCATCCAAAATGAGGCAATTTGTGAACACTATGGGTATGCAGGAGCAGACCAAAGGTCTGGAACTCTCAAAGACAACAGGTTTGGTAAGAGGCTAAATGCTTTAAAATGGGTGTAAAGATTGTATCCATAAATGTGCGTAGCATTAAATCTACTATGCGATGTGTTGTGACCTTGGACTACCTTGCCAAGGTCAAAGCTGACCTGTTGTTTCTGCAGGAGTGTGCGATGCCGCACTTCAGCTCCTACAGGCAATGATCACGATGGTGGTCCCATGGACCATCGATCTGGTTGGGAGGAAACGACTCTTGTTCCTCTGGCCTGGGTATTCTGCTGTGGGGAGGCAACTTCACTGTCTCCGAGGTTAAGAGGTGGTGCGCAGGCGCCTCCTCATAGCAGACGTAATGTACAAGAATGCTCCACTCCAGTTAAGTAACCTGTATGCCCCAGCACAAAAGGGTGAGCGGCAGGTGGTCTTTCAGCAGCTTCCACTGCTGCTGGCGACCTCCAGGCCGGTCATTCTGGGCGGTGACTTCAACTGCATCATCCATGTGGCTGCACAATCCAACAGGGCTAACAGCAGATTGGACACTACATCCAGATCCCTGATGGAAACAGTAAAGGATGCCAAGCTGCATGACATCTTCAGCAACACTACAGAGCGCAGCATAGATACACCTGGTCGCAGCCAGACGGGTCCATCCATTCCAGGATAGGCTTCCTGTTTGTGTCCCGTGCGTTCGCAGTCAGATCCACCGACGTTAAGCCGGTGTTCTTCTCTGACCACCGCCTCCTACTGGCTGACTGTCACTTAGAGGAAGACCAGAGGGTGGGCAGGGGGGCACGGAAGCTAAACGTGCAACTGCTGACCCCAGAGACCATTGAGGAGCTCAAGAGGGATTACAAAGGTTGGAGAACCGTGAAACCCCACTTTGAGTCCCTGACACACTGGTGGGAAGTGATCAAGGGAAATATCAAGAGGTTTTTCATCCTCAAAGGCGCCCAGAAAGCTAGAAATGAAGAAGAGGGAACTCCCGACTCCAGAAAAACATGCAGAACCTGCTCCGGCTGCAGTCGATGGGGGGTCAACGTCAAGGAGGAACTCCAAGAGGTGAAGAGCCAGCAAGCCTCGCTCTTTGCCTCTGAGGCCTCCAAGATCATCTTCCATTCCAGAGTCTGCTCCATGGAGCAGGATGAGACGTGCTCACATTTCTTCTTCTAAAAGGTAAAAGGTACACAAAGAGAGCTCTGTGATCAGCAGCCTGAAGGAAGAAGATGGCTCAGTAAAGTCATCACAGTCCAACATTTTGAGAATCAGCAAATCCTTTTATGCCGGACTGTATGACATGAAGCCCACAGACAGTATGGCCTCTCAGTCCTTCCTGTCTTCTATCACGGAGGTCTTAGATGACAATACACAGGAGAGCCTGGACAAACCGCTAACTCCTTATGAACTGACTAAGGCCCTTGAGTCCTTTGAGAAGAGTAAAACTCCGGGAAGTGACGGCATGCCGGCGGAGTTGTATTCGGCTCTGTGGGACTGGATCGGCCCAGACCTGCTAGAAGTGTATGAGAGTATGCTTCTGGCCGTCAGCATGTCAGAATCCATGAGGAAAGGCATCATCGCCCTCATCTACAAGCACATGGGGGGAAAGGGAGGAAATTAGAAATTTGCGACCCATTTCATTGTTGAATGTGAACTATAAGATTCTGTCCAAGGTCATTGCCAATCGGGTCAAGTCCACCCTGGAATTGGTAATCCACCCTGACCAGACCTGCACTGTGCCCGGCAAAAAGATCTCTGACAGCCTCACGCTGATCAGGGATACGATTGCCTATGTGCAGGACAGGGGTGTGGACACCTGCCTCATCAGATGGATCAGGAGAAGGCCCTTGACAGAATATCACACACCTACATGGTGGATGTGCTCTCCAAAATGGGGTTTGGGGAGGGAATTCGTAATTGGATCCAACTGCTCTACACTAACATCAGTAGCGCAGTCTCAATCAATGGGTGGGAATCAGATAGCTTTCCTATTAAATCTGGAGTCAGACACGGGTGCCCTCTCTCCCCTGTCCCGTTTGTGTGTTGCATAGAACCCTTTGCTGAATCCATCAGGAAGGATCCGGGCATAAGTGGACTGACAATCCCAGGCAGTGGAGGCACTCAGTCAAAGCCTCCCTGTACATGGACAATGTCGCTGTCTTCTGCTCGGATCCGCTGTCGGTGCGCAGACTGATCCACATCTGCGACCAGTTCGAACTGGCCTTGGCAGCCAAGGTAAATCGTGGGAAGAGCGAGGCCATGTTCTTTGGGAACTGGGCTGACCGATCCTTTATCCCCTTCACTGTCTGGGCTGATGGCCTGAAGGTGCTGGGGATATAGTTTGGAGGGACCAGGGCATGCGTTAGGAACTGGAAGGAGCAAGTGTCTATGGTGCAAAGAAAACTGGGCATGTGGGAGCGATGCTCCCTCTCCATTGCGGGTAAGAACCTGATCATCAGGTGTGAGGCACTCTCGCTGTTGCTGTACATGGCGCAGGTCTGGCCCATTCCAGACTCCTGTGCAATGGCGACCACCCGAGCCATCTTTCGCTTTATCTGGAGGTCGAAAATGGATCGTGTCCACAGGGACGCGATGTACAAGCCTCTAGATAAAGGGGGAAAAAATGTACACAACATTGCCCTCATACTGACGGCCATCTTTGTGTGTGGCTGCATCAAGTTGTATGTAGACCCTCGGTATGCAAACACCAAGTGTCACTACGTGCTGAGGTTCTACCTGTCCCCGGTGTTGCGAAGGATGGGTCTGGCCATGCTGCCGCGGAACGCTCCAAGTAGTTGGACAGTGCCATACCACCTGTCCCTCGTGGAAAAATTTATGCAGAGAAACACCTTTGACACAAGTCCATCAGGCAGTGGTCAGCATGTAGTGTCTTAGAGGCCCTCCGGGAAAAGGAGAGAGTGGATCCTGTAGGATGGTTCCCCGAGCAGACTGTCAAAGTCATTTGGCAGAATGCCTCATCGCCAGAACTTTCCAACAAGCACCAAGATATAGCTTGGCTGGTGGTGAGAAAGGCCCTCCCCATCAGATCCTTCCAACACGCCAGGAGTCTCACCCCCTCTGCACATTGCCCTCGAGGTGGCTGTGGTGGGGACAAGACCATTGTTCACCTCCTTGTAGATTGTGCCTTTGCAAAGAAGATCTGGAGAGAGATGCAGTGGTTTCTGTCGAGGTTCATCCCGAGCAGTTCTGTGACACAGGACATTGTGCTCCAAGGACTGTTCCCAGGGACACACACCGAGACAAACATCAACTGCAGCTGGAGGATCATCAACTCGGTGAAAGACGCTCTTTGGTCTGCCCGAAACTTGTTGGTCTTCCAGCGCAAAGAGTTGTCCCCGACCGAGTGTTGCAGACTGGCACATTCCAAAGTCCAGGACTACATGCTGACGGACGCATTAAAGCTTGCGGCAACTGCCGCAAAGGCGCAATGGGGAAAGGTCGCTGTCTAAGACCTTTCTGCCATAGGGCACCGAGGGAATTGTTTAGAGCCCCTCAGGCTGTACAGCTCAAAATGAATGCATGCGTTGAATACTAGTTGTATTATAATTGTATTGAAGCACCTCAGAGTGCAACATGACGTATGCTGATAACTCCAATACCATTGTCTGCATTGACCATACTGAAATGAATGTAATATTCATTGATTGTACTGATGCAACTCGTGATCCATGTGTAAAAGATGAATCTAATTGTACTTTTTTGATGGTGATTTTGAAATGTTTTGTAATGTTTTTTTCAGATATTTTATGAATAAAGTATATTTTTCCAAAAAAAACTAGTACACATCAAAGCACCCAGACTACCTGGTTTTAATCCGATTAAGACACACCCACAGACTAAACCTGTATTTTAAAAGAAAAACATTTTCCAATTATACTTACTGTAGTAGTTTCACAACATACGGGCAACGAAAAATCGGAGTCAATTGCGTCATTAATGGATTTAATTGCCCTCTAAATTTTGTGCATGCCCACTGAGCAAAATATCACAGGCATGCGCAATGACATCAGGACACTTGCCTGACGCCTTCTCGTGCGATTTTACACCCAATCAGGTCCAGAGTGTGCCTACCCATAGGGTGTAAAATTCTGTCCCATGGCTTTGAGGCTTTAAAACAATTTTTTAAAAATTCTCTCATGGAATATGTGTGTCATTGCTGCCCATCCTTAATTGCCCTCGAGAAGGTGATGGTCAACCGCCTTCTTGAACCACTGCAGCCTTTCTGGTATAGGTACACCTACAGTGCTGTTAGGAAGGGAATTCTGTTACAAGGAAGGAAAATAGTGGTAAGAAAGTATTTTTTACTCTGAACTTTGATCACCCTGGGCTGGCATTCATTGATTGGCACAATTATGACATGAAGTGGCATCATAGCAGCTCATTGGCTTATAAGCAAAAATTTATGACCTCTCATTTTAAGGAATTGTGTAGTATTCCGCATCTTCACAGTTAAAGTGGGGTATTTTAATTCCCCACCAAGCTACACACCTTGCCCGTCTCCTATCTCCCCAACCAGGGACTTGGGTCAATAAATAAGGAATTTCCAGTTGCTATCTCATGTTAGAACCAAGATACACATAGCCTCTGTTTTCACAGGGCTGGCTTTAAACTCTGCTCCTCAAAGATCAGTATACAGTCAAGAGAATTCCCGGCTCCACAAACCCAATCTTTAATAATGGCTGCCTGAATGTCAGATTTTTGGTCCAGGGGGTGGGCTAGCATAGGAGGTGGGACAGGCGTTCCCAGAAGAAGTGAGGAGGCTGCTGGGTGTGGAGGCCAGCTGGGCAGAAGGCCTGCCTCAGGGCTCTGGCACCATGTCCAAAAATAAAAAAAAAACTCCTCCAAAGCTCACCTCCCCACATACTCCCCAAGCCTCACCCATGCCACCTCATGTCCTGTGTCCACCCACCATAGCACCTCATGTTAACCTATGCCCCTCACCAATCAACTTTTGCCCATATATCTACCATGCCATCTCACCTAGTATTCAACATGGGCAGACCTCCGGACCCATGCAGAGATGAGGTAAAATTCTGTATATATTGCTGAGTCACTATATTGATAAGAAAAACACTCAGACATAAAAAAAACATCTAGATTTGCATTCCTTCAACTAAATAAGGTCTTATAACAACAAGCATTTAATTCAAGTGCAAAATCCCTCATAGCAACAAGCATTGGCATTCATAGTCCTACATCAGAGAGTCTATAACCACTTGCAGATGTCAATCAGTCTCTGAAATGAAGGGACCCTACTGTGATAATGGATTGTTGTGAAATCAGTGGTGCAGCACTAATCCAGTAATGTAATCCCTCAGGCTTATGTCAACAGAGTGAAATAGCAGCCAATCATTTTTTAAACACTCCAGACATTTTTTTTCCAAAGATTTAAAGGGCTGGATTTCTAATTGCCTTGGCAGGTTATTTTGACAGGTGCTTCTCACAGATTTGGCAGGTCCCTTTGACAGGTGCTTCTGACAGTTTTGATTTTTGACAGTCAAATGAGCTTGACAGTAACAAGTTTATGCACTTTTTATGCACATTTATGCCTACTTTTAACACTTCCAAAGGATACCTAACCTACACCAAAGAGCACCTGATCTCCACTAAAGTACACCTTGCACTCTCCAAAGGTGTCCCAGGAACAGATTCAAAGGAATACCTTAACTCGCCAAAGAAATGCCCTGGAGATTTATCTGGTCTCATCTGCACACGTCAGGTTTCACTCTCCGAGCCTACAAGTCACACTTCAGTGGAGGCGCTGATTGTTTAAAGGGCCAGCTGCCTCCATAAATTGCGCATGCGTGAAACATACCCCGCCCCCATTTGCCTACCCGCAAAAATTAGAAGTCCCATGTTCGGGGGCAGGACTTTGATGTTTGGGCATATCCGCTATTTTTACCACAACGGAGTCTCTCGGGCATGGCGAAAATCTGGGCCTCCAATGCCATGTCAGCCATTTTGGCTGATTTGGGTTTGTGACCCATGAAGGCCATATGCCCTCACAAGGCAGGCAAGCAATTAGATGCAAGAGCCTTGTTAAAGGTATTTTGAATTTTCTAATCGGCCCCCAGTTTTCCAATGTGATGGGGGCAGATCAACTGCCTGGTGCCAGCACCCTGCAACAAGCTGGTGCACTGGCAATCCTAAGGTCCTCCTTGCCTGCCTGGGTTGGAATACACCCTTTACAGGGGCTTCCTTAAACCCAGGTACACAGTGGCAGCCTGACAGCCTTTTGTATTTTTTATTGAAGTTCTTTAAAATGACTGAGAGGACATCTTGAAGTGCCCTCTCAGTTACCTACCTTGTAACATGGAGTTGGTTGCTGCCAGGAGGGACATCCTTGTCCCGAGAGATGGGAGGAGGCGGCCACCGCACCTCACCAAAAGGGCATGGGAGGAGATGGCAGCCCAGGTAAGCAGTCATGATGTGGAGCGGTACACCCGGGTCCAGTGCCGGAAGCGCTTCAATGACCTGCTGCGCTCAGGAAGGATGAGTACCGTGTTGACATGGCTCAGTGTGCAGAAATGTTAAGGTCTGGCTATCCCCCCGTGGACCTCAGGGGTGCTAGAGTCTGACTGCCAACTGTCAATCATGCTGGAACTGGCCAAGGGGGTGATCCCTGGCTGCTTGGACTGAGTGCCTTGTGGCTTGAGTGTCACGACTCAGATGTGCCCTTGGAGGTGTTCGTCAGCTGGGGTTGGCCAGGCTGCAATGGTGCTTCAGGTAGAGAGTGGACTAATCAATTATCTTCTATCCTTTCAGGAGAAGACGAGCCATAACCAGCACCTCGACGGACATTATATCGGGGGCGAGTATCTCGGTGCACGTTGCTGAGGGCACTTCACAGTCGCTCGAGGTGTAGGCGAAAGCAAACAGTATGCCAGGCAACAGTAGTCGGAGGACTGCTGGGGACCAGGACGATGCTCAGTTGAAGGCTGATGATGACCCTCTGTAGTCATCCATTAGACGGCTGATGCTGGATGTCCAGCGAGATGTGCAGGAGGATCTGGCAGAGAATCATGAGGGTCTGCGGAGGAGACCATGTGGAGTGTGAGCATTGTGTTGAACATCATGGGCGAGCGCACAGCCTCCTCCATTGAGAATGGCAACTGTCAAGGAGATGCAGCTCCAGAAACAGAATGGAGGGTTCCTGGGGTTGGGCTCAGACCTGCAAGTCTTCACATAGGCACTGACCTCAGGTGGTCAGTGTGGGAGATGGATGAGGCACCCAATATCCCAGCTAGGTGCCTGTCCATCAATGGTGCGCAGGCAGGCCAGAGCGACCTTACGTTGGCGCACGAGCTGCCTGTCATCTCTGCGGGCTTGTCTCAGGGTGCTCCGAATGACAGCAGCAGCTCCTCCGCCCATGACCATGACATCTAATCATGCGTGGCACTAGCTGCTTCCAACCAAGTGGGGCCAACAAAGTCTCCACTGCCCAGAGGACGACTGCCAAGGTCAAGGCCAATAAGATAGCACAGTGAGCAGGCAGTCTCCAATGCCAGTGCCAGCGAGGGAGGGAGCATCTAGACATAGCACTCACAAACATAAGTTAAAGACTCCATGAGCCCAAGAGGGATAGGGCACATGTTCATTTCTGTTTACTTTATCCATACTGGTCTTGAAGTGTCACAAGGAGATAAATTTTCTTATTGTCGTCATGGCCTGTGTATGCTTCCACTTTTTATTTTATTGTTGCAAGGTACGCCAGTATGCAATGCTGGACCTATATGGCCCTGAATTTAATTGCACAGGCACTGAGTGCTCTTTGTGTTTCAGACATCTGGAATAGAGGAGGCAGCCCTGGCATGTGTTTGAAGCAGATCTTTGGTAGCCTAGCTGAAGGAGCTCTGGATCAAGGCATCCCTGCCTCCCTGGAGATTACCAAGGTCTGGCTCCACACCCTCAGCATTCTCCTCACCATGCTCATTTTTGGACTCACTATTGGACTCATTATCAGTGGCCTGTGCAACTGCGTCAAGATCCCCTTGCTCCAATGGTTTCTCCCTTGCTATTGCCAGATTGTGGAGAGTGCAGCATGTAACTGCAATCAGCGACACCCACTCTGGGAGGTATTGTAGCGCTCCCCCTGAACGGTCCTGGCATCGGAAGTTGAGAAGACCTATGGTCCTTTCTACCACTGCCACTGTGGAGGCATGACTTGTGTTGTAACACTTCTCTGCCTCTGTTCTTGGGTGGCAGAGAAGCATCATGAGCTACCTTTTCAACGGATAGCCCTTATCACCCAGCAGCCATTCATCCAGTTGGGCTGGAGGACTGAAGAGTCTCGGCATCTGGGAGTGTCTGAGGATGTATGCGTCATGGGAGCTGCCAGGGTACCTTGCACAGACTAGCAGAATCTGCATCCTGTGGTCACACGCACTTATCTGCACATTCATGGAGTGGAATCCTTTCCTGTTGACAAAGGCACCCGGCTGACCCGCTGGCGCCTTGATGGTCACATGTGTGCAGTCAATTGCATCCTGGACGCGGGGGAACCCAGCAATTGCTGCAAAGCCTCTGGTTTGCTCAGCCTGGCTGGCCTCATCCATATAGTAAAGAATAAAGATCAAGACCTGCCCGAACAGAGTTTCCATCACCAGCCTGACGCAACTGTAGACAGCTGATTGGGAGACTCCACACAGATCCCTCACTGATCCCTGGAAAGAGCCAGAGGCTTGGAAGGCTGTCTGATCCCTGGAAGGGTCCACATGGTCTGAATCCTTCAGGGGCCTTGCAGACACCAATAAGTCTTGAAATGAAGCCTGGGAATGTTAAGAATGGAGCCCCAAACAGAGATGAAGCTGCCAAGTACCAATAAGCAACCAGCTGCAAACTATCTCCAAAATTGCTCACTACTCACAATGGCAATGCTGCTGACTCCTTTTATCCCGCTCTTGGATGAGGTTTGTGAAAATGTTGACTGGCCACTTGCCCATTTTGCCTGTGTGACAAGCAGAAAATTGCACAGGCAAGGTAAAATCAGTCATTTGGACAGTTAAGGGCCTTTAATTAATGGCAGGCACTGCTCTGGCACCCCTGCATGCCTGCCAAGTAAAATATCACATGAGTGCACGATGACATAAGGATGCTCGTCCGGTTTCATCACGTGCTATTTTACTCCCAATCGGGTCTGGCACGTGCCCACCCACGGGGCAAAAATTCTGTCCCTGATCTCTGCACAGTGACACCTGTGAACTTGAAAGGGCAGCATCAAACTTAAGTACGATGCCCACTAGTTTTGAAGCCAGTGATTCGCCTCCTGCATGACAGTGACCACTCGGATGAGGTACCATAAGGTGACTGGCACTTGTGAAACTACAGCTGGCCATGCTATAACCAGAGATGGGAATCAAATTGCAAGGAGAAAAACTGGAAAGGGAGTAAAAATTGGAAACAGAAGTCTAGTAATAATTTATAACAGAGCAAATATGAAACAGCACTGGTCAATAATGAGAACTATTATTTTATTCTATTTTCTTCAATCTTTTAAGAATGCTGGTTTACTAAATTATGATGTTTTTATTTGTAAATATTACTTGTCTGAAAGTCCTGAATCAAGTTTCTGAAGATCGTACATCCTTCTAGAATTGAATACTCCTTTTCTCAGTTCTGTGTTATACACACACCTGCATTTTAAGATTCTCAGTTATAACACCTTGTTACACCCAACCCTACCACATCCCACCCTCATTATAAAAATCTGGTATACTACTCTCCTTACATACTGTTCTTTTTCACACCCACTGCTTATTGGGAGGTATAAAATGTTAACACTCTCACCTGTTTCTTCCTAACATGGCTGTCAGCTAAAATAATGGGGCAGATTTCCCATTTGGACATTGGCCAACATTCACATTGTTGGCACCTGCTGAACACTGATGTGCTGACAGCACCTGACTTTGCAGAGTCACTTTCATTCTCATGGTGTGGATGATGTCCCAGTCCATATTTCTTGACAGGGGCAGAAATCACATATATGCAGCCCAAAAAGACCTGGTTACAAAGAGTGATGGGTACGTTTAAAGGGATGTGGAGATAAAAATGTTGATAGTAATTAAAAATGTTGTTTAGTTTCTTATTGTTTGTCCATGGGATGTAGGCGTTGCTGGCAAGGGCAGCACTTATTGCCCATCCTAATTGCCCTAGGCAAGGTGATGATGACCTGTATTCTTGAACTGCTGCAGTACGTGTGCTATTAGGTAGAGTTCTGGAATTTTAAACCAGTGATGATGAAGCAACAGCGATATATTTTCATTCCAGGATGGTGTGACTTGAAGGGGAACTTGTAAACAGTGCATCTGATGTCCTAATTGTCTCAGCCTTTGCAAAGGATGTTTGGATGAATAAATGTCTGTTAAGATCCAATGGTTGGTAAAATAAATGTGGAGGCAGAGTGAGTCTGTACCAAGCGACGGAGCGGCACAGCACTTTAACCCTCTGTTTGGTGCCTGGAGAAGTGGAGGTGATGCAGAATGAGGTTGCCCTGCTTACCTTTCTAGAGCACTATCCTCAGAGGATGGGATCGTTAGCGCAATCATTAAGCATTGTCGTTACAGACGGTGCCAGCATCCTCCGATGTTGCATATTACCTACAGGTGTGCTGGCAGGACACAATGCAGCTCTGTATTTGGTTGTTTGTTACCCCAGAGCACGTATAACTAGTTCTACCTCACGGACTTTGAAAACAGAGCCATCCAGCTGGCCGGCGAAAATCTGGACCGTTCCCGTGCTGACTTTGAGGACGACGGTGCTCTACCAAGTGAGGATCCAGCAATGCAGCGTCCATTAGACAACCATGCTGTGAATGATATGCCCTGCTTCACAGGCCACTGCCATGGTCTAATTATCTCCCCTTGCTTCCGCAGGCACATCTGGGAAACAGCCAACGGAGTCTAAGGCCCAGGGCCTCCAATCAGGCCCCGAATAAACCCCTGAAAAGGAATTTGAAAGCGCCCTCCTTGAAGTCCCGTCACAGCACCCACCCACACCCTCCACCAGCGCAGGGACACACACCTCGGTGGAACCTAGCTTCAGAATAGCCTGGGGATCACAATAGTGCGATGTGCTCACCATGTCTGATCCACAGCAGGCAGTGACAAGGCTTTCCCAGGTGTCCGGCACTAAGAGGACTGCTGGAGGGCTTGTCACAGTTCCTGGAGCAGCAACAGCAAGCTCGGGGACATCAAAAAGGGATGTCCGCTGGACTCCTTAGATTGCAAGGCATGAAGGTGGAGGCCGTCCTCCTTCAGGCTGTAGCGATAGTGCCAGCATGCCAACGCACCGAGGTCAACACTGGTACGATGGCTGCTGCCATGGAGACCTTGGCACAGGACGTCGCTCCTGCATTGCTGTGTGGGCTCAACTCCATCACTGATGCTATCATTGGCCTCCAACAACGTGTACGCAAAAGGGATACGGGGCAGCTCGATCTCACTCTACTACCTCTTCTCCTCGAGGAGTCAGACTGAGCTCTTTGGGCACCCATAGGGAGGGGGATCAGCTGATGCCCTCCCCCCCCATCAGGGCCATCCATCCAGGTGACTCTGGGAGTGTCCGTCCGAATCCCCTTTTCCTGTGGCCTCAGCACCTCCAGTTCCACAGGCTCAGGAGGGGACCACTACCACAAAGCAGGCTGGAGCCCTCCAGATCTCAGCCCGCAAAGGTAATCACAGACTGGGCGTAGCATTCCACAGTCTGCCTCACCTCTGCTGTGGATGTCCAGGGAGTACCAAGACGTAGCAGCAGGGTTAGGAAAGTTAAGATGATGTAACTCTTTTAGAGTCAACCAAATAAACTAAGTTAACAAAATCAGGGACAAAACAAACACAGCCCCTAAATTAGAGAACTGCAAAATCAAAGACAAAGTTTAAAGGAAACTTGCAAACATTAAATCAAAATGTGATTAAGAGGTTCGACAAAACACCCCAGTCCCTGCGGTGTCCACTGGGCACGGAAGGCCTCGACAGTGCCGGCAGACACCACGTGCTCCCTCTCCAGGGACACCCGGCCATGATCATAGCCACGGAAGAGGGGCAGATAGTCGGGTCAGACAACCCCCTCGATCACCCACTCCCTGGACCTGTTAATGGCCAACTTGACTAAGCCCAGGAGCAGGTTCATGAGGAGGTCCTCCTCCTTCCTGGCCCCCCTCCGCATCGGGTGCCCGTAGATCAGGAGTGTGGGACTGAAGTGTAAACAAAACAATAATAAAAGATTTTTTAAATAACTGAAAAGGGAGTGCAGCCTACAACAATTAACATAGACATGGTCCACGGACTCCACAAAACCGCAAAAAGGGCATGTATCTTGGGATTCTGCGAACCGACACATTCTATGATTATAGGGGACTGCTGCGTGCAACACCCTCTACCCCAGGTCCCGGTGGAAAACAGGAGGACACTCCATAGAGGGCCCCCCAACTCAAGAAGATGTATCTCTTTTGGAGTCAAAGGATTAAACTAAATTAACAAAACGAGGGATAGATTAAATGCAGCCCCTAAGTTAGGGTCACTGCAAAACAAACGACAAACTTTAAAAGAAAGTTACAACATCAAACCAAAATGTGATTAACAGAGTCGATAAAACACCCCAGCCACCGTGGTGCCCACCGGGCAAGGAAGGCCTCAAGGATGCCGGCAGACACTGCGTGCTCCCTCTCCAGGGACACCCAGCCACGAACGTAGCCGCGGGAGAGGGGCAGACAGTCGGGTCAGACAACCCCCTCGATCGCCCGCTGCCTGTACCTGTTAATGGCCAACTGGGCCAGGCCCAGGAGCAGGTTCATGAGGAGGTCCTCCTCCCTCCCGGCCCCCCTCCGCACCGGGTGCCCATAGATCAGGAGCGTGGGGCTGAAGAGCAAACAAAACAGTAATAAAAGGTTTTGTAAATAACTGAAAATCAAGAAGATGTAACTCTTTCGAGTTAAAACAATCAAACTAAATTAACAAAATTGGAATAAATCAGGCACAGCCCCTAATTCAGGTCAGCTGTAAAACCAAGAACAAAGTTTAAAGGAAACTTACAACTTTAAACCAAAATGTGATTAAAGAGGTCAATAAAGCACCCCAGTCCCCGCGGTGCCCACCGAGCACGGAAGGCCTCGAGAGTGCCGGCAGACACCACGTGCTCCCTCTCCAAGGACATCCGGCCGCGAACGTAGTAGCGGAAGAGGGACAAACAATCGGGTGGGACTCCCCCGTCGATCGCCCGCTGCCTGGACCTGTTAATGGCCAACTTGGCCAGGCCCAAGAGCAGGTTCACGAGGAGGTCCTCCTCCTTCCCGACCCCCTTCCGCACTGGGTGCCCATAGATCAGGAGCGTGGGGCTGAAGAGCAAACAAAACAGTAATAAAAGGTTTTGTAAATAACTGAAAATCAAGAAGGTGTAACTCTTGTAGAGTTAAAACAATTAGACTAAATTAACAAAATTGGGATAAATCAGGCACAGCCCCTAATTCAGGTCAGCTGTAAAACCAAGAACAAAGTTTAAAGGAAACTCACAAACTTTAAACCAAAATGTGATTAAAGGGGTCAACAAAACACCCCAGTCCCCGCGGTGCTCACCGAGCACGGAAGGCCTCGAGAGTGTCAGCAGACACCGCGTGCTCCCTCTCCAAAGACACCCGGCCGCGAATGCAGTTGCGGAAGAGGGATAAACAATCGGGCGGGACTCCCCCGATCGCCCGCTGCCTGGAACTGTTAATGGCCAACTTGGCCAGGCCCAGGAGCAGGTTCACGAGGAGGTCCTCCTCCTTCCCAACCCCATTCCGCACCGGGTGTCCATAGATCAGGAGCGTGGGGCTGAAGTGCAAACAAAACATCAAAAAAAGGTTTTAGAAATAACTGAAAATCAAGAAGGTGTAGTTACACAACCTGGGCACAGGTGTTAATCACTTGTACATACTGTTCCCTATTCTCAGTAAACTCCTAAGAAAGTCTTCCTGTCTTTGGCTCCTTGCTCTGATGAGCAGCAGTCACTCAGATGTGAAATCTTTCTGCACAGGATAAAGGCAGGTGTCTCCGTCCAGGGCCATAAGACATAGGAGCAGAAATTAAGCCAATCGGCCCATCGAGTCTGCTCCGCCATTCAATCATGGCTGATAAGTTTCTCAACCCCATTCTCCCGCCTTCTCCCTGTAACCTTTGACCCCCTTACCAATCAAGACCTATCTATCTCAGTCTTAAATACACTCAATACGTGGCCTCCACAGCCTTCTGTGGCAATGAATTCCATAGATTCACCACTCTCTGGCTAAAAAAGTTTCCCTCTCCTCATCTCTGTTCTAAAAGGTCTTCCCTTTACTCTGAGGCTGTGCCCTCGGGTCCTAGTTTCTCCTACTAATGGAAACATCTTTCCCATGTCCACTCTATCCAGGCCTTTCAGTATTCTGTAAGTTTCAATCAGATCCCCTCACATCCTTCTAAACTCCATCGAGTATAGACCCAGAGTCCTCAAAGATTCCTCATATGTTAAGCCTTTCATTCCTGGGATCATTCTTGTGAACCTCCTCTGAATCCTCTCCAGGGCCAGCACATCCTTCCTGAGATACGGGGCCCAAAATTGCTCACAATATTCTAAATGTGGTCTGACCAGAGCCTTATAAAGCCTCAGCACCACATCCCTGCTTTTATATTCTAGTCCTCTCGAAATAAATGCCAACATTGCATTTGCCTTCCTAACTACCGACTCAACCTGCAAGTTAACCTTAAAAGAATCTTGGACTAGGACTCCCAAGTCCCTTTGCACTCCAGATTTCTGAATTCTCTTCTCATTTAGAAAATAGTCCATGCCTCCATTCTTCCTACCAAAGTGCATGACCTCACACTTCCCCCACGTTGTATTCCACCTGCCACTTCTTTGCCCATTCTCCTAACCTGTCCAAATCCTTCTGCAGCCTCCCTGCCTCAATACTACTTGTCCCTCCACCTATCTTTGTATCAGCTGCAAACTTAGCCAGGATGCCCTCGGTTCCTTCATCTAGATCATTAATGTATAAAGTGAAAAGTTGTGGTCCCAACACTGACCCCTGCGGAAATCCACTAATCACCAGCCGCCATTCTGAGAAGGACCCCTTATCCCCACTCTCTGCCTCCTGCCAGACAGCCAATCTTCTATCCATGCTAATACCTTACCTCTAACACCATGGGCTCTTATCTTACTGAGCAGCCCCATGTGCAGCACCTTGACAAAGGCCTTCTGGAAGTCCAAGTAGATAACATCCATTGACTCTCCTTTGTCTAACTTACTCATTACCTCCTCAAAGAATTCTAACAGATTTGTCAGGCATGACCTCCCCTTGATGAAACCATGCTGACTTTGCCCGATTTTACCATGCACTTCAAAGTATTCTGAAATCTCATTCTTAATAATGGAATCTAAAATCTTACCAATGACCGACGTCAGGCTAATCGGCCTGTAATTTCCCATCTTTTGCCTCACTCCCTTCTTAAACAGGGGGGTTACATTAGCGATTTTCCAGTTCTCTGGGACCCTCCCTGACTCCAGTGATTCCTGAAAGATCACCACTAACGCCTCCACTATCTCTTCAGCTATCTCCTTCAGAACTCTGGGGTGTAATCCAGTTGGTCCAGGTGATTTATCCACCTTCAGACCTTTCAGTTTTCCTAGCACCTTCTCCTTGGTAATGGCCACCATACTCACCTCTGCCCCCCGAAACTCTTGAACTTTGGGGATGTCACTCGTGTCTTCCACCGTGAAGAATGACGCAAAGTACCTATTCAGTTCCTCCGTCATTTCTTTGTTCCCCACTACAACTTCTCCAGCATCACTTTCCAGCAGCCCAATGTCCACTTTTGCCTCTCTCTTACCATTTATATATCTAAAAAAATTCTTGCAATCTTCTTTTATATTACTGGCTAGTTTACCTCATATTTAATCTTCTCCCTCTTTATTTCTTTTTTAGTTGTCCTCTGTTGGTCTTTGTAGGTACCCAATCCCCTAGTTTCCCACTGTTCTTCGCCGCATTGTATGCTTTCTCTTTAGCTTTTATGCTGTCCCTGACTTCCCTTGTCAGCCATGGTTGCCTCGCCCTCCCTTTAGCATGCTTCTTCTTCCTAGGGATGAATTTTTGCTGTGTCTCCCAAATTACTCCTAGAAACTCCTGCCATTGCTGTTCCACTGTCTTTCCTGCTAGGCTCTTCTTCCAGTCAATTCTGGCCAGCTCTTCCCTCATGCCTCTGTAATTGCCTTTATTCAACTGTAATACTGTTACATCTGATTCCAGCTTTTTACTCTCAAATTGCAAGGTAAATTCTATCATATTATGGTCACTTCCTCCTAAGGGTTCCTTCACCTTAAGCTCCCTTATCAAATCTGCCTCATTACACATCACTAAATCTAGAATTGCCTGTTTCCTAGTGGGCTCCACCACAAGCTGCTCCAAAAAGCCATCTCGTAGACATTCCACAAATTCCTTTTCTTGGGATCCACTACCAACCTGATTTTCCCAATCTACCTGCATATTGAAATCCCCCATGATCACTGTAACCTTGCCTTTTGTACACACCTTTTCTATCTCCTGGTGTATCTTGTGCCCCACATTCTGACTACTGTTCGGAGGTCTGTACATAACTCCCATTATGATTTTTTTTACCTTTGCGGTTCCTCAACTCTACCCACACAGATTCTACATCATCTAGCCCTACATCATTTTTTGCTATCGATTTAATTTCATTTCTTACTAACAAAGCAACCTCACCCCCTCTGCCAACCTGCCTAGCTTTTCGATGATATATATCCTTGGATATTTAGCTCCCAGTCCTGATCCCCTGGCAGCCATGTCTCCGTAATGCCCACCACATCATACCTGCCAATTTCAATCTGCACCACAAGCTCGTTTACCTTATTTCGTATACTGCGTGCATTCAGATACAACACCTTCAGTCCTGTATTTCCCGTCCCCTTTCTCATTGTCATCCCTTTATCTGATGTGCTTGAAGTTAGATTCCTAGCCCTTTCCAAACACTCTGTCCTATTTTGTGTTCTGGAGACTTTAATAGCCTCTCCCGGGCTCTTTCTTTTTTCATAATTATCCATGAAATTGAATCCAACACCCCCCCCCCCCCCCCCCCCCCCCCACCAACATGCTAACCTGCTGCTTTGTTTCCCATTAGTCATGCTGTTTGGAGTTTTACCCTTCCCTCCCCACCCCTACTTTCTAGTTTAAAGTCCTGTTGACCACCCTATTTACCCTTTTCGGTAGAACATTGGTCTCAGATCAGTTCAGGTGGAGACTGTCCCAATGGTACAGATCCCTCCTGTTCCAATACTGATGTCAGTGCCCCACGAAATGGAACCCCTCTTTCCCGCACCACTCCTTTAGCCACGTGTTTACTTCCCTTATTCTCGCGTTCCTATGCCAATTTGCACATGGCTAGGGTAGTAATCCGGAGAGTATAACCCTTGAAGACCTGTTCTTTAATTTAGTTCCTAGTTCCTGATAATCCCCAAACAGGTCCTCTTTCTTAGTCTTACCTATGTTATTTGTCCCGACGTGGACCACAACAACTGGATCCTCCCCCTCCCTCTCCAATATCCTTTCAAGCCGGTCAGAGATGTCCCTCACCCTGGCACCGGGCAGGCAACATACCATGCGGGACTCTCGATCCTGCTTACAAAGGTTGCTATCAATTCCCCTAATTATGGAATCCCCTACAACTACCACTTGTCTTTTTGATCCTCCCTCTGGAATGGCCTCCTGTGCCACGGTGCCGTGATCAGCTGGCTCATCCTCTCTACAGCCCTCTTCCTCATCCACACAGAGAGCAAGTACCTCGTACCTGGACAAGGTCAAGAGCTGAGGCTCCTCTGTTCCTGAACACAGGATCCCTCTACCTGCCTCACTTGTAGTCACACCCTGCTGACCCTGACCACTGACCGGACTTGAGGTACTTAATCTACCAGGTGTGACCGCCTCCTGATACAAAGCATCTAGGTAACTCTCCCCCTCCCGGATGTGCCGCAGCGTCTGGAGCTCGGACTCCAGCTTATCAATTCTGAGCCAGAGTTCCTCCAGCAGCCGACACTTGCTGCAGATGTGGTCACTGCGGCTGGCAAAGGGATCTGCCAGCTCCCACATCAAACAGCTACAGCACATCACCTTCCCAGCCATCTCTACATAGATAATTAATTTATTAATTAGCTTTGCAGTGTTTAAGAGGTAAGGTAAGAGGAGGGCCTTTTACCTGTGCTTTGTGCAGCCTTCAGACCAAAGTGATGGCCTGGCCTCACACTCCCTGGACACATTACTGATGCCTGCACCCTGCACCTCGATGTTGCTTGTCATTGCTGCCAGAATGTTGCATCACAGAGTTTAGTCATTCTCTCTGTATGCTCTCAGCACCTTTAAGGTGGGGCTGGCCCTCATCCCTTCAGCATCTGTAACCAGTGACGATGTTCTCCTGAAGGGGTCAGGTGCTGAAGGCAGACAAAGGGGCAAGCGCTTCTCAAGTTTCATGGCTGCGCCTCTATGTTATGACTCCAATCACAGAGCGCAAACAAACTACCCTCGGCCAGACAAGAGTCAGGCATTTTCAGAGGCCGTGTGAGGATCTATGGAATGTCCTCACTGCATGTCATCATCATCCTCCTGGAATCAAGCGACTATTAGGGCCTCTGCTGCATCCCCATGACAGGAGCATTATCACAGGTGGTAAGCGTGCTGCCATAACCCAGACTGGAGTCAAACGTTCACAGCTGCAATGTGAGGATCTATGGTGTCTCCTCACTGCATGTCATCATCATCCTCCACAAATCTAGCAGCTATGAGGGCCTCCCGAGCACGCCTGCCTCGTCTGGCCAGTGTGAGGGCCTCATCCCCATCTTCACCGCCTTTGAAGACCTCCTCATCCTGATTCCCATCGGTGTCCTCCTCATCGGAGGAGACCTCCAGCTCCTCCATCTCCTCCTCAGCCAGCTCCTCTCCCCATTACAGTGATAGGTTGTTGAGGGCACAGCAGGCATTGATGATGCTTGACACCCTCTGTGGACTATATTGCAGGGCTCCACCAGACCGGTCCAGGCACCGGAAACTCATTTTCAGCGTCCCGATGGCCTGTTCCACTAAGTTGCAAGTTGCAGCATGAATCTCATTATACCTTCACTTTGCTGCAGTCTGAGGCCGCTGCACAGGTACTATTAGCCATGTCCCCTGCGGGGTAGCCCTTGTGCCCGAGGAGCCAACATCATAGCTTCCATGGACCCTGCAATACGTCAGGGATCTGTGACAGTCTGAGAACGTAGGAGTCGTGCCAGGCATGTTAGTCGCTTTCTCCTTTATCATCTTCGCCCTCTGTACACCACACCTAGTTCACCAGGCTCCATGATCCTGACGTACTCCTCCTGCAGGATGAAAAAAAGACACATACATGGGTTAGCAGGGGTGTACTAAGTACCTGTCCTGGTTAAGTCTGAAGGGCCCTTATCGCATCACGGAGAGTGCTAGCCTCCAGTTGGATGGCCAGATATTAGTGCGCTGCAAGGCTGCCCAAACCCGCCCCCCCCCCCCCACCTCCGCCCCACTCCACCCAACCAATTGGCGGCAGCTTTGCTCATTGCACTGCATGCTGTGCTCTCAGATCAGGCACAGGCATTCTCCTAAACTGCACTGCAAGGCAGCACTGTTAGCTTGAACCATCGGGGAGACTGGTCCAAACTGGAATGTTGACATTGCAAGTGGCTGTGAGTACCTCCACCAGTGACTGCTCCATGTCCAGCTTTAGCAAGGAGATTGTACAATGTGAGCAGTCATCCAACTGTTCCACAGTGCACTAAAATGCTCATTACTTTGCAGTCTGTGTTTGAGGGGTGAAAGGTTCTGGAGCACTACATGGCACTTTTATGCCTCTGCGTTGGTTGAGAGGGCAGATAAGCTCAAAGCCGGACTCTAATAATATCCATGGCTGCACTTGGACTGTCTCAGTTGCCGAGGAATGGTCACTTTACATAAGATGTCGCTAATGCATGGCCACTTACCTCGCCCACTCTGCCCCCACCCATATTGTCTGCTCGTGCCACTGAACACGCCCGACGCCGGCGGCACAGAAAATCATGGCCTAAGTGGAAAGAGGAAATAAATAAATTTTTTAAAAAGGGTTTGGAAGTAGCGTCTCAAAACTGTAGCAATTTTGTTTTAGGACTCTTTAAATACAATTCTCTAAACAGTGGACCCTGTATACCCATTTAATACAGGTGGTTATATGACAGAGTTCTTTACTGGCATTTGTGAAATTGAACCAATGTTTAAGTGATGTAATCAGGGTTAATTTTAATACAATTAATTGAAAATTGCTTGCTGCTTCAGATCTTACTGGAAAGCTTGACTTGAAAATAGCTGGAAATCCATCATAGTGGATCTCTGTCCACTTTACACCTGTTACTCAAATATAACCAATTAGAAACGTGCTGTCTCTATTATGCACACCCTCTCTCATAATAAAGCTCTCAGCTATATTACCTTTGTTACAAACTACTGGGCTATGCCCACATCTCTTAAACCTTCATACTTTACAGTGGATTTTTCCATTAACCACTTCAATAGATTAAATGATTGGAAACCCGAGCAGGGGTTACATTGACGCATATTATATTACAGTTCCAGCCCTTGTGTATGCCACCAGAAAGATGCTATTCCAAAAAAACACTGAAGCAAACTACAGCAGAGCTCCTGTATTTTATATAAGATGTATTATTTTGTTCAGTCAATCAACTACTACAGCATGCGTTATATCACAAATATATAACAGGTGGATCTCACACTTCAGGAGCCAACATTTTTATTACCAGAACCATAGCACAAAACACCAAATCCCCTCTGGGTTTGAAAATATGCAGTACAATCTGGCAATAATATGCAATATAGGGTATTAATGTACACTGCCTTGAATGAGCTGTGTGTCAGTTTGGTTCAGTTAACATAAGAAACAGGAGCAGGAATAGGCCATTTGGTCCCTCAAGTCTGTTCCACCATTCAATAAAGCTAATCTGATGTGGCCGTAACTCCACTTTCCTGCCTGCCCCTGATAACCTTTGACTCCCTTATACGTTAAAAATGTCTAACTCAGGCTTGAATATATTCAATTATGCAGCTTCCACTGCTCTCTCGGGTGGAGAATTCCAAAGATTAACAACCATTTGAGAGAAGAAATTATTCTTCATTTATCTTAGATGGGAGACCCCTTATCTTGAAATTGCATTCTCAGTTCTAGATTCCCCCATGAGGAGAAACATCCTCTCAGATTCTATCCTCTCAAGCCCCCCCAGAATTGTATATTTCAAAAAGATCATCTCTCATTCTTCTAAACTCCAACGAGTCTAGGCCCAACGTTCAAACCTTCTAGTTGGAAGTTTATGAATTCAAGTCCCAGTAGTGAGAATGGGGTAAAATTTAACAAGGTGCATTTTTGGGCATGGTTTCATGATTTGCCATTACCCCATACCCTGTCCCATTGGGGCAAGAAGCTTGCAAACCTGCTGTCTACATATCTAAATGATTTCAGCTCACAGACCAGAACGGAACCTGCTGTTGACTGGTTCCATGCTGAAAAGCCTACCAGTGTGAGTGGCTATCACATGTTTCAGCTAGCAGTTAAATGCAGCCTGCCCTTCTTAAAGGGAAGTTGCATTCATTGTTTGGAAGAAGCTGCATACTTTGAGCTGATTTTTACACTGGGGTCAGTGGTTCCACCCCCTCAAATAAAAGACAAGGGCAAGCCCACTCCCATTTGGACAGCTTATCCTGTAACTATTAAGTAGCCAATAGCTCTTTAACTGGCTGGATGGGGGTGTCCATCCTAACCAAGAGGAAGTCCTGCCTCAGAGAACTGTCAGTAGATCAGGGGTCTAGCAGCTCTCATGTCCCAGCTGTACCAACTGCAGCAAAGTCAAAAGGAAGGTGCTGAGGCTGGGATGTAATGCTCCAGTTGCTATAAAACAGTACATTATCTGGCTTATCCTTAAGCATTGCCACAGCAGGTTCGCTAATTCGTAGGGTGAAAAATCCAGCTTGGTAAAGCCTTGTTACACCTGCCTATTAAGATCTGTTAACAATGATTTAAACTCTTTGGGAGTGTTGAGTTGTGTGTTCCTGATTTGTACAGCAAGAGGAGAATTGTACAACACGTACTTTAATGCTGAAAGGCATTCTGTTTGTTCAATTTTCTGTTGGTTGATTTTGGTCTTTCAACACTTGAAACCCAAATGCTTTGCATCTTGCTTCTACATGTTTCATATAAACACACACCACTAAAATGTTCAGAAAAAATAGACATTATTTATAGTCAATAGAACAGGAAAAACATCTGGATTGAATTAGATCCCCATGATGATGGAAAATAAAATGCAATTATAAATACCTCATGTTATTTTTTTCCCGATGGAAGTTGCATTTCTAGCATGTATGTTGCAGCTTTCATTTCTCCATGCTGGCTTGGAAAATTAGATTGATAGAGCTTGAAGCCAAGCATCACCTAAGATCAAGATGAGATTTTTAAAATCTGAATCAGTCCATCTGAATTGATTTGATCTGTTTGGTTGCATTTCCTCACTGAGTCCTATTTGTGTTTATTTGGCTGTGTCTCTGTAAGGGGTTCAAAGATCTATTTGGCCCATGTTCAGATCTGTTACCGTGTATTTTCCAATGATGCTTAATTCCTGTCTATTTGGATTTTTTCTTTAAAAATGGGGCCCAGTTCCATTTCTAGTTGGATGAGTTTCTGAATGAGCTCCATTCAAGCCTACTGTATTCAAATATATTTGACTTTATCCCATATGGGCTCTGTTCTGATTCAAATGACCCATTGAGGTAAACATTGTTTCAAGACATTGAGAACAGATGCATTGGCACTAACCTAATGTTGCAATGCCACAGAGAGTACAGAGGGGTAAGGAAATGTGAGATCCCCCTAGAATCGCCATCAAATCTAATTCTGAGACCCACAATTGAAATTATTCAGTCATGGTAGGTTACTTCTTTCTCACCCAAAACATTTGGGCAACAGGTTTCTAAGAGCTACCACTGGACAGCATGATTTAACAGAACTTCCAGAAACAACAGGGATACTTTCTACTTTCATAAAGAGTAGATTTTGTCCGGCAAAGAAGTTTTACTGCAGCCTTTAAAGAAATACTATAAGAAAGACTTGCATTTATATAGTGCCTTTCATGACCACAGGACATCCCAAAGCACTTTACAGCCAATTAAGTACTTTAGTGGTGTAGTCACTATTACAATGGAGAGAACACAGCAGCCAATTTTCACACAGCAAGCTCCCACAAACAGCAATATGATAGTGACCAGATAATCTGTTTTTAATTATGTTGATTGAGGGATAAATATTGGCCAAGACACTATTGATAACACCCCTGTTCGTCAAAATAGTGCCACGGGAACTTTTATGTCTCCCTGAGTGGGCAGACAAGACTCGGCTTTAGGTCTCATCCAAAAGAGGGCACTTTCAACAGTACCGGAGACAACACCAGAGTTACAACAAGAAAAAATGTATTTGCATAGTGCCTTTTAACAGAGGAAAATACTCCAAGGCCCAAAAATGTTTGTTTTTAAATCAGAAAATAATGCAGGTTTCGGCAAGAGGGAACTTTGGCAAAGGCTTGGCTTTGTGAGCAAGGGATGCAGCAGGAGCAAAGGATGCTCTCACTCCTAGCGGCAAAGATGACCATGAGCCCCTCCCATTTACTGTTGGAGGTAAGGGTGGAGGGGACAGGGGTTTAAGGCAATGGTCCGTAATGAAGAAAAGGAGCCGTGAGTTGTTTTAGCTTTCCATGATGATCCTAGAACTGTAAGCAGTTTTGGCAGATGGCATCATAGCACAACAGCGCTTGATGTGCTTCATCCAGAACTGGCAATAGATTGTTGAACCACTTGTGCTTCAGATACACTCAAGTCTGTGCCCCTTAGATTTAAATGGAGCAAAAATGGGGGCCATATCAGGGAAAATGACCAGGCTGGCAGAGGGTATTAAATAGGGACAATGGCATCAAAGGCAATGGTGAAGAAATGAATGATCAGACCTGCAGCTGCAGAAAGTATTCTGACAAATGGAGGGCCAAACACCAGAATGTTGGAGCTTTGAAAGAGCAGTTGCAAGTGACTTGAGGAGTGCTTTCCCCCTCCCCCCCACCCAAGGCAAATGTAGTAGGAAATGGAGTTTGAAGAGGATAGGGGATGTAGATAGTGAGGCATACAAGGAAATGCTTGGAGATGGTCCTGTCTATGTTTGTGATAATGAATGTAGAGAAATGATATGAGATGGCAAGGTTGGGGTGAATATGCATAGACAAATTTATATCAAGGGTCAAATTTAAGAAGAACAGCATAGTAAAATCAGAGGAGCAAAAACAAGAGACACTTGAAACAGTGAACAAGAGAGGATAAAATAGACAGATTAAGCACCAGAAAGTGAGGCAAAGGAATTGACTCACAGAGTAACCAACGGGGTATGTGTGAGCATGCAAGTGAAATACAAGAATAAGATAGAGCTATCTGTACTCACTGATCCACCTCTTCCACCCCATTTAGATTCTTAAGAGAGAAATTTAAACCTCAAAATCGGGTAGGTTTGGATGGGGTGGGAAGTAAAACGGTTAAAAAGAAAAAATAACAAACCCAAAACCAAACTGCCTTGCACCCATTCACTTCTGGTTTTACCAAGGTAGGAAGAACAACACGTATCCTAGTCAGCAACACCCACATCCCATGAATGAATAAAGATGTGTTCCCAGAAATTAGGTAGCTCATTTAAAAACTTTAATAAGGCTGCTCATCTTTAGATTTTTTTCTTCTGTTTTAACTTTAACACTGGCCAGCCAAGTTTCCTGGCTCTCAGGGAACCCCGCAACTGTAGGGAGTTGAAGGCTACTCTGCGGAACAGCTAACCGTTTGTGTCAAGCACCTTTTGTGGGCCAGGAGAAGCTATAGCACCTCATCCATCTCACCAAGAAAATCTCCGCAGCAATCCAACATTCCACAATCTGATGGCCACCATATGCCCCTCACAATCTTCTTCCTTCCTTCCCTGATTTCTTTGGCCCCTTCCATATCCTCCTCCCCTTCTTCCCGATCTCTCCACCTCCCCTCCAACCATCTTGCCATCGCCCCTCCTCCTCCTCCACCCCCCCTCCCCAAACACTCCCCTCTCCAACCCCTCCACAATTGACCCCTTATCTCTCGCTTCCTTTTTTCCACTCACTGGCTATGTCCTAGTTCTGCAAGCCTATATGCCTCTCAATCTGGCTGGCTGTAGAAAAGGGAGTCCAAAAATGATATGCAGGTCCTACCATTAAATTCGTTCTTACGGGATTCCCAACTGCAAAAACTACCATCTTTTTCTATCCCCACCTGCCTATTAATATTGAGTTATTATTGTCCAAGTGGTAAGAATAATGTGAGGCTCCAGCAGCCAGTTAACAGCAGTGTATGAGATCAATGGGGTATAAATGTATCTTGCATGGTGGTGTAAAAGGTCGATTGTGAAACAGCAACTCATTTTGCACTCTGCCTGATTTTGCCTTCAATTGACAGCAGTGGCAAAGAAAATCAGACAGGGTGTGAAATGGACTGGCAATTTCCTATTGCCCGAATTACGCTACCACCCAAGGTTAATTTATATCCTTGTGTCCTCAGATGTCCGAAGAGAAGGATTAATTTTAAGATACTTTTGGTGATCTTATAGTAAGGTTAAGTTATCATAATGGGTTTAAGCACATGTTGATGAAGGCCTCTTAAAATAAAATGTTTACAGAAATTGCTGGAAATACATAGCACGCCAGTCAACATCTGTAAAAAAAAAATCCAGTCAACATTTTAACCCCTCATCATTTACAGCTGTGACAAAGGGTCTACAGCCAGAACTCTGCTTCCAATAATTTCTTTTTTAATTTCATATTTCCAGCATTTGGTGTTAGTTTTTCATTTTTGTTAGCAAAGTTTTTGGAATTTTTAAATTGTAGAGAACATGAAGAAGCTTTATAGACTTTATTCTTGATCCTCAGTAAATGGCATTACTCAGAAAACATTGCCTATCATTGTCACTAATAATTCCATGATTGTCTTTCCTTCATAAAGTACCCTACCCCTCAGTTCTCCCCTCCACTCCTGAAGGTGGCAGTGTAACATCCCTTGGACACAAGCAGCCATGTCTGACCTTGCACAATTTGCCATTCTTCAGGTATGAACATGGATGAAAAGTAGTGAAAAGGCATCCATATGTTGGGGTTATATCTAGTTGCTCTAGTAATAATGTTTAATAAAAGCTAATAGGGACAGAATATCAATTTGCTGCCCAGGCATAAAACTAGTGTTCTGGATTGCTGGCATGTTATAGAGATTTACCAGTTTTCATGGGACACTTTCTGCAATGGTTGACTAATGCACAGTGCCAGTTTTATGCTTGGGCATCAAGTTGCAAATCTACCCTGTGAATTCAGATTTTTCTCAAATTATGGAAATCCATTAATATAATTTGTGAACAGAGCCTTGAAGGCTCTTTCAACAAAAATGGAGAAGCAGCTATGATTTATTCCAATCAATTGCTCTTGACCATTATTGCTTCACTGTACAAAATAGTTAAGGCTCATGTTGCTTGTCAGCCCTGACAAATATAGATATCTGTCAATTATAACAGATGTAAAGTAAATAGTAAAAGAAGCAAAAGTGATATGAGGCGAAACTTTATGCAGTGAGTGGTTAGGGTTTGGAATACACTGCTTGAAAATGTGGTGGAGTCAGGTTCAATTGAAGCATTCATTAGGGGATTAGACTGTTATCTGAAAAGGAAGAATATGCAGGGTTACAGAGAGAAGATGGCAGAATAGTACTAGGTGAGTTGCTCATTTGGGGAGCTGTTGCAGACACGACAGGCCAAATTGCCTCCTTCTGTGCCATAACAATTCTGTGGCCAGAATCTTCCAGAGCCCCTCAGCGGGATCCCCACGGTGGGGCCGGTGAGCCATTGAAACCTCAGTTCACATCAGTGGGACTGGAGGATCCCTTTGGCATGAGGGACTGGAAAATTCCGGCCTGTGATTCTGTGGTATAGAGGAACAAATTCATAGTATTTTTAACCTGTTCTATAACTGCTTTGTCTCTAGTTAAGACTTTTACTGAGGTCTGCATGAGTACATTTATTTTCAGTCTCTCAACTATTTGCTTTTCATTTAAATGTGCTATTCCTGCCTTACTTAACCTTTTGCAAGATTCTCTTATTCATCTTTTCAATAACTATTGACCACTATTAACCACGCAAGAGAAAATGGCCCAGAGCTACAAAGTAGCCCCAAGTAAAAAGTGATTAAAGTGGTTGCTGACTAAAAAGAAAAAAGCTGCATTTCTCAAACACCTTCCATAATCTCAAGATGTTCCATGGGTGTTTTACAGTCAGTAAGTTACTTTAAGTGTACTCTCTGTCAGAGGTCATGTGACAACCAATTTGTGCACAAGCCAAGTCCTACAAGTAGCAATGTGATAAAAGACCAAATAGTATTTTTAGTGATGTTGATTGAGGGATAAATATTGGCAAGAACACTTGGTGAACTCACCTATTATCTCTGGATAATGCCATGAATCTTTTATGTCTACCTGAAAGGACAGGCAGGGCATCTGTTTGCCATCTCATCCAAAAGGTTACACCTCTGACAATGTAGCACTCGCTCAGTACTGCAAAGTGACAGCCAGGATTATGTTCTCAAGCCTCTGAAATGGGGCTTCAATCTATGATCTTCCATCTCAGTTTTGAGATTGCTAGCACTGACTTGAGGCTGACATTGCCTATTCACTACAAAGTCTCTACTCAATAGGAAACTATTCTCGGCCAAGATAATCAAGGGCTGTTAGTGGGCACCATATCCAAGCTCAGCCCTGCCCAATACTGAAATCCAAGGGGGTCACTAGAAAGTAGAACTCCAGAAGAATTTATTTTCTCCCTAGTCCGGGGACAAAAACAACCTCTGTGAACATAAGTCTCAATGAGTACGAGAGATCAAGAGGAAAGGGTGTTGAAAGCAGGTGTGGGAATAGATATCTGATAAAGACTGTAAAAGCTATATGTCTGTTATGTTTCTTCTAGATAAAGGATTAAATGGGAGGTTGTAGGTCTACAAAGGGAACTGTCACTCCTATGAAGACTTGAGGAGGTGCGTTCCTTCTAGCTTTTAACAGGACTTTGCTGCACTCTCATTTCATTGTGACAGTTATGATTTATTACTTTGGATTTAATTGAAAATGCTGTAAATGAGAAACCTTTGAATTGGGATAGTCAGGAGAACAGAGTAATCTTAGGCACGTCTCAAATCAAAGAGGGCAAAAGACCCAGGGGACCGATCTGTTCCCACTGAACTGCAAAATATATGTTAGAAGAGAACATGCAGACCAAAAAAAGGGAAGAAACTCATCAGCATTTACACAGGGTACTTATATCTGGCCCCTCTTATGTTTTTAAGTGGTTAGAGAAATATTACGCTGATAACTTACAAATTAAAAAATAACTAGATATTGGTTTGCTGAGTGGCCGTGGGGCAATTTGGTGCTCATGCGCCACTACAACCTGTGCATTTTTGTCTTCTGAGGAGGTATATTTAATTCAGACTCAGTGGTATGCAAATAATATTATCCTTGATGGTCTTTTGATCAGTTGCAGTGCAGGATCAATTTATTAGATCACAGTCACACTGGTGCATTGCACAGCTTTGATCATATGCTTGCCAGACCCTTCCACAGCTTTAGAAGTCAAAGGGATCAGTAAACCTTTGCCCTGATCTTCAGGTCTCCAGATCGTCGGAGACTGGATGTACCTCCCAAGATGCACTTCAGGAACCTGCAGAAGTCCCAATGCACTGACTCTGTGGGAATTGTTTGGATTTCTGATGGGCAAATCTCCTGCTCCCTAGGACCCTCCAAGAAAGTCTCTGACTTTGAGTTAAGAGTTGGAGACTTCAGACAGTTCTGACAAACTTACCTGGATAGTTACCCAGGAAACGTAAGACAGAAAAATCCTAGTGTAACTTCTGGCTATCTATCCAACTGACACTCTACTACCCTCTCCTGAACCACCAACTTCTCCCCTGATCCCCTGGCAACCCCCCAACTCAACCTGACTAGCCCCACACCCGATTACCCCCCCCCCGCCCCCCGACCTGAATAGCCCCACCATCCGACTCACTCTCTCTGAACGATTCCCCACCACTGACCCAACCTGACTACCCCTCCTGACCCAACCCAACTACCCCCCCATACCCACCTCTCACCCTATCTATTTACTTCACCCACCCTACCCATTTACACACCTACACATTCACCCATTCACTCACACTGAAAAGCTATTTAAATGTCCCAAAACTTTTCAGTATGTTAGTGAACTCATACCAGAATATGACAGTTAGTGCCGTAAAAAGGGAGTATGGAGTATTCCAAAACTACGGGGAAGCAATTTGATGGAACAGCTCCGCAATTCTGAAGATGCTGGGATCAGAAGACCCAGCCTGAAGTGCGGAGCTACGTTGTGGTGCAGAAAAGTAGGAGTGGAGTGGCAATCCAATGGTGATTGCCACGCCTCTGAAGATTCAGGCTTATTCCTTTGAGTGAAGTCCTATTACTGTATAAGCACTTCACAGTGTGGCATCTTGTTGTCAATAGATTTCTCTTATCATCAAGGCTACCTGCCCCCACGTTGATCTGTTTAATATTGTTTTTGCTGTAAGCTTTACCTGTCAAAGTGAAACACTGTTCATGTTGGAAAATAGAAGACTTTTGATTTTGAGTTGTCTGGTTCAGTATGTGCAAATTAGAACTTTCTCCTAACACTATGCCACTTTTCCATTTCCCACATCAACTGTCCCATGAACTTTGAGTGAGATTGCTAAATTAGGGGCAGCTTTCCATTACAGGCTCATGTTTGTTAGAACCGGGATTGAGACTACTCAAGCTTATTCACATGAGTTCCAAACAACCAGCAGACAGAGATGACTTTCTTCCAATCAGGCTGATTGCTTATACTATGGAGAAAATACTGAATCTAGCATCACCGAAATATAAATCAAAATATTCAGCTCAGGCAAAAGCCAATTCTTCACAGTCTGTTTCATCACCGTGTACATGGAAATACTTGACCAGAATTGCATAGAAACTGAACTCTAAAAGTGTTTAACATAGGGATTTGATGATATATTAAGCTTAGGGCAAGAAAGTGGAAGAGCACTCTTTTTGTAAATCCACTTGAGAGTTGAGATTGTTCCTGTAAATTCATTTTTAATGGTTTGTTAGCTTTATGTTTGAAAGAATATGTCAAGGACATTAGATAGCTCTCAGTGAATTAATGCACAAAAATTTAATTGAGTTTAGATGATTTGATTTTTCATTTTACTCACAAGAGGTAAGAGCTGAAGAAGAATTGCTAATGAATGATATTTCCAAGAGTCATCCAAAAGTGTATCTATAAGAATACAACTCAAAAGCATTTCAGTACAATGTGGTACAAATTTGTTTTTATAGCTTTTATCCCCTTTTTTCAATATTCATTTTCATTTTTTAATTTTAATTTTTTATCCACTTTATTTTCATTTTTATTTATTGTTTTCTCCCCACCTTTATCCTATTTCAGTCTTATTTCCCCACCATCGTCCCCTCCCCTACCCCACCCCCACAAGGGCCATCTGTCACTGTTCATGTTGTTCTTTCCAAAGGTGCTTACCTTTGTCCTGCTATTATCACATTCTGCTTTCTGAACTTCATGCCACCATCAACACCTCCTTTAGCTAGTACCACTACCATTACCCCTTTGTTCATAACATCTCTGGCAATCTCTCCTTTGCCCCCACCTATCGCTGGCCTTCTCTCCAGCTTCACCTGCTCCACAACCCCTTAAACAGTACAAATTTCATCACATTTTCACTAATCTTTAGCTCTGAGTCATATGGACTTGAAACATTAACTCTGTTTTTCTCTCCACAGATGCTGGTAGACCTGCTAAGTTTTTCCAGCCTTTTGTTTTAGGTTAGATTTGTTTTATTGAATTTAACCTTGAATCAATATAAATTCCATTTCCAACCATCCTGCCCTCTTAATTGTGATCTTGTTGCTGCCTTCCCATCAATGTAGCATGCTTAAGCAAAATTCTAAATAAGCAACCCACAGATAACCTACAGCTGACTTTGACTGGCATCACCTAACACACCAGCCTCAATCTCCCATTCCACTCTTCCAATCCTTTTTAATAGATTTTAATGGTGCCTCCAGCGCCTTCACAGGCAGAGTTCCAAAGTTGCACAACCCTCAGTGAAACAATTTCTCCTCATCTCTGTCCTAAAAGGGCCACCCCTAGTTTTAAAACAGTGCCCCCTAGTTCTGGACTCACCCACAAGAGGAAACATCCTTTTAATGTCCATCTTGTAAAGGCCATTCAGGATCTTGTAAACTTCAATAAAATCATCCCTCTCTTCTAAACTCCAGTGGAAACAAGCCCAGTCGGTCCAACCTTTCCTCATAAGACGGCCCACTCATTCCAGGTATGAATCTAGTAAACATCCTCTGAACCACGTCCAATGCATTTACATCCTTCCTTAAATAAGGAGACCAAAACTGCACACAATACTCAAGGTGCAGTCTCACCAATGCCCTGTATAACTGAAGCATAACATCCTTATTTTTATGTTCGATTCTTCCCACAATAAAGGATAGTATTCCATTAGCTACCTTAATTACTTGCTATACCTGCATAGTAACTTTTTGTGACTCATGTACTGGATCCCTCTGCACCTGAATTATGCAGCTGTTCTCCATTTAAGTAATACTCTTTTTTTTGTTCTACCTGCCAAAGTGAACAAGTTCACATTTTCCCATATTAAACACCATTTGACAGATCTTTGCCCACTCATATCTATCCATCTGTAACCTCATGTCCTCTTTGCAACATCTTTGTGTCATCTGCAAATTTAGCTACCATGCCTTCACTCCCCTTAGGCAGTAACTCTTCTATAGAAATAATATATGCGCATTCTCATACTGTGTTATCTTTGAATTGACACATGATTGTTGCATGTGACGTAGCTGTCATATACTTCGAAAATCTCTCATTTTAGGTCCCTAAAATTGGGAAGTAATTAAATTAAATTAAATGGGCAAGACTAACTCATCTAAAATCCATTTGCAGAGTTAAAATCAAGCCCAATACTTACCAAATTTACAAATTTGAAAAATAATCATGACATTTCAAGGCTCTAAAATAACTACTCAACACAAGTACTTGGAAAATTATCCCTCCCAACTACACGCTTGGGAAGCAGCATTCCAATGCATGCTGTAAAACAGTTTCCCATTGCCCACTGGTGAATTGCACCTTTGTAAATTAATTTCATGACTACTAACTTGTCGATCGACTACCTAATTACATTCCTGTAAAATACTCAGTTAGTCACACACTTAAGATGTAGCAAGTCATTGCATGCTTGTAAAACACCCATTTGTGAAATTATCACCTCAACTGCACACTTGTGCAACACCTGCTTGCACACTTTTGAAGTAAATCAGTTCATGCTCATTTGTGGCGCATTATTTTGTTGTACTTCTGTGAATGCTCTTCCTCCATTGGACATTTGTGAAATTAACTTTTTTTTGCACACTTGTGCAATAATGCCTTGCCATCACACACTTGTGATCGGATGATGAGAATACTCGGATAAGCCATCTGTGCTTTCTCAAACGTTTGTGTTCATTATTGCAATACAACTTCTCAGTCTAACAAATTGTTCCTCGCAGCAGGCAGTCCACTTTTTTTTTTACAGCTGGTTTCCATTTCCAAACACATTGTTGGGACTTTTGTATTGTATCGTACTACATGCAGAAAAAATAATTTTCTTAATCAGGAAGTTGCATGTTGGAATGGTGAGGAGTCTGTCTTTATTAAGGTTTAAGCAAGACTGCAAAATGCTGGCGCAACCACAAGAAAATCCCACAACCGCAAAAACTTGTTCCTTTTGAAGCTGTGATGAAATGCAAAAGTTGCTGTTTAGCCAGATTGAAGGGTAAAATAAAACATGCTGTCACACCGCACGCTACACAGATGTAGGGTATAAAGCTTCCCCAGTGAATAACAAACCACATTCCCTTGTGGATACAAGCAAACAAGAGCACTATAATTCAAAGAGAATAAACATTCGAACACTTATGGGAGGTAGTGGTGATAACATTTCATACTCACCACCAACGCCCCCGCCCAATATGAGCTTTATAAGAGAAATTAATACCAACATGTTCTTTCATATGTTAAAGTATGAATAGATATCATTTGTTGATCAAACAAGAACGTTCTAAGCAATTAGGCTGATGCGGAAATTTAGTACCTGAGCTGGAAGAAGAGATTTTGAAAATCAAGAATGTTTACGCTGGGTGGAAGAGGCTCAGGTGAATCTTCAGCTTGTTCGCTCGCCGCGTACCCCCGCCCGCGACTTTTTGGCACGTGCTGTCGAGTTCCCCGCACACCTGTTATCCGCTCCCGCTCATCCTCCATTTTCGGGGGGTTTGAACACTGAGCATCCGCCACCCGCTCGTGCTCCCTGATCCTCCACTCACAGCTTCTTCTTTCCCGCTCTATCTTTGGCGTGCTTTTTTCGCCGTTGTGTTTGAATGCTGAGCATCTGCTGCCTGCTCGTGCTCCCTGATCCTCCAATCACAACTTCCTCTTTCCCGCTCTATCTCTCTCGCGTGCTTTTTCCGCCGTTGTGTTTGAATGCTGAGCACCTGCTGCCTGCTCGTGCTCCCTGATCCTCCAATCACAGCTTCACTCCTCTACACCGCCCCCCCCCCCCCCCCCACCCCAACCACCACCACCGCTGTCTTTCTCTCTCTGTCTCGTACTTTGGGGTGAAGTGCTCCTTATTCAGTCGCCTTCACGTATATCTGCTACTCTGTAGTTAAACGCCGTTTTAAATGAGACATATCTATTAATAAAAGATAGAGCTGGCAAACGGACGGCCGCTTCGCCCCGGTAGTGAAAACACAAAGCCTGAAAACAAAAACTGAGAAGAAGATCAATAGTTGGTTGGATCAAGTCAACTGGGATGACGAGGTAGCGAGCTTCCTCTCCATGGCCAAATGCTGAGATTTACACTCCGACTATGAAATGGGAATCAAGAATGCCGCAGTAAGGAAAATGGCCTTGTCGGCGAATCCGCCTTCAGTGAAGATGACATGGGTAATGGGTGAAGATATGACGGGGGACTTCGATGGTGACCAGTGGGGCTTGGTGACAGGCAATTGTCAAAAGTCATTTTCAGGCACGCTGATGATTGAATGTATCTATCAGAACACCTGGACCTGCCTTGTCTTGTGCCAAAATCTCAAAGTCCGAAGTCCCTGCAGTCGTTTTTCTGTGAGAAACGTAGAGATGTGAAGGAACCGAAGAAATTGGGAATGAGCCATAAAGAGGATTCCTGGAATGAACAATTCAAGAGGCTGTTTTGAGACTGGCCTGCAAGAGGTACAAAGAAATTAAAATGAAGTGTCTGGTGACAGTGCTGTTGTCAATTGTGATTTATAATGCTAGCTGTAACCATTGAATTCAATGTTTAACACACTAACCTTTTTCTCTTCATGCCCAGTAGTCCCAATCACTAACCCTAACCCCTAAAACCCTAACCCCAGTCCCTAGCCACTAACCCTAATCCTAATTGATAACCCAAAAACTAATCCCAACCACTAACCCAAGTCCAATTCTAACCACTAGCCTAAATCACGCCCTACAAATGGTGTGATTCAGGACTGTGATGTGTCACCAGTTATTGTGATGCTATTGATGGTGCAGCTCTCTTGCATTGTCATTAGTCTCGCCAAGCAGGGAAAAAAGTTGTCCAAAGGTCCTTGAAACACACATGAAACAAGTTACTTTATTTGTACAGTAAAGGTTACAAAGTAAAGCATGTAGATTGCCATGTGATGTTTTGGCTCCTTTTTTCTTCTCTTCATGCAGTTTTGCTCCCCACTATGGAGGATCTAGAGATGATGTTTACTAGGTGTGCACAACAGAGAATGCTATGGGCTTGCGCTTTATAACTAATAATCAGATTATAAAGATGTGGTGTGAAGTAGACTTTAAAATGTCCTACATGGTCATTTAGACCTTTTGAGATTTTTAAACTTTGTGTTTAGGCTGTTTCACATCAGCCAAGTGCTGACCATCCTATCGAATGGTAACTAACATCAGAAGTTTAACTGACACTTGATGGCATTGAACATAGATTTGCACATCCATGCTTCCCTTTTCCTAGTCAGGCTATAGCCTGGGTTTGCTGACTGTATCAATTTAAGTACATCTGTCTCAAATGGAGATCTGTAGCAAAACAGCACTAGGTGACTTTGTAATGGCAGTGATATTTTTCAGTGCTGTAAAACTGAACAGATTTATATACCAATTTTAGAAAGTCTTGAAGAAAATTAGCAAATTGAAACTTGTACTATGAATTTTATCTGGCACTGCACTTTATTAATAAGAGTATTGAGATTAATTGAAACATGTATTGTTTGCTTTGCCCACTGCTGTGCCTCCTTGGTACCTAGTCTCCTGGGATTTCATTTCTGATGGAATGATGGAAGTTCAATAGCTCGAAATTAGTTAGTGTACCTTTCAAAATCATTTCGCTTTGTACAAAATGTCAAACCTTACACATTGGTAAGGTCTGAACAAATTCCACTTTTAATGTGATGCATATTAAAGCAATACAATTATATTCTGTTAAAGACTGATACAAGTAAATTTGTGTCTGAATTGACAAGAATAGCTTGAAAAACTGCAATTCAGCTCACTTTAACCCTTCACAAGACATTCTTCTTTCCTTGCATTTGTTTTATTCTTTCACGGGATGTAGGTGTCATTGTCTAGGCCAGCATTTATTACCCATCCATAGTTGCTCTTGAACTCCACTCTAAGACTGGAAAATAATGCAATGTTTCATGTGGATATTAAAGATCCCAATGTTGTATTTGAAAATGGGCAGGCAGTTCTCTTGGTGCCCTGGTTGGCATGCCTTCTTCAATCAAACCACTAAATAAAACAAATTAATTGATTATTCAAACTCTGCTATTTCTGTTGACAAAATTAATGCCCTGTTCTCTACATAAGTTTTCATTCTACTCTGAATAAACTTGTTGCCATCTAAAACTCTGCTGCCCGTGTTTTAACTTGCAGCAAGTCCTATTCCCCTATCACCCCTGTGTTCACAGACCTTCATCGGCTCCCAGTCAAGCAACCTCTTGATTTTAAAATTCTTATCTTTGTTTTCAAATCCCTCTATGACCTTGCCCCTCTCTATTCCCATAGGGCCATAACTTCCTCGGAGTCAGTCAGCGTCGGGTTGCCACTTGGTGCCCAATTACTTACTCTAAACTTCTTCTGTGCCTGTCTCGTCCGACTTTCTAATTCAGGCCAGGTGAGATCCAGGCAGCGCAGCTGTCTCCTAGGCTCAGCATTACAGTCCAGATCTGTCGGATTGAAGAAGGACATGCCCCCTTTTTTTTTACAGCACTAGCTGCCATAAACCAGGTAAATTTAAGTAGATTTGGGGTGTGGGGGGGAATCGGAGATTGGGAACTAGGGGGGGTCAGACATCTTCAGACATTGGGGGCGTGGTTGGATATTGGGGGTTGAACCTCAGAGGGGTGGGGGTTGTCAGACATTGGGGGAGGAGTCGGACATTGGGGGTGGGACATCAGGAGGCGTGGGGTTGGGATATTGGGGGGTGGGGGGCGACAGACATTTGGGGGAATCAGACATCGGGGGGTCAGACAACAGGGGGCTGGTGATTTCAGACATCGGGTGGGGGGTTGGAGGGGGGTGGACATTGAGGGGTGTGTGGCATGGGGTGGGAATGGGGGCAACAGACATCAGGATGGTTGGGGGGAGTCGGACATCGGTGGGTATGGGAGGATTTTGGACATCAAGGGGAGGTATCGGACTTCAGGGAAGGTGGGGGAGGATTTCGGTCATCAAAGGGGAATGGGGGGGCCTGACATCTGGGGGTGAGGTTGAAAAGGAAGTCTGGTCTGTTGGGGAGGAAGGTAGGGCCTCAGGGCGGGTGGGGGGAATCGAGTCAGGTCAGTTTGGGGGGGGAATCCCATGGGGAGTCAGTGGGATGGGTGAGGAATAGAGTGCGGGGGTTGGTTGGGGAGTAGGGGGAGACCCCTGGGCAGGGTGGGGGGGCTGGTGTCGAGGGTGTGGGGGGCATCCCCTGTGGGTTCAGGGGTGTGCGGGGAGCCCTGTGGGCGAGGGACCAGTCTGTGCCTTTATAATAGTTAGGCAGAAGTTAAAAAGGGTTTTAATTCTTCTCATTTTTTCTGAGTAACTATTTGTGTAACACAGCCAGAGCCATCGCGATTTAAATCGCATTTTCAGATGGTTCCCCAGAGCAGGGCAATTGCCCAGAGGAAGTTTGCACCTCTGGAAATTTGCCATGCAAACCCTGAGCTTTGAAGTTCCAAGAGGGATTCCCCAGCTTATCTTTGGGGCACCCTCCAAATCCGATGTTGGGGAGCTTGGAAGTTATGACCCAAAATCTCCTCCAACTCCACAACCCGAGGTATCTGTGCTCCTCTAATTCTGGCCTCTTGTGCATTCCCAATCATAATTGCTCCATCATTGGTGGCCGTGTCTTCAGTTGCCTAGTACCAAGCTCTGGAATTCCCTCCCTGCATCTCTTCATCTCGCTTTCTTCATTTAAAATTGTACTTTAAACCTACCTCTTTGAGCAAGCTTTTGGTCATCTGACCTCACTTCTCCTCTGGTTTTCTGTCATACTTTGTTTTATAATGCTCCTTTGGACATTTCATTTCATTAAAGACACTATATAAATATGCATTGTTGTTGTTGCATGAGTTGCCTCATTTAATGGTATATGGAGCACTTAGAGACATTTTGGAGGCATGAGGAGGTACCACATAGATATTAGTCTTTCTTGCTTTCTGTCAAAGCTGAAGGAACATTTCTACTGACGGTTCTTGTTTTTATTCAGGGAACAACTTAATTGACTGTTAGCAACAAAAACAGCAAGTCTGATGAAAGATCACTGACCTGAAACATTGGGGAGGATTTTTCCATCATTGGGCAGGCGCACTGGGCGGACCTAGGAGCAGCCACACAATGGTCGCCGCCTACAATTATGCCCCAACCGTGATTTCACGCCAGCTGGCCAATTAACAGCTAGCCGGCGTGAATTGCATGCTGCAACACTCAGCAATGCCAGGGTGGGAGGAAGGTGAGCGCAGATGTTTGCGCACGCACTTACAGAAAGCTCCCTGAGGCACAGAGCTGCCTCAGGGAGCTGAAGACTTTTCATATTAAAAATAAATATTTAAAAAGTATGGAAAACATGTCCCCTCATGTGACTCTGTCACATGAGCAGGGACATGTTGCAAATGAGTTATGAACACTTTTATTTTATTTTTAATTAACATCAGAAACCTCATCCTGCTCGTGGATGAGGTTTCCTCAAAAATTGAAAGTCCACTTGACCTATTCACCTGCCCGCCAACCATAAGGTTGGACGGGCAGGGAAAAATTCTATTTAAATGACCGATTAATGGGCTTAACAGCCCTCTTAATTGTCAGTGAGTGTGCTGCCGACTCCTGTGCATGCCCGCCAACCCAAATATTGCATGAGTGCATGATGACATCAGGGTGCTCGCCCAACATCGTTGCGCACTATTTCAAGCTTGTGCATATCGGGCATGTGCCCGCACGCCGAGGTGAAAATTCAGCCCATTAACTCTGTCTTACCTGCTGAGTATTTCCAGCACTTCCTGTTTCTAATTAAGTAAAGACTACTACTTCCTTCTGAGGCGCATGTTAAAAATTACATGGTACTGATCATAGAAGAGCAGGAGAGTTTATCCCTCAACCAACATTACTAAAAAGGCAGATCACCTGGCAATTTATCATATTGCTGTTTATGAGACCTTGCTATGTGCAAATTGGCTGCTGTATGTCTTATGTTATGCACGACAAAAGGACTTAATTGACTGTAAAGTGTTTTGGGATATCATGTGGTCAGGAAAGGTGCTATATAAATGCAAGTGCTTTCTTTCTCCACAGATGCTGACTGACCTACCAAGTGTTTGCACAATTTTCTGCTTTTGTTTCAGATTTCCAGCATCTGAAGTTTTTTTTTTGCTTTTAGTTTCCAATGATCTTTGTTGGTCTCCAGTCCACAGCTCTTGCTCCCCTATGTGATGTTGCGTAGCAGTTAGCACACCTATCCAGATAGAATTTCAATTATTGTAAATCAGATACTATGGGCAGAATTTTTGCCTCGTCAAGCGGGCATGTTGGGTGGGCCTGGGAGTGGCCGCACAACAGACCGCCGGCTGCGATCAGGCCCCGACCACGATTTCACACTGGCTGGCCAATTAATGGCCAGCCAGCGTGAAATGTGCACTGATAACCTCTGCTGCCAGGATTGGTGGGGGGGAGGAGAGCGAGCACGGAAGGCAGTGCATGCACGTGGGTGTGCTCAGTGAAAATTCCCTGAAGACACAGAGCTGCCTCAGGGAGTTGAAGATTTTTCATATTAAAAATAAAGTTTTCAAAAAAAGGAAAACATGTCCCCTTATGTGGATCTGACACATGAGCAGGGACATGTTGAAAATGAGTTCTAAAAGTTTTTATTTTATTTTTAATTAACATCGGAAATCTCATCCCGCCCGTTGTGATTCCTCAAAAATCCAAAGGCCGCTTGGCCTATCCGCCTGCCCGCCAACTACAAGGCTAGATGGGTAGGGAAAAATTAAATTAATTAATTAATTGGCTTAACAGCTCTCTTAATTGTTGGTGGGTGCCTCCGGGCGTGCTGCTGACTTCTGTGTGTGTCTGCTGACCGAAATATCGCACATCGCACATATTTCTCTCTCGTTCGGGTCGGGCACGCGCCTGCCCGGTGAGGGAACAATTCTGCCCTGTGGTTTTATTTATATTCTTTTCATTGAATCCTTCAGAGTTTCTTTACTTAATACTTCCCTTACTCGACAATGCCAATTCCTCCCACACCTACCCCCATTCTCAAGACAGAAATGGGTGTGAGAATTGGTACTTTTAGGATGAAGAACTTGTGCAAGCTACTTTTATTATTAATGCTCCCAGTTCATACATTGAAATTTCCCTTTGTCATCTTTGAACTCTGAAGCCGATGTGAAATTTGATGGGGAGACAGTGGCATAGTAGTAATGTCACTGGACTAGTAATCCAGAGCCATAGCAAGCCACTCAGTTTTACGAAACTGCTACAAAGTCTACAAAAAAGAATGAAACTGGACAGACCCAGTATCAACCTAAGCACAGGAAATGACAACGGTAAACCCAGCCCTGTCGACCCTGCAAAGTCCTCCTCATCTGTGGGCTTGTAACAAAATTAGAAGAGTTGTCTCAGAAATTAGTCAAGCAACAGTCTGATGTGCTCATACCCACAGAATCCTACCTTAGAGACAGAGTCCCAGAAACACCATCATCATCCCAGGGTATGTCCTGTCCCACTGGCAAGATAAACCCAGAAGTGGTGGCTGCACAGTCGTATACAGTCGGGAGCTTGTTGCCTTGGGAGTCCTCAACATTGACCTGGGACCCCATGAAGTCTTATGACATCAAGTCAAACATGGACAAGGTTTAAAAGCAAAATGCTGCAGATGCTGGAAATCTGAAACAAAAACAAAAATAGCTGGAAAAACTCAGCAGGTCTGACAGCGTCTGCAGAGAAGAAGACAGTTAACGTTTCGAGTCCGTATGACTCTTCAGCAGATCTAAAGAAAAATAGAAATGAGGTGAAATATAAGCTGTTTGAGGGGGGTGGGACAGGTAGAGCTGGATAGAGGGCCAGTGATAGGTGGAGGCAAAGAAGAGATTGCCAAAGATGTCATAGACAAAATGACAAAGGGGTGTTGACGATGGCGGTATTAGCTAAAGGATGTGCTAATGGTGACAGTAGGGTAGAAAGCAGGACAAGCAAGTGACAGATGGCCCTAGTGGGGGTGGGGTAGGGGGAAGGGATCGTAATAAGCTAAAAGGTGGACACAAAGCAATGGATGGAAATAAATTTTAAAATAATAATAGAAATAGGTGGGAAGAGAAAAATATATTTTAAAAATTATAAAATTTATTGGAAAAAAGGGGGATTGGAAAGGGGGTGGGGATGGAGGAGAGAGTTCATGATCTGAAGTTGTTGAACTCAATGATAAGTCCGGAAGGCTGTAAAGTGCTTAATCAGAAGATGAGGTGCTGTTCCTCCAGTTTGCGTTGAGCTTCACTGGAACATTGCAGCAGGCCAAGGATGGACATGTGGGCATGAGAACAGGATGGTGTGTTGAAATGGCAAGCTACAGGGAGGTCTGGGTCATGCTTGCGGACAGACTGAAGGTGTTCCACAAAGCGGTCACCCAGTCTGCGTTTGGTCTCTCCAATGTAGAGGACACCGCATTGGAAGCAGCAAATGCAGTAGGCTAAATTGAGGGAAGTGCAAGTGAAATACTGCTTCGCTTGAAGGGAGTGTTTGTGCCCTTGGACAATGAGGAGAAGGGAAATAAGGGGGCAGGTGTTGCACCTTCTGCAGTAGCATGGGAAGGTGGCGTAGGAGGGGGTTGAGGTGTAGGGGGTGATGGAAGAGTGGATCAGGGTGTCCCGGAAGGAACGATCCCTATGGAATGCCGCCGGGGGGGGTGAAGGCATGATGTGTTTGGTGGTGGCATCATGCTGGAATTGGTGGAAATGGCGGAGGATGATCCTTTGAATGCGGAGGCTGGTGGGGTAATAAGTGAAGACAAGGGGGACCTTATCATGGTTCTGGGAGGGAGAGGAAGGTGTGAGGGTAGATGCGCGGGAAATGGGCCAGACACAGTTGAGGGCCCCGTCAATCACCGTGGGTGGAAAACCTCGGTTAAGGAAGAAGGAAGATATGTCAGAAGAACTGTTTTGGAAAGTGGAATCATCAGAACAGATACGATAGAGGTGAAGGAACTGAGAGAATGGGATGGAGTCCTTACAAGAAGCAGGGTGTGAGGAGCTGTAGTCGAGGTAGCTGTGGGAGTCGGTAGGCTTGTGATGAATATTGGTGGACAGTCTATCCAGAAATTGAGACAGAGAGGTCAAGGAAGTGAAGGGAAGTGTCAGTGATGGACCATGTGAAAATGATGGAGGGGTGGGATTTAGAAGCAAAATTGATAAATTTTTCCAGGTCCAGACAAGAGCATGAAGCGGCAGCGAAGCTGTCATCGATGTACCGGAGAAAGAGTTGTGGGAGGGGGCCTGAGTAGGACTGGAACAAGGAATGTTCCACATACCCCATAAAGAGACAGGCATAACTGGGGCCCATGCGGGTACCCATAGCCACACCTTTTATTTGGAGGAAGTGAGACGAGTTTAAGGAGGAAGTGAGATGGGTTTAAGGCGAAATTGTCCAGTGAGAGAACAAGCTTAGCCAGACGGAGGAGAGTGGTGGTGTTCGGGCCTCTGTTCGAGGAAAAAGCAGAGAGCCCTCAGACCATCCCGGTGGGGGATTGGACGTCCGTGGTAAAGAGGAGGTGGTTGGGGCCAGGGAACTGGAAATTGTTGATATGATGTAGGGTGCCAGAGGAATCGCGGAAGTAGGTGGGAAGAGACTGGACAAGGGGAGAGAGAATGGAGTCAAGATAGCAAGAAATGAGTTCCATGGAGCAGGAACAGGCTGACACAATCGGTCTGCTGGGACAGTCCTGTTTGTGGATTTTGGGTAGGAGGTAGAAGCGGGCCATTCGAGGTTGAGAGACTGTGAGGTTGGAAGCTGTGGATGGAAGATCTCCAGAGGAGATGAGGTCAGTGACAGTCCTGGAAACAATGGCTTGATATTCAGTGGTGCGTTCATGGTCCAGGGGGAGGTAGGAGGAAGTGTCTGCGAGTTGATGTTCAGCCTCTGCAAGGTAGGGGTCAGTGTGCCAGACAACAACAGCATGGACAAGGGAACCTCCTACTGATTACCAGCTACCGCAGCCCCCTCAGATGCCTTCCACAAGAGTCCACCTCCAGTATTTCGAATTCTCCTTCTGATGTTCTCTCCAGTGGATCGCCACATGCATTCAAACTTCCTTCCACGCGCGCTCTCTCGAATGCTCAGCCATGCCAACAGTACACCACTGCTTCACATGCCCATAGTAAAGAGTTACAGACCTTCAGCTGCTTCCTTGGACCTTATGGCTTTTCGCTTTCAATCTGCTTCATGCAGCTTTCTTCTCTTTTAAGCTTGAATCTTGGAGCCCTCCTCTTTGCTCCTTACTTTCACTTCCACAGAACAGAATCTTTTTTTCCAGTTTCTGTCCTTGTCCTTTGACTAGACTGTTCTCTTGGGACCTTTCCATACTGTCTCACTCCTTGGTCTTAGGACTTTTAGGTACTTTCAGAAATCTACTCTCTCTGCAGTTCCTTCTCCCAGTATCCAGTCTTTCTGAAATCCTAGCTTCAACTTCAGTTTGGAACTGGCTATCTGTCCCTCTGCTGTCCAGTCTCTCTAGCAGTTGCTTCCAACTGAACTCAAAATGTTTTCGGTTTTAGTTTTTTCTGCCTGTGTGTGTGTGTGTGTGTGTGTGTGTTGGGGGAGAGGGTGGGGGGGCTCTGGACCCCTGTTGCAAGGTAACAGCACAGTTTTTTTTCCTATTCCTGTGTTTGTTTTACTCCCCTTCAAGAGTCATAAAAATTTCATTAGAAATGCAGGCATCTTTTAAAGTGAGACTAAAACTCAACTTCAACTTTTCTTAAACCAGAGTCCTAGTGAATCATATAACTAGGGTTGTAGATGGGATATTAAACTAATTAGTTGGGGGGATGGTTTCAATTGAAGAGAAGTTTAAAAAATCAAAAAGAAACGAGAGAGTAATGGTGCAGGGTAGTTAAAAGGCAAACAATAATCAAAGTGTGACAGGAAAGGGCAGAAAATATAAGCAGAAGAATGCAGCAGAAATCAGAACCAGAATGAGCAATAATGGTAAAAATCCAAAACTTAAGGTTCTTTATCTGAATGCACATAGCATTTGTAATAAGATAGGTGAGTTGACAACTCACCTTAGTAGAAATAAATGAATATGACTTGATAGCTATTACAGAGTTGTGGTTGCAGGGTGACCAAGACTGGGAGCTCAATATCCAAGGGTATTCGACATCCCGGAAAAGTAGGCAAAAAGGAAAAGGAGGTGGTGTAGCTTTGTTAATAAAGGAAGGTATCAGTATGGTGGTGAGTAGTGATATAGGTGCAATAGATTGTGGTGTGGAATCAGTTTGGGTGGAAATAAGGAATAGCAAGGGAAAGAAGTCACAGGTGGAAGTTGTCAATAGGCTCCTGAAGAGTTGCCTCACTGTAGGACAAAGTATAAATCAGGATATAATGGAGGCAAGTAAGAAGGGCTCTACAATTGTCACAGGTGATCTTAATCAGCATATTGACTGGACAAATGTGATTGGCAGGGGTAATATGGAAGACGAATTTGTAGAGTGCATCATGGATTGTTTTTTAGAGCAATATGTTGCAGAACCTACCTGGGACCAGACTTTTTTGGATCTAGTAATGTGTAATGAGGTGGGATTAATAGGATATACTGTAGTTAAGGATCCTCTAGAGGGCAGCAATCACAACATGGTAGAATTTCAAATTCAGTTTGAGGGCGAGCAACTGGAGTCTCAAACCAGTGTCCTTAGCTTAAATAAGGGCAATTACAGATGGATGAAGAAAGAGTTGTCTAAAGCGGTCTAGGAAAATAAACTAAGAGGAAGGTCAGTGGATGAGCACTGGCAGACATTTAAGCGGATATTTCATAATGCTCAGCAAAAATTTATCCCAGTCAAAAAGAAGGAATCAATGAGAAAGTTGAACCACCCGTAGTTAACAAAGGTGGTTAAGGAGAGTATCCAAAGAAAAACTAAGACATACAAAGCAGCAAAAACTAGTCGTAGGCCAGAGGTTTGGGAATTTTTTAGGAACCAGCAGCGGATGACTAAAAAGTTAATAAAGCGGGAGAAAATTGATTGCTGAGGTTTTATAAGGCTCTGGTCAGACCACAGAATATTGTGAGCAATTTTGGGCCCCGTACCTCAGGAAGGATGTTCTGGCCCTGGAGAGGGTCTAGAGGAGGTTCACGAGAACGATCCCAGGAATGAAAGGCTTAACGTATGAGGAACGTTTGAGGACTCTGGGTCTATACTCGATGGAGTTTAGAAGGAGGAGGGGGGATTTGATTGAAACTTACAGAATACTGAAAGGCCTGGATAGAGTGGACGTGAGGAAGATGTTTCCATTAGTAGGAGAGAGTAGGACCCAAGGGCACAGCCTCAGAGTAAAGGGAAGATCTTTTAGAACAGAGATGAGGAGAAACTTCTTTAGCCAGACAGTGGTGAATCTATGGAATTCATTGCCACAAAAGGCTGTGGAGGCCAGGTCATTGAATGTATTTAAGACCGAGATAGATAGGTTCTTGATTGGTAAAGGGATCAAAGGTTACGGGGCGAAGACCCGAGAATGGGGTTGAGAAACTTATCAGCCATGATTGAATGGCAGAGCAGACTTGAAGGGCTAAATGGCCTAATTTCTGCTCCTATGTCTTATGGTCTTAAAAGTAAATTGGCAAGAAATATAAAAACAAACAGCAAGAGCTTCTATGGGTATATAAAAAAGAGTAGCTAAAGTGAGTGTGGGACCCTTGGAGGATGCGACTAGAGAATTGATAATGGGGAACAGGGAAATGGCAGATAATTTAAACAAATATTTTGCATCGGTCTTCACAGTAGAGGACACTATAAACATCCCAAAGATGTTAGATAAGCAAGGAGCTAATGGGAGGAACGATCTTGTAACAGTCTCAATCATTAGGGATAAAGTGTTTGACAAACTAATGGGACTAAAGGCAGGCAAGTTGCCAGGACCTGATGGCCTGCAACCAAGGGTTTTAAAGGAAGTGGCTGCAGAGCTAGTGGAGGTATCGATCGAAATATTCCAGAACTCATTGGATTCCAGGAGGGTCCCAGCGGATTGGAAAACCGCTAATGTGATGCCCCTGTTCAAGAAGGGAGGGACACAAAAAGCAGGAAACTATAGGCCAGGCAGCCTAACATCTGTCATTGGGAAAATGCTGGAGTCCATTATTAAGGAAGAGTTAGCAGGACATTTAGAAAAGCTTAACAGAATCAAACAGAGTCAACATGGTTTTGTGAAAGGGAAATCATCTTTGACAAATTTGCTAGAGCTCTTTGAGGATATAACAAGTAGAGTTGATAAAGGGGAACCGATAGATATAGTGTATTTGGATTCCAGAAGGCATTCGATAAGGTGCCACATAAAAGGTGATTGCACAAGATTCACAGTATTGGAGATAATGTATTAGCATGGACTGAGGATTGGTTAACACACAGAAGACAGAGAGTTCGGTTTAATGGGTCTTTTTCAGGTTAGAAAGACGTAACTAGTGGAGTGCCACAAAGATCAGTCCTAGGGCCTCAATTATTTATTATCTATATTAATGACTTGGAGGAGGGGGCAGAGTGTAGCGTATCCAAATTTGCTGATGATACAAAAATAGGTGGGAAGGCATGTTGTGATGAGGACATAGGGAATCTGTAAGGGGATATAGATAGGTTGAGTGAGTGGGCAAAAACTTGGCAGAAGGAGTTTGATGTAGGAAAGTGTGAGGTCATGCATTTTGGTGGGAAGAATCAAAAGGCAGACTATATTTAAATAAAGAGAGACTCCAAAGAAGTGCGGTATAGAGGGATCTGGGTGTTTTTGTGCATGAAACACAAAAAGTTAGCATGCAGGTGTAGCAGTAATTAAGAAGGCAAATGGAATTTTGGCTGTATTGCTAGGGTTGGAGTTTAAAAATAAGGAAGTTTTGTTACAACTGTACATGGTATTGGTGAGGCCGCACCTAGAGTACTGTGTACAGTTTTGGTCCCCATATTTTAGAAAGGATATACTGGCATTGGAGGCAGTTCAAAAGAGATTCCCTAGACTACTTCTTGGGATGAAGGGGTTGACTTATCAAGAATGGCTAAACAGGTTAGGTCTTTATTCGTTAGAGTTTAGAAGAATGAGGGGTGATCTTATTGAAACGTACAAGATTCTGAGGGGGCTTGACAGGGTAGATGTTGAGAAGATGTTTCCACTAGTGGGGGAATCTTGAAATAGGTGACATAATTACAGAATAAGGGAGCACTTATTTAAAACTGAGATGCGAAGGAATTTCTTCTCTCAGAGGGTAGTGAATGTCTGGAGTTGTCTACCCCAGAGAGTTGTGGAGGTTAGATCACTTAAAGTATTTAAAGAGGAGGTAGATAGATTTTTGAAATATCGGGGAGTTGAGGGCTATAAGGAGCTGGCACGAAAGAGGAGTTGAGGCCTGGGGCAGATTAGCCATGATCTTATTGAATGGTGGGGCAGGCTTGAGGGGCCGAATGGCCCACTCCTGGTCCTATTTTTCATGTTCTGTTTAACACACAAATACAGAATTGCAAATCAAACGTTAATATTAAAGCTAAAACTCAAACTTAAAGATATATCTTATTCCTAACACACCCAAATACAAATATAACTTACTTAAACTATCTATATCCTAACAACTGCTACTATGTAGTAGCAACACGAGTAGTATTTGCCACTAATGGATGCTGCCGTCAAGGCAAAAGGATGTTCTGCCTGTCACACAAATGAGTAATATAAGATATGAATTTCAGTACCAGTGTGACACTAGTAAGCTGTACATCCCAAAAGCTGGCGGATTGTATCAAACAGCATTCCCTTCCACTGTTCGCAATGGACAAGGTATGGACTGTACCCAACCAGCACGTGCATGCAAAACTCAAAACACGGGTCGGACTTTTCTGTGCCCACTCATATTGGGCATCATGGCAGGCATGCATGGACAATGTAGCGGGAAGGCCAAAAATCGGTCTCAAGCCATCATGAAACACTGCAATTGTCCGCTCCATCCGGCAATGGCGGGCCGCATTTCCTGCTGCCGGATGTTGGGAACTTCATTGTAATACATCTGCATATAATTATAAGTTCAGCTCATCAGAATAACCCCCCCACCCATGCTGGATCATCCAAGCACATTTATAAGGTGTGCACCTGGTGAGCTGCACTTCAAGGGGAACTCGGGGGTGCATGCATAGTAATGTTGTGCAGCGCTTGTGAGGGTTGTCTGTTGGACCTGAAGTTGAGGCGCCGTACAGTCAGGCGAGAGCACAGGCAAGTTGCTTTTTCCCAGCCGGCTGGCAGTGCAGTGCCGGAGCAAGGGCTGAACTCCCCTTGAGGCGAGATAAGGGGCGGGGCAAGGGCTACACTCCAGTTGAGGCGAGATGGGGGTTGCAAGGGCTGCACTCCGGTTGGTGGTGGTGCACAAGCATGTGCAGGAGTGGGGGGAAAGGGAAGCGGTCACGCATTAGCAAAATTTTGTATAAAATTCCTCCTTAGCTATTCCTCCCTCAGGAGCAGCCACATTGGCCTCTAGCTTATCTGCCCACTAAAGCAGTACAGAGGCATTGATAATACCACCGAATGCTTCAGAACTTTTCACTGCTCAGGCACAGGCTGCAAACTAATGAGCATTTTAGTGGACTGCAGAATAATTGGACACCATCGCACATTGTACAATCTCCTTGCGAAAGCTGGCCATGGAGCAGTTACTGGTGGAGGTGCTCACAGCCCCTTACAATGTCATCATTCAGGTTTGGACCAGTCTCCCCCATGGTTCAAGCTAACAGTGCAGCCTTGCACTGCTGGTTAGGAGACTTTCTGCGCCTGAGCTTAGGGAACAGCATGCAGTCCAGTGGACAAAGCTGCCACCAATCGGTCAGGTGGAATGTGGCGGAGGTGGATGGGGTTTCGGGTAGCCATGCAGCGCACTAAACTCTGGCCATCCAAGTGATGACCAGCACTCTCTGGGATGCGTTAAGGGCCCTTCACACTTAACCAAGAGAGGTTCTTGGAACACCCAAGGTAACCCATGCATTTCCCTCTTTCATCCTGCAGGAGTACATCAGGACCATGGAACTTGGTGACCTAGCTGTATGCCTCATGGCTTACAGAGAGCGGAGGCGAAGGAGAAGAGAGTGATGGAGGTGTCTGGCTGGGCAGAGGGAAGAACAGTACCCTCAGGAAGATGGGGCGGCTGGAGCCCCTGCACATACCACTGAAGAACCACAGCGAGCCATTGCTGGTCAGCACCTAGCTAGACCCAGGCGCTTGTCATTCCTGCAGATGACCAAGAACCAGCTGAGGCCTGCACATGCTTGGGCAGCTGGTTGGTCACATCTGCCACCTGCTGCAGGATTTGGCGTCACAAGGGCATTGAGGGCATCCACTGCCAGTGGTCGTGAAAGTAACCGCGGTGCTAAATTTTTATGCCAATGGTTCCTTTCAGGGCTCCACAGGTAACCTCCATGGGATATCACAAGCTTCCACACACAAATGCATCCATGAGATCACAGATGCTATCTTCACAAAGGCACACAACTTTGTGCATTTCGCCTAGGATTGGGAAAGCCAGGATGCAAAAGTGCTGGGATTTGCCCAGATCTTAGGTTTTTCACAGGTGCAGGGTGCCATCAACTGTACTCACGTGGCACTCAGATCCCTATGGCACTCAGGGTCAACTACGTCAACTGCAAGGGCTTCCAACTGCCGAATGTTCAGCTGGTGTGCGGCCACCAAATACGCGTCCTGCAGGTCCGCACACGGTCCCCAGGGAGTATCCACGACTTCTACATTCTCAGTAGGTCTCAGATCCCTGATGTCTTCCAGAGCCCATGGATAAGGGCTACCCACAGAGGATGTGGCTAATGACACCCGTGAGGCAGCCTCAGAGTGCAGCAGAGAGAAGGAACAACGAGACTCATGCTGCAACTCGCACCTTGCTGGAGCAAACCTGGAGAATGTTGAAAATGAGGTTGCGGTGCCTGGACCGGTCTGGTGCAGACCTGCAATACAATCCACAGAAGATGCCACGCATCATTGTCACCTACTGTGCCCTTTGCCACCTGGCATTGCAATGGGGTGAGGAGCTGGCTGATGAAGAGATGGAGAAGCTGGAAATCTCCTCCATTGAGGAGGATGAGGTTGAGGAGATCCTCGAAGGCAAGGGTGACAGCGATGAGGCAGGTGCACTCGGGAGGCCTTCATAGCTGCTGGATTCGTGGACGATGATGACAACATGCGGTGAGGACACACCATAGATCTTCACATAGCCTCTCTGAATGTCTGACTCCTGTCTGGCTGAGGACAGCTCACTTGCATTCTGTGATCAGGGTCATATCATGGAGATGCAGCCATGAAACTTTAAATGCACCTGACCCAGATGCCCAAGAGATGGCGGGCCAGCCACACCTCAAAGGTGCTGAGAACACACGGGCAGAATGATGGAACTCTATGACACCCGCCCACGATATCCTGGCAGCAATGACAAGCATCATCGAGGTGCAGGCATCACTAATGTGTCCAATGAGTGTGATGGAATAATCCCCACTTGCCTGGAGGAGTGCAGCTCCCACAACGCTCAAGAAGCTTGAAACTGTCCAGAACAAAGCAGCCCGCTTGATTGGTACCATTTCCACAAACATTCACTCCCTCCACCACCAACGCACAGTAGAAGTGTGTACCATCTACAAGATGCACTGCAGGAATTCACCAAGGCTCCTTCGATAGCACCTTCCAGACCCACAACCACTACCATCTAGAAGGACAAGGGCAGCAGATACATGGGAACACCACCACCTGGAAGTTCCCCTCCAAGTCACTCACCATCCTGACTTGGAAATATGTCACTGGGTCACAATCCTGGAACCCCATTCCTCACAGCACTGTAGATGTACCTACACCACATGGACTGCAGCGGTTCAAGAAAGCAGCTCACCTTCTCAAGGGCAACCAAGGATGGGCAATAAATGCTGGCCTAGCCAGCAAAGCCCAAATCTCATGAGTGAATAAAAAAAAGCTGGATCATCACTTTGGACCAAAGGTTACACATTGCACAGGGAAGAGGCCCTGGACTGAGACACCCGCCTTTATCTTGTGTAGGAACCAAGGCTTCATATTTGAGTGACACAAACACTGCTGATCATAACAAGGAGCCACAGGCAGGATATATTCTTGGGAGTTTATTTACAATAGTGAGCATTAAGTACAAATGATTATCACCCATGCCCAGGCTGTGCAATTACATTTTCTTAACCTTCTTAACCCTACCGCTACGTCTTGGTGCTCCCCAGACATCCACAGCAGAGGTGGAGGCAACCTACTGACTGCTATGCCCTGTCTATGATGGCCTTGACAAGCATCCTCTGGAAGGCCGAGACCTGGAGGGCCCCGGCCAACTTTCGGAGTCCTGCTACATGGCAGTGGCATCCTCCTTGACCTGTGGAGCTAGAGCTGCTGGGGTGAAGGAAGAGGAAATTTGGTTAGGCTGGATGCTGCAAGAGTGACCTGGGTGGATGGCCCGGGATGTGCACCTACTGCTCCTCCCTGTGGGTGCCTGAGCACCACTGGCCGACTCCTTGAGGAGAAGGGGAAGCTGGAGTGATATCAAGCTACCCTGCACCCCTCTTACGTTGACACTGTTGGAGGCCAACTCTGGCATCAGTGATGGAGTTCAGCCCATGCAGCAGTGCAGGATAGATGTCCTGGACCAAGGTCTCCATTGCGGATGCCATCCTACCAGTGTTGACCTTGGTGCATTGGCATTCCAGCAGTATCAGCTCGGACTGCAGGCAGACCTTGAAGGTGTGCCTTGAAATCTGAGGAGTACAATGGACACACCTTCCTGGTATTCCTGAGCTTGTCTTTGCAGCTCCAGCAACTGAGGGATGACTGAGTTCAGAGGCTCATCAATCCTTACCGCCGCCTGATGTGGATCAGACAGTGCAATGTGCTCACCAGATTGTGATACCGAGGCTAGTCTAAAGCTAGGTCCCACCGAGGTTTGTGTCTGCACTTGTGGAGGGTTTGAGCACTGTGTTGGGTCTTCAATTGGGATTTCAGCAGATTGCTCTTCTGAGCTTTCTTCGGGGCTTGAGTTAAGGACCTGGATCGTGGACTCCCTCGGCTGTTCCCAGATGTGCCTGCAAAAGCAAGGAGAAATAATTAGTGCATGGAAGTGGCCTGTGAAACAGGACACATCAGTCACAGCATGGTTGTCTGATGGATGTTGTATTGCTGGATCCTTACTTGGTAGAGCACCGCCGACCTCACCTCAGCATAATAATGGTCCAGATCTTCGTGGGCCAGCTGGATGTTTCAATGTTCAAAGTCTGTTAGCAACTTGATGTTGGGCATTCCTCCACCAGCCTGCAACCTCACCCTCTTGTTGTATGCCAGCTTGTCCTGCATGAATACAGATGAAGAGAATGTAAGCAGGATGCTTACCAGGCCAGATGATAAGTATGCCTGTTATGTGTGGGTAGTGATTGGTCTCATGGATGGGATGAGGACAATGAAGGTGCATATGAGAGAGTGAATGGTGATGCCCCTCTGCACTGGCAGTGATTGAGATCCCTGTCAATGTGTGATGAGTTTTTGAGTGTGTGAATTGAGAGTGATGAGAGGAGTGACTTACCCTGATCGAATGGAGGAGATCATTTGTCCTCTTGCGGCACTGGGTGTCTGTCCTCTTTTGCAAGGCATTCACGCTGACCACCACCACCACCACCACCTACAAAGCCAGATTGGTGATGGTACCATAAGACCATAAGACATAGGAGCAGAAATTAGGCCATTCAGCCCATCGAGTCTGCTCCACCATTCAATCATGGCTGATAAGTTTCTCAACCCCATTCTTCCACCTTCTCCTCATAACCTTTGATCCCCTTACCTATCAAGAACCTATCTATCTCGGTCTTAAATGCACTCAATGACCTGGCCTCGACAGCCTTCTGTGGCAATGAATTCCATAGATTCACCACTCTCTGGCTAAAGAAGTTTCTCCTCAACTCTGTTCTAAGAGGTCTGCCCTTTACTCTGAGGCTGTGCCCTCGGGTCCTACTCACTCCTACTAATGGAAAAATCTTCCCCACGTCCACTCTATCCAGGCCTTTCAGTATTCTGTAAGTTTCAATCAGATCCCCCCTCATCCTTCTAAACTCCATCGAGTATAGACCCAGAGTCCTTAAACGTTCCTCATATGTTAAGCCTTTCATTCCTGGGATCGTTCTCGTGAACCTCCTCTGGACCCTCTCCACAGCCAGAACATCATTCCTGAGATATGGGGCCCAAAATTGCTCACAATATTCTAAATGTGGTCTGACCAGAGCCTTATAAAGCCTCAGCACCACATCCTTGCTTTTATATTCTAGTCCTCCCAAAATAAATGCCAACATTGCATTTGCCTTCCTAAATACCGACTCAACCTGCAAGTTAACCTTAAGGGAATCCTGGACTAGGACTCCCAAGTCCCTTTGCACTCCAGATTTCTGAATTCTCTCCCCATTTAGAAAATAGTCTATGCCTCCATTCTTCCTACCAAAGTGCATGACCTCACACTTCCCCCCATTGTATTCCATCTGCCACTTCTTTGCCCATTCTCCTAACCTGTCCAAATCCTTCTGCAGCCTCCCCGCCTCCTCAATACTACTTGTCCCTCCACCTATCTTTGTATCATCTGCAAACTTAGCCAGGATGCCCTCAGTTCCTTCATCCAGATCATTAATGTATAAAGTGAAAAGTTGTGGTTCCAACACTGACTCCTGCGGAACTCCACTAGTCACTGGCTGCCATCCTGAGAAGGACCCCCTTATCCCCAATCTCTGCCTCCTGCCAGACAGCCAATCTTCTATCCATGCTAGTACCTCACCTCTAACACCATGGGCTCTTATCTTACTGAGCAGCCTCCTGCGCGGCACCTTGTCAAAGGCCTTCTGGAAGTCCAAGTAGATAACATCCATTGGCTCTCCTTTGTCTAACCTACTCATTACCTCCTCAAAGAATTCTAACAGATTTGTCAGGCATAACCTCCCCTCGATGAAACCATGCTGACTTTGCCCTATTTTAACCATGCACTTCCAAGTATTCTGAAATCTCATCCTTAATAATGGACTCTAAAATCTTACCAACGACCAAGGTCAGGCTAATCGGCCTGTAATTTCCCGTCTTTTGTCTCACTCTCTTCTTAAACAGGGGGTTATATTAGCGATTTTCCAGTCCTCTGGGACCCTCCCTGACTCCAGTGATTCCTGAAAGATCACCACTAACGCCTCCACTATCTCTTCAACTATCTCCTTCAGAACTCTGGGGTGTAATCTATCTGGTCCAGGTGATTTATCCACCTTCAGACCTTTCAGGTTTCCTAGCACCTTCTCCCTGATGATGGCCTCCATACTCACCTCTGCCCCCCGACTCTCTTGCCACATGAGGTCTCACCTGGGGAGGGGATGGCGTAGTGGTTTTGTTACCGGACTAATAATCCAGGGACCCAAGATAATGCTCTGGGGACCTGGGTTCAAATCCCACCACAGCAGATAGTGGAATTTGAATTCAATAAAAATCTGGAATTAAAAGCCGTGACTATGGACAATTGTTGCAAAAACCCATTTGGTTCACCAATCTCCTTCAGGGAAGGAAATCTGTCGTCTGGCCTACACATGACTCCAGACCCACAGCAATGTTGGTTGACTCTTAACTGTCCTCTAAAAAGCCACTCAGTTGTAACAAAAAAAGGAACGAAACCAGAAGGACTACCTGGCATCAACCTAGCCAATGGAAATTACAACAACCATCGCAGTCCTGTTGACCCTGCAAAGTCCTCCTTACTAATATCTGGGGGCTAGTGCTGAAATTGGGAGAGCTGTCTCACAGACTAGTCAAGCAACAGCCTGACAGTCATCCTCATGGAATCATACTTGACAGATAATGTCTCATACACAACCTGTGTCCTACCCCACTGGCAGGACAGGCCCAGCAGAGGTGGCGGCACAGTGGTATACAGTCAGGAGTCCTCAATATCGACTCCAGACCCCATTAAGTCTCATGGCATCAGGTCAAATATGGGTAAGGAAACCTCGGGCTGATTACCACATATTGCCCCCTCTCAGCTGATGAATCAGTGCTTCTCCATGCTGAACGCCAATTGGAGGGAGCATTGTGGATGGCAAGGTTGCGGGATTTCAATGTCCATCACCAAGAGTGGCTTGGCAGCACCACGACTGACCGGTCGGGCTGAGTCCTAAGTAACATAGCTGCTAGACTGGGTCTGCGGCAGGTGGTGAGAGAACCAACAAGAGGGAAAAACATACGTGACCTTATCCTCATCAACCTGCCTGCCACAGATGCAACTGTCCATGACAATATTGTAAGGAATGACCACCGCACAGTCATCGTGGAGACGAATTCTCGCCTTCACACTAAGGATACCCTCCATCGTGTTGTGTGGCATTACCACCAAGCTAAATGGAATAGATTTTGAATAAATCTTGCAACTCAAGACTGGGCATCCATGGGACATTGTGGGCCATCAACAGCAGCAGAATTGTACTCGAACACAATCTGTAACCTCATGGCCTGACATATATCCCAGTCTACCATTACCATCAACACATGGGATCAACCCTGGTTCAATGAAGAGTGCAGGAGGGCATGCCTGGAGCAACACCAGACATACCTAAAAATGAGGTGTCAGCCTGGTGAAGCTATAACACAGGACTATTTGCATGCATTTGCTACAATCTTCAGCCAGAAGTGCCGAGTGCATGATCCACCTTGGCCTTCTCCAGAGGTCCCCAGAATCCACCGGATATCAAAAAACAGTTGAAGGCACTGGATATTGCAAAGGCTATGGGCTCTGACAACATTCTGGAAATAGTACTGAAGACTTGTGCTCCAGAACTTGCCGCAAACCTAGCCAAGATATTCCAGTACAGCTACAACACTGGCATCTACTCATTATGTGGAAAATTGCCCAAGTATGTCCTGTACACAAAAAGTAGGACAAATCCAACCTGGCCAATTACCGCCCAATCAGTCTACTCTCGATCATCAGTAAAGTGATGGAAGGGGTCATCAACAGTGCTTTCAAGCTGCACTTGCTTAGCAATAACCTGCTCACTGACACCCAGTTTGGGTTCTGCCAGGGCCACTCAGCTCCTGACCTCATTACAACCTTGATTTAAACATGGATAAAAAGGTGACATTATTTAAATGGAGAGAAACTTCAAAATGCTTCAGTGTAGAGGGATCTGGGTGTCCTCATGCGTTAATCGCTGAAAGCTAGTATGCAGGTACAGCAGGTAATAAGGAAGGCAAATGGAATTTTGGCACTTATTGCTAAAGGAATAAGGTATAAAAATAGGGAAGTGTTGTTGTAACTGTACAAGGCGTTCGTGAGACTGCACTTGGAGTACTGTGCACAGTTTTGCTCCCCTTACTTGAGGAAGGATATAGTTGCATCAGAGGCGGTTCGCTAGATTGATTCCAGAGATGCAGGGCTTGTCTTATGAAGAGAGATTGAGCAGTTTAGGCCTATACCTTAGAGTTTAGAAGGATGACAGGAGATTAATTGAGGTATATAAGATGCTAAACGAGGTAGACAAAATAGATGTGGAGCGGATGTTTCCCCTTGTGGGGCATTTGAGAAAGAGAGGCCATAGTTTTAGGCTATGGGGTGGTAGATTTAAATCAGAGATGAGGAGGAATTGCTTTTCTCAAAGGGTCACTACCTCAGAGTGCAGTGTATGCCGGGATGCAGAATAAATTTAAGGAGGAGATAGACAGATTTTTAATTAGTAACGGGTTGAAAGGTTATGGGGAGAGGTTGGGAAATTGGAGTTGCGGCCGAAATGAGATCAACCATGATCATATTGAATGGCATGGCAGGCTCGTGTGGCTGAATTGCCTACTCCTGCTCCTAGTTCTTATGTTCTTATGTTATGTTCTTATCAAGGAGCCCCAGCAAAACTGGAGTCAATGGGAATCAGGGGAAAAACTCTCCACTGGTTGGAGTCATACTTAGCACAAAGGAAGGTGGTTATGGTTGTTGGAGGTCAGTCATCTCAGTTGCAGAACATCACTGCAGGAATTCCTCAGGGTAGTGTCCTATGCCCAACGATCTTCAGCTGCTTCATCAATGACCTTCCTTCCATAGTAAGGTCAGAAGTGGGGATGTTCATTGATGATTGCACAATGTTCAGCACCATTTGTGACACCTCAGATACTGAGGCAGTCCATGTCCAAATGCAGCAAGACCTGGACAACATCCAGGCTTGGGCTGACAAGTGGCAAGTAACATTCATGCCATGCAAGTGCCAGGCAATGACCATCTCCAACAAGAGAGAATCCAATCATCACCCCTTGATGTTCAATGGCATTGCCATCACTGAAGCCCCCACCATCAACATCCTGGATGAGCCATTGACCAGAAACGGAACTGGACTAGCCAGGGCAGGTCAGAGGCTATGAATCATGTGGCGAGTGATTCACCTCCTAGCTCCGCAAAGCCTGCCCGCTATCTACAAGGCACAAGTCAGGAGTGTGATGGAATATTCCCCACCTGCCTGGATGAGTGCAGCTCCCACGATACTCAAGAAGCTTATCACTGTCCAGGACAAAGCAGCCCATTTGATTGGCACCACATCCACAAACATTCACTCCCTCCATCACCGACGCACAGTAGCAGCAATGTGTTCCATCTACAAGATGCATTGCAAGAGTTGACCAAGGCTCTTTCGACAGCACCTTCCAAACCCATGACCACTACCATCTAAAAGGACAAGGACAGCAGATAGATGGGAACACCACCACCTGGAAGTTCCCCTCCAAGCCACTCACCATCCTGATTTGGAAATATATCACCGTTCCTTCGTGGTCACTGGGTCAAAATCCTGGAACGCCTTTCCTGACAGCATTGTGGGTGTACCTAGACCATATGGACTGCAGCAGTTCAAGAAGTCAGCTCACCACCACCATCTCAAGAGCAACTAGGGATGGGCAAAAAATGCTCGCCCAGCCTGTGAAGCCCACATCCCATGGATGAATTTAAAAAATGTACAGTTGTAGCAAGACTGCCCTTTTATACTCCATCCCTCTTGCAATAAAATCTGCCTTCATAATTACTTACTGTACCTGCATGCTAATGTGTTATGATTAATGTACAAGGACACCCAGATCCCTCTGTATTGCACATTCTGCAGTCTCTCTCTATTTAAATAATATTCAGCTTTTCTATTCCTCTTGCCAAATTTTCCCACATTATAGTCTATCTGCCAATTTTTTCCCACTGATGTAACTTACCTATATCCCCTTGCAGACTCTATCCTCCTCACAACTTGCTTTCTTACCTATCTTTGTATCATCAGCAAATTTGGCTACAATACCATCAGCCCCTTCATCCAAGTCATTAATATAGATCGTAAATAGTTGAGGGACCAGCACTGATTGCTGCAGCACTCCACCAGTTACAGTTTGCCATAATGAAAATGACCCATTTACCCCGACTGTCTGTTTCCTGTTAGTTGGCTAGTCCTCAATCGATGCTAATATATCACTTCCTACACCATTAGCTCTTATCTTCTGCAGTAACTTTTTATGTGGTACCTTATCAAATGCCTTTTGGAAATCCAAATATACTACATCTACTGGTTCCCCTTTGTCGACCATACTTGTTACAACCTCAAGGAACTCAAATAAATGTGTCAAACATGATTTCCCCTTCACAAGAACGTATTGATTCTGCCTGATTGTGTTATGGTTTTCTAAATGACCCACTGCTCCCTCTTTAGTAATGAATTCTAGCATTTTCCCAAAGACAGATGTTAGATCAACTGGTCTAAAGTTTCCTGCTTTCAGTCTCCCTCTCTTGAACAAAGGTGTTACAGCAGTGGTTTTCCAATCCAGCAAGACCTTTCCAGAATCTAGGGAATTTCGGAAGATTACAACCAATGCATCCACTATCTCTGCAGCCACTTCCTTTAAGACACTAGGATGTAGGCTATCAGGTTCAGGGGACTTGTCAGCCTTTAGTCCCATTAATTTGCTTAGCACTTTTTCTCTAGTGATTGTGTTTATTTTAAGTTCCGCCCTTTTCCCCCTGCTTTTCAACTATTCCTGGTATGCTTTTTGTGTCTTCTACAGGGAAGACAGATACAAGATAAATGTTCGAAGTCTCTGCCATTTCCTTGTTTCCCATTATTAATTCCCCACTCTCACTCTCTAAGCGATGAACGTTCACTTTAGATACTCTCTTCCTTTAGTACACACTTATAGAAGCTTTTAGTGTCTGTTTTTATATTTCTTGCTAGTTTTCTCTCATACTCCAAATTTTACCCCTATTTTCTTTTGGTCATCCTTTGTTGGTTTCTAATATTTTCCAAATCTACTGAGCTAATATTTGCAACATTGTATATGTTTTCATTCAATTTGATACTATCCTTAACTTCCCTAGTTAGCACAGATGATGCATCTTTCTCGTAGAGTCTTCTTTCTCAATGGATCATACCTTTGTTGAGTTATGAAATATCTCCTTAAATATCTGCCACTGCTTCTCTACCGCCTTAGTTTTTATCTTATTTTTCCATTCCACTTTAGCCAACTCTATCTACATAGCCTTGTAATTGCCTTTATTTAAGTCTAAGACACTAGTTTCAAACCCAAATTTCTTACCTTCAAACTGAATGTGAAATTCCATCAGGTTATTATCACTCTTACCTGGAAGATCCTTTACTGTGAGGTCATTAATTAATCCCATCACATTCCACATAACCAGGCCTTTAATAACCTGTTCCCTGGTTGGTTCCAGAATATATTGGTTTTAAGAAACTGTTCCAAATGCACTTTATGAATTCTTCCTTCAGGTTACTTTTGCCAATTTGTTTTGACCAATCTATATGAAAATTAAAATTTTCCAATGTTATTGCAATGCCTTTTTTTTTTACCAGCCCCAATTATTTCTTGGATTTATTCTATGTCCCATAGTATAGCTACTACAAACTATACCCACCAGTGACTTATTTCCTTTCCTATTTCTTATCTTGACCCAAACTGATTCTACATTTTGATCTCTGAACCAAGATCATTTCTCACTTTTGACCTCATCTTTTATTGACAGAATCATCCTATCTCCTTTTCCTTTCTTCCTGTACTTCTGAAATGCCAAATACACTTGAATATTTGGGTATATAATCCCAGGGAGTAATCTTGGAAACTTCACCAACTAGTGTCATTATTCAGTGCTGCTTCTGAATTTTTAAAATAAATCCTTCAAATGTTAAACTTTTGTCTTTGTCTTCAAATTCTTTCATAGCCTTGTCCTTCCATAACCTTGTAACCTCCTACAACACCCTCAAATCTCCATTCCTCTTGCTCATCCATATTTCTTCTGCTTGTCCTGAGGTGCCTGTGCCTTCAGATGCCCAGATCCAATGCTTCATAAATTCCTCTCTCTTCCTCCCTCTGTTCTATTAAAACTCACCTCTTCACGAAGTTGCTGGACACCCTCCTTCTTCAGAATGGGATTCCTGAGGCATCTGTGGGATGTTCTAAGACATTAAAGGCATTTTATAAATACAATTCATTGCTGTTGACTAGCAATAATTTCGATTTATTCTGTTATATAAAATATCACCCTGTGCTTGCTGGGCACTATGTAACACTATGCTCTGACTCTGAGTTTGCATATTCCTGCAGGGAATTTCTTATGTGGATGAAAGATTTATGTAGCAATCCTAATGGAAGCTTCTAACCAAAAAAACTTTTTTCTTTGTTCATTTTAAATTTCATTATCTGGAAAGAATATCTATAAAATATTTATGAGATTAATATTTCCTGTTTTTCTTTGCCAGGGCAAGCTGAATAAGGAGATCTAAGCAACTTGTTAAATGTTACAGTTCATTTTTTTTAGCATGCCAGTTCTTGCCAACTCATGGGACCAGTATTTAATTGTCCAGCTGGCCTGAGAGCTTTCACTTTGTGATATCAGTTTAAAATGGGGGATGTTTAGAATCACATTTGGTATAAGAGTTTGATTCAAGTCACTGATTTCTCACTGCTTCAATATAAAACCACTGCACTTCCTTTGGTTTGTTAATCGAGACTGCCCATGGCATGATCTAGATCACTGCAGGGGCCAATAGTGATGTGTGGGTTATGCTGAACCTTGTTCTGTGCACCACATGCTATGTTCTGAAGACTTTGGTACAGTGCAGCTGCCACAATAAATCATGTTGTTTTAAACACAAGAAATTAAGTGTAAAATTAGCACAGAAAATGCTGGAAATGCACAGTAGATTGGTCAGTCAGGAGCGGTAAAAGAAGAAACAATGTTTTAACTGTGTTGATTGATTAGTTAATGGGGTCCTCAGAAGAACAACTCTAGCAGAACCGGTATGGCAGTTCTCCATTGCCCACATTGTGTTAGATAGTGCATAGTAGCCATGTGGCTGGATAGTAATCTACAGGCTTGGATTAATGATCTGGAGACACAAAAGCAAAATACTGGATTCTGGAGATGCTTGAATTCCGAAATAAAAAAAATGCTGGAAATATTCAGCGGGTCTGGCAGTATCTGTTGAGAAAAATATAGCTAATATTTCTGGTCAGGTCAGAAAAAAGGCACAGACTGGATACAGCAAAGGCTGTGGGCCTTGACAACATTCCAGTTGTGGTGCTGAAGACTTGTGCTCCAGATACAGGTGTGCCCTGTCCACAAAAAGCAGAACAAACTCAATCCAGCCGATTACAGACCCATTAGTCTACTCTCAATCATCAACAAATTGATGATAGGAGGTGTCATTGACAGAGCTATCAAGTGCTAATTACTCAGCAACAACCTGCTCACTGAAGCTCAGTTGGGGTTCCACAAGGGCCACTAAGCTCCAAACTTCATTACAGCCTTGGTCCAAACAAAAGAACTGAATTCCAGAGGTTGGTAGAGTGATTGACCTTGACATTAAGGAAGCAGTTGATCAAATGTGGCATCAGGCATTCTAGCAAAATTGAATTCAAGGACGATCAAGAGGAAAACTCTCCACTGGTTGGAGTCATACATTGCAAGAAGGATGATGGTTGTTGTTGTTGGAGGCCAATCATCTCAGCCCCAGGACATGACTGTAGGAGTTCCTCAGGGTAGTGTCTGAGGCCCACTCATCTTCAACTGCTTCGTCAATGACCTTGCCTCCAACATAAAGTCAGGAGTGGGTATGTTCTCTGGCTATTGCACAGTGTTCAGCACCATTCACAAATTCTCAGAAACTGAATCAGTCTGTTCCTTCATGCAGCCAAACCTGAATAACATTCAAGCTTGGGCAGAGAAGTGGAAAGTAACATTTGTGCCAAACAAGTTCTAGGCAATGATCATCTCCAACAAGAGAGAATCTAACCATCTTCCTTTGACATTGCTAAATCCACTACCATCAATATCCTGGGGGGTCACCATTGGCCAGAAACTGAACTGGACCAGCTATATTTGTGGCTACAAGAGCAAGTAAGAGGCTGGGAATTCTGCAGCAGGCAACAAGCCTACAGCCCTCCACCACCCACCCCCCTCCCCATAATAATCCCCTAACCCCCTAAAGGTTGTCCATCATCTACAAGGGACAAGTCAGTAATATGATGGAATACTCTCAACTTGCCTGCCTGTGCGCAGCTCCAACAATGCTCAAGAAGCTTGACACCATCAAAGCAGCCCACTTGAAGGCCACCCTACCCACCAGCTTAAACATTCACTCCATTAACCACTGACACTGAGTGGCAACAGTGTGGACCACCTACAAGTAGCACTGGAGTAACTTGTCAAGGCTCCTTCAACAGCATCTTCCAAACTCATGACCTCTACCACCTAGAAGGATGGGGCAGCAGATAAATTGGAACACCACTATCTGCAAGTTTCCCTCTAAGCCATACACCATCCTGATTTGAACTATATCACCTTTCCTTCACTGACATTGGGTCAAAATCCTGGAACTTCCTCCTTAACAGTGCTGTGGTGTGTACCTACACCACTTGGATTGTAGTAGTTCAAGAAGGCGGCTCACCACCACCTTCTCAAGGGCAATTTTTATTGTGTTCATTTTAGGGGATGTGGGTGTCACTGGTTAGGCCAGCATTTATTGCCCATCCCTAATTGCCCTTGAGAAGTTGATGGTGCACTGCCTTTTGGAACCGCTGCTGTCCCTGTGGTGTAGGTACAACCACAGTGTTGTAAGAGTAGTTCCAGGATTTCCACCCAGCGACAGCGAAGGAATGGCAACATATTTCCAAGTCAGGATGGTGAATGACTTGGAGGGGAACTTCCAGGTAGTGGTGTTCCCATATATCTACTGCCCTTGTCCTCCTAGATTTTAGTGGTCATGGGTTTCGAAGGTGCTGCCTAAGGAGCCTTGCTGAGTTTCTGCAGTGCATCTTGTAGGTGGTACTGCTACTGTTTATCAGTGGTGGAGGGAGTGAATGTTTGTGGAAGAGGTGCTAATCAAGCATGCTGCTTTGTCCTGGATGGTGTCAAGTTTCTTGTTGTTGGAGCTGCACTCATCCAGCCAAGTGGAGAGTATTCCATCACACTCCTGACTTGTGCCTTGTAGATGCTGGACAAGCTTTGGGGAGTCAGGAGGTGAGTTACTCATCACAGGATTCCTGGCCGGAATTTTCCGTGCTCGCCGGCGTCAGGCATGTTCGACGGCATGAGCGGATGATATAGGGGCTCACGGGTAGATCTCTATCGACCAGATCGGCCATATGTGAGTGGCTTTTCAACAGCTGCAGGGTAAGGCCTTGCTTGGGGAAGGGAAGAAGTGGCCTCAGGCAAGGAAAGGGGCTGCAGGATGAGAGCTGTACTGGGTAAGGAAGGTATCCCAGGGTGTGTATGGGGACACATGTTGATCTGTGCAAATGGCCTCAAGATGGTGAAGGCTGATGAGGCAGTCTCCAGAGAAGATAAGGCCAGATGGGCAGGTGAGGGTTTGTGTGTGAGAAATGGGTAGTGACGTGCCATGAGGTGGCAGTGAGCAAGATGCCAGTGAATGTGTGATGGGCTTGAGAGTGTGAATTTAGAGTGATGAGATGGGTGCTATACCCTGGCTACATGAATGAGATCATTCACCCTCTTTCTGCATTGGATAACCAACCTCTTCCGTGCAACATTAGCACTGATGACCACTGCCTTTGTCTACCAAGCCAGAGTGGTAAAGTAGCTGCCCCTCCTGTGACCAGAGTGGGGGTAGAGGACATCATGGCAGGCCTCCACAGCATTCAAAAGGCACTCGAGGGCTGCAGTCTTCTTCCCTTTCAGGGCCATGTCTTCTTTGCTACAGTCCTGGGCTGGAAGCATTGAGCGTGGCTGTACTTTAAATGTGATCCCTGGCATGATGAAGCAGCAAGGTGATGGTGTAGCAGGCGAATGAGAGCCCACTCGCCATGGAAAAGGCGATGTTTCCCAGGAATGCATAATTTATGGGACAGGCTTGGGACGATACGGTATGAAAACCCACCATCACCGCCAGCGGGTAATGCCCGCTACCATACAGTGCAAATCTGGAATGATTCCGCCCCGAGCCTCTGACCTGCTCTTGTAGCCACAGTAGTTACCTAGTCCAGTTCAGTTGTGGGTCAATGGTAACCCCCAGGAAGTTGACGGCGGGGGATTCAGCGATGGTAATTCCATTGAATGTCAAGGGACGATGGTTAGATTCTCTCTTGTTGGAGATTGCCATTGCCTGGCACTTGTGTGGCATGAATGTTACTTGCCGCCAGTCAGCCCAAGCCTGGATATTGTCCAAGTCTTGCTGCATTTGGACATGGACTGCTTCATTATCTGAGGAGTTGCGAATCGTGCTGAACATTGTGCAATCATTAGCGAGCACCCCCACCTCTGACCTTACGATGGAAGGAAGGTACTTGATGAAGCAGCTGAAGATGGTTGGGCCGAGGACACTACCCTGAGGAACACCTGCAGTGATGTTCTGGAATTGAGATGACTGACCTCCAACAACTACAACCATCTTCCTTTGTGCTAGGTATGACTCCAACCAGCGGAGAGATTTCTCCCTGATTCCCATTGACTCCAGTTTTGCTAGGGCTCCTTGATGTCAAGGGCAGTCACTCTCACTTCACTTCTGGAGTCCAGCTCTTTTGTCCATGTTTGAACCAAGGCTGTAACGAGGTCAGAAGCTGAGTGACCCTGGCAGAACACAAACTGAGCGTCAGTGAAGAGGTTATTGCTATGAAAGTGCCACTTGATAGCACTGTTGGTGACCCCGTTCATCACTTGACTGATGTTCGAGAGTAGACTGATGGGGGCGGTAATATTGTCAGGACCCATAGCCTTTGTAGTATCCAGTGCTTTCAGTTGTTACTTGATATCACGTGGAGTAAATCAAATTGCCTGAAGGCTGGCCTCTGTGATGTTGGAGACCTCCGGAGGAAGCCAAAATGGATCAGCCCTTATCTTTTGCACTGATGTGCTGGGCCCCTCCATCTTTGAGGATGGGGATATTTGTGGAGCCTCCTCCTCCAGTGAGTTGTTTAATTGTCCACCACCATTCATGACTGAATGTGGTAGGACTGCAGAGCTTTGATCTGACCCGTTGGTTGTGGAATCGCTTAGACTGCCTGTCACTTGCTGTTTATATTGTTTGACATGCAAGTAGTCCTGTGGTGTAGCTTCACAAGGCTGATAGCTCATTTTTAGGCATGCTTGGTGCTGCTTCTAGCATACCCTCCCACACTCATCATTGAACCATGGTTGATCCCCTGGCTTGATGGTAATGGTGGATTGTAGGATATGCTGGGCCATTAGGTTATAGATTGGGGTTGAGTATAATTCTGCTGCTGCTGATGGCCCACAATGCCTTATGGATGCCCAGTCTTGAGTTGCTAGATCGATTCAAAATCTATCCCATTTAGCACGGTGGTAGTGTCACACAACACAATGAAGGGTTTTCCACAATGTGAAGATGATACTTCGTCTCCACAAGGACTGTGCGGTGGTCATTCCTACCAATATTGTCATGGACAGATGCATCTGCGGCAGGCAGGTTGGTGAGGATGTGGGTGTACCTACACCACATGGACTGCAGCAGTTCAAGAAGGCAGCTCATCACCACCTTCTCAAGGGCAACTAGGGATGGGCAATAAATACTGACCTAGCCAGCAAAGCCCACATCTCGTGAATGAATAAAAAAAAGTATGTTTTCCTTTGTTGGTTCCCTCAGCACCTCCCGCTGACTCAGTTTCGTTGCTATGTCCTTTAGAATTCGGCCAGCTGAAATTGTGATGTTCCTACCAAACCACTCTTGGTGATGGACAATGAAATCCCCCACAGAGTACATTATGCCCTTGCCACCCTCAGTGCTTCCTCCAAGATTAAGGAGCACTGATTCATCAGCTGAGGTGCAGGGGAAAGAGGTTAGGGAGTGGTACATGGTAATCAACAGGAGGTTTCCTTGTCCATGTTTGACCTGATGCCATGAGAATTCATGGAGTCCGCCACCTCTGCTGAGGGTATAGGACATACCCAGGAATAGTGATGGTGGTGTCTGGGATATGATTCCATGAATATGACTATGTCAGGCTGTTGCTTGACTAGTCTGTGAGACAAGCCCCCAGATGTTAGTAAGGAGGACTTTGCAGTGTTGACAGGGCTGGATTTGCCATTGTTGTTCCTGAGGCCTAGGTCGATGCTGGGTGGTTTGTCTGGCTTCATTCCTTTTTAATTGCTTTCTAGTGGTTTGATATAACTGAGTGGCTTGCTTGGGACAGCAGATTTCCTTCCCGAAAGCAAATTCAAAACCAGATGTGTTTTTACGACAATCGACAATGGCTTCATCGTCATCATTGGACTTTTAATTCCACATTTTTATTGGTTTCAAATTCTACATCTGCCGTGGTGAATCCTATAATTCCCAGTGGCACTCACATACCAAGATCAACTTAAAAAAATGAGCAAGAGCTGAATTCCAGAGGTGACGTGAGATTGACTGCCTTTCACATCAAGGCTGTATTTGACTGACGGTGGTATCAAGGGGGAGAAGGTGGCATAATGGTGATGTCACTGGACAAGTAATCCAGAGGCCTGGGCTGTTCCAGGGACATGGGTTGAAATCCCACCATGGCAGCTGGCAGAATTTGAATTCAATTAATAATCTGGAATTTAAAGCAAGTCATCAGCAAAGGTGACCATGAGACCATTGTTTATTGTCGCAAAAATCCATTAGGTTCACTAATGTCGTTTAGGGAGGGAAATCTGTTGTCCTTATGTGGTCTAGCTTCAGACCCACAGTAATGGGGTTGACTTTTGACTGCCCTCTGAAATAGTGTGGCAAGCCACTTAGTTCAAGGGCAATTAGAGATGGGCAACAAAAACTGACCTTGCCAGCGGCGCCCACATCTTATGAAAAATTAAGGTGCTTTCATAAAATTGAAGTCAGTGGGAATCAGGAAGAAAGCTCTTTACTGGCTAGAGTCATACTGAGGACAAAGGAAAATGGTTGTAATTGTTGGGAGGGGCCAAGCATCTCAGCCCCAGAATATTTTTTTTTAAACTTTAGTTAATTTTATTGTGAATGTGTACTCCAAAAAACACAAAGGATGCAGCTTAGAACTGGATGACTTGGCCCTGCTGGAGTTCGTCAAGGCAGTGTCCTAGCACTGATCATCTAGCTGCTCCATCAATGATGTTCCCTCTATTACAAGCTCAGAAGTGGGGATGTTTGCGAATCATGTAGAGTGTGCAATTCCTTTAGTAACTCCTCAGATACTGAAGCAGTCCATGTCTATATGCAGCATGGACAACATTCAGGCTTGTACTGATAACTGGCAAGTAACATTCATGCCACACAAGTGCCACATAATTATTATCTCCAATAAGAAAGAGTCTAACCATCTTCCCTTGAATCTCAGTGGGATTACAATCACTGAATCCCCAACTATTAACATCCCAGTCTCATTGACCGGAAAGTTAAATGGACTATTTACTTAAATACTGAGGCTACAAGTGCAGGTCAGAGGATGGAATTTTTGTGGCAAGTAACTTGCCTCCTGATTCTCTAAAGCCTTTCCACCATCTACAAACCACAAGTCTGAATGTGAGTGAATAATGTCCACTCACCTGGATCCGTGCAGTTCCAACAACAATTAAGAAACTCGACACCATCCAGGACAAACCAGTCGCTTGCCTGGCACCCTATCCACACCTCAAGCAAACACTCCCACCACCACTGGTGCAGTTTACCTGCAGTATGCATAATCTACAAGGTGGACTGCAATAACTCACCAAGGCTTCTTCAAAATCACCTTCCAAACCTGAGACCTCTACAAACTAGACGGACAAGTGCAGCAGGCACATGGGAACACCCTCACCTGCAAGTTCTCCTTCAAGTAATACACCATCCTGACCTGGAATTATGTCATCATTCATTCATCATTACTGGGTCAAAATTCTGAAACTCCCTCCCTAACAACACTGTTGGTGCATCAATACCACACTGACTGTGATGGTTCAATAAGGAAGCTCACTGCAACTTTCCCAAAGGCAATAAATGCTGGGCTTGCCAATGATATCCAAATCCCATGAACAAATAACAAAGAATTAACCACCTGTGGCCTCTTTCAGGTGAGTCAATCAATTGAGGAACAATTAGGAATAGTTTTTGTGCTGTTGGTCTCAGATTAAGACCTGTCCAAACATATACCAGGTAGGGCCCTTCCAGTCAATTGATTAAGGGCCCCACTTGTAGCAATAAATATAACTTGTTTTTTCCTTTATCAGGAGCTGACTGATGTGTTGTGTAATTCCAATATTTCCTGTTGTTGTTTTAGATTTACAGAAGCTTTATAATCCCCTTGCATTTCTAAGTTGCCTGTGAATGTTTTTATCAACTAACTTATGTTACTTCAATAGAATAAATAGGGAAATCCTGGAGGAACAGCATAAACAGTTTGTAGAGCCAACAATCAGGAGTGCTCCTGTGGAAATGGAATATAACATGGGAAGATGTGAACTTGTCCATTTTGACAGCAAGAATAGAAAAGCAATATATTATTTGAATGGAGAGAGATTGCAGAAAAATCTACAGTACAGAGGGATCTGGATGTCCTAGTACAGGAATCATAAAAAGTTGGTATGCAGGAGCAGCAAGTGATTCAGAAGGCAAGTGAAATGTTGGTGTTTAAGGCAAGGGGAGTTGAGTATAAAAGTCGAGAAGTGTTGCTGCAGCTGTAGAGGGCCTTGGTTAGCCTACATCTGGATTACTGTGTACAGCTTTTGTCTCGCTACTTAAGGGATATAACTGCATTAGCAGTTCAGATGAGGTTAACTCAACTAATTCCTGGGGTGAAGCAGTTATCTTTTGAGGGAAGGTTGAACAGGTTGCACCCATACCCATTGGAGTTTAGAAAAATGAGAGGTGATCTTATTAAAACTGTAAGATCCTTAGGGCACTTGACAGGATGGATGCTGAGAGGATGTTTCCTCTTGTGGGGGAGTCTACAAACTAGGGGACACAGTTTAAAAATTAGGGATCTCCTACTTAAAACCAAGATGAGGAGAAATTTTTCTCTCAGAGGGTTGTTAATCTCTTCCCAGCCTTCCCAGCAGCGGCGGCTGGGTCATTGAATATACTCAAGGCTGAGTTAGATATTTTTTGATCGACAAGGGGGTCAAGGGTGATAGGGGATGGACAGGAAAGTGAAGTTGAGGCCACAACAGACCAGCCATGATCTTATCGAGTGGTGGAGAAGGCTCAAGGGGCTGAATGGCCTACTGCTGCTCTTAATTCTTGTGTGTCACTTAGAAACATAGAAAATCGGAGCAGGAGTAGGTCATTCGGCCCTTTGAGCCTGCTCTACCATTCTACGTGATCATGGCTGACTTTCTGTCTCAACGCCATACTCCCATGCTCTTTTCATACCGCTTGATGCCTTCTTTGGAGTCCAGAAAACTATCTATTTCCTCCCTAAATATATTCAGTGATTTGCCCTCCACAGCTTCCTGTAGTAGAGAATTCCATAGGTTCACTAACCTCTGAGTGAAGAAGTTTCTCCTCATCTCAGTCCTAAATGGTCTACCCCATTTCCTGAGACTGTAACCTCTTGTTCTAGACACCCCAGCTAGAGGAAATATCATCCCTGTATCCAGTCTGTCCATCCCTGTCAAAATGATATATGTTTCAATGAGATCTCCTCTCATTCTTCTAAACTCCAGTGGTCTAGTCGGCCCAATCTCTCCTCATACGACAAACCTGTCATCCCAGGAATCAGTCTGGTGAACCTTTGCTACGCTCCCTCTATGGCAAGTATATCTTTTCTTAGGTAAGGGGACCAAAACTGCACACAATACTCCAGGTGTGGTCTCACCAAGACCCGATACAGCTGCAGTAAAACATCCTTGCTCCAGTACTCAAGTCCTCTTGCAATGAAGACCAACATATCATTTGCCTTCTTAATGGCTTGCTGCACCTGCATGCTTGCTTTCAGTGATTGGTGTACAAGGACACCCAGGTCCCTTCGTACATCAACATTTCCCAATCTATCACCATTTAAATAATACTTTGCCATTCTGTTTTTCCTACTCTCTTCATCGCTCACATTCCCACCAAGTTTCATGTCATCAGCAAACTTGGAAACATTACATTTGGTTCCCTCATCCAACTCATTGATATATATTGTGAATAGCTGGGGCCCAAGCACTGATCCTGGTACCCCACTAGTCACCGTCTGCCACTCCGAAAAGACCCATTTATTCTTATTCTCTGTTTCTTGTCTGCTAACTAATTCTCAATCCATGCCAATACATTACTCCCAATCCTTTGTGCTTTAATTTTACACACTAACTTCTTATGTGGGTGTTATGATCCCAGCTGAGGTTACTCCTGGACAAGCCTGATCCCAGAGTGGAACCCAGCTTGATAGATCCTAACTTTTATTTGTTTGTTTAGATACCTGGAGAGAGGCTATTGAACAGAGGTACAGGGGTCAGCTGATGAACTTTTAACAAAAGAATAAAACATTTATTCAACAAGGTGAACTATTTTACGATACTCCTTCACCCACAGCTATACCTTTACAGATGTATACAAATTTGTAAGGATAACACAAGTTACAAAAGTTATCTTACACTCTACTGTACACAGTAAGTACCCAGTCCATGTAAACCTATGGCATCCTGTGGTCAGACACATTACACTCTGAAACCAAGCGACAGGAGCTACATCAAACAAATGCTATGGATCTCTTCTTAGCTCCCCCCAGATGCTTGTCACACCACTAGCCAACTAGTCTCACTGAATTCCATCCTTCACTCAAGGGTTTCCAATCTCCACTCTCGATGACCTTACCTTGGAATCTTCTCCCAAGCTGACACTTTCGCTCAGATGCCTTCCGCAAGAGTTCACCCCCAGGGTTTTGAACTTTCCTTCTGATGTTCCTTTTCTCTGGATCATCACGTGCATTCAAGCTGTTTTCCATGCACTGTTTTTCTGTCTCAGCTGTCAACAGTACACTGCTGCTTCACATGCCCATACAAAGAGTTACAGACATTCAGCTGTCTCTTTGGGCCCTCTTGCCTCTTGCAAGTTGTTCTCGCTTTAAATCTGCTTTTTGCAGTTTTTGTCTCTAAATCTGAGAAACATTTTTCTCTGCCCCTCACTCTTAACTTCACTTAACAGGATCTTTCCCAGATTCCTGTCCTTCCTTTGACTAGAAGGTCTATTTGGACTTTCTCTTCTTCCATTCCCCTGGATTTTTGGGGTTCTTCTTTAGCTTAGGACTGACTATCTGTCCCCTTTTCTCCAGTCTCTCCTGGAAGCAACTTTCAGAACCATCTGCACTCAAACAGCTTCTAAAACAACTGCTGTTTCTCTTCTTTTGTATGTGTCTGTGGAAAAGACCTGCCTCCCCGGCCCCCCTGTTGCTCGACAACAGCACTGTTTTTCTACTCTTGTGTATTTACCTTTACCTTATAGCAGTCGTAAACTCCTCATTAGAAATGTAAGCACCTTTCTAAAGCGAGCCTAAAACTCCATTTGACCTTTTTTAACACACAGGTACAAAAATACAGATCAAACTTAAACTTTAAGGCTAAAACTCATTCCTAACACCCATAAATATCAACATAGCTTACTTAAACTATCTCTATTTCCTAACAGTGGGACTTTACCAAAAGCTTTCTAAAAATCCAATACACTACATCCACTGGTTCTCCCTTATCTATTCTGCTAGTGACATCCTCAAAACACTACAGTAGGTTTGTCAAACATGATTTGCCTTTCACAAATTCATGTTGACTTTGTCTAACCCTGTTAATATTTTCTCAGTGTCCTGTTAGCACATCCTTTATAATAGCCTCTAGTATTTTCCCTACTATTGATGATAGGTTAACTGGTCTATAATTTGACATTTTCTCCCTCCCTCCTTTTTTAAATGGTAAGGTTACATTTGTCACCCTCCAACCTGCTGGGACTGTTGCAAAATCTACAGAATTTTGAAAGATGACAACCAATGCATCCACTATTTCCATGGCCACCTCCTTTAGTAGCCTGGAATTTTGTGTCTTCTGCAAAATTCTATACCATTATTTATAAAGCATTTCTTAGGCCATTCAAGAGGGATGTGTAAGGGAATGTGGTAGTTCTAGGGGACAGTATAGTCGGGGCGAGAGATACAATACACTGCAGTTGCAACCAGGAGTTCCAAAGATTGTGTTGGCCAACTGGTGCCAGGGTTAAGGACCTCTCCTGACAATTACAGAAAACTTCACATGGAAGAGGAAGGATCCAGCTGCCGTGTCCAGGTAGGAACCAGCGACATAGGTAGAGCTAGGAATGAGGTTCAAATGAGAGAGTTTGAGGTGCTAGCATAAAATCATTGTTCTATCAGGACGCGTGGGAACCCAGAGGGAATCGTGTCCCTTCAATTTCACGCTCCCCCACGCACTGCCTAAAAATCCACCAGTGGGGAGCGTAAAATACTGGCCAATATTTTAAAATTGTGAGAGATTGAGAATTAGTCATTTAGTAGTACAGAACTTAAGTATTGCTGAAAAAAGAGACATTTTTTGTCTTGCACTCATCAGGACAATTCACAAGAAAATACCAATGTCAGGGGAAACAACATATTTATACTGTATGAGAAGAGAGTGCTAATTGGTTGGCAAGTGGACTGTGAATGGTAGAGGCGTTGCCATGGACAATGCACCAGTTGATGGTGACTGGCAGTTAACAGCCAAGTATTGTTTGAAATTTAAACCAGGCAGCTTGACTCTGATTGGTCAAGACATTGCCCTGGTGAATGAATCAGCAAATGGCTGTCACTTATTTTGTTTAGCTGAAACAGGTGCAATGTGTGTACATGTTCTTTCTGTCTGCAAAGACCAGGGCCCTGTGTACTAATATATGTAGCTTCAAGAACACACAAATGTGCTGCACTGCGAGCCTGACTGACAATCTTAACCTGGTTGTCAGCATGATTCTTAGCACACTGAAGATTATTTAGGAAATGTTGTCCAAACGTGGAATCATATCTAATGTTGGACATTGTGGGTGGAATCGTCCCAGATTTGCACTAAGTGCGATAGTGGGCGGGATAAAGAATGTTTTACCGACCAGCCACAATAGCAGCTTTTCGCGCCTTATTGTCCCAATGTCGCCACATTAATCAAGCATTCCTGGGAAACACGCCATTTCAAATCACCCACCACACCGTCACCTCGCTGCCTCCTCATGCTGGGCAGCATGTATAAAGTGCAGCCACGTGCACACCTCTCAGTGCTTTCAGCTCAGGACTGCTGCAAAGAAGACATTATCATGCAAGGCAAGAAGACTGCAGTCTGCTGATTCAGTGATGTGTCCCTGAAATACCCATTGGATGCTGTGGAAGTCTACCTGATATCCACTACCCCTGTTCTGGCTGCAGGAGGGACGGGAAACAAAGCAGCAGGTTAGCTTGTGGGGGGTGGAAAAGAAAGGAGAGCCCAGGAGAGGCTATTAAAGTCTCCAGAACACAAAATAGGAGAGAGTATTTGGAAAGGGCTAGGAATCTAACTTCAAGTACATCAATGAGAAAGGGGATGGGAAATACAGGACTGAAGGTGTTGTATCTGAATGCACGCAGTATACGAAATAAGGTAAACGAGCTTGTGGCGCAGATTGAAATTGGCAGGTATGATGTGGTGGGCATCGCGGAGACATGGCTGCAAGGGGATCAGGACTGGGAACTAAATATCCAAGGATATACATCCTATCGAAAAGATAGGCAGGTTGGCAGAGGGGGTGGGGTTGCTTTTTTAGTAAGAAATGAAGTTAAATCGATAGCAAGAAATGACGTAGGGTCAGATGATGTAGAATCTGTGTGAGTAGAGTTGAGGAACCGCAAAGGTAAAAAATCCATAATGGAAGTTATGGACAGGCCTCCGAACAGTAGTCAGGATGTGAGGCACAAGATACATCAGGAGATAGAAAAGGCGTGTAAGAAAGGCAAGGTTACAGTAATCATGGGGGATTTCAATATGCAGGTAGACTGGGAAAAACAGGTTGGTAGTGGATCCCAATAAAAGGAATTTGTGGAATGTCTACGAGATGGCTTTTTGGAGCAGCTTGTGGTGGAGCCCACTAGGGAACAGGCAATTCTAGATTTAGTGATGTGTAATGAGGCAGATTTGATAAGGGAGCTTAAAGTGAAGGAGCCCTTCGGAGGAAGTGACCATAATATGATAGAATTTACCCTGCAATTTGAGAGTAAAAAGCTGGAATCAGATGTAACGGTATTACAGTTGAATAAAGGCAATTACAGAGGCATGAGGGAGGAGCTGGCCAGAATTGACTGGGAGATGAGCCTAGCAGGAAAGACAGTGGAACAGCAATGGTAGGGGTTTCTGGGAGACACAGCAAAAATTCATTCCTATGAAGAAGAAGCATACTAAAGGGAGGACGAGGCAACAATAGCTGACAAGGGAAGTCAGGGACAGCATAAAAGCTAAAGAGAAAGCATACAATGCGGCAAAGAGCAGTGGGAAACCAGGGGGTTGGGAAGCCTACAAAGACCAACAGAGGACAACTAAAAAAGAAATATGGAGGGAGAAGATTAAATATGAGGTAAACTATCCAGTAATATACAAGAAGATGGCAAGAGGTATTTTAGATATATAAAGGATAAGAGAGAGAGGCAAAAGTGGACATTGGGCCGCTGGAAAATGACGCTGGAGAAGTAGTAGTGGGGAACAAAGAAACGGCAGAGGAACTGAATAGGTACTTTGCATCAGTCTTCATGGTGGAAGACATGAGTAACATCCCCAAAGTTCAAGAGAGTCGGGGGGGCAGAGGTGAGTATGGTGGCCATTACCAAGGAGAAGGTGCTAGGAAAACTGAAAGGTCTGAAGGTGGATAAATCACCTGGACCAGATGGATTACACCCCAGAGTTCTGAAGGAGATAGCTGAAGAGATAGTGGAGGCGTTAGTGGTGATCTTTCAGGAATCACTGGAGTCAGGGAGGGTCCCAGAGAACTGGAAAATCGCTAATGTAACCCCCCTGTTTAAGAAAGGAGTGAGGCAAAAGATGGGAAATTACAGGCCAATTAGCCTGACCTTGGTTGTTGGTAAAATTTTAGAGTCCGTTATTAAGGATGAGATTTCAGAATACTTGGAAGTGCATGGTAAAATCGGGCAAAGTCAACATGGTTTCATCAAGGGGAGGTCATGCCTGACAAATCTGTTAGAATTCTTTGAGAGCTAATGAGTAGGTTAGACAAAGGAGAGCCAATGGATGTTATCTACTTGGACTTCCAGAAGGCCTTTGACAAGGTGCCGCACATGGGGCTGCTCAGTAAGATAAGAGCCCATGGTGTTAGAGGTAAGGTATTAGCATGGATAGAAGATTGGCTGTCTGGCAGGAGGTAGAGAGTGGGGATAAGGGGGTCCTTCTCAGGATGGCAGCCAGTGACTAGTGGAGTTCCGCAGGGTTCAGTGTTGGGACCACAACTTTTCACTTTATACATTAATGATCTGGATGAAGGAACTGAGGGCATCCTGGCTAAGTTTGCAAATGATACAAAGATAGGTGGAGGGACAAGTAGTATTGAGGAGGCGGGGAGGCTGCAGAAGGATTTGGACAGGTTAGGAGAATGGGCAAAGAAGTGGCAGATGGAATACAATGTGGGGAAGTGTGATGTCATGCACTTTGGTAGGAAGAATAGACTATTTTCTAAATGGGGAGACAATTCAGAAATTTGGAGTGCAAAGGGACTTGGGAGTCCTAGTCCAGGATTCTCTTAAGGTTAACTTGCAGGTTGAGTCAGTAGTTAGGAAGGCAAATGCAATGTTGACATTTATTTTGGGAGGACTAGAATATAAAAGCGGGGATGTGCTGCTGAGGCTTTATAAGGCTCTGGTCAGACCACATTTAGAATATTGTGAGCAATTTTGGGCCCCATATCTCTGGAAGGATGTTCTGGCCCTGGAGAGGGTCCAGAGGAGGTTCACGAGAACGATCCCAGGAATGAAATGCTTAACATATGAGGAACGTTTAAGGACTCTGGGTCTATACTCGATGGAGTTTAGAAGGATGAGGGGGGATCTGATTGAAACTTACTGAATACTGAAAGGCCTGGATAGAGTGGACGTGGGGAAGATGTTTCCATTAGTAGGAGAGAGTAGGACCCCAGGGCACAGCCTCAGAGTAAAGGGCAGACCTTTTTGAACAGAGATGAGGAGAAACTTCTTTAGCCAAAGAGTGGTGAATCTATGGAATTCATTGCCACAGAAGGCTGTGGAGGCCAGGTCATTGAATGTATTTAAGACCGAGATAGATAGGTTCTTGATTGGTAAGGGGATCAAAGGTTACAGGGAGAAAGCGGGAGAATGGGGTTGAGAAGCTTATCAGCCATGATTGAATGGCGGAGCAGACTTGATGGGCCAAATGGCCTAATTTCTGCTCCTCTGTCTTATGGTCTTATGGAATACTGTGTACACTTTTTCTCTCCTTAAGAAAGGATATACTTGCATTAGAAGCTGTTCAGAGGAAGTTCACTAGGCTTGTTTTTGGGGTTTAGAAGAATCAGAGGTAATCTTATTAAAACACAAAGGGCAGAATTTTGCCCTTGATGGGCAGGTGGGCCCGACCGACTCAGTGGCAGGCGGGTAGCCGATCACCGCTGCCAAAACGGGCCCCGCCGCCATTTGAAGTGGGCGGGCCAATTAAGGCCTGCCCAGCATGTCACCCAATGGGAAGTGCTATGCGCTTCCTCTGAGGGCAGGGGGGGATTCCCCAGCTGCCAGAGTGTGCTTTTTCGTGCATGCGCATGAAAGAGCGCACATCTCCCTGAGGCAAAGTGCTATCTCAGGGAGATCACTGAAACTCTGTGAAACTCTAAAAATAGAAAAATTTAAAAATCATTAACATGTCCCCCTCATGTGAAAATGTCACACGATATGGGACATGTTAGTGAAGAACACAAACACTTTATTGAAAGTTTTTAAACCCGATATCAAACCTCATCCCGCCAATGGATGAGGTTTGTAAAAAAAAAATCACTTACCCGCCTGCCCATTGGGCCCGTGCACCAACCCGAAATTCATACGGGCCCCTCAAAATCCTGGTCGATTGGAGAGTTAATGACCTTAACAAGGCCTTTAATTAATGGCAGACGCGCGACCCGCTGCATAGTGCGTCAGCTGACTGAAATATCATGATGCCGCGGACTGACGTCAGGACGCTTGCACAACATCAGCGTGCGACATTTTAAGCACTGGCATGTGGACTCCACCATCCGCAAGCCAGCCAGAAGATTCTGCCCAAAGATTCTGAGGGGTTTTGGCAAGATAGATATGGAGAGGATGTTTAATCTGCTGAGGAGTCTAAGACTTGGAGATGCAGTTTAAAAGTAAGGCATGTCCAACTTAAGAGAGATGAGGAGGATGTTTTCTTTCAGTGGATCATCAGTCTTTGGAATTCTCTTCCACAGACAGCAGTGGAGGCTGGGTAATTGATTATATTCAAGGCTGAGTTAGACAGACCTTGACAAGAGCTATGTGGGACAGCCAGGAAAATGGAGTTAAGGCCACAATCAGATCAGCCGTGATCTTATCCAAAGTCGAATGGCTTACTATTGCTCCTATGATCTTATGAATTAATCACAATTGTCTGTCTTCTAATCTTTAATACCCACTATTGCCTTTAATACCCACTATTGCCTATCTTCGATATCCCATTGTTCTCAATTTTCCTGCTGTTTATATCCTGTTCCCGCGTGTTCTTTATTTCCCTGTATTGCTTATCGCTTTTTGAGTATGGCTCAAAACCTAGCGCTATGAATTATTCATTTGCGTTGCAAGTGTAACTGCCTCTGTCATCTTGCGTAACAATGTATCTGGATGGGAGGGAAAATAAGACACTCCGAGGTAGGGCCCTCTTATTGGCGCATAGAGGGAAAGAGCACTGAGCTCTGTGACCTCAATAAAAAAGAATTGTCAAAACACATATCCTTCACTCAACCTTCCCTGTCAAATTGAACTGCCTTCCCCAACTTCGCCATTAGCATAAACGGGATCAAAACCATGGACAATTCTGCTGTAATCATAGACAACGGCTCGGGTATCTGCAAAGCAGGGATAGCCGGGGACAATGCCCCAAGGTCGGTTATTACATCCATCGTCGGACGTCCCAAAGCCAAGGCAGCAATGCTTGGGGCTGGTCACAAGGAGTACTATGTCGGGGAAGAAGCTCAAGCTAAGAGGGGCGTCTTGAGTTTGAAATATCCAATTAAACATGGCATAGTGACCTGCTGGGACGATATGGAAAAGATCTGGAGACATGTATATGATTGTGAACTCCGCTTAAAATCACACGAAAGGCCAGTGCTTTTGACCGAAGCCCCTCTGAATCCCTTACATAACCGAGAGACCATGACCGAGATGATGTTTGAAAGTTTCAAGGTGCCCGCAATGTACGTGGCTGTCCAGGCTGTCTTAGCTCTCTACGCTTCAGGGCGGACCACTGGCTTGGTTATGGACAGTGGAGATGGCGTGACTCACACCGTTCCCATCTACGAAGGCTACTGCCTCCCACATGCTGTCTACAGGTTCGACCTAGCTGGCAAAGACATCACACAATACTTCGTCAGGATCTTGATGGAAGTTGGCCATTCCTTCATCTCCTCTGCAGAGAGGGAAATTGTGAAGGACATCAAGGAGAAACTATGCTATGTGGCCGTTGATCCACACTTGGAGATGAGGAAGAAGCGAGAGGACATCCAGAAGGAATACAAGCTGCCTGATGGAAATGTGATACAGGTCCATAGCCAGCTTTTCAGAGCCCCGGAGATACTTTTTTCTCCTGCCAGCGTGGGCGTTGAATGTCAGGGTGTTCACAGGCTGGTCTTCAAAAGCATCTTGAAATGTGACATCGATCTGCGGAAGTATCTCCATTCAAACGTGCTACTCTCGGGCGGCTCCACGCTCTTCCCAGGTCTGGATTTTCGGCTGCTGAAGGAGCTTCAGTTGCTGGCTCCTGCTGGAGTCCCGGTGAAAGTCATCGCCCCTCCAGAGAGGAAGTACTCCGTTTGGATTGGGGCTTCCATCCTAACGTGCTTAACTTCCTTTCAAGAAATGTGGATTACGGCTTGCGAGTATCTGGAGATGGGATCGTGTGTGGTTCACAGAAAATGTTTCTAGGAACTCCTGTATGAATAACAACTATCACTAAGAATAGCAGATGCTTTAATCAGCCATGGTTTTTAAATGTTGAATGAAAAATAAACCACTGGAACTAATATTTCTGAGTGGCTTCGGTTGTGGGGTGCTATGGCTTGAACTCTGCTGTTAAATTGTGACAATACACTCCAAATGCCCAAGTAGATGTGTGTATATATATATACATATACACACACACAATGAGTTATTAAAAAGCTTAAATCCATGTACACATTTTTTGTACAAGACTACGTCCTGTTATGTTTTGGTAACAATTCTGTGTCAACTTATTCCCATTCTAAATTCCTTTGTCTGCATTTATAGTGAAAACTGTCTATGTAAACCTGCAATTACAATATTCCAATAATGGTGGCATTGTAGCACTTCAATCTTACACCTTGCGGCTCTTAAACCTGTACTGCGGAGGAACTCCTTTACTCCAAACAAATGTAATTCTCTGCTACCAAAATTGATTTTTAATTAGATAATATATTTTAATTTGATATTTATCAAATAGAACAAAACGTATAACTTTATGTTGCTGAAAAAAGAGACACTGTCTCAGCTTTTTGTCTTGCAACCAGATCGCAAGGACAGATCACAAGATTACCAACAGTAAAGGGAACAACAATTTATATTGCATGAAAAGAGAGTTCTGATTGGTTGGCAAGTGGACTGTGATTGGTAGAGGCATTGCCATGGAGAATGCAGCATGGAACAGTTAACTGCCAAGCTGTTGTATAAATTCAAACCAGGCAGGTCAACTCTGATTGGCCAAGGCATTGCCATGGGGAATGACCATGGAATGGCTGAACCCCAAGCTATTGTTTAGTTTAAAAAGGCACAATGAGCAGATATGCTCCTTCTATCTGCAAAGTACAGGGCCCTCTGTGTGAATATATGTGGTTTCTAGCTTGCCAACCAATCAGCACTGTCTTCTCATGCAGTATAAATTTTTGTTTCCTTTACTGTTGGTAATCTTGCGATCGGTCCTGATGAGTGCAAGATGAAAAGCTTAGGCAGCATGTCTCTTTTTTCAGCATTATTCAAGTTCTGTACCACCAAACAACTTTACATAATATATCATATATGTAAAATGTGTGTACATATTTAATAATGTATATCTGTATGTTTTTCAAACATCCCATGTGCTCTAACCTCACTTCACCTGCAGAATATGTTAAGTCTTGACTCCATTCAATGGAGGATCAACTAGTAATATACTAATAGATTTTTAAAATTTAAATTCTACTTCAAGTTAAATCATAACAGATGGGCTAGGGAACACAGATTCAAACTAGAGAAGGCCAAATTTAGGACTTGTGGAATGGATTTCCTGGTAGAGTGATGGAGGCAAAGCAAACAAAATAATTTGGAAAAACAGATGAATAAAAACAAAACTGCACTTATATGGCACCTTTTAAGACCTCAGGACCTCCCAGAGCACTTCATAGCCAATTAAGTACTTTTGAAATGTAGCCATTGTTATAATGTAGAAAATACAGCAGCCAACTTGTGCACAGCAAGGTCTCATATGGCAATTAGATTATGGCCAGGTAATCTATTAATAGTGAGGAATAAATATTGATCAGAACTCCCTTTCTCATCTTTGAATAGTGTCATGGGATCTTTTACATCCATCTGAGAGGGCAAATGGGGTTTATCATTTCATCTGAAAGATGGCAACTCCAACCATGCAACACTCCTTCAGTATCATACCAAAGTGTCAGCTTGAATTATATATTCAGGTCTCTGGAGTGAGAGTTGAACTCAGAGTTCAACCCAGACAAGTTGATGTGGGTCAAATGTGGCTCATTTAAGTTCCAGTAGAGGAATTCCTATCAAGACAGGAGGGAAGATCATGGCAAGATGGCTCAAGCTTTTCTCAAGGGATCCACAAAAAAACAAAAAAAAGTAAAACTTACCTTGCTGAATGTCTCTGACAATGGCTACTGTTTTTGGCAGGTTTTACCTGGCTGGAACCCATCACTGCACATTTGCCCAAGACTCAGGTTAAAATGGCAGATCAGGCCTCACTGGTATCATCGCATCCCAATTTGCAAATTTAAAGAGTACCCTGATGGCTTGTGGCAGGTGTTCTTGCCACTTGAAATTTAAAATAACAGTTGACAAGATGGGCAGGTGTGGCAGAAAGGAGTTGGTAAGTCCATTTTAGAATCATAGAAATTAACAGCACAAAAGGAGGCCATTCAACCATCTTAATTATTCCATCTGAAAAAAAGCTAGCCAGCCTAATCCTGTTTTCCAGCTCTTGGTCCATAGCCTCGTATGTTGTGGTGCTTCAAGTGCATATCCAAGTACTTTTTAAATGTGATAGGGGTTTCTTCTTCTACCAACCTTTCAGCCAATAAATTCCTATAAAGTGGGGACCAGAACTATATGCAGTACTCTAGCTGTAGCCTAACTAGTGTTGTATATAATTATAGCAGAGCTTACCTGCTTTTATATTCTATCCCTTGTCTAATAATGGAAGCTGTTCAGAATGCATTCTTAACCATCTTATCTACCTGTCCTGCTACCTCCAGGGATCTGTGGTCCCTCCAATCCTCTACACTCCTCAGTATACTACCATTAATTGTGTATTTTTTGCCTTATATTCCCTCCCCAAATGCATCATCTCACATTTCTCTGGAATGTATTCCGTTTGCCACTTTGCCGCCCAAAGCAGTCCATTGATATCATATTGAAGCATATATCTTTCTTCCTCAACAACAACCACACAACCAATTTTTGTAACATCTGCAAACTTCTTAATCATGTCCTCTGAATTTAAGTCTAAATTATTGATATATATCTCAAAAAGCAGGGGGATCTAGTACTGAGCCCAATGGAACCTGATCAGAAATAGTCACAATAACACCTGTCAATCCTTTCACATTGCTTCTTGCCACTGAGCCACTTTTGGATCCCTTTCACATTGCTTCTTGCCACTTTTAGATCCAACTTGCCACTTTCCCTTGGATTACATTGGCTTTTACTTTGCTGGCCAGTTTGCCATGTGTGACCTTGTCAAAAGGCCTGCTAAAATCTATGTAGACTATACCAAACACACTACCCTTAGTGATCTTCCTTGTAACCTCCTCAAAAAATTCACTCAAGTTATAAGCTTTCCCTTAACAAATCCACACTGACTGTTCTGAATTAAACAACAGCAACAACTTTAATATAATAAAATACCCCAAAGTGTTACAAAGCTAAATTTGACACCGAGTCACATAAGATATTCGGGCAGATAACCAAAAGCTTGATCAAAGAAGTAGATTTTCAGGAGAACCTTAAAGGAGGAGAGACCAAGAAAATTCCAGGACATAAAGGACTTTGCAGCTGAAAGCACAGACATCAATAGTGGAACATTTAAAATCGGGGATGCTCAAGATGCAAGAATTTGTGGAGCACAGATATCTTGGAGAGTTGTGGATCTGGAGGAGATTGCACAGATGGGGATGGTGGCAAGACTATGAAGGTGTTTGAAAACAAGAATGAGAATTTTAAAATCAAGGCATTTTTTTTAAAATCAAGATGGATGAATGGGACTTTGGTGTAAGTCAAGACACAGGTAGAAGAGTTTTGGATGACCTCATGTTTACAGAGGGTAGAAGGAGGTTGGCCAGCAGTGCATTGGCATAGTCAAGTCCAGAAGCAATAAAGGCATGCATGAGAGTTTTAGCAGCAGATGAGCTGAGGCAGGTCTGGAATCAGGCATGTTACAGAGGTGGAAATAGGAATTCCTAGTAATGGTGCAGGTGTGTGGTTGAAAACTTATCTAGGAGTCATATATAAGACCAAAGTTGCAAATAGTCTAGCTCAGACTCAGTTGCTAGAGAGAGGGATGGATTCAATGGTTAAGGAACAACTTGTAGTGGGAACCAAGAATAATGGTTTCACTCATCCAAAAATGTAATTGGGAAACATTATTGATCATCCAGCACTGGAATCAGACTAGCAGATTGATAATTGAGGGACAGTGGAGGAGTCATAAGAGGGGACAATGAGGTAGAGCAGTGTGGCACTTGAGTCTATGTGGAAACTGATGCTTTACTTGTGGATATGTCACCAAGGGGCAGCATGCAAATGAGAAATAATGGTTAAGGATAGATCTTTGGGATCAACAGAGGTAATGGTGTAGGAGCAGAAAAAAAGCCATTGCAAGTATTTCTCTGGCTATGATTAGTTAGATAAGAGTGAAGCAGGCGAGTGCAGTTCCACCCAGCTGGATAAAGCTGTAACAACGGAGAGGTGTTGTAGGAGGATGGTGCGGGCAATCATGTCAAAGATTGAAGAAAGATCACAAGAAGGATGAGGAGGAATAGTTTACCTTTATTATAGTCATATAGGATATCATTTGTGACTTTGATACCATTTTGGTACTCTGCCAGTTGTGGAAACTGATTGGAAGGATTTAAACATACAGTGCAAAGAAATAAGAGTATGTATTTGAGAGCTGACAACATGTACTTTAAAGAGGAAAGGAAGGTTGGAGATGTGGCAGTAAGCTTGTGAGGACAGTGATATCAAGGATTGTTTTTTGAGGACAGTGGTGATAATGGCAGATTTGAATGTCAGTGGACCAGTACCTGAAGAGAGAGAACTGTTAAAAACATCAACTAACATTGTAATCAGCAAGGGAAGCTGGGTGGTCAGCAGTTTAATGAAAATATGATTGAGGGGAGAAGGAGATGAGTTTCATAAACAAGATGAGTTTGGATGGGGCATGAGGAGAGATGGGAAAGAAACGAGATGATGCAAGTTCATGGCGAGGGCAGGGGTGAACTTTTGAGGAGGTTTGGACTGGTGGGCCAAGGGAAGGGAAAAAAGTGGCAGAGGCAGCTGATTGAATGGTTTCAATCTTAGTGAGAATGAAGTCCATCAGCTCTTTGAGTTCTTGGAGGTGTGGGTGGAGAATTAATGATGATGAATTCTGTCCTTATACTTTCCTCCAATAATTTTCCCATCACAAGACTAAGCTGACAGGCCTGAAGTTAGTTAGTTAGGCTATCCTGCTCTCTCTTTTTAAACAACTGTACAATTTTAGCAGTCCTCTAGTGTTCTGGCCTGATGCACGTAGCCAGAGAAATAATGGTCAGAACCATCCATCATTTTCCTCCCTTGCTTTTCTTCACAGCCTGGGAAACATTTCATCCAGATCTAGCAATTTATCTACTTTCAAAAATGCTAAACCTCTTAATATTTCCTCTCTCCATATGTTTATCCCATCCAATATTTTACAGTCCTCAATTCAATGGCCAGAATTATCCAGCTCCCCACATCAGGGCCAGCGAGCCTTGAAATCTCCATCCACATCAGCGGGACTGGAAGATCCCGCTGGCATGAGGGGCTGGAAAATTCTGGCCAATGTCTCTAAGATCTCCTCTTTGGTGAAGATGGATGCAAAGTGTTCTTCAAGAACCATGTCCACATCTGCTACCTCCACACACACATTACCTTTTGGTCTCTACTGGGCCCTGCTCTTTCCTTAGCTATCCTTTTGCTCTTTATGTATTTATAAAACATCTTTGGGTTTTCCTCGATTTTACTTGCCTATTTTTATAGCTTCAGTTTGCTTTCCTAATTTCCTTTTCAATTTCATTTTTTATACTCCTCTAGGCTTTTTGCAGTATTGAGTTCACAGTATCTGACATAAATTTCCTTTTTAACTTTTAATTGCCTGCATTTAATTTCTACAATGTTTGGGGCCAGGGATGGTTAAAATAAGGCTTATATCTCCTCCATAAATATTGTTAAGATTAATCCAAAAAAACCTTCATATATTGAGCAGAAAGATTATTGAAAGAAAACCACACATTGTTCCAATGCTAGCATTCAAAATGCCTGGGTTATGGTAGCCCAGGCATTTTGAATGCTAAAAATAACTAGAGATGTTAAAGTATACAAAAAAAATTAGCAGGTCAATAAATTCGACATTATTAATGGGATTGACAAAGCCAACCCAGGCATATTTTTCACTATGCTAAAGCTGGTGTAGAAGAGGAATGCCAAGCAGAAGTTTTTTCCATGGCAAAGGTAATAGTCTTGTGATAAGGGAAGGGCATCTAAGTGAACTGTTTAATAGGACATTAGATGCATTTCTGGGAAAACAGGAAAGTATTTGCATTTATTTAACACTTTTCATGTTACCTGGACATTCCAAAGCATTTCATAGTCAGTGAAGGACTTTTGAAGTGCCATCAAGGTTGCAATTAAAAGAAAAGCACCAGTCAAATTTTTGCACAGCAAGAGCCCACAAATAGCAGTGAGGTAAAGGGTCAGTTTTTGGTGGGATAGATGTTGTCTAGGAGAGCAGAAGGACACCCTACTCTTCCAATATTATCATGGGAACTTTTCCATCTGTCTAAGGCAAATGGGTCCTTGGTTAATGTTTCTTTTAAAAGGTAGCACCTCCAACAGTGTTGCACTAAAGTGTCAATCTACATTAGGATAGCACGAGATGGTGGTGTAGTAGTAATGTTGCTGGACTAGTAATTCAGAGATCCAGGCTAATGCTCTGTGGACATAGATTCAAATCCCACCATGTTAGCTGGTGGAATTTGAATTCAGTTAATAAATCTGGAATATAAAGTTAGTCTCAGTAATAGTGACCATGAAACCACCCTTACCTGGTCTGGCCTACATGTGACTTTAGACCCACAGCAGTGTGGTTGCCCTCTGAAATTACCTATTAGGGCTGGGCAACAAATGCTGGCCTTGCCAGTCACGCCCACAGCCCATGAAAGAAAGAAAAAGAGGGTAGGAGAAGTTAATTTCTGAAGTGAGATGGACTAGTCACCTTTTCCTATTCTATGGTACTTAAAGTGGCACATTCAAATGTAGGCTGTAACAAAGATCTGAGGAGAAAGGCAAGTGGAGTGATGTGAATCCCAAGAACAAATTGGTTCTGAGAAAACTTGAGGATCTAAGTGACCTTTTCTAATTCAATGCTTTATGTTATTTCTAATGATATGCTACCATATCACCCTGAAAAGTTTTTGATTGTTTTAACATTCCTCTTTCTCTTTGCATAGTTTATTTGATAAGAAATAAGTCCAGACAGAATTAGCTTCTGAGGAATAAGCTTTATTTCTAGCAATGACCATATCTGTAATATGTTGGATCATCTGGAAGAAGGATTTAGATAATTCCAACAAAGATGAGGTCTGGAATGAGGTTTGGCTGCTTGCATACAAGGTCTCCATTGGTAACAACCTAAGAGAGATATAGTTTCAAACATTACTTTGATTCCACTCTGCACATCAATTGTCAAAAAATATATTTTTCTCAAATCCCAGTAACAATGATAAATGCATTAATAATCTCAATGCTTCTGTTCCAGAGCACCTAATTTCAGATCAAAGTCATGCAGAATATTACAAATATGCATATCTTAAATGAAAGTGTTAGAATTTCCACTAAGTTAGCACAATTCATCCAGAATTGACCAAACCAGCATAAAAGGTTGAGAATTTCAGGCGTAAGTTACATCCCAAGCAAGTCAAGTTTCTGCAGTCTTTTATAAGAGCAAAATACTGCAGATGCTGGAAATCTGAAATAAACACAGAAAATGCTGGAAAAACTCAGCAGGTCTGACAGCATCTGTGGAGAGAGAAACAGAATTAACGTTTTCAATCCATATGACTCTTCTTCAGAGCGTTTTTCCAGCATTTTCTGTTTTTATTTCTGCAGTCTTTTATGCTGGTTTAAAAGACATCAGGCTGGAAGCTGGCCTTGCCCACAAAACTTTACCCCAGACTGAATTAATGAGCATGGCTTGTTTCTATGATTTGCATCTGTTCACAGCCTTTCAAAAAGGCTCTTCAAATTAAGCTTTTTTTAAAGACAGAAGGGCAGTAGTAGGCACTTTTATAAGATTTCACATGTTAAAAAATCTTTAATTTACTATGAAACTACTAGTGTAAACCAATGAAACTTAAAAAATGATTCTGAACTATTTAACAAAGTCATTTACAATTATTTAAAATCAGGTTATTCACAGTTGGGGGATCAAACACTTATTAAAAGCATTTACTTTTTGTGATAAACCAAATTTCAGTTGTAGTAATAAAACTGCAATGGCTTACCACACTTAAATACATCAAGGAATATTTTCTAATGCAAGGGGAAAGAAATAAACAATAATGTTTGTTATTGCCTGATTACACTGGCTTACGAATAATTTTACATTTATGATTAGGCAAATAAGTTTGAGCAGAAAATTAACTCATAACTTCACTTCTGAAAATCAGTGCAATTCTGAGCACAATTTGTGGCCAGATTGTGCCTAAAGCCAATACTGTACCTCAGATCTGTATCATTTCTTTCAATCCTTCTTAGGTTTATAGCTTGGAAAGTTGGTGAACATCATGTCAATTAAAATAGAAAAAAATAGCACACACTAATTTTTAATTCAATATTTTATGCCCTTTATAATGGTGTGCTACATATAATATTCTGGTGGGAAATAAATTTGCACTTAAGTAACCAAGAACTATCATTATTCAATGAAGTAATATCTGTATCACCAAGTGATACTTATTATTCTCTCAGGTTACACCATAGTGTCTGGTGTGCCCAGCCTCTCTTTGCATTTATTTAATTAAACCCACATAAAAAGTCACCTGTCAGTCTCTATGTACAAAACCAGTGCTCGTTATCACCTTGTTTTGAAATCCAATGACCTGCTGACAGAGGATCAATGTGTCAATTTTAAAATAGAAACTTTCTATAGTTTTACATTCCAACTTTTTGCCCACTCTCCTGAACTTTATGACTTTTGCTGGAGTATGGTCATTGCTTACCATCTATTACCAACTTACCAAATTGTCCTGCTCCACTCAGAGCTACCCAGTTTTGGTAAGGTCCTAAAACAAGTGTTAGGCCCCTCATTAACATATGCCTGTTTTAGGTAACTGCGAGAGATGCCGAAAATATCACCTAATGGGATCAGATATATTTCAGCCTCTTTGGAATACAGGACATAATGTGAAATTGGATCAGTTTATATCACATTGTTACATAGAGTTACACAGCATACAACAAAAGGACAGGTTATTTAGTCCATGCTGTCATTTATATTCCACATGAACCTCCTCCCACTTCACTTCATCTAACCCTATTAGCATATCCCTGTACTCCTTTCTCCCTTGTGTGCATACCCTTAAATGCATCTATGCTATTCATCTCAAATGCTCTTGGTGTTAATGCATTCCACATTCTTACTATGCTTTGCGTAAAGATGATTCTTCTGAATTCCATATCGGATTTATTAGTGTCAATCTTAATTTTGGACTCCCCACAAATTGAATAATTTTCTCTATGTCTTCCTTATCAAATCTCTGATAATCTTAAAGACCTCCAAAAGGTAACCCCTCAGCCTTCTCTTTCCCAGAGAAAAGAGCCCCAGCATGTCAACCTTTCCAAGTAAGTATAACCTCGAAATTCTGGTATCTTCAATAGAATGTAGGTTGCTCAGAATTAGCTTTAATTTTGAATTTTTTTTCCTTCATCTGCTTCAGAAACAAAAACATTGGGCGAAATTTTACGGCCCCTTCCGCCAGCGGGATTTTCTGATCCCGCTGAAGTCAAAGGACTTTTGAAAGGCCTGCCACATTTTCCAGCCCCATCCTGGCATGACGGGGCTGTAAAATTCTGCCCATAATCATACAAGTGCCAAGGGCACTCAGTAGAGCACATACCTCCGCCATACTGTGTTAATTCAATGTTATTACAATTACGCAGCTCTTCCTTGAGATTTTTCCCTGTCTGGTTGATGCTGTGTAACTACAAAGTTGAAGAGTTTCCATCTCACTGAGGTAGCTTCAGGTCAATCCACAACCAATACCATGTTCTGAAAACTCTGCTCATATTTTGATAGCTGTAACAAATTTAATCACAGCAGCTGAGACAATCCATAACGTTCTAAAACAATTAACATTCTAAATAAAACAACCCACAGCATTCTTTAAAAAAAGACAGTTCACCCATTCTTTCAATGTTAACAGATCATTTAAAAAAACTCTAGGATCCAGATCCACATCTTCACCAAAAACTAGACAGTCAGCCATACCCTGTGTACCAAGTTTCGTTGAAATCCGCCCATTAGTTTCTGAGATACATCACTTACAGACAAACAGACGAACAAACGTTACCTCCGCCTACCTTCAGTGATGGAGGTAAGAAAACAAGTTGACTACTACATACTACACATGTTCATTTCACATACTGCAGCCCCATGTCCTCTATGTTGTTGCAGTAATGATCCCATCTGCTGTCTTTCTAGGACCAGGAACCATAGTGGGAACTTGGTAAATCAATGCCTTTCAACAATGGTCAAGCTCGTATGTCAAACTCCTCTACTTCTTTGCATTAATTTGTGAGTTGAGAATAAGAACAAGATCCCCAGTTCATTAGAGCTTAAATTACTTGTTTTTTTTTCTTAAAAGGGTATTTGCTTATATTACCATGGTATTTGCATCTTTTGTGCATGTCCAAGTGATGCAAATAGTAACTCTTAATCAAGACAGTTAATCAAAATGTTACTGTCTACCATACATCACTAACCTACCATCTCAGCCTTCAGCATATTTCAGACCATCGGAACAATCAGCCAGTTATCATGCTACAAGCTCAATGATTCAAAACAGAGGGCATCTCTTGCTCAAGAGATTCTCACAGAAGTAAAAGATGACTATATCTTTGGCTGGAGAAAGACGGTTATGATATCGAAACATGTTAGTTAAGAATATGTTGAAACCTTTACAGGAAAAATCTTGCTCCCTTCCAGCAAACTAAATAGGTAGAACAGCCTCAAAGGTGTGGCAAGCAAGCACCACCATGATGAAGGTGCTGCACTATCCACAGATTGGATGTTGCCACTCTGCATTTTGACTCAGCTGGCCCAGGATCTTTAAAAGCCTTTTGTACCTTTCCCTTAACAAAATAGTGGCTATGATTGCACATAAGATAGCTACAATTCCCCGAAGAAGAAGATGGACTGAGTCTTCCAAACTTGTGTTACTACTTCATTGCCCAGAACAGGCCTCACCACAAAAACCCTGGCTACAAATGCAGGCAAGTGCCATGCTATCACATTCATAATATACTCCCTTTCACAAACATTCATGAATGATCAATCGGTGCACAAAGCACCAAATTGTATCCGTAACCTTGGGAATTTGGAGAGAAGCCTGTACCATTTCAAAGGTCCACCATGGTAAAGTAACAACCTAGTGGAGGATCCCTGTGCCAGTGACTTCAAAGTGTGGCATGGGATGGATGTCACTGTCTTAGAAAAACAGGTCCAGCAGCCCCAGAAAATAGCCTTCTAACACTTCTGGCAGCCTTCCATCTCATCAGGTAATGATTTGCACCTTGGTGGTCAACTCTGTTAAATATCACCTGGCTCTGGCATGCTATAGATGAAAGCAGTGGGCTGAGAAGGTGTAGGATTTGCTGGTCTGTTTTCTCTGGGCCCTCTTCTCAGCCAACTGACCTTAGTTTCTCCTCATCCCTTCCAATGCCCCTCCAAACATTCAGCCTCCAGAGGTCCCAGCAATCAGTGACTGTCTCCCAATTGTGTCAATATTGTTAGGAAATAGAGACAGTTAATGTAAGTCATATTTGTATTTGTGGGTGTTAAGAATGAGTTCTAGCTTTAAAGTTTAAGTATGATTAGTATTTCTGTATTTGTGTGTTAAGAAAAGGTCAAGTTGAGTTTTAGTTTCACTTTAAAAGGTGAAACCTGGGATTTGGTTTCATTTTTGAGGGAGACAGCAGGTCTAAAGTTGTTTGCATACCTGCATTTCTAATGAGTTTTATGGCTCTTGGGGAGGAGTTAAAGCAAACGCATGAGTAGGAAAAACTGTGCTGTTGCCTAGCAACCAGGGTCCAGAGAGACAGGACCCACCCACACACATACACACAGACAAAAAAACCAAGAAGAAGCAGTTTGAGTTCAGTTAGAAGCAGCTGTCAGCAGATGCAGGTTTCCCCAAAGAAAATATAGAAGAAAGTCCCCAAATCCAGGGGAGTGGAACAGGAGAAAGTCCCAAGAAGACCTTTAGTCCAAGGAAGGACAGGAACTTAGAAAAAGGAGCTGTTAAGTGAAGTTAAAAGTGAGGAGCAGAGGAAGGCTCCAAGCTTCAAGCTTAAAGGGAGAAAGCTACAGGTAGCAGATTTAAGTGATATAGGCTTGTGGGAAGTCAGAAGTTCCAAGGAGATAACTAAAGGTCTTTGCTGTGGGCATGTGAAGCAGTGGTATACTGTTGATGGCTAAGTCAGTGAGAGAGAGTGCATGGAGGAAAGTTTGAATGCATGTGACCACCCAGGGGAGGGGAACATTGCAAGCTGAGTTCAAAACCCTGGAGGTGGACTCTTGCGGAAGGAAGCTGAGAGAAAGCATCGGTTTGGGAGACGATTCCAAAGTGAGCTCTTGGAGAGTGGAGATTGGAAACCCTCGTGTGAAAGATGGAGACTGGTTGGCTACGGCATGACAAGTATCCATTTGTGGGGGTGGGGGGGGGGGCTCGGGGGGGAATTTGAGGAGAGATCCATAACATCTGTTTAGAGTGGTATCTGTCATTTGGTTTCGGAGTGTGGTGTGTCTGACCACGGGTCACCTATTGGTTTACATGGACCGTGTGCTTACAGTGAACATTTGAGTATAAGATAGCTTTTGTAACTTGTTTTACCTTTACAAATCTGCATATATATGTAACGGTATAGTTGTGGATGAAGGAGTAATGTAATATGTAGTTTAATATTTTCTTGCTTAATAAATGTTTTATTCTTTTTTTCATCAGCTGACTCCTGTGACTCTGTTTAGTAGCCGCTCTCCTCATATCTAAACAAAAAATAAAAGTTAGAATCTAACAAGCCAGGTTCCACCCTGGGATTAGGCTTATCCAGTTTTAACATCGGCTGGGATCATAATGTCCACCATCTTCATATCTTGCTTGCAGGTATACTTGTAGTAGAGGTATGGACATCCAACAGGTTGTGACCCAATGGCCATTTCACTATACAGAAGGTCATTGGTATGCAGTGTCATCTCTCTCAGGAATGTGGCCAAGCCATCAGTGCCAAAGTTGGCTTAGTAATGAGTGTCTGCTGATGGAATTAGCATAGTTCAGGACCTCTGAGTTGATGGCTTTGGCCCAACAAGAAGTGCCACGGTTACATCTGAGGCAGCAAGGGTGTAAACTATTTAGCCTTTTCCTTTGCCTAGCATAAGTTTCCTAGGTCTTACCACTGCAGAGGATTGCACTGAGGACACAGACTTGGTAGATTCACAGATCTCATCAGGATGTTCTTATTCCATACTCTCTTACTCAACTTGGATATGACAGCTACTATATTTGCAGTTTCATTTCAGTGTCATGTGACAGATTGATGGGAATTGTGGAACTTAGATATGTGATGCATTATTAATGTTGATTAATAGCAATATGGGAAAATCCTGGACCATGACATTCACCTTCCTGATACTGATGGTCAAATCAAACCCTTTACAGGCATGAAAGAGTCTGTGAAGATTTTCTTCAGTATGTATGCAATGCTAGTATGGCATCATCAGCATAGAGCAAATCTCTGATGAGGACGTGGTGCACTTGGGTTTGAATCTTAGGTGGGCAAAGCTGAATAGTTTTCCATTGGTTCTGATATACAAGTATGCGCCCGCTATAGATGAACTGGGGGCATTTGACAGCAGCAAAGAGAAGAATATGCCAAACAATGTCAGAGCCAGAACGCAAATCTGTTGGACATCATTGCTGATCTCAAAGGATTCCGATTTTGTCCATAAGAGCTGACCTTACCCCCTCATGTTGTTATGAAAGGAAATCACACAGAGCAGCTTTGCCAGGCGGCCTGTTTTCTTCAGCAGCTTAAATAGACTGCCTCTGCGCACATGATCATAAGCCTTGATGAGGTCGATGAAGACAGCATATATTGGTCTCCGTTGTTCACAGCATTTCTCATGCAGATGCCGAATTGGGAAGATGTCAATTGTAGAATTTCTAGTCTGAAATCACACTGGGATTCAGGATCGGTACACTTAGCCAAGATCTGTAGTCCGACAAGGGCAACAGAGTCAAATACATTTTCAACAATGCTCAGCAGGGAGATGCCTCAAAAGTCGTTGCAGTCACAGTGATCACCCTTGTTCTTGTGCAAGGTCACAATCTCTGCATCACGCACATCCTGAGGCACTGCCCTCTCCCTCCGGCAGAAATTCATGCAGATGCTGCAGGAGTGCCAATTTCATATGAATGTACGAACATACAAAGTAGGAGCGATAGTAGGCCACTTGGCCCCTTAAGCTTGTTCCACCATTCAATAGTATCATGGCTGATCTGACTGTAACCTCAACTCCACATTCCCACCTACCCCCGATAACCTGACACCCCCTTGCTTACCAAGAATCTATGTACCTCAGTCTTAAAAATATTCAAAGACTCTGCTTCCACCACCTTTTGAGGAAGAGAGTTCCAAAGACTCATGACCCTCAGAAAAAAAAGCTCATCTATGTCTAAAATGGGCAACGCCTTATTTTTAAACAGTGACCCCTTGTTCTAGATTCTCCCACAAGAGGAAACATCTTTTCCACATCCACCTTTGTCAAGACCCCTCAGGATCTTATACGTTTCAATCAAGTCACCTCTTATTCCTCTAAACCCCAACGGATACAAGCCTAGCCTGTTCAAAATTTCCCCATAAGCCCATTCCAGAAATTAGTCTAGTAAACCTTCTCTGAACTGCTTCCAACACATTTACATCATCCCTTAAATGAGACCAATACTGTATACAGTATTCCAGATGTAGTCTCACCAATTGCCTGTATAATTGAAGCATAACCTCCCCACTTTTGAATTCAATTCCCCTTGCAATAAAAGGTTACATTCTATTGGCTTTCCTAATTACTTTCTGTATTTGCATGCTAACCTTTTGCAATTTGTGCACTAGGAGACCCAGATCCTTCTGCATCTCAGAGCTCTGCAATCTCTCACCACTTAGATAACATGCTTCTTTTTTATTCTTCCTGCCAAAATGGACAATTTTACATTTTCCCACATTATACTTCATTTGCCCACTCACTTAACCTATCTATATTCCCTTGTAGCCTCCTTGTGTCCTCTTCACAACTTACTTTCCTACCTACCTTTGTGCCATCAGAAAATTTACCCACCATATCTTTGGTCCCTTCATCAAAGTCATTTATGTATATTGTAAAACGTTGAGGTCCCAGCACTGATCCTTGTGGCACAACATTCGTTACAACTTGCCAACCAGGAAATGACCCATTTATGCCTATTCTGTGTTTCCTGTTAGCTAGCAAATCTTCTATCCATGGCAATATGTTACCCCCTACATCATGAGTTTTTATTTTCTGCAATAACCTTTGATGTGGGACCTTATCAAATGCATTCTGGAAATCTAAGTACAGTACATCCACTGGTTCTCCTTTATACACAACACATGCAAAAAACTCCAATAAATTAATTAAACATGATTTCCCTCTCAAAACCAAGTTGACTTTGCCTGATTACCTTGAATTTATCTGTGCCCTGCTATAACATCTTTAATAATAGCTTCTAACATTTTCCCTATGACAGATGTTAAGCTAACTGGCCTGTAGTTTCCTGCTTTCTGTTGCCCTCCCTTTATGAATAAAGGTGTAACATTCACTATTTTCCAATCTAATGGAATCTTCGTCAAATCTAGGGAACTTTGGAAAATTAAAACCAACGTATCAACTATCTCACTAGCCACTTCTTTTAAGACCCTAGGATGAAGTCCATCAGGACCTGTGGACTTGTCAGCCTGCAGTTTCAACAATTTGCTCAGTACCATTTCCCTGGTGATTGTAATTTTCTTGAGTTCCTCCCTACTTTCCATTTCCTGATTTATAGCTATTTCTGGGATGTTACTTGTGTCATCTATAGTGAAGACCAATGCAAAATATCTGTTCAGTTCATCTGCCACTTGCTTATTTTCCATTATTAATTCCCCAAACTCACTTTCTATAGGATGAACACTCACTTTGTGAACCCTTCTTTTGTAAATATCTATAGAAACTCTTACTCTCCGTCTTTAGCTAGCTTTCTCTTGTACTCTATTTTTTCCCTCCTTGTCAATCTTTTAGTCATTCTTTGCTGCTTTTTATATTCTGTCCAATCTTCTGACCTACCACGCAATGCTTTTTTAGTTAACCTCAAATGTTGGGTCCTCCCCTTAGAATGTATCTATTCTATGCATTCTGAAATACCCTCTTAAATGTCTGCCACTGCAACTCTATTGACCTTAATCTAATTTGCTAGTTCACTTTAGCTAGCTCTGCTTTGATGCCTTCATTTCTGCCCTTATTTAAGTTTAAAATACTAGTCTTATACCCACTCTTCTCTCCCTCAAACTGAATGTAAAATTCAATCATATTATGATCACTGCTACCTAGGGGCACCTTCACTATGAGGTCATTAATTAGTCACATCTCATTGTCTAGTATAGCCTGCCCTCGGGTTGGTGCCAGAACTTGCTGTTCTAGGAAACTATCCTGAAAACATCCATGAATTCCTCATCTGGGCTCCCTTTGCCCGCCTGATTTTTCCAGTAAATATGTAAATTAAAATCCCCATGATCATTAACTTACCTTTCTGACAACCTCCCATTATTTCTTCCTGTATACCCTATCCTAGCATGTGGTTACTGTTAGGGGACCTGTACACCACTCCCACAAGTAAATTTTCATCTTTACCATTTCTCATCTCTACCCAAACTGATTCTACATCCTGGTTTCCTGAACTTAGGTCATCTTTCTCCATTTTGCTAATACCATAATTAATTAACAGAGCCACCCCTCCACCTTTTCCTAGCTTCCTATCCTTCCTAAACATCATGGGGAACATTTTCCCCCCCATTGGAGGGGGGGGTTGCAGGATCACCGATCGGCACCCCCCGGTCAGGGGGGCGCTGCCATTTTACATGAGCGGGCCAATTAAGGCCTGCCCAGCTTGACATCTGCCAGGAAGTACTATGCGCTTCCTGTGCGGGCAGGGGGAGGGGGTGTGGAAATTCCCTCAGCCGGGAGTGCACTCTTTCGCGCATGCGTGCAAAAGAGTGCACAGATCTCCCTGAGGCAAAGTGCTGCCTCAGAGATCGGCTCTGATTCAAAAGTTGACAGAAAAGTAATAAAAAAATTTCCCTGACGTGTCCCCTCATGTGACACTGTCACATGAGTTGGGACATATCCTTAACTTTTATTTAAACATTTGATAAACATTTAAAAGCCTTCATGAAGCCTCATCCAGCCCGTCGATGAGGTTTCATGCTTTTTCTGAGGCCCGCCTGGGCTCCCAGCCTGCCCGCCAACCCTAAGATTGGACGGGCAGGTCCATCAATCAAGTTAATTAGTTTTTAAATGGCCTTAATAGGCCATTGACAGTTCTGCGGGCGTGCAGCCGATCCGAAAGTCTAAATGACGCTGGGTGACGTTAGGACGCACGCCCGACGTATCCCTGAGTCATCTGATGCATTGGCAAGTGGGCCCTGCCCCCGCTCACCGACCGGAAAAACCTGCCCCATATACCCTTCAATATTCAGGTCCCAATCAATGTCATCCTGCAATCATTTCTCTGCAATGGCTATCAGATTGTACTTATTTATTTGTATTTGCATTATTAGTTCATCTGTTTTGCTTTGAGTGGTATGTAGATTCAGATACAAAGCCTTAAGTTTTGTCCTTTTATTATTTTTGTAACCTCTAGCCTTATCTGCTGATTCAGCTTTAGATTTGTACTCCCTGTCCCTTCCTGTCATTGTCTGTTTATCACTTCCCATGTTAATACCTTTTTCTCTTGCCTTATCTCTACTCTGATTTACGGCATCTTCCCAAATTTGATCCCTTACCCCCGATATTTAGTTTAAAGCCCTCTTTACTTCCATAGTTACGTAGCTCACTAGAACATTGGTCCTAGCACAGTTCAGGTGTAAAGTGTCCCAACTGTACAGTCCCCACTTTCCTCAGTACTGGTGCCAATGCCTCACAAACTGGAACTCACTTCTCCCAAACCAGTCTTTGAGCCATGCGCCCATCTCTCTAATTTTATTTACCCTATGCCAACTTCCACGTGGCTCAGGGAATAATCCAGAAATTATTACCTTTGAGGTTCTGTTTTTTTAAACTGAATGCCAAGCTCCTCAAACTCTCTATGCAGAGCCTTTTTTTAGCTCTACCCATGTCGTAGGTACTTACATGGACCATCCCCATCTGACTGCAAGTTTCTCTTCAGCCCTGAGCAGATATCCTGAACCCTGGCACCAGGCAGCCAAGATAGCCGTCTGGATTCTTGTTCTCAGCTACAGAGAACAGTGTCTATTCCCATGACCTTACTGTCCCCTACTACCACTACATTCCTGTTTGCTCTCCCTGTTTGGATGTCTTCCTGTACCATGGTGTCATGGCAAATCTGCTCATCCACCCTGTAGACCTCGCTTTTGTCCATAGGGATTGCAAGCTCCTCGAACCTGTTTGACAATTGCGAAGTCCAAGGCTCCTCCACTACTGTCTGCTCGGTCCCTTTGCCGCCTCACTCGTGGTCACACTCTCCTGTTCCTCACCGAAGACCAAAACAGGGGACCCTATTCTAAGAGGGTGACCATCTTCTGGTACAAAGCAACCCGGTATTTCTCCCCCTCCCTGATATTGCGCAGTGTCTGAAGTTCAGCTTCCAGATCGATAATCCTGATATGGAATTCCTCGAGCTGCTTAAACTTTCTGCAGACATGTTTGTCTTGAGTTGTGTTGGCGTCCAGCAGACCCCACATTCCACAGCTTCCTATGCAACACAACACTTGTCCTGCCATTGTCATATGTTGTTTAGTTAATTTAATGTAATTACTTCCTTAATTAATTTAGAATAATTCCTATGTATACTAAAATTTACTGTACTTATTAAATGCTTGTGCCACATTCAACTAAGAGTTATGCATTTCTTAATTTCTAATTGGCTTACCAGTTACTCACCAACCAGCTCCTTCTGCTGCAAAGTAAGAAAAAGCAGAAAACTAAGAGCAACTCCTCCACACTCACCAAACTTGTATAAGCTCACTCTGCTTGCAATCTGGACTCCGTTTACCCATGCAGGTTGAGTTCAGATGGAATAGCATCACCAATTTACCAATAACAAATGAGTCAATAGCTTTGCTAAACTCCTCCATGGTGGGTTCAGTATCTAGCTCTTCCATGACAGGCAGACTGTCTGTGGTAAAAACAAAAAAACTGCGGATGCTGGAAATCCAAAACAAAAACAAAAACAGAATTACCTGGAAAAACACAGCAGGTCTGGCAGCATCGGCGGAGAAGAAAAGAGTTGACGTTTCGAGTCCTCATAACCCTTCGACAGAACTTGAGTTCGAGTCAAAGAAAGAGTTGAAATATAAGCTGGTTTAAGGTGTGTGTGTGGGGGGCGGAGAGAGAGAGAGAGAGAGAGGTGGAGTGGGGGTGTGGTTGTAGGGACAAACAAACAGTGATAGAAGCAGATCATCAAAAGATGTCAACAACAATAATACAAAAGAACACATCGGTGTTAAAGTTAAAGTTGGTGATATTATCTAAACGAATGTGCCAATTAAGAATGGATGGTAGGGCACTCAAGGTATAGCTCTAGTGGGGGTGGGGAGAGCATGAAAGATGTAAAAAAAATAAATAAATAAATAATTTTTTTTTTCCTTTTTCTCTTTTTATAATGGAAATAGGTGTGAAAAGGAAAATCTATATAATTTATTGGAAAAAAAAGAGAAAAGGAAGGGGGAAACAGAAAGGGGGTGGGGATGGGGGAGGGAGCTCACGACCTAAAGTTGTTGAATTCAATACTCAGTCCGGATGGCTGTAAAGTGCCTAGTCGGAAGATGAGGTGTTGTTCCTCCAGTTTGCGTTGGGCTTCACTGGAACAATGCAGCAAGCCAAGGACAGACATGTGGGCAAGAGAGCAGGGTGGAGTGTTAAAATGGCAAGCGACAGGGAGGTTTGGGTCATTCTTGCGGACAGACCGCAGGTATTCTGCAAAGCGGTCACCCAGTTTACGTTTGGTCTCTCCAATGTAGAGGAGACCACATTGGGAGCAACGAATGCAGTAGACTAAGTTGGGGGAAATGCAAGTGAAATGCTGCTTCACTTGAAAGGAGTGTTTGGGTCCTTGGACGATGAGGAGAGAGGAAGTGAAGGGGCAGGTATTGCATCTTTTGCGTGGGCATGGGTTGGTGCCATAGGAGGGGGTTGAGGAGTAGGGGGTGATGGAGGAGTGGACCAGGGTGTCCCGGAGGGAGTGATCCCTACGGAATGCCAATAGGGGGGGTGAAGGGACGATGTGTTTGATGGCGGCATCATGCTGGAGTTGGTGGAAATGGCGGAGGATGATCCTTTGAATGCGGAGGCTGGTGGGGTGATAAGTGAGGACAAGGGGGACCCTATCATGTTTCTGGGAGGGAGGAGAAGGCGTGAGGGCGGATGTGCGGGAGATGGGCCGGACACGGTTGAGGGCCCTGTCAACGACCGTGGGTGGAAAACCTCGGTTAAGGAAGAAGGAGGACATGTCAGAGGAACTGTTTTTGAAGGTAGCATCATCGGAACAGATGCAACGGAGGCGAAGGAACTGAGAGAATGGGATGGAGTCCTTACAGGAAGTGGGGTGTGAGGAGCTGTAGTCGAGATAGCTGTGGGAGTCGGTGGGTTTGTAATGGATATTGGTGGACAGTCTATCACCAGAGATTGAGACAGAGAGGTCAAGGAAGGGAAGGGAAGTGTCAGAGATGGACCACGTGAAAATGACCTTTCTCAGTAACTGTCTCCATCTCCGACTTACCCCACGTGGATTTCAACTGAAATTCCACCCCTCATGTTTCGAACCCACCCAGGATTACAGGTATCTCCGGGACATAAAACGTTTCTCGGACTGCTGTTCCCATCACATTCTGAAATCCACACTCAGTGCCATGCGCCGCCATATGAACACACTCGACCTCTCCCTCCAGCAGCACCGCTGTACCCTTTTTCAAAGCTGCGCGTGCCCCCAGTTTCATTTTATCCTTCGGCTCATCCGATGCCTCAACAAGAAACTTTTTCTCTTTCTCTCAAGTGCTAAGGAACGCAAGCTCCAACAACTCATCGACACCAACACCCATCTAGGACCCTCCACCCCTGCCTGTCCCTCCGTCCCCACCCCATCTTCCAATCCCAACCCCAGCCGTGTATTCACTATACCTCCTGACCTTCCCCTCTCCGATGCTGAACGTTCAGTGCTCAGCAAAGGACTTAGTTTCATACCCTTACGCCCTCACCTCAATGAATTTCGGGCTCGGCACGATGCTGAACTCTTCTTCCGCCGTCTTCGTCTCCGGGCTCATTTCTTTGGGCAGGAGTCCTCTCCCAGTTCAACGGATCCTTTTACCCATCTCCAATATTCTCCCTCCACCTGGACCCCTCCCTCTGGATTCTTACCTTCTCTTGATCTTTTCATTGAGAACTGTTGGCGCGACATTAGTCGTCTCAATTTCTCTGCTCCTCTCACCCATTCTAACCTGTCTCTCTCTCAACTTACTGCACTCCATTCTCTCAGGTCCAACCCTGACATTGTCATCAAACCCGCTGACAAGGGTGGTGCTGTTGTTGTCTGGCGCACTGACCTCTACCTCGCGGAGGCTGAGCGTCAACTCGCAGACACTTCCTCCTACCTCTCCCTGGACCATGACCCCACCACTGAACATCAAGCCATTGTTTCCAGGACTGTCACTGACCTCATCTCCTCTGGGGATCTCCCTCCCACAGCTTCCAACCTGATAGTCGCCCAACCTCGGACGGCCCGCTTCTATCTCCTACCCAAAATACACAAACAGAACTGCCCCGGTAGACCGATCGTCTCAGCTTGCTCCTGCCCCACAGAACTCATTTCTCGTTATCTTGATTCCCTTCTCTCTCCCCTTGTCCAGTCCCTTCCCACCTACATCCGTGATTCCTCTGACACCTTACGTCACATCAACAATTTCCAGTTCCCTGGCCCCAACCGCTTCCTCTTCACCATGGACGTCCAATCCCTCTACACCTCCATCCCCCACCAGGATGGCCTAAGGGCCCTTAGCTTCTTCCTCGAACAGAGGCCCGAACAATCCCCATCCACCACTACGCTCCTCCATCTGGCTGAGCTTGTTCTCACGCTGAACAATTTCTCCTTCAACTCCTCTCACTTCCTCCAAATAAAAGGTGTGGCTATGGGTACCAGCATGGGCCCCAGCTATGCCTGTCTCTTTATGGGGTATGTGGAACATTCCTTGTTCCAGTCCTACTCCGGCCCCCTTCCACAACTCTTTCTCTGGTACATCGATGATTACTTCGGTGCCGCTTCATGCTCTCGTCGGGACTTGGAAAAATTTATTAATTTTGCTTCCAATCTCCACCCCTCCATCATTTTCACGTGGTCCATCTCTGACACTTCCCTTCCCTTCCTTGACCTCTCTGTCTCAATCTCTGGTGATAGACTGTCCACCAATATCCATTACAAACCCACCGACTCCCACAGCTATCTCGACTACAGCTCCTCACACCCCGCTTCCTGTAAGGACTCCATCCCATTCTCTCAGTTCCTTCGCCTCCGTCACATCTGTTCCGATGATGCTACCTTCAAAAACAGTTCCTCTGACATGTCCTCCTTCTTCCTTAACCGAGGTTTTCCACCCACGGTCGTTGACAGGGCCCTCAACCGTGTCCGGCCCATCTCCCGCACATCCGCCCTCACGCCTTCTCCTCCCTCCCAGAAACATGATAGGGTCCCCCTTGTCCTCACTTATCACCCCACCAGCCTCCGCATTCAAAGGATCATCCTCCGCCATTTCCGCCAACTCCAGCATGATGCCACCATCAAACACATCTTCCCTTCACCCCCCCTATTGGCATTCCGTAGGGATCACTCCCTCCGGGACACCCTGGTCCACTCCTCCATCACCCCCTACTCCTCAACCCCCTCCTATGGCACCACCCCATGCCCACGCAAAAGATGCAATACCTGCCCCTTCACTTCCTCTCTCCTCACCGTCCAAGGACCCAAACACTCCTTTCAAGTGAAGCAGCATTTCACTTGCATTTCCCCCAACTTAGTCTACTGCATTCGTTGCTCCCAATGTGGTCTCCTCTACATTGGAGAGACCAAACGTAAACTGGGTGACCGCTTTGCAGAATACCTGCGGTCTGTCCGCAAGAATGACCCAAACCTCCCTGTCGCTTGCCATTTTAACACTCCACCCTGCTCTCTTGCCCACATGTCTGTCCTTGGCTTGCTGCATTGTTCCAGTGAAGCCCAACGCAAACTGGAGGAACAACACCTCATCTTCCGACTAGGCACTTTACAGCCATCCGGACTGAGTATTGAATTCAACAACTTTAGGTCGTGAGCTCCCTCCCCCATCCCCACCCCCTTTCTGTTTCCCCCTTCCTTTTCTCTTTTTTTTCCAATAAATTATATAGATTTTTCCTTTTCACAGCTATTTCCACTATAAAAAGAGAAAAAGGGAAAAAAAAATATTTATTTATTTATTTTTTTACATCTTTTATGTTCTCCCCACCCCCACTAGAGCTATACCTTGAGTGCCCTATCATCCATTCTTAATTAGCACATTCGTTTAGATAATATCACCAACTTTAACTTTAACACCTATGTGTTCTTTTGTATTATTGTTGTTGACATCTTTTGATGATCTTCTATCACTGCTTGTTTGTCCCTACAACCACACCCCCACTCCACCTCTCTCTCTCTCTCTCTCTCCGCCCCCCACACACACACCTTAAATCAGCTTATATTTCAACTCTTTCTTTGACTTGAACTCAAGTTCTGTCGAAGGGTCATGAGGACTCGAAACATCAACTCTTTTCTTCTCCGCCGATGCTGCCAGACCTGCTGAGTTTTTCCAGGTTAGACTGTCTGTGGTGTCCATTGCTTCTTCAGTGACAGTGTTTTCCCTGGAAAACAACCCAAGTTAGTGTTCCACCCATTCTCTTCATCTGTTTATTGTAGTTTGTGATGACCTCTCATGTTTTTGTTTTCAGTTGAGCTGTTTTATTTGTTGATGGACCCGTTGCCTTTGTAATCCTATCATACATGCCCCGGCATTCTCTTTGTCAGAGGACATCTGAATATTTTGACAAAGTTGTAACCAGCAGTGATCGGCACAGCACCCAGCAGTCTGTTGGACTTTACTTTGAGAAGTTCTCAGTGATTTAGGGTGTTATTACCCGAATCTTTCTTGTAGTTGATTAAAGCAGATCGCTTGACTTCAATAACAAGTACCATTACAACATTAGCCTCAAACCAGTCTGCATTTTTCATCCTTGCTTCCTATATGTTGAGAATGCAGTACTGTAAATGGTGTAAATGGGGCTGACAGACAACTTACAGCTGGTCAAAATGCCTGCAAGAAAACTGTGATTGACATGGTACTTGATAGGCTGAACATTGATATAGCTTCCCTACAAAAGTTAAGATTCGCTGAGAGTGGATCACTGAAAGAAAAACACTACAGTAAAAAAATACTGGCAGGGGAAGAGTTCAAAGGAAATGCATTGGCATGGTGTGTGCTTGGTGCAAGGAACTCACTGTTCTGGATTATAGAACCACCAACAAATAGTTAAGAATGTGTTCTCTCTATCTGCCTCCCAACTCAAATAGAGACAGTTAATCTCATGAGCATCTTGTTCCAACACTCCAATACTGTGCTCCATAACAGAGACAAAAGACTAGTTCTACAAGGAACTTGACACTGCTATCAGTAGAATCCCTAAGACAGAACATCTTTATCTACTGGGACATTTCATTGCAAGAGTGGGCATGGACCAGGAGACATGGCCCACTTGCCTAGGGAATCATGGCACAAGAAAGAAATGAAAATGAATAGAGCCTACTTGACCTTTGTTGCTACCATGAGCTTTGTGTAAGAACCAACAGTTCCTCAACTCCATTGAACGGGTGCTCTCCGGCATTCCCACACCAGATTGCTAAAGCGAAATGGAACATGCTTTGAACCTTCTAGCAACTGGCAGATGAATCTTATTTCCTAAAAAAACTTCTTTGCCAACTCTGGATCTGCTATTTCATCCAGGGACCCCACTGTGACCTGTAAAATCCACTTCAAACCAACTTTATTTGAAGTGACTGTCTACAACACAGAGCCATCCCATGGGTGAACCTCAGCCCTCTATTCACCTCTGAATCTGACAGCACAAGAAAACCCATATGGCTTCTGGCAAGGTAATCTTAGATAGTTGCTGCCAAGGAAGATGGGAAGAAGTTGCAGATACTGGTTCTCATGTACCTCTACGTAATACAGAGTGACATAGAGCCAACTCAGAAGCATTGGTAGGCCTGACCAACCCTTTGGTCCCAAGCCTACTCATGCTGTATCCACCACCAGCAGGAAAAAGAATCCAGGCCAATTGTAAGTTCACACAGATTTTGCTCCTGGAAATTTTGGTGCAATTCAGCACCCTCTAAAACAAACATATGTAAGACACCTGTCATTTTGAGTGAGTAATGTACTGAGCATGCATAGTCCACAGAAACATCAGGGCAGATAGGGATCTTTGTTGTGGGCCAGCCTCACACCCATCTAAACCCCCATAATTTGACTAGCCCCAGGGCTACCCATGGAGACAATCTCCATAATGCCAAAAGGATCTCTTACTTTTTAATTTATTTTTTAATATATTTAATCATCTCAAACCTCACCCTCCAAGCACTCAGTACCCCTTGACGAGAGAGGACTTCAGCCCGGTCACCATTTTTCCAATGACTAAAACAATAAAACTATGTAAGGCTATCATCTGTTACCTGTAAATCTTGTGAAATGTGCACACTGTATAAATCTATGGCTGGAGTTTGCAATGCTTGTAAAAATAAAGTTTATTTAAGAAAAATATGACTTAATTAAAGACTATTTCCTCATTCAATTTTACATATACTGTCTAGTCTGTCCTATGTTCCTATTCCTAAGTGGGCAATGATGGATTGAGGTAATGCATCCCTACATAAGATAGATAGATTTTGTTTTATAGTGGACCTTCATACCACTCAAAAAGTGGTGGGGGCTGGGTCTTTGAATTTATTCAAGGCGGAGTTAGATTTTTTGTTAGGGAAGGGCGTCAAGGGTTATGGGGGGCTGGACAGACAAGAAAGTGGAGCTGAGACCACAACCAAATCAGCTATGATCTTATCGAATGGTGGAGCAGGTGCGAAGGGTCAAATGGCCTCCTCCTATGTTCCTAGGTAATAAGCAAGGTGGATAAAGGGGAACCTGTAGATCTGGTACACTTGGATTTCCAAAAGCCTAAGGTGCCAATCAAAGGTTACTGCACAAAATAAGAGCTCATGGTATAGGGGGTAACATATTAGCATGGATAAAGGACTGATTAGCTGACAGGAAGCAGAAAATAGGGATAATTGGGTATTTTTTGGGTTGGCAAGTGGTAACTGGTGGAGTGCCACAGGGATCAGTGCTGGGGCCTCAACTATTTTCAATCCATATCAATGATTTGGATCAAAGGACAGAACGTATGGTAGCTAAATTTGCTGATGACACAAAGATGGGTAGGAAAGTGAGTTGTCAAGAGGAACTAAAGAGTCCAGAAAAGGACATAGGTTAGGTGAGTGGGTAAAAAATTGGCAGATGGATTATAATATGGGAAAATATGAACTTGTCCACTTTGGCAAAAAGAATAGAAAAGCAGTATACTACTTAAATGCAGAGAGATTGCAGAACTCAGTGGTACAGAGGGATCTGGGTGCCCTGGTAGATGAATCACAGAAAAGTTAGTATGCAGGTACAGCAAGTGATTAGGAATGCAAATGGAATGCTGACATTTATTGCAAGGGGAATGGAATATAAAGAGTAGGGATGTTTTACTGCACTGCACAGGGCCTTGGTGAGACCACATCTGGAGTACTGTGTACAGTTTTGGTCTCCTTATTTGAAAAAGTATATAATTGCATTAGAAACAGTTCTGAGAAGGTTCAAAACAAAAACAGAATTACCTGGAAAAACTCAGCAGGTCTGGCAGCATCAGCGGAGAAGAAAAGAGTTGACATTTCGCGTCCTCATGACCCTTCAGCAGAACTTCTGCGGAGAAGAAAAGAGTTGACATTTCGAGTCCTCATGACCCTTCAGCAGAACTTCGATGCTGCCAGATCTGCTGTGTTTTTCCAGGTAATTTTGTTTTTGTTTTGGATTTCCAGTATCCGTGGTTTTTTGTTTTTATCTTTGAGAAGGTTCAGTTGACTCATTCCTGGGATGAAGAGCTTATCTTATGAAGAGAGGTTGAACAGCTTGAGCCTTTATCCATTAGAGTTTAGAAGGATGAGAGTTGACCTTATTGAAAAATATTAGATCCTGAGGGGACTTGATAGGGTGGATACCGAGAAGATGCTTCCTCTTGTTGAGGAGAATAGAACTAGGGGACACAGTTTAAAAATAAGAGGTCTCCCTTTTAAGATGGAGATGAGGAAAATTTTTTCTCAAAGGGTCATTAGTCTGTGGAATTCCCTTCCCCAGAAAGCAGTGGAGGCTGGGTCATTGAATTTATTCAAGGCTGAGTTAAATAGATTTTTGATAGACAAGGGTATCAAGGGTTATGGATTGGGCGGGTGGGGGGGGGGGGTGCGGTGGTGTGCAGACAGGAAAATGGATTTGAGACCACAGTCAGATCAACCATGATCTTATTGAATGATGGAGGAGGCTCGAAGGGCCGAATGTCCTATGCTCCTATATTCCTATGTTCCTATGCCATTGCCCTTTTGATACTTCAGATCAAGCCTTGTAATTGGAGAACTTGCTAATCTAGCTAATAGGTAAAGTGGCAGAAGACAAGAAGAGCTAACTCACAGTTTGGGGATGGGATGTGGATGGGAAAGTTATTGAGTGGAGTGCCCCAGAAATTTATGCCAGAGCCTTCTGATCTGTACAAATAACATTGACTGAGTTGTATTGCTAGCGAACTAAGTTTGAAGATGGAGTAGTTAGACGGACAACGGAGCAGCATTTAAATCTGAGTAAATGAAGTCCAATACAGCAACTTGAATTTTTGTCGTACTTTTAACATAATGAAATGTCCCAGGATGCTTCACAGGAGCATTATAAAACAAGAGTATGACGCCAAGCCACATAGGGAGATAATGAGTCAAATGACAACAGCTTGGTGACAGAGATAGGTTTTAATAAGTGTTAAGTGAGGTGGAGAATTGGAGAGGTGTAGGGAAAGTGTTCCAGAACTTAGGGCCTAGTTGACAACCAATGATGGTGCAATTAAAATTGGGAGTGCACAGAAGGCCAAAATTAGACATCTTGAAGGGTTGTAGAGCTGGGAGAGATTGCAGTAATAGGGAGAGGTGAGCGATGGAGCCATTTGAAAACATAGATGAGAATCTTAATGTCAAGATGTTGGTTGATTGGGAGCCACCATAGGTTAGCGAGCACAGGGACGACATGGGAATGGAACTTTCTATGAATTAGGACACAGGGAGCAGAGTTTTAGATGACCTTGAGATCAGCCAGGAGTATGTTTATACCCCTAATAAAGGGGTTCATGAGAATGAAAAAGGAGTCAAAGAATCCCCTGAAAAACAAAGAGTGGCCCTCAGGAATAGCCCTTGAAAAAGAAATTAGCCCCTGGGGGGGGGGGGGGGGGGGGCATTGGAGAATAAAGATAACCAAAAAATGGAGAATTAACAGGTAATGAAATAAATAAATCAATCTAAAATATATATTCACTCTAAAAGCGAAGTTAATACAGTAGTCCAAAGAGAAAACAGTTTGTGCCATTAACTGGCAAAGTGGACATGCCACTGGACATTCAATTTCTGTCAATGACTGGAATAATGGAATGACCCACTGCTAATGGCTGGAGATTGGGAAGTGAACCACTGCCAGTGACTTGATAAACAGAACCATACGTTTTGATAAGCAGAAAAGATAAGGTAGAAAAGTAAGTGCAGCAAAAAATCCGACATGCGATATCAGAGGATTTAGGGATGAAATTTACAGGAGTCCAGACATATTCTATCATCCTGTTCTTGCCAGCTGCAGGATCCAACCCTTGAAAAGTGATACCGATTAGAATTAAAGAATATCCATTTCAAAAGTGTGTGATTGCATTGGGCCAGTCACTGTAACCATGAGAGTTGCTACAGAAAGCAGGATAACATGTAATGAATGTGAAGAAACAACAGAAATCCCTTTGCCTTCGTTAGAAAAGATGATTCTGTACAGCGATGAAGGCAATTAAGGACAACTGTGGCGGATCTAGCGAAAAACCAGGAAATGAACACCGGAGGGCTTCACACCCCAGCGGGTTTAAACGCACTAATTCCACAGTCTCAAGTCATATACACTCTACAAAGGGCAAATAAGAAAGAAATATACTTCTAAAATAAACAGGAAACTTTGAAAACTTGTTCAGTGCAAAAGAGAGTGAAAAAAGCAATTTCATACACCTATCTCATTGTGGAAACATCACAAACAATCAAATGGGAAATTTCCTCCACGACTTTTATGCTACAAAACTAAATGTATAGTGTTTTAGATGCGTTAAACCTAACAGGTTTTTTGTGTAAAAATAATCTGGAATAAAAGTCGAATTTATTACCTTAAATATTTTTGAAATAAATCACATTCCTAATTTTAAGTAGGTAAGACTAAGCTCTAACATTATTTGTTGATGAAACATTAATACTCCAAAATAACAAAAATACCTTTTCTCGGGAACTGAGGTATAGATATCAACTCAAAAATTTATGCGCGAATTTCTAACCATTAACGGGCACAAACGCCTACCGAAAGATGCCAGTTAACCCACATTAGTATGCTCAATAGTGTTGGCCAGATGTTACGGAATTATTTTGTCATAAATCAAAATAGAATGCAGCCAGGGTAGAGCTAAAAGATTGCAACTTCTCCTAACTTAATGTTTGTAAAATTTTAAACATGGAGTAAATCGCCTTCACAAGTCTTATTTTCCAGAGTAAATCAATACCTACTTACACTGAAAGTTTAAAAAATAAAATTATATCCCTTCTGAACCAAAATGTTTGTATTGCTACATCTTTAAATTTCTGCTGAGCATTACGGTAAAGCTGAGTAAATCATTATTGAAGACAAAACATTTGTTCTGATAGAGCAAAAATGTGGAAGTTGTAATAATGAAAGTGCAATTTTGGAGAAAAGGGTCGGTAGATCTCAATTTTAACAGGCCATTTTAGTTTTAAAAGATTTGAAATATCCATGTTTATATTTTTTGCATAGATTGCAGAGGTAAAACAACACGGCTGGAAATGAAAGGATCTAAATCTGTGAATAGTATGAAGGAAGCCCCTGGTAAAATATTACTAGTGAAAACGTGACCAATTTAACCAGTAAAACAATTCATAGTAGGTCTTCCAGCCTACCCCTCCTCAAACATTAATCTATCAGATCAACTGAGCGGGGCGGGGCGGAGGGGGGGGGAACATTTCAAATTATTTATTCTGTAACTATCTGCATTCATGCATTTCCTCCTACATTGAAAGAATTTAAACTTAGCCCTTGGATTTGCGGTCCAGAAGTTGGTTTTCCTTTTGCTGGCTGGATTTATTGTCTTTGAAATCGGTATTCTTGTTCTCTCGTTTATGTCTTTTGACAGGCGATTATTGTTGGATTGTGACTTTTGTTCCTTAAAATACACCTCGTTTCTCTTTTCCCCTCTTTCTCCTTTATCTCCACCCCCCACCCAATCTCATTTTGTCCTGTCCCCCTATTGATTGCTTAGCTACAAACCAATTTCTTTAAAAATATGACTCTGCAAAGAATCAACCAGTCACAATAAAATTGAAAGCAGGTCGCTACGAATTGAAATTAATTATTTCAATTAGCTTTCTTATTCCTTGTTGGTTTTCTTAAAAGTGTGAATGTCTCCAATCCTTGCACTCGCACAATTTGGATATGAAGGTACAACTAGAGGATATGTTTGATTTAATGCCCATTATATTATCAGGGCCTGGTCAAATGGTGCTCCAAACAAGCTGGGTCAAACGATATCTCAAACAAGTCTCATACTGCATATGGTTCACATAAATTGCTACTCAATGTAGACATTAAACCCGAGTTGATTTTACCTGTTGCAAGATGGACATTCCAAGGAAGAGTGTTTTATCAACATATCTCCTGCCTGTCAAAAGTGATCTCCGTGTTAATGCATGTGCCTCAACAGGTTTACAAATATCATTGTAGGCGAGGGATTCGCTCAATCGTTTGGCAAGCGCGGTTAACCACGCCTTTATTCATTAAAAATGCGTTTTATTTAAGTAATTTTGCCCCAGTTATTTCAATTTGAAGAATAGGGAAACAGCTGTAGCAATTTATAAACCTTCAACCTGGTACTAAACTTACCGATTGTATTAGATTTTCTCAAGTAGTACTTGGTTCCACGAGACAAAATATTTAGATAATCCGCGTTCTGGGGTAGCTCCAGTGTTGTGTGATATGATTTTTACACTAACAAATGCAACTGGTAACATTTAAACATTTCGCACTTTGCTTCAGTGCATGGTGACTCCAAACACAAAACACCTCTATCCATCCTCAAACATAATCGCGGGGATGAATGAGTCGAGTAGGGCGGAATTATCCTTTGCTTAATAGCTCTTTTATTAAACCACCTTGGTTTAATAGATAGTACTGTGTATTTATAAAATAATTTTTTCTAAAAATAAGTGGATTTACTTTACATTGTTCCTTGCTTTCCTACTGCGCTTTGTACTTTTTCTTGTAGCCATGCTGCTTCTGGTTTGAAATTGCTAATTAAAAAGCCAGTTTTACCAAGCTGCCAAAATAATATGTAACCACGATAAAACAGGTACCTCATCTGGCATCTGGCCCAGGAGGAGAGACAGATGTGACCAGCAATCCGTTTCACCCTTCCCCCATGCACCGAACAAAATAAGTTCGAAAACCTTAAATTAACATCTTTAAACCACCCCCCACCCCATTTGTCATCAAATACAAACAAGAATACAATAGCTAATATGATTAAATGTGTCCTTATTGCATCTGTCAAGAGGAAATGTAGATTTCACACAAAAACAAGCAATTAGAAATTATCAAAGTTTATAAACCTTTCTAATTAACACTTTTCATGACACGTAAATATAGTTGTGATGGACACTAGGTATGACAATACGGTGATTATTTGTCAATCACTGGCAGTTTGAAACGTAAATAGAGAATACATTTGAGAGGGATTATTTTTACGAGGATGGGCAGAATCGTTCATATAGTTTACAGAAATTCATCTCACCCTATTGATTTATTTCCCAAAATAAGATTAAATTACTCCAGTTAATGATCGTTATTTTGTTAAACAAATTGGCTGGCTATAATTGTAGATCTTAATTGTGTGAAATTTAAAAAAGATTCCATTTAGAACTTAGTTCCAGGAGAACCAGGGAACGATTTTCTACAGTTTATTTTAATGGTCTTGACGTCGTGACTGACTTTATGGCCATTTAATCTTAATTAAAGCATCCCTGTTCGCCACTGTTAAATCAAGACAATACTTTGATTTTTAAGGAAGGAAAGAAAACATGAAACCAACAAATAGCCAATTGTTTTCTGTTATCCTCGTTAAACCAAAGAAACGGTGCAAAAAGCTCTAAAATGTGAAAGTTGAGTCTGGGCGCGTGTATAATCCTGTGAAATATGTGTACATTCATATGTGTGGGAATGTATTTTTGTGTATGCATGTGTATTTAAGTGCATTTGTGAAGCGTGTAATTATAAATGATGCATGTGTAAATATTTCAGTATGTATGTGTTGATGTGCGTAAGTATGCGTGTGTGTTTCTGTGTGCGAGCATGTATCTAGTATGCTAGTCTGTGTGTGCGTCTGAGTGAATGTGTCGATGGGTAGTGTAAATTTGTCTCTATAAGGAGCGGGCGGCGGAAAGATAAGATTCTACTTCTGTTAACACCCCACCCGCAAAAGTACATCAGTATATTCTCCCACTACAAAAATTAGACTTATAGTGCAATAAAATACGTTAATTATCTAAAATGTGCAATTAACGATACACACTAAGTGTCACTAAGTATGCGTTCTGGAAATGCGTGCATTACTTGCCTCGGATATAAATATAACATTAAAGCAATTCAATTATACCTTGGAACCTATATTAACACCTGACTAACACTTTGAAAGTAGCACAAATAGATCTGGTATTTAAGGGCTGGGAAAGAAAGTTAAACATCACCGGCCGTTAATGGGTTGGGTTGGGTTGGGTTGGGAGGGGGGTGGGGGGGGCGATACGCAAGCACGAGGCACTAACCAGGATGCATCTAGTCCCATTCGAAAATGAGAAACTTTTTAAATAATTCAATAAAACTTACAGCACAACTATTGGCCAATCTATACAAATCTTCCACCCATCCCTTTTAAATACTGTAGTTTCATCATACAGTTAAGGTATTTCCTAACTGATATTATACAAGTTAAAAAGCCCTTGAGAACGTACATCATTTCTAAAAGTTCGAGCACTGGGGGTCATATTATATGAATTATCAGCATTATGGCATTCACCCATAGATGCAATAGATTGAAATATACAATAGCATCCATATACAACGCATCAATTCAGTTATAGTGTTAGTCAATTTCAGACATCCTTGAAATATACAAAGTTCGGTGGCTGGGGGGGCGAGTTAACAAATAAATCATACCCTCAACAATTATGATTATTTTATAAATACAAATATGATATTTCTGGAAACATTTTCAGGCATTTACTTGGTTAATTTCAAAGATTCTGCTTCAGTCATGTACATTGGCTATGGTCAATCAATGTAAAACACAAAGAATTGGTGTTTATCAAACATAAGCAGGTAAATGGGAGGAGATGGGACGATACGAACTAAATCACAGGAAGAGAAAAGTTACACCCAGATCCTGAGGTAAGCAGCCTTTATTATTTGTCTAAGACGCGATAAAAGGGCAAGATTTAGGTGTGTGTGGTTGTTTTATCGCCCCTAATGAGGTTGTAGTGAAAGCATTACGCACTCTGAAGTGAAAAATGTTAATGCTACTTATATTAGTCGTTATTGTGTTAATTGGACAATATACACGGATGCAATAATCTTGGAAATGCCTCCGATTAACGCGGTTAGTCTGGAAGTTCGTGAATTTATTGAAGGGAGACGTAGTGATTTATTGGGTTTATACAATGGCTCCTTTTAATGATTTCCTCTTTCGAGGGGATAGGGAAATTTTGCCTCACCCCGGGGACGGCATTCTACACAACTCAGGTGCAGATCTCAAAGGGTTAATGTGAGCCCTCTAGGCAAGAACAAGCTATTAATCCCCCTAGTTTTTTTTCTTGAGACAAGACGTTTTTAATCAACAACCGGGGTATACTTGTCAGTGAAATAGGATTATATTTATATCAGGAGACTGTTGTAAATGGAAAAGGACATGTATCATTTAGCCTAATGTACCTATGGGTTCGAAATGTGTTGTTTAGAATATTCACACAGCTTTAGAGCCAGCTATTTAATTTCTGTTGAGTAATATTGCTTCAATGACAAGTGCACCCCTTGTTAACTTACGCAGAAAGAAATTGGCCTGAACTTTGTTTCTTAAAAATGGAAGGATCTCAACCTAGCCAAGGAAGCTATGGTTCATCCCGAGTTCGGATAGTTTTGGGAAAGCTGCGCCCCGAATCCACACCCACGAGAACCCAATTTGCAGAGCTATTAGGTCATGTCCTTAGCACAAACAATGGTGGATCGATCAGTTTGTTTGTACTGGCGTGTTCCACTAAGTTAGATAAGCTGTCTCCCGGCTGTTCTCAAATGATGCCCTTACCTTCTTAGACATCAAGAAATGATCACTGTCATCCTCATTGAAGCCTCCCCAATACCATATTTTATTTTAAATTGAAAATCTGGTCATTAGTATGCCATTTTACAAAGACAGTTACAAAATGTATATTTTCTGTCAATTTCCATAGGCTCTCCAGCAAATAATATTCAGTAAGGCTGCCATAATAATTGAGAAACCAATTTTGTAGGAGTTTCTGAGCCAATCGGACGAGAGAGTTGCCACAAGAGATTCAACTCTTAATCCAAAGACCTTTCATAATTATGCTTTCAAGCAGGTGTTAATCCAGCACCTACACACTGAAGATCGGTAACTTCTTCAAGACAGTTACTCCAATATTTTCAGGATCCACTACTTCACTAAAAATAATGAATATAAAATCAACACGGAAAAGAAACCGTTTGTAAAATTTAATGATAACCTTTTGGATATTTATGTTAAAGGAAAATACAACCCTTATGTAAAAGGTTTTAGAATGGTCAAGATAGAGAGCTGGGCAGGTTCAGCCTTCCTGCAATCATCACTTCAATGTACATTTTAGCCATGTGCAAATGGAGAGGGTATCCTGCTTAATGTACCCAAACGTAATTGAGCTCTGCTCCCCTATCGTCCCTTTTTACTCTTTAAAACCCCTGCTTACATTTTGTCTAAAACTGCCCCACTCCCCATATGACACGTCTGAGTTGCATTTCAGTGATGTTATGATTGGGAAGAGTGAGTTGCGAATCCCATTCATCGTATCACGCAAATAGATTAACAATGATATCATTACAAGAGGCAAATGAGAGATACCAGTCAGTATATAAATATTCTCACTTTAACATAATGCTGCTTTACCCAGAGTCACGACTAAAGGGGGCTGGGGGTAGGGTTTGGTGGAGGAATCCAGACATTTTCGTTATAAGTTGCAAATTGCCCCAGGTGGGAAATGAATTAGATGTGAAAGAATCGCTGACTTGTGCCTGCAATAAACTCTCTTCAGTAATAATACGATCTAATCTTTTAAATATGACTACTATTTTAATATGCTACGCGAGTATTTTAATTTATAAAATGTTGGAAGCCAATCTATTTGCTGCAATGGCTCCCTGTTAAACCAACCTAAAGTCCGCTATTTTGTTAAGGAAAAATAGGCAGCATCAGCGACATGAAATATGAATCGAAAGACCCAGAATCTAATTTAAATAAAACCAAATACAGACTTATTTAGTCCCAATAAGACAAAGCCCCTAACTAACATAAACCGATAGGGAAGCGGGGTACAAACTTCAAAACAACTCCCAGTTGAAAAAAAAACTTTGATTTTTTTCAGGTCCCATAAAGCATTGACCCGACCAACTCCTGACATTAACTTGCTACACATACTGTGGGTTTTCTTATAAGAAAGGGCTAAGAATTGTTATAAGCATGTCGCGATTACAAGGCACTCCATCAGAAGACGCTTACTCCTTTAATCGAACCATTACAGATGAATAATCTCAGCAATTTAAAGAGGGTCGTGAAGGAATATTGAGATATAGTAATATTCATTTCCATTTTGTAAATAATTAGAATAATTTAGGAAAATTATACAACGTGAATCTGCGAACTTGATTCAAGAAACCGATTTGGTGACAGAGCACATAGAAAGCTTTTTTGTAAAACGTGGATGTGCAATAAAATAGTCTTGGCTTGTAAACGCCACGACAACATATCTCGTTCAAAGTAACATCCTCCAGTTGAACTGGACGCCACATTGCATTTCAATTCTGGAGTAAATAGCTTGGCTGCCTTCTAACCCGCCTCAAAAGCAGCGTACCTGTTTTAAATAACACATTTCCTGACCATGGGCATATTAGAGTAAATTCAATATTTGTCATTCCGTTTACAGCGAAAAAAACGAGCAGAAGTATGATCCAGCTCTCTGTGTCCCTGTGCTTTATTCGCTCTGATATTATTCTTTCATAAAAGATTTATGCACTGCTCCCGAGCTATTCTCTACCTCTCGTGCCCGAGGTAACAATATTTTAAAGGGGTAAAAAGAGGTTTTTTTTAAATCACATGACCCTCTCATCTAGCCTCCCTTGAAAGATTAAGACTGTGATACGTGTCCCTACGGATCATTTGATTGATTACATCATCCTAAGGTCACTTCTACTTCTGGTAATTTTCTTTTTGCCCCGGGGCTCTGCATTCGCGCATTTTTATTGCACGCTTTGGAGACGTGCAGCTTCGTTGTTTTAGTCGTATGGATTAATGACTTCAGTGCAATGAAGTGAAACAGGGATTGCAATGGTGAGCTGCCTATACAGTCAAGACATGGGTCTTAAAGTGGCAACAGTAACCCACATTCTCCCTCTCTGAATCTGAAGTATTAGTAACGGTTTAAAGATCGCTTTTCATATAAATGACAAACGGTCTTGCCACACACCTGTATGGTTCATTGTTTCTTATCCACATTGAAATATTAATGTCATTTCAAATATAAACCGCCTCCGAAAGATGGAGAAATGCGCCTTTCAAACACAACCGGAAAGGCCAATACAATAGTCAGGGCTCCACCGGAAAGACCAATATAACAGTAAGGCCTGCTCAACTGATGCATATTAATACACGTAGCAAAGTGCAATCTAATGGTAATGTGCCATATTAATGTAGTCAAATAATTACATATAGTAGTACATGGCTAGATCTCGTAACGATTTATATTTATAAAATTGTTTTATTTCTATGTTTCGATATTTGTGATCTCTAATAGTTAAGGTGCAATAAATAATGTGCCACTGTATTGGATTGGAAGGAGATGTGAAGTATCTTTAAGTGCATGTTATCCTTGATCATCAAAGGCTTTGTGTCTTTAAGAAAATGTTGGTTTAATATAAGCTTTCAAAAATATATCTGTTTATATGATCGTTTAAAAGATAAAAATACAAAAATATCACTCCCAACACATATGTATATGGATCCGGGACACACATATACACTCACATATACAATAGGCAATCATTGTAGCAGTTGCATCTTGGCCACAGTCCCCAAACAAAAACAGAAGTAACAGAAACATTGGAGGAGATGTAGCCTGGTTAATGTAAACTGCTTGTAAACACCTACCAAAGGGGGCACTCAGGATCCGCCAAGTTCAAGATTTGAGGCTGTTCCAACGGGCGGCCTCGTCCATGTATGAAAAAATACCTAACCCAACATCTGTCTCCAAAGACTTCCCTTCAATCTATATAAAGGTCATGAAAAGTGACTGTCGACAGACCCCTCTAAATATAAAACAAAAGTTTTAAAAAGTTTTATTTCCCGATAGATCAACGCCAGATTACAGTTATTTAAATATATTTTTCACAGCAAATGATTTGACGACAGATACAGGTGGAGAGTGAGGCGGCTGCAGTGCAGATAGTCAATCTAACTGCAAGGAATGGAAGTAGGGGTAATCGAAAGAAATAACATCAGAATTTAACAAAGTTCGGGAAAGAGCAACAAAGCCTCGCCAATCGTGATCTTAAAACTTCCTATTATAGCTCCCTGCTTAAATCCAAAACATTTCAATTCCAGGTGAGGAAAGTGCCTTTATTAAAACCAAAGCAGAGAAAAGTTAAGGGACAGTCTTTCGGAATGAAATGACAGGAGTTGAGTGCAATTATCATTTACAAGAATTCTGAAAGCGTCTCAGGATCTCTCGTTCGAACGTGTTCAGGATTTCTGGTCGAGAACTTACAACCTACCCGAGGTTGTGGACAGTATGGGAACGCTCTCTGTCAAACACACCTAAAAATTTAATCTCGCTACCGCACCCATTCGTGCCTCTCTGTCTGTTGTCCTGTGTGTCTCCATGCCTACATGGCTCTGTCCATTTCTCTCTGTTAATCCGTTTGTAATTTTATTGTATGTCGATTCAGATATATGTGCATGTGCGCTTCCCTTTGTCTTTCTTCCTATGTATGTCTCTTTATCTACATTTTGTCTTTCCCTTTCTCCATCTATAAATTTTATACATTTTATCTATAGTATTTCTATATGGTGGAAACAACAGAATCAGTTAAATACTAGAACTGTCCAAAGTAGAAGTCATGGTGTGGTCCAAGGCAAGGTGGCGGCGTGGACCACGGAGATCAAGTTGATAAACTGAAATAAATGCATTGGCACAATTCATTGAGATGCCTGAGGCAGTTCTATCAAAGGCGGCGCCAAACACGCGACACTCCACTGCTTGGACTAGAGTCAGGCGCTACACAGTAGACTTGTATCCTAGGAGAGGAAAGGTTCTGCGTTTATGTGGTCGCGTTCTTAAACGTGATCAGTTTGGTTACTGGTGTGAGCGACATCCTTGTCCATTGGTTGAGAGTTGCAGGCGAGGTACCTCAAGAATGAACAAGTCTACAACTCTCTCATAGGGTGAGCGATGCAAAGTGAAAGTATACTGGAAGGGGGATACTATATCATACTTGAGAAATGAGTGCCTTTAGTTACTGGCAGCAATCCATCGTTCTCTTTAAATATGATTACAATATATTCCTGGACCGAAATTGGGTGTTGTGTTGTGAGGCAACCCTATAACGGCCTCGCCCCTCCCTATCTTGTAATTTTCTCCAGCCCTAAAACCCTCCGAGATATCTGCGCACCTCTAATTCTGACCTCCAGAGCATCCCCGATTTAATCGCTCCACGATTGGCGGACTAGCTTTCAGCTGCCAAGGTCCTAAGTGCTGGGATTCCCTTTCTAAATCACTTCGCTATTCTCTCTTTCTATCTGTAAGCCGTTCATTAACATCCACCTCTTTAACCAAAGCTTTTGGTCATTCGTCCTAAAATTTCCTCATTTTGTTCAGTGCCAAATTTTGTTTGATGATATTCCTGTGAAGCGTTTTAGGACGGTTTATTGCGTTAAAGGCGCTATGTAAATGCAAAATGTTTTATTGTATTTAGTATGTTGATTACTTGTTTACAGACACATTTCCTGATAGCTAAAAAAAAAGCCAAACCTAACAGCTCTGCAACAACTTTAAAACAATAAAGAGTTGTGTATTAGAGATCATTCTCCAGCTCCATAATGCATAACTTGCTTATCGCTAACAACGTTGTAATGTTACTCTACGAAACAACCGATTATTTAGATGTTTCATTGGGCAATTATTTCCAAAACATTCAAGTGGCGTATTTATTGTGTTCAATGGGACTCCAGTCCGGTTGTTCTCAGTAACAGTACACCACTGGAATTATATTGAATTTGAAACAAAATATTAACATATACTTTTGTGGTGAATTTTCACCAGTGACTCCACCGCTATTCCATGGAGAGCCGGAATATCTAATTCGTAACAGCAAAAAAAACATCCCAAAATAAGTATATATTTGAGAAGAACTATTTGTTGTTGGTCTGTCATTTATTTTCTTTCGAAAGTACTTTCTGAAAAGTTAAATAAATCTTTGGTACCTTAGGAGTCATTCTATGTCCAGCCTCGCCCAGCGCACAGTGTGGCATTAATTTTCCAGAAACAAACACTTCGAGTCCAGTGCAGATGAAACCACCAATATTAAAACTGACAAACTGAGTCTTAGTTTCGTAAAGTCTAGAGCTGCTGCATTCCAAAGTGGACCTAGTTAATTGCAATGAACTAGCAGCTCTGGGACGACGCTATACTCCGCCTTCCTTTTTCAGGCTTGCATTTAAAAGAATTTTCAAGAAATAAATTGTAAAACAAAATGTACATTTGTAACTGATACGAGTATATGATCTATTGTAACCAATGGGCTTTTAAATTCTAATATGCTAACCCATTTGAATTGAGTTTCATAATGAGTAGCATTTGAGGGCAATTAAAGTAAGGAATAACCTGAAAGTTAGCAACCAGTGCCATCTAAACAACTACATTAACCCTCAGAGTGTCACATATGTTTGTTCAAAATTACAGCATGTAATAATCCACCAGTAATGGGGAAATATATTTAGGCGTTGTGTATTAGTCACTAGTACATCCATGTAACAGTTTGTATTGATGCATCTGCTCCTTCCTTTCACACACAATCATTTTACTGTTTATGTTATAATTAATTGGTTTGCAAAAAGTATAACGGGGTTTACTATTAATGTATATAGTTGAGCAATTAGTGCAGCTCTGGCCTCCGTTATCCCATCTCACCCATAAAGATATATCTAATGATCACATTTTCCTTAAAATAAAGTTTGTCTCCTTGAAATAACAGATCCAAGTATGCCGAATAGCTGTTGTGTTTTCTCATGCCCTCTTTGCTTCTATTCTAGTTTACGGCATGGATGTGGCTGTTATCTATGTGCTTGACCCCCTGGAGTGTTGCAGGCTGAGTCCAACCAGTCCTGGCTCTTTCTAGCCCCCAGCTGTATATCCTGATTGGGATTAGCGGTCAGACTTCTCATTTACCACAACCACAAAGGTCCTGAACCCAATTAATGGCTAATAATTACACTCTAAACTCCTCCACAGTCCCTCCCTGCATGATTAGTCGGAGCTCCGGATATGAGAAGGATCCACTATGATCAAGCTCTTGAGTGACTGGTCCCTTTACCGTCCTCATTATGCAGGGAAAAAAACAGTTGGTCTTAAAATTAGACAAGCTTTTATTCTGTGAGTTGTGTGCAGATATCATTAATGTAACTATCTGGGCAGATTTTTCGTACAATGAGAGGTCTATGAATGGGTACCAACCATTTTTCATACGTGAAATGTACATGTTTAATATAAAATGATGTAGTAGCTCAATTATAAAGAGCAAAAATAAAGGGTGGTATTGTGCTCAAGTATACATTCTAAACAGCTACAAATAGATATAATGAATTAACACCTGAAAATATGCTCCAAAGAACGAAAGACTCCGGAATTGAAGAAAATCGTCAAAGTATAAAGATCCTTCTTTAAGGCTATTAAATATTGGATGTGTCGTACATTTTTGGGAAACAAATGTCGGCTTGACAGCTACCAGTTAATGAGGAAACGTGCATAGCCTACCAACTCAAGGATATTAGCTGTTAGCTATAGCAATCTGGTTTACCTGTAACGTTCTGCATTCTCCAAGAAACGCCAGTAATCCCAAGTTCGTCGTGAACAGGTTCGGTGACCTTCAGAAATATTCAATGTTACTAAAGGCATGGGAAAGGATAAAAGCAATTGAGAACTACTTTTAATTGAATTCACATTACTTGTGCAGTATTGTTGCGAACTCACTTCTGATGTGTTCATCCTGATGAACAATGGTACTGCTGGCATTCATCTAAGTTCAAATATTATTATTGACCGTCTAGAGCCCATGATCAACTGATTATCAATCACAGCATGGTGGCCATTTGCACTGCTTTTATTCAACAATCCAGTCCTGGCCATCGACTTTTCATCTACTGATTGTTGTTAGTGATCGTTTAGAAATCATGCATCTACTGACCATCTTACCATTAATTATCATCCATAACCCCTGCATCTATTGAAGATCTCGTCATTAATAGTCATTCAGACACCATTCATCTACGGACTACACCACAATTATTGACCATCCAGAAACCCTGTGCCTACTGACCATCTCACATTAATGACCACCCAGAAGCCCCGTACCTACTGACCATCTCACCATTAATGACCATCCAGAAATCCTGTACCTACTGACCATCTCACCATTACTGACCATCCAGAAACACCGTACCTACTGACCATCTCACCATTATTGACCATCCAGAAACCCCATACCTACTGACCATCTCACCATTAATGACCATCCGGAAACCCTGTACCTACTGACCATTTCACCACTAATGACCATCCAGAAACCACGTACCTACTGACCATCTCACCATTAATGGCCATCTAGAAACCCTGTACCTACTGACCATCTCATGGTTAATGACCATCCAGAAGCCCTATACCTACTGACCATTTCACCATTAATGACCATCCGGAAACCCTATATATACACCATCTCACCACTAATGACCATTCAGAACCACTGGTGACCAATCAGAAACCTTGTATCTACTGACCATCCCACGATTAATGGGTATCCAGAAACCCTGCATCAACTGACTATCTCACCATTAATGGCCATCCAGAAACCCTGCATTTATTGACTACAAACTATTAATAATTATTCAGAAGCTCTGACTGTATGTTATTAATGACCGTCTACAAAACATGCAAGGTACTCATCGTTCTACCAGTAGTGACCATAGCTAAAACTGTACTTAGTAATGGCCATCCCATCTTTGCTGACCATCTATAAAAACTGCATGTACTTACTATTCCGTTTGTGAGCATGTGCACGTTCTAATTATTCTGACCGTCGCTACTTAATGTTAGGAAATAAAGTGAGGTGTAACAACTTGTAACACACTATGTGAAGAAATTCTAACCTCTCTGAAATACTAAGATCCAGACTCCAATGAATAGGACATTATCTTTTGTTGACGCGTTTAAACTTTATTTGTCAATTTCGTATTTTCCATTTAGCACTAGTCCAAAATGTGGAAACGCCTTGATCAAAAACCACCCCTCCTGTATTGGCGACTAATTTTAACAAATTTTGATTCGCGAGGCTTGGGCTTGATTGGGTTCACGTTGTTTGGCAAAATAAAACCAACATGCTGGAGACAACTACAATGATAGAAGAAACTGTCTTGTAATCTTTTGCAAAACGCATGTCAAATGTTAAAGAATAAAAAAGGAATCCTTTAGCTTAGGATAAAACGAGTTGGGGCCTGAGTCTACTATCATCTCCCGGTTCACCTCTCCGTATTGGAAAGCGGCATTGACAAATTAAGTGAATGGGCGAAACTCTGGCAAATGGAGTTCAATGTGCAGAAGTGATTGGAATACTTTCTCAATAGTGAAAAGCTAGGAACTGTGCAACAGCAGAGAAATTTAAGTGTCATATAAAGGAATTTCTAAAAGCTAATGGAATAGGACAAATAATTTAAAAGGCTCGTGGAATGTTAGCCTTTATATCAATGGGACTGGAATACAAAGGGATAGAAGTTATACTAAAGTTATACAAATCTCTGGCTAGACTGCATCTGGAGGACTGACTTTAGTTCCGACACTACAACTCAGGAAGGAGATATTGGCCTTGGAGATGGGTTCTCCAGATTTATAGTGGAGCTAAAAAGGTTATATTATGAGAACAGATTGCACAGACTCGCCTTGTGTTCCTTGGGTATAGAAGATTAAGGGATGATCTGATTTGAGGTATTTAACGTAATTAAAGGATTTCTTAGGGTAATGGAGAAAAACTGTTTTCTTTGATAGGAGAGACCAAAACAAGGGTGAGTAACTTTTTAAAAATAGAGTTAGACTTTCAAGGGTGATGTCAGGTAGCACTTTTTCACATAAAGGAAATATGGAATTATCTCCCGCAAGAAACTATTGCAGGTATGTCAATTGTAAATTTCAAACTGAGATTGATAGATACAGGTTGAATGGCGGAGCAGGCCCGAGGGACTGAACGGTCTACTCCTGTTCCTGTGTTTCCTATGTCCCGATGATTTGAGATTTAAAGCTATTTTTACGAACGTTTTTATAAACAAATATCTGGTCCAGAATGATCACAATTGTATTAAGACAAGAAGGAAAAGTAAAGAGGGTGGTGGAGAGTGTGATTAAAAGGTTTCACTAGTATTCAAAATCTGAATCTGGGGGGCGGGCTGGTCGCGGTGCAATACTCACTGACCACTACTGGTAACTAGTCTCTACTGCGTGGATTGGCTCTTATCTGACGTTTGCTTTAACCCTCAGATGACTATAGCGTCACATTTGGAAACTGTTCCAATTAGTTTTTTTTCTCCGCATTTTCGTGGGGTATTGGGAAGGGAAGGCAGGGGGCTTAATGGTGGAAACATGGGGATAGAGAAGGATGAGAAGGAGATTTCACGGGGCTTTAGGCTGATAACAAATTGTCTGTAATTTCATTTATTTGATTTTGAAATCATTTTTCAACGTGAGTTCATTGTGTTCTCAGATTTTAATCTCTGGTCCATAGCAGACTAAATTATGCGTATTATTTCATAATTTCCGATGGATATTCTCCATTTGTCTATTGAATGCACAAGTTATACCTTACCGCCAAGAGATTCATTTAGCAAATGTCATGTGGAAAGTTTACTTTTGCAAATAATTTGGCTTTCACTAGAACGAGGGAGTGAAAAAAATGCAAACTAATGAATAAAATGGCAATATTGGACCGAGAATGGGGAGAAACAGCTGAACCGCCAAAGCTGACCCTGACCAAAAGTAGCTCAGCTCATCCTCTGCTCCCAGGAAACAAGCAGAAATTCCTACATCTAAACCGATTTATAGTATAATATGTTATTTCGAAATGTCTTTAATTCTGAGAATGTGCCTGTTCAAATGGAGCAGAAAAATATTCCCCGAAGACCTTCATCAGCAACTGTTTAACGCAATTTAATTACCAGTTGACACAATTAAGGGTTGTATAAGTGAGATTTCTAAATGTCAGACACGAATTTCTAATTAATAATCCTAACCCGATTAGAACCTGTAATTCTAACTCTTATTGCCAAACCATAATCTCAACCAGACAGTGATCCGTTATACACATTTTTTGATGCTGAGCTGTGAAGTTTGCTTCGTGATTTGAAATCGAAGTGCAGTTACTGCTTGGGTTCTATTCTGACCATTTGGTTGCTATAGAGGAGAATTGATTCCCAATTGGATTTCCATTGTGTGGAGAAAACGGTAAAACGGGATATGTCAGTCGGAGTCCCAGCAATACAACCCATATTGCAAATGCACCTGCAAAGGCCTATTTTTTAAATCCCATTTCTCCATCTTTTATAACAAGCAATTACGAAATACATGTTTATAAATGTATTCACAAGCACATAATAAATATTTATTTAAATATTACCAGTGGCTTCTGCAGGTAGCGTGTCATATTACTTCCGCAGATTTTTGCACAATTAAAACACAACCGGGTTGAAACAGACTGCCCGGTATTTTATACAAGAGGCGACAAAGTCAGATTGTTGAGTTAGGTGAGGTAGCCATGCACTGTATTCATTTCATATATCGATTTTACAGAGAGATATTTGGCTTCAAACAATTCCATCCGCACGGAGATTTTGTAATCTGTACCTTCAGTATTTGCACGCACTTTATTGTCCATATTAAGGGTTAATCTACTGCTTTATATCTCACACTCAGAAATATTTCAGGGGTAGATTATTAAATTCTACAGACCTGCATATGCCGTAACTGTTAATGTTACCGGACAACACTTTGCAGCTCACTTAAATTCAGATAAAAACGTTCAAGAATCATTACACAGTTGTAATTGATAAGTTGTAAATAAAATGAAAGTACCTGTGTAAACGTCTCATCGCGTTTTGTGCGTAATAAGAATTACATTGTAACAGATATTACTATGAAGATTAATTCACTGCTTATAACCGCGATTTAAATTACGAACAATGGACACTGAGTGAGATGCAATGTACAGATTATATTGAGACGATAGTATTTTTAAAAATGCTTTCTCAAACACATTTTGACCCGAATTCATCCAATTTTAATCAGTATTATGATCACTTTAATTAAACCGTTTCCAATTACCTATTTATTCCGGGCCTCAATTTAATTTTTAGAAAAATCTTGTTACTGTAAATACATCCAACCATTTTCTACTGCACTATTACTGAACGAATTGGCATTTTATAGTTGTCGCCCTTCGTGATATTCCTAGTAATTAAAAAATAAATTTATTGTACAAGAGAGTTGGCTTAATGGGTGTTATCTTCCTTCGGTACTAACAATGAATCACTTGTGTATTCCTTCATTCAAATATGTTGCAGTGTAAAAACTAATTCGATTACATGTTATAGCCCAGAACACAGAGGCCTCTGTTCCTCCTATGCGCGCTTCCGACTGCTGGAGAGCAAGTTTAACGATGTTTGCAACACACCTGAAATTGTAAATCGCAATCCTTCGTTTAACTAATAAAATATCGAGTGCGCTAAATCTAACAGTTATACCAAGCCCTACAAATTCCTGAATGATATTTATAGTAGCTGGTTGTTTATGTATGAGAGACAGAGGATACTTTGCATACATACTATCAAGCTTGCCAAGTTTCTGAAAATAGGAATCTACTAGTGAAGAACTAACGCTTCGCTCGTTGGTATTTGCCCCGTACTGCAGTGATGTATTTCATGGGATTAATTCGAGCAACATAATGGACTTCACTATCCATTGGGTTTGCAGAAGGGGTCCCGCACTGGGCACAAGTTGAGACACAATTCTACTTAAGAAAACTAAGATGTTGTTCTGACTTGCAGTTACAAATTTATATCATGCTATTGCAGTGAATTAGCAGATTATGCAGCTCACTTGGAAATACCACTTTCGCTATAATTATGGCGTGTCTTTTCTCCTTAAAAATCTTCCTAATTCCTCTTCCCAGGTTCCAGTGAAACTTCTTAAGGGTTTACTCAAACACTGTCCATTGTGAAGAGGCCCTTTTTCTACAAAAAATATAGTGAAACATTTCTAATTTTAGAGATTATAAAGTAACAATATATCTCACCTAAAGAAGCACGGCGAATCTAATACAGAATATGAAATGTCTCAAGGGCAGCTTTGAGAACTCCGTCCTCCAACCAACACCTCAGCCGTGTAACCACAGCCCACCTTGAGTATGCGTGTTATGCTATACGATCTACATTTACAGTATCTAAATACGAAACACTTGCCATAAGAAGCTGTTACAACAAATACAAACATACTCTAGCGATTCTCGGATACTGAATTTGAAATGAACTGGCATAATTTCTCCTACTATGAAGTGCGTATCAGTCAGTAAGGACGTGAACACTGAATGTAGTAATCTTCCAAAAGACCCTTCGCCAGTTGTATAGCCTAAAACGTGGCGCCCGCAGTGTGTCTCTCCGCTGAAGTTCAAAGACATTTAGTCTGGCAGAGGGATAGAAACAAGACATTAATGGAACTAAACCCCCTCACACAGCCCAGCAATCTATTAAAATGTAGTTAATAAGCTGGAGAATATAGAATTCTTAACATAGATTTTGACAGTTTGTTTTTTGAAGACTTGGTTTTTTGTAACCATATCATTTAAACTAACCATACCCATACGGGCTACACTGAAATAATTCATTTTGCAATTTTATTTTCATCTGTTTTTCTCTTTGTTGACAATGGGTTTTAAAATAGCAATTTTCTCTTTTTAACCTGCAGTACAAATCTCAAAAGATATTTCGACCACCTTTCTCGCTAAAATATGTCCTAATTAAATAAATTAGCTATATAAAACACACACGCAAGAGACGGATGGAAACGCGAAGCACTTACTGTGTTCAGACTCAGCTTCTTCTTCTTCTCTCGCTCTCTCCCAATCCCCTCTCTCTTTCTCTCTCCCCCTCTCTCTCTCTCTCAAACTACAAGTTCCATTCATTTTGAAGGAAGAACTTGAAGAGAATCGGTCTGAGAAGACAATGCAAAATAGTCGATTTTTTTCTTCCTTCAAAATAATGTACATTAAGTGAAATAATTAGAATTGCGCTATGTTTAAGGTAGGGGAGAAGGTGCTGAGGCTGCAGTTTAGAACAGAAAAAAGTGCCTGTTTTAGATGTCCGGTTCTCAGCGCCAATTATCTGTAGTAACTGTGTAGTCCCAAACCCATGTTTATTATTCTATAGCACTAACACCGGGTGTTGAATCACTGCTGTTATCCGGGACTATTCAATCAGCTAAAGCTATCGATAGCTTTAATTAATACTGTCATAACTGATGGGGGTTATTAGGGCGCGTTATTGAGTTCAGATAGCATGCCAATCTGTTCCCCTGCCACTACCAGTTGTGCTAAAAGTATATACTATTAATCAGTCAAGTCTACTAATTATCAATTAACATGGAATTTTTAACGCGAGTAACTTGTGCACTGAATTAAAATTACTAATTTGATAACTTGTTTTTTTGGTAAATTTCCACGGCAGATCCTCTGCAAATTAATTTTATTTTGAATAAAGGTCGTGTGTTTTTTTTTAGGTAAACTGACTTTACCTTCCCAAGGTTTAGAAGAGGAACTCATGCAAGTCAGAGAGGAATAATATGTGAAATGGCGTTAGGGAAGCAGAGATAATTGGTCTGATGGAGTTGAGGACAGATCGCGGCCAAATGATGAATATATTCAAACTTTTCCCTGCGTGATGGTGTCAGATTGAAGGCTCTGTGCGCATGTGCGAAGGTGTCCAAACTGACAATGCCAGGGAGATAGCGTGTGCGATTCTCTGAAATCACGACCAACGCCGACAGACAACATGAGATCCAAGGCAAGGGCGAGAAAACTGGCCAAAAGTAGGTCCCAATTTTCTTCTCCTATCTCTCCGCACCTTTTTTTTAGATCCTCTGTATAGGCTTCCAAAAAGACCCTCCATATAAACCAACAACGCCAAACGATCCGCTATACACCCATGGTCTTTGTGAAGAAGCGATCAGGAATGTATTTTCTCCTCCAGATGATGTCGATGCAGTGGGGACGATTAGAATGATGTGCACCACGGGCTCGCGAAAAGGCTGGGGCGCAAGAACTTAAGACTTGAACGCTCTGGCCACAAGAGCGGCGCGGAGCTCTCTTTCTGCACAAGTTTCCATACCTTGTTTATTTCTCTCATTCAAGAGAAACTTCCATGCCCCCCGCGTCTCGACCCGAGAGGTTGAGAAGTTGGAGAGAAACAACAAAAAATAAAATGAAAGTTATCGAAGTTGACGAAGAGATATGTAACTTTTGTAAAAAAAAACATATAGCGAGAGCCATTGGAGAGTAGTAGCAGTTTTCCCAGAGTCTTAAATAGTGGGCGCTAGAGCACCGTTGAAGAGCTGAAAGTTGCTGGCCAACTGCTCGTCTCTGCTTGAAAGGGGCAAAATATCTTGAGGGAGTCCGTTTAATAGACTGAGTACCATTAGGAGCGGAGCCGTACAGGGGTTTCTGAGAAACCGGGAATAATGTTTTGGGGGCTGCTTCGGGGAATTAACAATGTCAATTTAGTGCGAGAGAGAATCGCACAGGAATTGGAGGGATCGGGTCGAAATAACACAACTGACAAGTTTAAACTTTCAATTTAACCATGCCAGATCGTGAAATAGTGATCTAAGGGAAGCAAGTCTGGGAGCATGAAGGGAGTTTTTCAAACTTTATCTTTTTTAAAATATACCTTAATTTATAGAAATATTTTATTTTCGCTCGTGGTGTGTCAAATGTTGGAGTTGCGCTGGGTATTAATCTTTAACCCATAGCCGGAAGAAAAGCATGTATGTGCGTGTTGAAAATGAAATTATGTTCACGTACCAGGAGTGTAGACTTTTCTGTGAGGCCGCATGCAGGTTAAATCTGTCCGAGTTTCGATTGTTTGTTGTTTTTTATAAAGAGATGGGCCGTTCTTAGTTGGAAAGTATCTTTTTAGACTTCGCTGTGTTCCACACTTTCTGCTTCCGCCTCTCTTAACATGACCACATTGATCAGTGTGAATGTGTGTGTGAGATTGCCTGACTACTACTTTCAGTTTGAAACCTCATTATTCTCGTCAGCTTATTTTCCCAAACTATACGGAAAGCAGGAACTCTCCTAAACCTAGCCGAACCGTTCTGAAAAATAAATGTTGCAAATTATTAATTTTTTTAAGTTTGAACTGCCGGTACTATTAATGTTCACCGCTGTACGCAGAAACAAGTCTGCACATTCATATATAATAGTATGTATGCATAATAATGCTTATATATTTGTATACTTGATGTTATATTTATGTATTTTGAAGTGTTTAATAAATCTATACCCTTTATGGATTGACAGGCCCAGGCATTTACAAAAGTGAAATAGGAAATTAAAGTTTATTTTCTGGTATTTAGGCCAAGTTAAATTACATATACATATCACTGTGCTGGGTGCACGGCCAAAATAGCATTTGTTTTAAGTTGTTCACTGGAGAGATTTGGTATCCAATGATCCCTGATTTCAAATCCCTAATGAGAAGGATTAATTACTGAGGGCGCATTTAAAATAGCCTGTTCATATGCATGATTTGTATTCTAAAGTACATATGATTTTAGGGATATGTGTGTATGCATATACGTGCATGTACGTATGTGTGTGTATATGATGTAAAGGTATTTATAAATATTTAGCAGTTACCCGCATTAATTAACAATTTGGCTGATGGATCTAAGCATCTTTTTCTAGAAATTGGTATAATTTTAGACCACAATTCATTTACATTGCAGTATATTTTGTTGCTTTCAAGAGGCGAAGTTTGTTTGATGAATGGCTGTGTCGCAGTATTTTTCTAAGTTGTTTGTAAATAAATGTGTCTTCAGTCTGCGTGATATGGTCCCCGCTGAGTTCGGGTTACTAATTATTACCATTAAAAATGATGCGTAGTAAATGCTAACATCAGACAGTGAGAAAAGTGCGTTTAATTGAACCAGGAGGTTTGATTACATTTATACCGGCTCGCAACTAGAAATGGACTGATAGTGATTTTTATTTCAAAGCTAGTGTGTGTAGGGTAGGAAAAGAGGAAGAAAAAAACTACGGTACCAAACAGCTGTGTTAAACTGGGATTGGGTCGAACGCTTTTCAGTGGAAGAATGCAGTACAACACACGTGCATAACATTACTTGCTCCCCAGATCGGACTTGGAAGTGATAATATGTGCCCCCGCGCTATTAACTTTTAACATCCTACTTATGATTTTCATGATAGGGGTTATCGGGGTGGCGGGAGAGAGAGAGAAACCACAATTCAACCCTACAGTTAAAAATAAACAAATAAGATTGCCAGACACTACTGCAATAGCACTCAGCTTGTGTATAACAGTGTAATTGTGCGTGGCCAGACAGAAAGACTGTTATTTGCTTTTTATATACATCCATGTGTGTACATGTATGTCTGTATATAATGTGTGTACACACGCACGCGCACACGCATATCACACTTTGACATCTAAAAATTCTTTGCATTGCTCTTCGGTTTATTTTTAAGGGAGTTTCATGACTCTGTCATATTATTATTCTATTTTTGAATTTGATTTTTTTTAATGAATTGATAGTTTGAGTGATAGTTAAATAAAACACTTGAACAAGGAGGGGGAATCGATGCTTGCTCGTTTAACTTTCATTTAGGTAATTAATCGATGTTTTATTTAAGCAGATATTTCACTTTCAACGCTCAGATGAACTTGAACAGCTGTAAACATTATCACTCGGTAGGTTTAGGTTGAGGCATCTCAAGGAGACATTAGTTATTTTTCATGCTCTGGTAGTACTGTGTATTTAAAGTGCACGCATACGCAGTCAAACCCTTGCACACCTGGAAGATTTACAACAAGGGAACCTTTAAGGTTTTAATGCCCTTTTAAACATCAACGTGTTTATTTAATGCTGCACTACCAAATTCCAACTACCGGCTAGATCATTTCACAAAGGTATTTTTTTTTTTGTTTTTTAATCGCCTGACCAGTGGATCCTTTCTCTGTTGTTTCGAAGTCATTTAAAACTCGGGTCAGCGTTAAGCTATCAAATTTATGATATTTGTACAGTCTTAAAAATCCAAGTGAAACAAATATCATAGGTGTTGTAATCAGAACAGGCTGAATAGACTGGATTGCAAATTCAGAAAGAATTAAGATTGTATTGCACCAAGCAACCCTGGTAAATTTCTCCCGTCAGATCTGGGGATTTTTAAATAGCAGATGGGAATGCTAATTGCTAGCGTTTTATGATTCGATGTTTAGAAGGTAATGGATTGTTTATTAAAACCAAGTAATTGAAACAGTAAACAAAGAAGTTGTGAAAGATTTTGATGTTTAACTGCTGCGCGGGGGGAAAGTAGCCACGGTAATGGGTTTCCAATAAAGCAATTACTGCACCCGGGGGCTGTAAGGCCAGGATCAATGCGGACAGGACAGATTTCATATATAGGGGAGGCAGCCAATGATTAGAATGCTCTTAACTTGAAATCGAGTTGTTTGTCACAATAAGAGAAACTGACAAAACAGAATGGAAGCTGGAAAAACAGTTCTCGATAATTAAAGTAAATTGGAATAGCACATCAGATCAATGTGAAAATTGACGGTTTCAATAAAAGTTATCGAAAACTTTTTAAGAGCTTTTTCTCCAACTCTGAGTGATGCCAATGTCTTATTTATGGAGAACAGTTTTTCCTTGCGCACTCGCAAGATGACTACTCAAGGGCATCCCATCGCCTTAGAAAGGGGTTTTAAATTGTACATAGTGGAGATTCATATTTGTAAACGTTTGTCTCTGTGCAAATGCGGATATTAGATTAGGAAAATTATTGCCATATATATATTTGGACACGTCAAATCTATATGAAACATGTAGATTTAAGAAATCAATTGCACAGTTATCACATTATAACTATATATAGACATTTTATCTTTACATCAGCGGTGATCTTTTCTTCTTGTCTGTATTGTAAAGTTATTTTTACGAACATTTTGTGTCCTTTTTACTTTAAAAAAACAAATTTTCTTGACAAATCCAATCGTGTATTTGGTAATCGTGATTTCAATACGTTTTACAAAAAAATACAAATTAGAACTTTGTCGATGTTGCGGTGGCGTGAGGCTCAATTAATTAAAATGCTTTGCAAACATTGTTTTGAGTATGGGAATCTCTGGGTAGGAGGGAAAACTGCTAACTTCAAGAGCCGTGTTGGTTGACTTGTGCAAGACACTGTCGGAAGAACGATGCGGTGTTCTGGCTGTATTCTGTGTATTCCGACTCCTCCTCCGGGCCAGCGCCCTCACCACCCCCACCCCCCCACTCCCTCCACCCCCGCACCCCCCCCCCCCCCCCCCCAACCCCTTCCTCCCCCAGAAAAAAAAACCCTTGCTTGATTTCCTTACAATAATCTGACTCGGCAATCAGACATTTTTCCGAGTTACAAGCGAGGAAATATGCTGCTATGGTAATCGGGTCAGAGTGCAGGGGAAAGAGATTGGAGCCAGAACGCACTTTCTCTCTCTCTCTCTCTCACTCACATACACATCGTTTCACTCACAGGTTTCTCCTTCTTCTCTCGCCCTTTCTCTTCCCTTTTCTCTGTTTTCTCTCCTTCTGTTTCTCTCGCTCCACCTCGCTGTTTCTCTTTATATTTTCCACTTTATATCAATAGCTATACATCTCCCCTATAGCTCGCACACCATTTTTTCCCTCGCTCTTTTTACTATCTGTAGAGCTCCTTTCTTCTTTTACACATTTCTTATCGCTGTCCATACCTCTTCATTGGCAGTATTTTTCTCTCTCTCTCTCCCTTTTCTAGCAGAAACAGCTGATTCATCGGCCCGTAGTCTCAAAAAAATGACCCGAATTACTGCACGTCACAGCGACAACTCTACAGTTTCCAGCCTTCAGTCTTCACGTTGACTCCTACAACCTTTCGCACTTTGCTCAAATCACAATCTCTCTTATACACACATAACTGACGGGGTGGGGGGGGGGGGGGCTGCAAATTAAAGAGTCATAACGTTTTCAGCTTGCTAGTTTTTCCTACTTCAGGGGAGGTGGGAGCGACTAAATGGCAATCAGTATCATTTTGCTATCTGTTAGTGCGATTTAGGTGTTGGAGCTGAACTCCTACGGGGCAGTTTACTAGAATCGGAGTGCTTGCATGAACATTTTCAGTCACACAAACACTGTTGCTGTCCTACGCAAACACAATCACTGGGCACAAATACACAGTTGCACAAGCACAAGCTCTCACAGGCGCATCAATTCACTGGATTGCACACATACACTCAGTTCACAGACATACATACAGACACATGCACAATTATGCACACAGTCAAAACATATATACATTTACGCAAATTCTCTCATTCACTCGTACTCAAACTCACAATAACCCCACAGACACTATCACATAGGCTCGCAAACTGTCGCACAGGCACACTTGTAACAGACTTTTGAGCGTTCTTCAATTTAACTCTTCCTATTTCTGAGAGTATGCTAAGATTTAATTTCATGTGTGGGTTTTAGCATGGAAGCTAGTAGTTTTGGTCAGTTCTCACACATCTAACACGCCTCTAACTTACTAGAATTATTCCGTTCAACCCTCGTCCAAGTAGTAGACGGCGCTGGCTTTTTCTGTATCCTAATCATTGTACCTTAAAAGCACAATTTAGGCGTTGGTTTTGTTCATGCATGTATATACACACACAAGAGATAGGCATAATTTATGTTTCGAGATTGTTATAAATTGCACCTATACAGTACATGATACGTAAGTATTAATCTATAAAGAATGCATAATTGTACAACCAATTTTTAAAAAAGATTACAACACGAGAGAAAATAGAATTGTGTTAGCAGCAAATTAGAAATACGAACAAAATACATCTATATAAACATTTTCAAGTGGTACACATTCTTGTACTTTCCGTGCTGCTGGTATGGTGCATTTATGATTTCATCACGACGATCCGAACTCTCATAGAAGTATCCTTGGCTGTATTGCAAGATTTTCCGAACTCTTTATATAAGTTTTTAAACAAAACTAACATACAACGTTAAAATATAAGCTTTCAGTTGTGCAGCGTGTCCTCACTTTGATTTATTTTACTCAATATCTGTATTTTTTCAGTTTATGAAATACTACAAATTTTTTTTTAGAAGGAACTCTGATATTTGACAACCCAATAAACTTCGAAAGAAAGGCAATGTTGTTAATTATTTTAAATGAAACACTTGTAAACAGATGCTGTAATGTCGGACGTAATTTCCTTAAGCAAATATTCAGTGGTCTTGCGTAATATATTCGGTTTACGGGTTGGGGGGGGGGGGGGTGGGGGGTGGTGTGGTTGGGACGGTGTGGTAGTAATATTACTGAATTGCAGTTTTCATTGTAAAAATTGAGGTGAGTCTACGAGTTGTCTATCGGATACTGAAGGAATCAGTAGGTTTTATATACAGTATTTAATACACCTAAACATACTGGAACCTCAGCCTTGTTTTCGCCCTTTCCCTTCCTTAAATCAGAAGTTCCCGTTTAAACTGTTAAGATTAACCCCTGTCGGCCCAGCACCAGTTTAAACTCGTCTCTGCACACCTTCATTTGTTTCAGTGAGTGTGACTGAGGGTACTAGCCAGAGCACTCCTCTCTGTAGCAATCGGATGAACAATTTGGGAGCAGACTTCATTGATTATTAAATTCACCTGCTAAATCTTAATTTCTCGATAAAAGACATTTCACAATGTTCGAGCGATAACTACGTTCATTGTAATGCCTATTTCAAAGACATCCTGTATATTTAGATATCTATCTTTAACAATACATTAAATCGCCATCCAAGCCATCCTATCTCTGCTACTTTCTTCTTGTCACTACCAAACACCTGGGATGTTGTCACTCGGATTTGAGATTTTGCCTTCGTCATGGGTATCCCTTCAGGTTAAGCATGCACAGAAGTCAATCCATGATACAATGGGCACTGCAAACGAAACAGCCAGTCATGTGTTCCAGTATTTATATTCCCCAGCATTTCCGCTAAATAAAACATATCTATTATATTCAGTGTTATTCCTGTAATACTGGTTGCAGGTTAAAGTTGTAAAATACAGTACATATCTGTGCATCATTTTTGCATTTGTATAATAAATGCTGATGCACCTTTGTTTTCATTCTCTATCTCTGGGTCAACTAACTCAATTTTTATTTACACTAACGTTATTGCTGCTAACGCTGTAATTCTTCTATTGCTTATTAAAAACGTGCCAGAGCTTGAAGCGCTTAATTCAAATCGTGTCGCAAAGCTCAGATCTCTGTCTCTGAATTTTTACTTCATTAACTAATTAGGAATCATTTCATTGTAATGAGTGACTGACCTTATTCTGTTCACAACCACCACCTCCGCAACAACCCGCCCCCCCCCCCCCCCCCCCTCAATTACCTTTCTGCTGACTTGTGTTCAAAACACAATCGTATAATGTGTGGAAAATGTATGACCTCTGAGATTATTTAGGGAGGGAGGTTTTGCAAATTGCTACCTTCCCAATTATTTATAGAGGTTGGGATGATTGCATAATTAATATATTCTAATATTGGTTTGGCAATTATATTTACTTTTTTATATTCTTTGATGGGATGTGGGTGTCACTGAGCAAAGCCAGCATTTGTTACCCATCCCTACTTGCTCTTAAACTGAGTAGGCATTTCAGAGGGCAGTTAGGAATCAACCAGAGTGCTGTGGATCTGGAGTCACATGTAGACCAGGCCAGGTAAGGACCAGATTTAGGCCCAGGATAGGCCCAAGAGTGTACCATTAAGCCCCATTGTGCCTTCTCACCATTTGATAATATCAAAGATGATCAGATTGTGGCTTCTACTTCCCTCTATATCATTTGACTCCTTTATTAGTCGAGAATCTATCTAACTCAGCCATGGTGGGGTTTGAACACATGTCCCCAGAGCATTCATTAGCCCACGTCTCTATTACTACTACACCACCCTATGACCATGAGACTGGGTTTGATTATTCAGAGACCACTATTATGTTGAGAGGTGATATTTTGGTTCGAACTCTGGTGTGCTTCTATCTGTCCATTATTCAGTATTCCTTGCAATGCCCCAACGTCAAGTGAGCTGGGTCATAAACTACGGTCTTCGAGGAGAATGCATGCGTTAAAACGTGGAATTCAGGCTTGTTAAACGTATTTAGCAAAATGATCTCCATAATTACACCAACCTAATTGAGAGGCAGGGAAACTGTCATTGCAGTACAAGACTTAACAGCAATTTGCAATGTAACATTTTAAATATGTAAAATAAAACGGAGCTGCTGCAATTCAATGTGATGGAAGACTTAGGTAAGAAAAACAATTTTTAAAAAATAAAGCCTATTTGCCAAATTGGAAAACTATACCATTCGGGCCTCAGCAATACTTGTAATTGGTATCCTAAACGATACTTGCTGTATTTTGTTGATAGTCCTTGAACCTTTGCTTCGAATATGTGCGTTACCTGAGCAACCTGTCAACTTCAGCCGGCGTTTTATCAATTTCAAATCTACCTCGCTCGTCGTATCGCTATGGTAGGGACTCCATGTTTAAAGTACAACTTAATAAAACAAACACGTTTTAACTTAAATAGGAAGGGTGGATTTTAAAGATGCTAAACACCAATTTAAAAGAAATGACATGCTGGGATGCCCGCTGCACACACAAATGCATAATAATCGTGAGATTGTTCTGACCAGGAATTTCAAAAATAAATGTAGTTTCGTGATTCATTTCGGGCCAGCTTGAGCATGGATATCTGAAGCTGTAGCGAAAATAGTGTGTCTGTAACCGTGATTACGAGTTGAGCACTAATGAATGAGATGTTTCGGAAAGCGCACATCAGTCTGGGTGCTTGAGTTGAGGAGCTCATTCCCAATACCAACACACATCAAAGTAACCATTCTTTCTCAACGTTTCGTTGATTTTATGTATTTTATTCTCTACCATTATTTGGACACTTGACTGTTGAGTGTCATAGTTGAATTCATGATTGAGAATGGAAGACCTCAGTTAGACGTTAGCTCAATTAAATAATGCAGTAATCACCCGGATTCACCGATTAATTGGGTGGGTGGGTGTTGGGAATTAGAGGAATCACTGGGTTAAATTTGGAGTAAGTATTGATTTTACCTCCTATTTTTAACGCATTATATTTTTATGTATTAAAAGAGTTGCAGAATAAATGTGAGGGGACTGGGTTGGCAAGTACAGATAATCCATTGACCTGTGTCCTCCTGTGCACGCACTTTCAAACCTCCCCGAAGGATTGAAAATGACACCGAGGCCTATGTACCTGAATTGTCCCAGATTCCTTAGACTGGCTCATGGAAAGAAAAAACTTTGATGGTAGTCTCCAACTCTTGACATTCTATAGTAAAATTAAGTGTAACGTTCTGAAGTGTTGTGCCAACAGACTATTACTATTGTCTGGTAAATGTTGCATATTGGAGTGTGCACGATTCTTACTAAGTGGACTGTCTAATTTTATTTTAAAAACACACAACTTAGCGTGAACTAATTTCTTTGAAACTAATCACATGCTATGGAGATGGAGTACTGTAATTTTTGACTGTTAAAACTGCATAATGTTGTCAACATTATTTTGTGGTGTTTGTGACAAGGACATAAATTTCAAGCTACTAGCTGACATTTCAAAACAATGCTTCACCAGCACCATCTTTCTGCATTTAAAGCACTGATCTACAATTCTCTGGGGATGCTATTTCATGGTGCATATTGTAATATTTTATTGAGCACCTGGGTGCAGGGTCAAGGCCTGTCCTGCAGACCACCACTGTGGTTAAGAGTGGAGTGAAATAAGAAAGGAGTGATTAAATTATGCCAAGTACAGAGTTTTAAAGCCAGTGGATTGAAATCAGTATTTCTAACTACAAATTACTTTCAAACATTGGGGCAGAGTTCATTCTTGAGGAAGTTAGGTGACCAAACTAAAAGTTCACTTAAGCCAAAATGTTCCACTGTCAATGATATAGGAAGTGCTGTACCTGTAATTGAGATGATAAAGTTAGGAGGTTGTGTACTAATGCCTATTTTTGAGTCTTAATCACTGCTGCAGTGAGGCAGGGAGGGTCGAAAATCAAAAGAGAAAGATGTCCTGAGACCACTGTGCCTGTTGGCTGGTAGTTGGTTGAGAGTAACTGATGTCTAGATAGCAGGACATGCCCAATATGGAGAAACTAAGAGACTGGAGGAAAGAAACAAAAGTAGTATGTGACCAACTATTTAATCTGTTCAAAGTATTCTACAGATGGGGTTGTGTGCAATTTGTAAGTTGAGTTGAGAGCTTGATTCCTTCTCCTCTTAAATAAGTTACACAAGTTTTGACTCTAACACAGTGAATAACTTTTAAGTTCTGCTTACACCAGCCTTTTTGCCTGATGTATATTCTTGTAGCATATTAAAATCTTGTAGCAGATTTTCATGTAGCACTTTTGTAAAATTGATGCCTTAAGTGCAGTGCTGAGCGTCTTCCTGTTGTTTTACATATTTGTGGTACGAGGTGGTTCTTGTTGGCTTATAAAGCAGGAATACAGTTCATAATGCTATCAGAACCTGAAGTTTGTATCTTTCAGATACAAATGCTAATTGCTTTTAAAGAAAGAAAGCTCTACATTCTACATTAAATATTCCTCTTAAGCAAGCAAAAGAAAATCTGCCACAGTCTCTCTGAAGCAATTCAGCTGTTAGTGTGGCCTTCCAAAATATACATTATTAAGGCCCTAAATATAGAGGGGGTATAGGAAGATTTGAAAAAGCTTGGGATAGCACTGCCTTGTGTGTGACTGTACAATGGTATGAATTTCTGTAATTGAGACTGATAACAGCTGCAATGTCTCAGCTCCCTCAACAAAAATTGACAAAGTGTTAGATTGTCAGAAAAATTAGTAATATTAAATTTGAGATTCAGGAATGCCAACAATTAGCAAAAAGGTAAGGAAATATTGCTGTTGAAATAGCACGCTGTAGCTGTAGCTTAATTGTGCAGACCAAGGCAATGGTCATTCTACTATTACCAAACCAAGAGTGCGCCACATGCTCCTTTAGTCATACTCTTCTGAATAGGAATGTTCCACATTCAACATGAGTGTCATGTGGAAAGCAGTATTATTTGCCAGCAAATTTGTAGTAAGATGTTGTGATGCATCAATTGAATGGAGCATCCCACTGTCAGTCTTAGCTGAGACAGTCACTGAAGGGGGAGGTACAGACTTTTACAGTATATGATAACTGATCGGAAAAAATGTATAGTAAGAGCTCCCTTACATGTTCAGTTGGTAAAGATATGTGTAAATTAACATTCCCATCAGGAGGACCCAGCGTCAGTTCCTGGTCTGTAGTGAGATGAGGTGTTAGTAAGGGCATTACATTTGACCTTGGGTGCTAGGGAAGGATCCATGGAATCATGAAACCAGCAATCATTACTGTTGCAATGGTTCATTCGGTGTCTGACTAAGAGCTCTGGAGACTTTTATGTTTAAACATAAACCGTCTATTGTTAACCCATAACTATGTACATATCTCAGGTAATGCCATGCATGGCTGCTGCCTCCATGCTGGCTCCTTCCAGGCTGCACTCCACAATGTACTATCATGTGACTCTCTACATCATACCATGGGCAGTACTGTTCCCCAGTCCCGTGTTAACCATTGCTCTGCCAAACACCTTTATGCTACAATGCCATGCTCCTATCACTTAAGGGCATATACAACAGTTACTATCTTCAGGAGAAAATTGGAACAAAATAAGGTATAAGTAATCTAAATTTTATAAGCAGCTCAAGTTTCATACTTGTGGCTTTCCCTGATGTATCAGTGAGGTTATCTAAGGAGTAGCTGAGCCATACACAACAGCAATGTCCTGGGTTCAATTCTCAATCCAGCTGGCTGATCTCAGTAAGTTACAATGGCCAAGGGTATGTCAATTGATCTAAACACCCCATGATTAGAATGGAAGAAATCGGTCAAGTTTGTCACAATTGATAACTCATTTGGAAGAGCATGTGTGCAGGTGTTGGATGAGGCTTAGATGATCCCCATTTTTGAAGCTCATCCTCACTCATAAATGATAGCTACTTGAGTAACAGAAGCCACCCAGTATCTGGGGAACCATACAGCCCTGCAAAAAGACACTGCCTTCAGGAGGGATAAAATTTATGAGATAAAACAAAGTTGCTTTTCTGGGTTTGGTGCCATTAGAATTCCTCTGACTTTTGAGTTTTAAACACTTAGAACAGAGAGGGAAATTCCTTTTTATAACTACAAAAAAGGTCTGATAATACCACATGTTCTATCACATGAATCATTGTCCAAGACAAGATGTATCATTTATTGTACATCATCTAACACTCTTGTTTTTGACTAAATAAAAGGCGAGCAGTTTTGGTGTGAAGTCAGCCTATTTTAGGAGTCTGTGATAAATTAAAAATGAAGCCTGGTTTCTTTAACATATTAATAATTAGAGTTCTGGAGTCAAATTAATGCTATAATTTTCTTAATTTTCCTGGCTGTACATGATATTTCTAACTTTGGCAATGGTAGGATTGCTAACTCAATTGCTTTGGCACTCAGCTTCTAGCCCAAAAGCTCACAGACTTGAGGTCTAGGGCTGTCAGCTATTTTGATTTTGAGGCACATTTCTAAAACAAATTAGGAAGTCATTGATAAGCAGGTAAAGTCAATCAGGATTCTTTCACTTAAAGGAATTTCAAAGGCTTTGGTCAAAGTTGCCAAGGAAGCTAATTGAAATAGACATTTTAAAATGGGCTCAAGAGCTATATTTTTGGATGAAGAATACATTCAAGGGACACACTTGTTGGGCCCAATGCCTTCTGGCTGGTGTGAAAATATCTTTAAGGAATTGTTTAGTGTCAGTAGAGGAAAGCTCCATCTTAGCTGGCTGGCTGCATTAAGTGGAAGCTAGAGTCATAAACAAATTATTGAATCTATGTCAGAAAAAAGGGCTGAGGTGGGCTACCTTGTCCTGCTTGCTTTTTCATATCATCGTGACTGGAAAAAGAAACATGATGTGTACTATGCTGTAGAATAAATAGAATAGAGAAACCACAGAGTTCAATAAATATAATTACCTACCTCGGTGAAAAGGAGAGTCTTTAAATTCTATGCCAGCAAAATTCTAATACATTGCCAGTGAATCTGATTAGCACAAATTCTGTTGGGGTGAACTATCATGAGCATTGCATTGGTGCCCTGACTAGCATTTTGACTTTGCCACATATATGTTTTCACATCTTGAGGAAAAAATAAAATCGATGTGCCCAGTGCTATCACAATGCAAATCTGTTGAATTGAGGCTTTCAAACTATGATCCTCTGACCCTAGAGATTCCAAAGTCATCAGATTTCTGTCTGCTTGTTATTGAATTTATGTATTTTTTATCTGTATTTGTTGACTGGTTAACATTTATTTCTGTGGCTGTACACTAATAAATGTAGCGCTGTTTAACTGACTATCTTTCAGAAGTTAGGACAGATAGCCCTCAGGATTGTGTCAGTTATTGCAGGGGTCACCTGAAAGTGTGTTAATATTTACAGTGGCTCTTCCACTCCATTTCCCCGCATTGCCCAATCCCCTACACACACGTGTGCATGCACAAAAATGTTTGAAAGCCACTGGTGTAGAAGGTTTTACAAATAATTGTGATTAGTATTAAAGGGACACAGTCTTCATTGAACTTATTAAGCACATAATGCAATGTTGTAAAATACGTTACACTAAATTGAAGAACTTCTCGTCTCCTTTAGTCCTCCTCCTCTAATTGATGGACTTTTAAAACCCAATTGATCAGCACTTGATTTGTTTCATTTTTCCCACCATTTTCAACCCTTTGGTTTGTTTTACACCATGGCTTTTGGTCTTCTAATGTCCTTTAGGGAAGAAAATCTGCATCCTCACCTGATCTGGCCTACATGTGACTCCAGACCCATGGCAATGTGGTTGACTCTCAAATGCCCTCTGAAATAGCCTAGCAAGCCACTCAGTTGTATCAAACCACTACAAAGTTTCAAAAAAAGAATGAAACTGGATGGACCACCTAGCATTGACCTAGACAATGGAAATGACAATGGCAATCTCAGCCCTGTTGATCCTGCAAAGTCCTCCTTACTAACTAGCACCAAAATTGGAACAGCTGTCTCACAGACTAATCAAGCAACAGCCGGACATAGTCATCCTCACAGAATCATATCTTACAGATAATATTTCAGACACCACCATCACCATCCCTGGGTACGTCCTGTCCCACCAGCAGGGCAGACCCAGCAGAGGTCGCGGTATGGTGGTATACAGTCGGGAGGGAGTTGCAGTGGGAATCCTCAACATTGACTCCAGACCCCATGAAGTCTCATGGCATCAGGTCAAACATGGGCAAGGAAACTTCCTGCTGATTACCAGGTACCGCCCCCCTCAGCTGATTAATCAATGCTGCTCCATGTTGAACACCACTTGGAGGAAACAATAATGGTGGTAAGGGTGCAGAATGTACTTTGGGTGGGGGAATTCAATGTCCATCACCAAGACAGGCTTGGTAGCACCACTACTGAACAAGCTGGCTGAGTCCAAAGGACATAGCTGCTAGACTGGGTCTGTGGCAGGTGGTGAGGGAACCAACAAGAGGGAAAAACATACTTGACCTTATCCTCACCAACCTGCCTGCTGCAGGTGCATTTGTCCATGACATTATCGGTAGGAGTGACCACCACACAGTCGTTGTAGAGATGAAGTCCTGCCTTCACGTTGAGGATACCCTCCATCATGTTGTTTGGTACTACCACCGTGCTAAATGGGATAGATTTCAAACAGATCTAGCAATTCAAGATTGGGCATCCATGAGGCATTGTAGGCCATCAGCAGCAGCAGAATTGTACTTAACCACAATCTGTAACCTCATGGCCCAGCATATCCCACACTCTACCATTACCATCAAGCCAGGGGATCAACCCTGGTTCAATGACGATTGCAGGAGAGTACCAGGCATACCTAAAAATGAGGTGTCAAACTGGTGAAGCTACAACACAGGACCACTTGCATGCCAAACAGCATAAGCTGCAAGTGATAGATGGAGTTAAGCGATCCCACAACCAACGGATCAGATCTAACCTCTGCATTTCTGCTACATCCAGTCGTGAATGGTTGTGGACAATTAAACAACTCCTTGGAGGAGGAGGGTCCACAAATATCCCCATCTTCAATGATGGGGGAGCCCAGCACATCAGTGTAAAAGATAAGGCTGAAGCATTTGCCACAATCTTCAGCCAGAAGTGCCGAGTGGATGATCCATCTCGGCCTCCTCTGGAGGTCCCCAGCGTTGCAGATGCCAGTTTTCAGTCAATTGATTCACTCCACGTGTGATCAAGAAAAGGCTGAAGGAACTGGATACCGCAAAGGCTATGGGCTCTGACAATATTCTGGCAATAGTACTGAAGACTTGTGCTCCAGAACTTGCCGCGCCCCTAGCCAAGTTGTTCCAGTACAGCTACAACACTGACATCTACCTGGCTATGTGGAAAATTGCCCAGGTATGTCTTGTACACAAAAAGCAGGACAAATTCAACACAGCCAATTACTGCCCCATCAGTCTACTCTCGATCATCAGTAAAGTAATGTAAGAGGTCATCGACAATGCTATCAAGCAGCACTTGCTTTGCAATAACCTGCTCACTGATGCTCAGTTTGGGTTACTCTGCTCCTGACCTCATTACAGCCTTGGTTCAAACATGGACAAAAGAGCTGAATACCTGAGGTGAGGTGAGAGTGACTGCCCTTGGCATCAAGGCCACATTTGACCAACTGTGGCATCAAGGAGCCCTAGCAAAACGGCAGTCAATGGGAATCAGAGGGAAAACTCTCCACTGGTTGGAGTCATACCTAGTACAAAGGAAGGTGGTTGCACTTGTTGGAGGTCAGACATCTCGGCTCCAGGATATCACTACAGAAGCTCCTCAGGGTAGTATCCATGGCCCAACCATCTTCAGCTGCGTCATCAATGACCTTCCTTCCATCATAAGGTCAGAAGTGGAGATGTTCGCTGATGATTGCACAATGTTCAACACCATTCTCAACTCTTCAGATACTGAAACAATCCATGTCCAAATGCAGCAAGACCTGGACAATATCCAGGCTTAGGCTGACAAGTGGCAAGTTCATGGCACTTGTATTCCTCCTATACAAGTGCCAGGCTATGACAATTTCCAACAAGAGAGAATCCAACCATCACCCCTTGACGTTCAATGGCATTACCATTACTGAATCCCCCACTATCAACATCCTGGGGGTTACCATTGACCAGAAACTGAACTGGCCTAGTCATATAAATACTGTGACTACAAGAGCAGGTCAAAGGCTAGGAGTCCTGTGACGTACGATTCACCTCTTGATTCGGCAAAACCTGTTCATCATCTACAAGGCACAAGCCAGGAGTGTGATCCACTTGCATGGATGAGTGCAGGTCCCACAACATTCAAGAAGCTCAACACTGTCCAGGACAAAGCAGCCCGCTTGATTGGCACTACATCCACAAACATTCACTTTCTCCACCACCAAAGCGCAGTAGCAGCAGTGTGTACCATCTGCAAGACACACTGCAGGAATTCACCAAGGCTCCTTAGAAAGCATCTTCCAAACCCATGACCACTACTATCTAGAAGAACAAAGGCAGCAGATACATGGGAACACCACCACTTGGAAGTTCTCCTCCAAGTCACTCACTCATCCTTACTTGGAAATATATCGCCATTCATTCACTGTCGCTGGGTCAAAATCTTAAAACCCCCTCCCTAACAGCACTATGGGTGTACCTACACCACAGGGACTGCAGCAGTTCAAGATGGCAGCTCACCACCACCTTCTCAAGGGCAACTAGGGATGGGCAATAAATGCTGGCATGACAAGCGAAACCCACATCCCGTGATTGAATTTTTTTTAAAATAGTTTTTTAAAAAAAAAAGAATGGTACTTTAATAGGTTTGTTATTCAAAAGTGGTGCATTTTCTTTTTGTGACACTTGAAAGCATTCCTTTTGTGTTTTATTTTTGGGAGGTCTTTACCTTTCTGCAGTGATAACATGTTTGGTGTTTAGTATATTTACATTTTACTTAATTCCATGACTAACATACTTATGAACACCTACCTTACCGCACAAACCCTTGCAAAGAGATCATTTCTGTTATTGTAATATATTAACACATATATATAATATATATGTCCTGTTGCTGTTGCTTGCAGAAATGTGCTGTTTGTGATTCTGCATTCCATGGTACAATATCTCAATGTTGCATTCTGTTTTTGAAGTGAATCCTTATTTAAAGTGATCTTGTTTTTGAAAGTTACAGAGTGCAGTTGTTGTAACCGGGCACATCCTGCATTTAATTGCTGTTGGTGAGGAGAGTTTGTAGGTTGGTGGGTGTTTGCAGATTCCTGACTTCAGGTCAGAAGAAAACAGCCTGAAATTAACTCACTTTCACCAACATCCCAACCCTTGCCCCATGTTTAAATCCTTTTGAAGTATGGTGGTGTGCACTGTATGCAAAATCTTTAAAACCATATTCAGTTGATTATCAGAATGTTTTTTTAAAGAAAATTATCCCTGAAGGGATGTCATATAATATTAATGTTTGTCTGAATTAATTTTGTCCACTTTTTAACAGGTGTTAAAATACAAATTATGCTGTATGATATTACTGTAATATTTGCATGATACTATCACACGTGTTGTTCTTCTAGACTATGGGGAAAATTGTGTGGATCTAACCCTAATTGAAACATGCAATTGACTTTTAACTGCTGAGCTAATTGGTTCTACAGAAAATAGCTGGACCAACTTTTCAAAAGAAGAGCAGACTCGCTCAAATCTCTTTATTTCATTTCAAATATGTCTAATTATCATAATGGCAGTAGCTTTTATAATTTATATTGTAAACCTATCTAACTGGGATCATTTATCTTCATTTGTAAAAGTTGTCAATCCCCTATGGTCACTTGATGGCTTGTGTTTGATTTCACAGGTGCAGGCTGCAATGAATTCTCACTGATATAATTATATTCAACAATCCTCCTCCATATATAGGAATAGTTACTCCATATTTTTGCATGAATTTTGTGTCACTCTTTGCTTTCCAAAAAGCTTGCACTATCTCCAGAAAATGGATTTCAGAGTGTTCAAAAGTTATACAAAATGTACTATCGTCTAAAGTACTGAACCATTCCGATACACAAAGTTCCCAGGTTTAATAACCCAGTCAATGCTCTTTGCCAGTCTCAGCTTGGGCAGTAGGGAGCTCTACTGGGGACTGGAAGAGAGGGGAAGAATATCAGTCAGAGTTCCCATGTTGGAAATTGCATGTGGGAGAATGAGAGTCAGCTCAGCTAATTGAATAACCCGTCCACACTTGCTGCATGTGTTCACACATGATGGGGAAATAGCAGAGGGTGGTTGGCACTCTTACAACTGTATCCAGCCATGAGACAGCAGCACTAGGAGGAGAGGGGAGGAATACATTGTGGGATTGAAGTTGGAATTTGCTTTTGTCCAGATACTTGTGAAGATTATTGCTTACTCCCTTGTTAGCCTGGTCTCTTTGTTGGGGCAAAGCTCTATTTCCGATTGTGTGTAAATCAGCAATGAAAAATTTATAGGTTTCTTGATGTTGCTAACATCTCCCAGCTTCTTTTGTGTGCACAGACTCTGTTGAGTGATGTTAGCCAAATGTGGTCTCGGTACTTAAAAATGTCAAGAAGTATTTGTAGCCAGAGGGACAATACGTTCAACAAAAATAAAACATGCTTGCAAATGTTTTCTATGGTCTGGTTCTTTATTTCTTGCAAGCATTAAAAATTATTATTTCAGTAGTGTGCAACTTTTAGTTCTTAATGTTGTTTGCAGTCTGTGGTTAAATGGTATTTTTTGTTATTGTACGGCTGACTCAGTCTGTCATTGCTGCATAGCGGCGTATTGGATGACTGCAGTAAGCTTTACTTTTGTAGATTAACATTGGTGCTGGGAGTTTATACAATGAGATGTCGGGAACGTGAAGGCCCCAGGTTTTATCCCTGACCTGTGCAGGGTTAACTAATCTTTGGTTGAGTGATAAAAGTGTTACATTTGATCATGGCATTCCTAGATAGATTGGGAAAATGCGAGTCCACTTACCTTTAAGGAAACAGTTTTTCACTAAGGCCTGACATGACAAATAAGCAATTCATTTGGTAGTACTCTTGTCTCTGAGTCACAAGGCAATGGCTTTAAGTCCCACTCCAGAACTTCAGTATACAATTTAGGCTGACACTGGCTACAGCATTGTCTAACCGTCTTTCAGATGAGATGTTAAATCAATGTCCCATCAAATCTGTCCTGTTGGGCAAAAAAGATCCCATGAAAAGGTAAGGTATTCCACGTCATGGCCAACTTTCCTTCATCAATTAATGCCACCAAAAACAGATTAAATAGTTGCTTGTCTTCTTGCTGCTTGTGGGATCTTTCTGCGCATAGTGTTGCTGCTGCATTTGCCTTCTTAACAACTATCAGCTTCAATTCTAAGTCATTCATTGTCCCTGAAGCCCGTTGGGAGGTTTCTGAGAAATATGATTAGGCACTGAATAATGAATGTCTTTTTAATTTAGAAGTATGGCCTGATCACCACTGTATCTTTTGCTGCACAGAAAAGGGCCTATTGAATCATCCACTCAGCAACAGTAAACACAACTTATGAGCTAGCCCCGTTAAAGTGACCATGAAATTTTCTCGATTTTTGTGAAAACCAGACTGCTTCACTAATATTGTTCATGAGGGGAACTTGTTATCTCTTCCCAGTCTTACCTTTATGTGACTCATAGTCCGACCATCTGCAATTGGCTCTTAATGCCCTCTGAGTAATTATAGACAGCCCTGCCAGTGTTGTCCACATCTAAAGATCAAAATTATATCAGCAACTGGCCATCTTGTTGAAAGCAAACACAAGAGTTTATTTCAGCCTTTCATGTTTGAATGTTTCACTAGGGTCAGTTTTTTCGTAGTTCCACTGCCTAATATAGTAGTGAGCTATAGGAAAATCACACGTTCTAAGCTTAGTCTGTGTCTCACCCAAGGCACTTGCAATTGGTTGTGGTGGTGTTGCATTTGGTAGGGCAAAGATCAGCCAGTGGTCTTGATCATTGTGCAGTGTCTTGCAGCTAGAAAGAGTTCATGTGTGGATGTTGTCCAATGACAAAATTGACCTTGGCTGTGATTTCCCCACCTCCTTTATTCAAAAGGTCTGTCAACACTCCACTGCTTTATGCTCCTGAGGACTGCTTGTTAAATTATGCGGAAGAATGGCAAAAATGTCTTGGAGGCTGATAGTTGACTCTCAATGGTTTTGTCCTAAGGAGCGTTAACTCTTTAAAGTCATTTCCTCAGATGGTTTTGGTTGAATATTAAATCACCGCAAGTCCGTTGTATAGCAAAAACAAATATGTTTTGCAATTTACCATGTTTGCATTGCTTATTAATCCAATCTACTGCTAACTAGTACTGAATTATGGATTACTTTGTAATATAGATAGGCAGCTACTTTCATGTGGGCTGAGGATGCCCTGAATTCATTTCCTTAAGGCTCTTGTAGTTGCTCATAGATACTTGCACTCTGAATGAGATTTAAACCCAGTTCACAGAAGGTAAAGAAAAATACAGACTGATCCTCTGCCCAGTGAATTTTGGTGACATGAGGATGTGTTGGAGAATTGCCACTGGTGAATTTCTCCTGAACAAGAAGTGTGTTGGTGGGCAATGTGCAGCATTGTAACATGCTGTCACACAGGACTGTTAGGAAAAGCACACTTTGGGCAGAGATGGAAACCCAACTTAATATGGATGATTCCCATGTGACTCCTAATAGCTAGGGCTATTACAGAGAGCTAGGAGCCAATCCTGTCCCATCCATCCCTCTAGCTGAAAAAAATGGTGTGTGGAGGGGTTGAAAAATGAATGCATTTAGCTTTCCCCTCATTTTAGTTTTGACAAACTATGAAAATTCAATGTGGTATTCATCATAATAAGATATCACATAATCTTAGAACTGTCTGCTTAAAAGGGCAACGCCCGATAAATCGTGAGAAGCACTTTCACAGCACTAACCCACTCACTGATGCTCAGTTTGGGTTCCACCAGGACCCCTCACTTGGCCCCTGACCTGATTACAGCCTTGGGCTAAACATGGACAAAAGAACTGAATTCAACAGGGGAGGTGAGAATGACTACCCTAGACATCAAAGCAGCATTAGATTGAATGGGGCATCAAGGAGCCCTGGAAAACTTGAGGTCAATGGAAGTCAGGAGGAAAAGTCTCCACTTGTTGGAGTCATACCTAGAACAAAGGAAGATGGTTATGGTTTTTGGAACCAATCATCCTCAGTACCAGGACATCACTACAGATGTTCCTCAGTGTAGTGTCCTAGGCTCAACTATCTTCAGTTGTTTCATCAACGACCTTCCCTTCATCATAAGGTCAGAGGTGGGGATGTTAGTTGATGTTTGCGCAACATTCGCAACTCCTCAGATATTGAAGCAGTCCGTGAGCACGTGCAGCAAGACCTGGAAAACATTCAAGTTTGGGCTGATAAGTAGTAAGTAATATTCATGCCATACAAGTGCCAGGTAGTGACCAAATCCAGCAAGAGAGAATCTAACCATCTCCCTTTAACATTCAATGGTATTACCATTACTGAATCCCTCACTATCAACATTCTAGGAGTTACCATTGACCTGAAAAAGAATGGACCAGCCATATCAATACTGTGGCTACAAGAAGAGGTCAGAGGCTAGGAATTCTGAAGCAAGTAACTCACCACCTGACTCCCCAAAGCCTGTTTACCATCTACAAGGCAAAAGTCAGGAGTGTGACGGATTACTCTCCACTTTTCTGCATGAGAGTGGCTCCAACAAAACTCGAAGTTCAACACAATCCACGACAAAACAACCTACTTGATTGGCCCCAATACTTAAACATTCACTCCCACCACCACTGCTGCACAGTGGCAGCAGTGTGTACTATATACAAGATGCATTGCAGCAACCCACCAAGTTTTCTTCAACAGCACCATCCAAACCCTCAACCTCTACCACCTGGAACGATAAGGGCAGCAGATGCATGGGAACTTCATCACCTGCAAGTGACCCTTCAAGTCACACACAATCCTGACTTGGAACTATATTGCTGTTTATTCAGTGACGATGGATCAAAATCCTGGAACTCCCTTCCTAACAGCATGGTGGAACTACTCACACCAGATGAACTGCAGTGGTTCAAAAAGGCAACTCAACACTACTTTCCCAAAGACAATTAGGATACACAACAAATGCCGGCCTTGTCAGTGATGCCCACGTCCCATGAAAGAATAAAAAAGACTCAGTGCCAGTAGAATTAGTCATGTATATATTTCAATGTTTTGCACTGATCTAGCTAGGGCTGCTCCACTGTATCCTGACATTGGAAGGGAATAGCACCCAGCAGTTGAGGGTTCCTACCAACATCTCCTCTAACTTTTTGTTGGGTGTGGCCTATTGATTTAAGTATACATGATTTTTAAATATTTTTGTGCAGCCACTCCGTGCAGTAACTTAAAGAGGCCAACTTGTGCTTGATTTGTGTGGAACCTGTGGGTTGCTGTCTTGCCATGGGGCTGCACAGTTTAGAGGGAAAGTTGGCTCCCACAGACATGTAGTGTGACCTTCTGTTATCCAGGCAATATTAAGAAGAATGGTGGATGCAGTGGGCTCACTATTGGATTACTGTTAGATAAGGCCACAGCTTCCCAATGTGTCTCTTTGAGCATCTTCTGAAAGGTCCATTGAGGCACTCTTTACTGCCTCCTTAGGAGCAGCAACTTCAAGTGCCCCATCCTATTCTCTTGCCAACCTTCCCATCCAGCGCACAGGCTGGGGGTTAATCTTACCAATCTCCTTCTCATTTAATTCACCACTTCAAGTACCTGGTGAACTCTGCCATGTATCAGCTATCACTGCCCCACTATACATCTCCCTCCAGCATGTCCATTCACTTATGAATAAGGTCCTTGCCCTCCTTAAGCTTATTGTGGATGATTGCATTGACATCATAGCTTTGATTGAAAACTGGCTGAGGGGTAATGACGCATTCCCCCAAAATGAAGCCTCCCTACCTGGCTCCACCTTCCACCACTTTCCCCACCCAGACCTCTTATCCCAAATTACACCTTGGCCTTTCCCCCTATTTCTGGCATCTTCTCCTCCTTTGAGCATCTTGATGTATGCCACATCTCCCACCTCTCATTTGAAATCCTTGTTCTCTGTCACCCACCCAAGTACTGAAAATTTTGTCAGACATATCTTAAATGCTTTCTGTTGTTTATTGCACTGAGAAAAGATGTACCATGTGGATTCATTGTAAGCAGTCATTATTGAACTAACTTTATTTACTGAAACAGAGAGGGCAGCACAGAGGCCATTGTAACAAACTACACTCTCTCCCCACTTAAACAACTTGTGTATCATTTTACATTTTAATGTACGTACTTAAATTCCCAGAATACAATTTGACTAAGCTAATATCAACAATACCTGAAATTTAACAGGTTAGGTTTCATAGTTATTGTTCCTGAAATTACAACTAAAACAAATATGACCAATATTACCAGAGTAACTTACATGTTAAAAAGAAGTATTTCCGTAACACCAGTATGTGTTTAACAAAAATATAATTTGACAAAAAATGATGAAAAGAAGAATTTCTTTATTCAACATTCCTGCATACTTTCAATTGACCGATCTGGCTTCTTTCTCTTTCTGTCTGGGTATCTTCTTCCATTTTCATTTCCATTTCCATTTCCATTAACTTGACTCTGCTCCATTAGCCTCTCTGACTGTGTCAGTGTTGAATTTATTTTTTTGATTATCATTTCCACTCAGTGGTTGGGACTGTCACATGATTGATTTGTCTTAATCAAAGACCCTTGCTCACTTTACTCTACTGGTGGATTCTATGGTACCAGCAAACTTTCTTGTTCTTTGACTTTCACTTTGAACTGTCAGAGGAATTTGGACTAGCAGATTTATCAAGTCTCCCTTTGCCAGATTTCCCTTTTAAGCAAATGATCTACATGACCCTGACGGAGTGTCTCTCCAATCTTCACTAGGTATGTGAATACACCTAGTCTCTTTACAACAAATTTAAAAACATACTTCTCTTTATCACCTTGGTTTTTCACCATGACCTCCTGACCAGCACTGAACACTGTTAAGTTCCATGCCTCATGCATCATGACTCATCTTCACCTTGTCCTGCTTTTCTCTTTCTTTGCTATTGATATCAGGCATAAGAAACCTTGTCCTAGGAGCATGTTTAAACACTAACTTGTAAGGTGAGAAACCTGTTGCAGACAGTAGGGTTATTCCATAAGAGAACAGAAAATTGCTTACTGCTGAGCTTGTCACTTAGCAAATACTTTTGCAAAGATCTCTTCACAATTTGTATACTTCTTTCTGCAGAACGTTTTGGTGCTGGGTGATATCATGATAATAGAATGTGTTTGACTCCATTCTTACTCAGAAATATTTCAAACTCTTATAACGTAAGTTGGACTTTTTTCTGACACCAACACTTCTGGCAATCCATAAATTGCAAACCGACTTCTCAGAACCTCAACAGTTTTGGCACTTGTGGTATTGGGCATAGATTCAACACTTATCCACTTGTTATAGCTATCAACCAAAACCAGGTACTCTTTCCCTTCCACTTCAAAGAAATCGACATGCATTCATTCCCATGGTTTTCTTGTATTTGACCATGAACCTTGGTTGGACCATTTCTCACTCTGAGGCACACTTCATGACCTTTCACCAGTTCTTAACTTCCTGCTACTAACTATGCAGAAGGCACTGGCCTAGCATGTACATTATCCTTTATCTTGACTTCAGCCTTTTGATGTGTAATTTTATCATTTGATCCTCCTTGGTCAAAGACTACTTTGTATTCCCTTAACACTTATTCAATGTCAGACATAATCTTATGGTCCCTCCTGTAAATAACTCCATCCAGTTTAACTGCAACTTCTTAAGCCAGGTCCTTTCCATCAGGGAGTCTTTGTTCACTCCTACTACTACCAATGACACGTAATAGGATGTATCATCATATTCCACCCTAACACTTATTTGACCTAACAATGGAATACCGATACTGAATAACTAGTCAGTTTCACATCAGTTTAGTGTAAGAGAATGTGACTTAAGGACTTCCTGTCTTCCCCTTCTGTGATAACAGACACAATTAAAGTTGTATCAATTATGAAAGCAAGTTGTGAATCTCCAACTGTCATTTCGATTGTAGGCATTGAAATAGTATCTTAAGCCCTTTTACTCTCATCTTCCATGTGTTGTTTTACGTGTTCCTTGACTGAGTACACTTGATCTTCCCACTTGATAAAATCAACTGTTGATTCCATATCTATCATATGTGCATTAGAGGACTTCCAGGCTCCTGAACTGGCTTTAAATCTATCAAAACCTCAACCTGGTGCTTGCCTGTGACCTGGAGCATTACTGTTTTCTTTATTACTGCACATCATCTGGATGTGACCAACTCCTATGGGCATAACACTTTGACTGGAAATGGGGGCATTTAAATAGTTGGTGGCTACCATGACAATGGTAACATTTAAATTCCTGACTCTGAGACTGTGAACATGGCTGATATGGCCTGGATCCCGCTGAAAGTGGAGCTCCTCGGCCAGCTCAGGAAAAGAAATTCCTTGCAATCTGAATTATCTCTTCCTGCCATTCCCATGGCTGTGGTCTTATCTCGGGCTTCCTTTCATGTCAAATCATTGCCTTTATTCGAAAGCTTGGCCTGGATTTTATTGTTCTTTAGGCCTCCTACAAAAGTGCCAAACTCACAGTGGTGAGCAAATTTCTTTAACTTGAGAATGTAATTTGAAATAGTCTCAGATCCCTTTAATGGAATACAGTTCTGTGCAATTTCATTCTTAGTTGTGCCATAATGAGTCCAGAATCTCATTAATTTCAGCATATTCCAGAGTACTGGGATCTCAGACAACACTCATTATGCAGTACATCAAAAGAATCTGACCCTATCGTGGTGAGGATAACTACTATATCCTCATCGCCTTTATTTACTTTCAGAAAATGTGCATTCTTTGTTTGTAATTACACCAGTCCTCTTTGTTAGGGCTGAATTCTCCCATTGTCCCCAAATATGTCTTTAGTGCCTTTTTTTCAATTACATGCCATGCTGACTCACTGAGCTGGACTTGAACAAGATGTACAAAGAGAGCAATCTTTCAGACTACTCAAACTTCCAAAAATCAACTTTAGGAGTTCCCAAAAGTGTGCCATAATGTTCTTCAGTCTTTAATTTCCCAAATGGAATGTAAAAAAGAATTCCATCCCATCCTCATTGCCATCTTTCTGTTGTGTGCTGCACTGAGAAAAGACACGCCATGTGGACTCACTGTAAGCAGCCATTATTGAACTAAACCTATTTACATCTCCACAAAAGAAACAGAGAGGGCGGCAGAGAGGCAGCTGTAATATACTACACTTTCCTCCCTCAACCTCTGCACCGTGACTTTTCATCCACAGTGATTTTACCTCCAACTAAATTTATCATACTTTCTCTCCTCTGCATTACTGCCTCCTATCCGCTGTTAATTTCCTCCATATAAACTCCCTGGCACACATTCATGGTCCCTCCTTGACCTTGTCACCTCATGTGGTCTCGCTACTCCATCATGTCAAACACAGATAAAGATATCTCCGATCAAGTCCTTGTATTGCTCTCCAGTCACATCTGCCTTATCTCTGTCCCTGGGGAAAAAAAACTCCCCTCAATTCACTTACAGCCAAGCTTTCAAAATCCCAAATGTCTAGCCCAGTAGACCACCTTTTCTTCTATTCATTCATGTAATTGTAGGCATCACTGGCTCATTCAAAGGACTTTGCTGTGATAATGCCAGACAGGTAAGGATAGCAGATTTCCTTCCCTAAAGGACATTAGTGAACCAAATCAGTTTTTATGACTATCAGCAATGGTTTCATGGTCACTATCAGATGTTTTTAATTCCAGATTTGCATTTGAATTTAAATTTCATCATCAGCCATGATAGAATTTGAACTCAGGTCCCCAGAGCATTACTCTGGGTCTTTAGAATACTAGTCCAGTGACAATACCACTTTGCCACCACCACCACCGTAACTGCTTTTATTTGCCACTGCAAAAGGACTGATCAGAATTCTTATTGCTCCTGCATTGTTATCTCTGGTGTCCCCCAAAAATCTATCCTCGGCCTCGGATTCCCATCTATATGCTGCCCCTCAGCAACATCATACAAAAACACAGCTTCAATTTCCACATGTTTACTGATGACACCCAACACTACCTCATCACCACATCTCAAGCCCTGCATTGTCTCTAAATGATCAAACCGCTTGTCCAGTACAGGACGAGCAGAAATTTCCTCCACCTAAATATTGGCAAGATTGAAGCCACTGTCATTGGTTCCTGCCACAAACTCCATTTTCTAGTCACTGACTCTGTCCCTCACCCTGGCAACTAATTGACTGAGGCTGAATCAGACTGTTCTTAACCTTGGTGTCATATTGACCCCAAGATGAGCTTCCAACCTTATATCTGTGCCATCACTAATATAGCCGATTTCTACCTCCATAACATCACTGACTCTGCCTATATCTCAGCTCATCTGCTGCAGAAGTCCTCATCCATGTTTTTCTTTCATCTAGATTTGACTATTTCAATGCACTCCTGACCAACCTCCTTCATGAACTTGAAGTCATCCAGAACTCTGCTGCACCTGTGCTAACTTGTACTGAGTTCTGTTCACTCATCACTTTTGTAATTGGCTGACCTACACTGGCTCCCAACTAAGCAACACCTCAATTTTGCAAGTTTTGTCCTTGTTTTCAAAACCCTCCTTGGCCTTGCCATGAATTTGATTCTGACCTCTCGAGCATCCCTGATTATACCCCACCATTGGTAGTTGTGCCTCAGCTGCCAGTGTCCCAAGCTCTGGAATTCCTTCTCTAAACCTCTCCTCTTTCTGTAGCTTTCTTTCCTCCATTAAGATACTCCTTTAAAACCTGCCTCTCTGACTAAGCTTTTGACCATCTGCCCTGATATCTCCTTGGTGTCTAATTTTGTTTAATAATGCTTGTGTGAAGTACCTTGTTAAAGGCACTATATAAATGCAGATTCTTGTAATTCTGGTCTAAACAGAGGGAAGACTAAACACAATATCAGTAAAATAAAGTTTGACATCAATTTTAAAAGGACATGTTTATTAAAAATTACAAATTGATTTCTGAATGCAACCTGTTATGCTCACTTCTCACACAAAGATCGCAAAAGGATTTTTCTTAGAACAACTGAACTTTGTCTTTTTTTTAAACTAAGGTTCCTTGGAGGGCTATGCAGTGCTGTGAAAGGCTGTCGTCAGCATTGAATCTTCTCTGCTAATTGCAAGGGATGACTGTTCAGGGTCAACTCTGCTGCACCACCTGGACCCACTCTGTTAGCAGTCTTTGATAATGGATCACTCTCACCCTTCCTGAAGCTTTGCCTGGTTGGCAGGAGGTTTAAATTGCTTCCACCACTGCCACACTATCCTGATTCAAACAGACCAGAGGCTAAAGTAGGTATTACCAGTCCATTACCAACAGCCTGAACCCTGAACAGTCTGTGGGGAATTCCCTGTATCAGACAGAATATTGCATTGTGAGAAAATGATCCCGGTGAAGGAATGCCGTCTCACTCTGTCTCTGAGATGTCCCACAATACTTGATTGTGTGCTTAATATTAGCCCCTTCAGCTGTGAGAATTATAACATTTTTTTCAGGTATGTGATCTAGCCTGAACTGTAATTCCTATAGGTTACACTATTCCCTTTCAAGGTATCTGCAGGCAATATTAATGTTACTTTTAAATATTAAATTATAATTTAAATGAATTCAATGTCAAAGGGGTAAACTTTGGATAAACTTCAAATCTGTGCACTGTTTCTGCCATGTTGTCTGAACCTTGCATAAACGCCTTTTAATGGAAAATTTTATTAGCCCTCTTTTCCAACCTCCCCAATCCCACCCCTACCCCCGAATGCCGATTCCATGAAATCTTTCTCTTTGTCAGCCTCCCCTTACAATAATTGAAGTCTGCCAACTTGCTTTCCCGAAGCTTGTAGATGTTTTGTGTGTGTTTCCAATCCTTATGTTAAATTGCAGGCACTGTTCTTTCTCAGGATCAGGGCCAGGTTTGGGTTTGTTAATTCAGAATTCCATTGTAAATCAAAGCCAAACATTGATTTCTATGATTGAGATGCTGCTACAGGAAATGATACATGTGCTGACTAAAGTTTCCTTTTACATGGAAATCCTGGTGAGTATATTTTATTTTCTTGCTGCCTCTAAACCTGCGTTCACATGCAGACAGACAGTGGAGAGTTGACTTTGCTCTTTTTCCTCTCTCTTTCTCTTTTTCCTTCTCCTTTTCTCTCACTCACTCTTTATTGCACTCTTACGTCTTGCTTTCTCAATTTTCAAAGCTGCTAGCAGTCCCAATGAAATAAATGTAAACTAAGTCACAACTTTAACTTTTATCTTTATGATTAAGTTGGGTTTCTTTGTAGTTTGTTGATTGAAATATTCAGGCCAGTCTTACTGAGCAATAACAAGGATTAAGTAAGAAATGCACTTTCCACAGGGGTGCAGTATGAGGCTAGAACAGAGCTATGCTGGCAGACTCGCACAAAGAAGTATTTGCACCTCACCTATGCTGTGCATTACCAAGTATCTGAGTCAGCTTGCATCAAATGTGTGTTGAACCTGACTTAGAAGTATGTAATGAGATAATGTAGAAGGGTGTATTTTGCAACCCGACTACTGTGAATCTTTCCATTGGATCCAGAATTCCAATTTGTCAATTTCATCAAGAAATAAAGGACAGTTCCTTGCATAAGCAGTAAACAACAGGAATCCAGCAACCTGAATGTCTCTTTCAAATAAGCTGAATGCTTTTGTTGGCAATTTTAAGGTTTTACAAATATTTCTGTTAACCTGGGTCTCTTCCATTACTTATTTTTCTCTTCCACCCTCCAAAATGTGGAATATCTACCATAAAATAGTACACAACATCTGATTTGGAGAAAGTGGTGCCTACTGCATTTTTCTCATGTACTAACAAAGGGGAAAAGATACGCCATTTTAACCATGAGCTAACAATGGGCAGAATTTTTTCGTCGGTGAGCTGGGTACGGGGCCCGCTTGCCGACGTGAAAATGATGCGGGTTTACTTTGGGGAGAACCCCATTTAAATATTCAGGAAGGCGGGCAGACAATGCAATCAGCTGTCTGCCCGCTGATATGTCAATGGCCAATTGAGGCTATTGACAGGATCATTAAGCCAATTAAAGGCCCTGCCCATCCAACCTTAAGGCTGGCAGGCAGGCCAGGAGCTCCAGCGAGCTTCTGCAAAAACATGAAACCTCATCCACTGGCGGGATGAGGTTTCATGTCTGTTTTAAAAAAGTTTAATAAAGTTTTTGTAATATTTATTAACATGTCCCATCTCATGTGACATTGTCACATGAGGGGTACATCTTAATAATTTTTTTTATTATTCTATTTTTGAAGTTTGAAACACTGTCAGTGATCTCCCTGAGGTAGCACTTAGTCTCAGGGAGATGTGTGCTCTTTTGTGCGCGTAAGAGCGCACTCTGACAGTTGGGGAATCCCTCCCCCCCTCCAACACAGGAGCTTCCCGCCCACTTAAAATGGCTGCCCACCTGCCACCGAGCTGGTGGGGCCTGCCTGCCCATCAAGGGCAAAATTCTGCCCAATAAGTTTGGTAGCCTAAGAGTTATACTACTGGACTAGTAAACTAGGGGTCATGTGTTCACATCCCACCGTAGCAAGTTATGAAGTTGAATTTAATGAATCTGACAATACATAGGGAGGAAATTTCACTCAATTTTTTTTTGTGTTGTTGGTAAAAGCCAACTGCTTCACTATTGTCGCCAAAGAAAAAACCTGTCACCCCTAACTGGTCTGTCTTACATGTTACTCCAATCCCATGCCACATGGTTGAATCTTAGTGCTCTCCAAGCAATTAGGCGATGGCAATGTAATTTTTTCCAGTGTCATCCACAATATACACTGGTAATGTTGTTTTAAGAACATTGGTGAATCATTGCATCCTATCTACTCATTGAACAGGTAATCTACGGGCTTTCCTTGAAAGTCTAACCAGTACTGCACTTCAATAGTGACTGTTCCCACCAACTTATTCCACAAAGAGAAAACAACTTGGAGCAGGCCAGCATGAGTTATATATCCCCTTTTTATTTGGGGAGATTTTGTGGGCAGTCACTGTGATGTTTGCATGTACCCTAGAGGTCCATGTATGCATAAACTACACAGAGGCTGTGAGTCATGGAGGTTGGACCTTTCCTTCAGAGCACATCTTGTACAGTCTGGTTTGATCCTGCTCTCTCAGATCATTTTAAATTAAACCTGTAGGATACCTGTAGATTGACAGGATATAACAAATCAGTTATGCATTCTTAAAGCAGCATTAGCAATATGGTAGATCAAAAACAGCCAAGACCAATTAACACTGAAAATGATTTTCAAGCTTCTATACTAGCCAGAACTGAAAATTGCAGAAGCACAAAAATTTACATTGCTAACTTCTAATACACATCACCAGTATTTAATAAATTTACAGCCTGTGATTCAAATAATTCTGCATGACATTGCACTTATATTGACTACATAAACAGTACCGAAAATACACCTCAATCCTTTGGGGCTGCAATACTTGGGCTGGCAAGCTTTCTTCTTGGTTGTCCCTTTGCAAGCATGAAGGGCTTTATAAAAAGCACCAGGTGGCCTGACTGGTATGTAAGTCAAATTCTAATGTGGACTCCCTTTATTGGCTGGAAATCAGCCACATGGGAGACAGCACAGACAGTGGTGTTTTAAAGTGGATCCTTAGTTCATTGTGACGATGTTAAAGCTATTTGTGTGGCCTATTACTGCCACATTCACAGAGTAGGCTGGGGGAGCGGGGGAGCAGTTGTTGTGGGGAGGGTTCAGTGTGAGATCTGATGTGAGATGGCTGGACCAGGATTACTGAATTATTGAACTACCAACAACCTAAAGATGTCATGAGGTGTATGAAATCGAATTTGTTTTAAGATTCTTGCTAATGTTACCTTGCATAGGAGGAGGTCCTTAAAATCTTTTACTTTTGTGCTTATAATCCTGTCTTTTATTCTTTCCACTGAAGTAGTGTAGGTGTTCTCTTTGAGGCTTTACTGTCCTAAAACAGCCAGGTCTAATCAGTGCCAGGTTCTGCACCAAACTAAAGGACTCCCATTTTATCTTGCAGTTTGTAAAAGATCCCTCAAATTGTATGTCAATCTAAATTTAATATTAAATGTGTTTTATTTGCTCCCTCCTGCATTCTCTTGAAGAGTCTTGAATTGTACTGGGATGAGGGTCAACACATTCTGGGTGGAACAATAACCAACCAAAACTCACTATCTAGTCTCAGACTTGTCTTAAAATACCATTTAGGAAACTGTACTCCGACATGAGCCAGTGCCTTCAGAAGAAAGATGCAAAACTGCTTTGGTAAATTAGATTAATTTACATATTTTGTTTGCAAATGGTAGTGTAATTTGCATCACTATTGCGTGTAAATGCATCTTATGCCAAGTTATAACATACTTCCGCCAATGCAGAAATCTTGTTAATTTGCACCTTCCAGATCCAGTTGTGAGGAGCTCCTTCTGCAATGTATTAGTGACTATTAGGTGCTAAAATTTTTTTTAAATGTTTTAGATACAGTTTTCTTTCTTTTTCTTCTACAAGACCTGTACTTAGATGCACAAGACTAGAGTTGACAATGATTCGGGGCACCGGAATGAAATAGGCCTTTCTTGACAAAGAGCTCTGTCTGGGGTGAAAGGCTTACACATCTGAGTTAGCTTTACTGAAATAACAACAGATGTTTATCTTATATTGTATGGCAACAGTACTAACACCAGTCGCTCCTTCAGCATCACAGACAGCCAGTATGTACTAAATCTCTTCTTTCCTCCTTCCTCCACCATGAACCTCCAGCCCCCCCTCCCTCCATGACTTTTCTAATATAACTCAATGAATGATGCAATTCCATGGAGTATGTGCCAATAAAAAGATATTTGCTTCTAACACTCCAGAGAATGCATTTCATCCACAGCTCTACTTTTCACTTTCCAGTGCTATTTAAATTCTCCTAATGACTCAATGAGTGAATGCACCACTCAGTGTGACACTGACTGAAGGAGACCAGGAAAGCCTTGGATTCAGTCCAAAGTGTGTACTGTTTTAACTGATCTTGGTGACTCTGGGGCACTATAATTAGTCCTAATGTTGCTGGTTTTGGGGGTTGGAATAATGCTGTTGAGTAGAGCAAAGGGTGCTTTGCCTTTTATTTAACCTTTGCTTTACAAGCAACATTTACAGAGCACTCCACACGGAAATGAACAAGAGGAATGTTAAATCTAGAGAAGGAAGTAAAGACCAAAAACATGTTTGAAAAAATTGGTTTTTAGAAAGCATTAGTGGGCACAGAGAGAGAGAGAGAGAGAGACGTGAAGGCAAGGTGGTTTTGGAAGAGTTCCAAAGGGCAGGAAAGTAGTAGCTGAAAATTTTGGTCACCAGTGACTGAGCAGAGAGAGTGGGGACTGGGCAATGATGCTGAATCAGAAGAACCAAGGGTCCAAGCTGAATGGTAGGGAGGAAGATGTCAAGAGCAAGACCATGGGAAAATTGAAAATGGAAGTGAAGGATTTTGAAATTGATTTCGTGAGATTGGCAAGGCTGAGGGTGATCAATATTGGAGACCCTGCTGAATTTTCGCCTCTGGTGGGAAATTAGAGCCGGGACTGTTTCCGGGTCCTGAAATTATCCCTGGAAAGAAACAGTCACTGACCTAGAATTTTGACCAGGGAGCCCCTTAATTGGTATGTAGACAGGTTCACTGTCCAAATAAGGGTGGCAGATGGATTCTCGAAGATGGAGGGGCAATCAGAAGCCTTCCAGCTTCACAAGAGCATATGACTGTGGTACAAAGTAAATAACTGGGAGGGTGCTTCAAGAAGAAGGTACCCTCTCAGCCACTTTTGAAAAAGTTTAAATAAAAAATATAAAAAGCAGCTGGACCATCACTGTGGGGTGGAGAAGGTGGGGGTGGGAGCATGGTGGTGGTACAGTGGTGCGGGAGGCCTCTGAGGGGTATTGTGATGGTGAAGGAGTTGAGAGGAGACAGTGGGGGTGAAGGGGCTGCCACTCGTCATAGTTGCCTTTGGATTCACCCTCATCCAGGCAGGCAGAGAGGCCCTATGGGCCTACTTAGAGTGCTGACTGATACTTGAGTCCACTGCTGAGTCCATGTCTCCAGGCAGTTGATGTCCCCTCCTGCCCACTCCCACATCACCTCAGGAAACAACTGGAAAACCACAGTTGACCTCTGTAATGGCTGTTGGGAATTGGGTCAGGAAGCTGGCACGTCAGCCAGCCTGTAGTATTTGGGCCCAGTCCGCCTCCATTCCTAATGCTGGTGGGGCCTGAAAATGTAATGTCTTATGAAGGAGAGGGACAAAAACTGCAATTTCTTGGATTAACTGGGGTTTGGGAAAGGTATAGCTGGGCTGAGGTATCCTTATTAACAAGAGCTTAGCTCAAAAAATGGAGGGATACATCCATTCTGCAGCATTTATGTTCTTCACATGTGAGAACTTTCTTTCATGAAATGATCCATATGATGCATTTTCAATGCAAAATAAACCCTTTAAGTTCACTATTTGTAAAACACAGACACAAGATAATTATAATGCATTGAATGTCATGCAATGTTTAGTGTACTGTTCAGACTTGAAACCAATTCAAATATATCCAAGTTTAAAAATTTTTATCTGGCTTAATTTATTTGAATTACAATTTAACCTTTCAGTGATATAATTCTGATGTATTCTGATGCCTAATAAAAATGGAAGGTGGGCAGCAGGTCGCTCAGCGTCTGAAAGAAAAGCAGGGGTTAACATTTCAGCTGTAGGTCTGTATTCCCTGTCACAATTTCTTTAACTGAATTTAACTTTATTTAGTCCATGTTTTTCTTATTGAAATAGAACTTCCAATGCAAAGCAAGATCTATGACCTTCCAACAGAAATCTGTTCCTGTGAAGGTGAGGCCTGAAATATCAGACAACTGCACAATAAAGCTAGAAAAGAAGACCATACGACATGGGATAGATAGAGGATGTGTCACACAGCTCTATTTTCATATCCACAATCATCCAGTGATGAAACAAATGCTCTATGGACTACCTGCTAGGCACAGCATTTGTCTTATCCAACTTCAACTAAATTCTCATCAAGCCCTTTAATAATGATTTGGGTAGAATAGAATATTCAACATGGGGGGAATTGGGAAACACATGAACAGTGGCTAAGCTGTTCTAATGCCAGCCTATAGTCAGGCCAATGTGGTTGCTTAGCAATGGTCTCTTGGCCCCTTTTAACAAGTGATTTATTTGTACTGTGCATATGCATTATTTTTGAAAGAACAAATAAGAATAATAGAGCATTCAATTTCCGTCTTAAATATTTACCGAAATGTTTCTGTAAGCCTTATTCTGTAAATATTGATCACCAGCTTCCTCTAGCTTGGCAGTTGACTGTGGTTAATGTGTGAGGAACTCTGTTGACAGAAGTGGTTTGAGTGGAATAACCTGGAACCTTTGCCTTGGTTCATGGTTACAGTTGGTGCCTGTTTTGAGCAGAAAGTTTAACCCCTGGTTTGTGCTGAGTTAGCTGATTTTTAATTGGGCTGGCCACTAAGTTGTTACAGTTGATCTCCACATCACTGAAAAAGGGAGGGGTAAAATCCTGACTGACCTGCCATTAAGTGGGTGTGCACATATGCCTTGTATATAAGAAAACTAAGCTTATTCCCTTTGGCAAATTAATCTGCTCAGACATCCCTTCCAGGCTCACATAGAAAGGAAATCCAGTTGGATCAGCTATCGCAGGGCAACTATTACCTTTAGGAGAAGAGAGGAAAACATTAAAATCTGCTTTGATTCTGTACACCTACTTAGCAGCTACCCATGACACACTACACTGAATGCACCTTAGCATCTTGTACCAGACCAATTAACCGCAGGTGATGAAACAGGACTCTGACAGTGTGATATGTTTCCCTCTCCTTTCTCTCTCCAGCACGTCCTCACATTAAACTCTCCCACCTCATGAATTCTTTATAAAGTTAATCAGTAAAGATGAAGAGGTTCATTATAAATTGAGCTTTGAAATTTAAGATCTGTCAATTTCTAGGTCAGTTCACATCATAAAACTAATGCATTTTATTTTTTAATAACTTTTTTTTAAAGAGAAGTCTATGATGATGATCATGAGCATTTGAGGATACCCAGTCTAGTTCCATCAAGTCCAAGTATTTTTCTTGGTTATTTTCTGTTTACAAAGGGACAAGCAGTTTGAAAAAAGGCAAAAAATTAAATAGATTTGGTCACGAGTTCTAACAAAAAAATGAATGTTATTTATCTATTTAATTCTCGAATTCTGAGGAAAATCCACATTTTTCAAGCTCACAGGGATGAAAATAAAATTGGTGCTGTAGCGATGCAGAGGTGGATCATTGAGGTCCTGTGAGCAACTTTACATTACAAGCTGCAAACAAAAGCAACATTACTATTCTCACTACCTGTAACCAAACTCTCCCAAAACATAATGGCCTAGATTTTGCAGTTAAAAGTAATGCTGAGCTTAACAGTGCTCACCACTTATAAAGAGTGAATCAGCGACTTCGGACAACTGTACATGCACAGTTAAATACAGAAATCAGGAAGTTGCTGTCCGAGTTCTCTGCTCCTCCAGCAGCTTCACTATAATAGTATCTTGCTGAGAAATTTGGAACAATGCATTGTTGTGATGCTTATATGATAGGTATGCAGTAATGTTACAGCTTGTGCATCCCAGTCTAAATTGCCAAAAACACTCTCTTGCACTGAAAATTAACTTTTACAAATGTGGAGTCTCAATTCCTTTAGATTCTAATTATTGTTGGAGATTGGAGATTTTTAAATATATATATATTTTTTTACTTCATCTCTCATTCCTATTTGTCTTTCCCTCTCTTTATGTTGCTTTTTGTACATGTTTGACATTGACTCAAAATCCTAACTTGCAGAGGCTGAGTCAAGCTCTGCATGAATTCTTCAATCTGATTGGTTAAGGAAATACACAGTTGCTTATTCTGTTAATATGGATCTCAGATCTGCTGTAAAGGGAGCGGCACTCTTTTGGATTTCTAATCATTGCAGGTTCCAGTGCAAAAACCCATAGAAAGTCTGTGTGCAATGTATAAGTATAATAAACAGCTAGTGCTGTCCGTTTGCCACTGACTGCAAAATCTGTACCTTTGTGTTTCAAGATGCACTGGTCATGCTTCCTTTACAGTTTATCATCAAAGTTAGCCTCTGGCAATGGTTGTCTTGCAGGTGAAAAGCAGAAGTAAGCCTCTTTCTCTTGTACTCCCACAGAGTTCTAGCTTCCAGTTCAAGAAATAAAGAACCTGCACTTATAAAGCATCTTTCATGACCTCAAGCCCATCCAAAGCATTTCACAGCCAATCAAGCAGTTTTGAAGTGTAGTCACTGTTGTATCATAGGAAATAAAACAGCCAATTTGTGCATAGCAAGGTTCCACAAAAAACAATGTGACAATGACCAGGCAATCTGTTTTAGTGATGTCGAACACTCTCTCAATATGACTTGAAATGGCAGCCTAGAATTTGTGCTCAAGTCTCTGGAATGGGACTTGAACCCTCTTAGTGGCAAGAGTGCTATCACTGGACCACCATTTGGGTTTGCACTTTGAAATACTGCCTGCAGTCTCAGCTGTAGAACTCTGCTTTGGTGTCCAGAAACTGGAAGTGTGGGAGCAGATCAGAAAAGTTGGTAGGTTCTGAGCTCAAAGGTTGTAAAGCTCTCTTAGTAAATTGCACAATTTTAAATACACTGCTATATTTGTATGTTAAATTTGAGAAGATTAAAATTTTAAGTAGGGAGCCAGTCAAAGGTGAGTGATGCTTTTTGGGGAGGTCATGGGGGAGGGGGTCAGGGAGATTGGCAGCAAAGGCAGGGCTATGGCTTTCAGTGGGCCTCCCTTTCCCAATGCCAGGTTCCTCATCAAGCACTGAGAGCTTTTGAACAAGGGATATCTGCCGAGAGCCCGCAAGCAAGCACACCAGGGTTTGCTTGTCGGGCTCCCCGCATGGCAAGCCTCCCATCCCATAATTAAGTGGAGTGGAGATTGTAAGATGGTGGGATACCCACCCACTTGACTTAACGCCACCCCACCATGAAACCCGCTACAGTGGAGGGCTCAAGATTCTGCCTATTAACTTTGTTTCTCTTTCCACCTATTCTTAAGTAGCCTATCCAGATTTTCTTTCCTGACATTTTTTAAATAAAAGTACATTATGCAATACTGACTTTTTTATCCCATAATGCTTGAGCTATTGAGGGTGTGGAGCAGATATTGGATCCTATTCCTATTCCAAATCCTTTTGGATTTGGGGCATAAGGTAAAAATGAAAACCATGCTTGAAAATTATTGTGGTTAGTCAGATAATTACAATCTTCCCCCACCCCCAACTGCCCCAATCCAATATTTAGATCCTATTATTGGAAAGGGGATCACCATTTGATAGTACCTGCAATTTTTAAAAATTCATTAATGAGATGTGTGTGTTGCTGTTCATAATTTCCTTATAGAAAGTGGTGATGAACCACCTTCTTAAATACAATTGAGTGGTTTGCTAGGCCATTTCAGAGTCAAGAGTCAACCACATTGCTGTGGGCCTGAAGTCACATTTGGCCAGACTGGGTAAGGATAGCTGTTTTTCCTCCCTACAGAACATTGGTACTTGAGACAATCCAGTACTTTTCACGGTCAACATTACTGATAGCAGTTTTTTGATCGTAGCATTATATTCCTGATTTTATTTAACTAATTGAATTTAAATTCCCTGTTCATATGTGGGATTTTCAGTCAGCCTTGAGGTCGGGTTCAGGGGTGGCCAGGTTCATAATCTCATGCCGCTGGCCATCGTGCCAGTTTGGAGGCAAGATCCCAACCCTGAGCCATTTTTAAAGACGTCGCGTCAGGGTCGGAGTGGCTACCAGCCCACAAGCAGCAGGTAGCCAACTGAGGGCAATTAAGGGGTCTATTTCCTGAACCCACTATGCTGGCTTTGCACATCAGCCAAAACACGCCCAGTGCATCAAGAGGGCCTTACAGTGGGAAAGGGTGGGTCATGATTAATTCCACAAGGAAATCCTCTCCCTCACTCATCATGGCCGTCAAATTGCAGCCACTGACTCTACAATTACAGTCAGGCAGCTGAGGCTGTTTTAAAATTTTTTTAAATTACCTTTTCTTCAGAGCCCTCATACAAATGGGCAACTCCCACCTCGGCTGTTGGGGCTACCAATGTGTCAGTCCTGAAGGGTCTCTGTTTGGCTCTCCAGCCTCAAGAACCCGCCTGCCATTCTTAATCGGATGGTGAACCCACTCTCTGGTCATTAATTGGCTGACACATAAAAAATTGAGGTAAATGCATCAGGAACACATCGGGACCCAGGATTGGTCCTAATATCAGGGTCCCGAACCTAGAATGGAAACCCTGCCCCATGTCTCTGAACCATTCATCTCAGCCTCTTGACTACTAGTCCAGTAACCATTATGCTATCATACTTCCCTTAAAGACATACAACATATTTTGAATATGCTGCAAGTCTCTGCAAGTGGACTAGAGCCTTTTTATATCAGGTATCTCAGTCAGTTCTCATGTCCATCTGTTATTTTTACTGAGACAATGGAGCAAAGGTCCAGGGCTCAACACAGCAGCATTTAACAGCCTAAAAGAGAAGGCAAAGTCAATCAGGAAGTGCTTATTAGGTGATGTCAAGTTTGCGTTTACAAAGTCTGAAGATTTAACAGGAAGGAAAGACCAAGGGAAGTGCTGATAAGGAATAAGCGAGCTCCGTTTAATGCTTGAGATGACTAAGGTTTTCACCTGTTTTCTTTTCCAAATTATTTGCTTCATCAAAAACTGGTTATTCATTCTGGAGTATAGATAAGAGAGCAGTGCTTTCATTCCAGCATTTCCTGTGACTCTAGACTGAAGTGTCACAGAAATATTCAACTAAATAGACTTCCTTCATCTTTGACTTAGATATGAGGCCCTCTAAGTTTGAATAATGATTGATTTTGCATTCCGGCACTCATAGTGGGGATGCAATATCTATAGGGAGCACATTGCAGTTTTCCAAATGAATGGATGGATAACTACACTCGACGTCCTGAGACATGTTTCTTGGGAATGATGCTTGTTACTGGGAGTGCCTGATTGGAGAAATCTTCCCCCATGCATAATGACCTTGCTTTGTCCAGGCACACATTTGTGAAGAATGACTATGGGCAGAATTTTCTGCTCTTGCCAGTGGCAGGACTCATGGCAAGCAGGGACACAAAATTTGGAGTGATGGCAAAAGTCAGTTTCTCACCAGTGGGAAATTAGTTTGGAATTTTGTTCACCTGACTTTCATGGCAGGCCGAGTTTCCCACTGATCCATGCCGGGAACCATATTTGCATCCATTTGCATTTTATTAATGCCTATTAAAAATGCAACATGCCTGAATCAAATTCTCCCTCCAAATGTAAATTCCCCTCCTACTCCCGCCACCCCAGCGGATAATTAGAAAGGCCTGTTTCATGACTGTAAATAAGTGGCATGCACCTGGCGACCTTCACTTCATTAGCGATTTCGAGGCATGTGGACACTTCTTTCACCTACCGTTCACAATGGTGCTGTGAGTTCTCAGTTCTATGAAACTGCACCAAGGCTGCTGTGTGGGAGGAAATACCAGTGGTGAGGGGGAATGACTGGGGGTGGCGGAAGTGAGTGGAGCATGGAAGGCAAGGGGGGAGGCACAGGCATGGTTGAGGGGGAGTGGAGCGGAGCAAGCGAGCTAAGGGGGAAGGCACGGGCATGACTGCTGGGGCAGTGAACAGAGCAATTGGGGAAGGCACCAGCATGACTCTGGGGGATTTAGTGGAGGGAATGGAGGCAGGGGGGTAAGGCACAGGTATGATTAGTGGTCTAGTGAGTAGAGCAAGGGGGGTTGGCACAGACATGACTGGGGGAGCAGGGAGTGAGTAGAGCAAGAGAGATTGGAATGCAGACACATGACTCGGGGGGGTGGAGGGGAGGTGAGTGGAGCACAGGAGGAAAGACTGGAACACATACACATGACTGGGTGGGGGGTAAATGGGTGGAGCAAGGGAGGGAAGACTGGAACACAGATGCATGACTGGGAGAGGGGGGCTGGTGTTACACAGGGTAGTAGTGTGAGGCAGTCCTGGGGCTGAGGCCACACTCGGGCTGAGTCAGAAGACAGTCCTGGTGCTGAAGTCACACTGTTGCAAGCGTATTCAGAAGACAGACCTGGGGCTGAGCGGGCCATGCTAGAGGACTTTGTATGGCTTGCATTTCTTGGTCCTGGTCCTGGAAAGGGGAAGGCCCTTCTGTGCAGTGGTGGTGGGGCACAGCATGCTGTGTAGGACGTGGTCAGTGTTTACAAAGGTTAGTCCTGGGGGCTGGAGGATCTGGGGGCTGGGAAGCAGATGGCACTGTCATAGTCAGGAGGCATTGGCATCCAGTTAACTGGGAGCCGGTTGGTCATGGGCGGGTTTTGGAAGGTCTCACGGGAGCAGGGGGAATCCCGGAACATCACGGTACATGTGGCCTCGAAGGGGAGGGGTCTGATTGACATAAGACATGGGCACATCAACAGAAAGGGAATCAGGGGGAGGACAGGAATATGAATCATGATCACAATTGGCTCCAAGGTTACGGGGGAGGCAGGAGAGTGATTGGAGGAAGGAGAATTTGGATGTGATGAGGATGGAGGAGGGTAGGAGGGACTTGCAGGGTAAGAGGGGAGGCTGGAAGCCTGTCTCAAACATAAACTGCAGCAGCACCATCTTGACTCTGATCTTGTATGATGCAGTGGAAAGATGAAGTTTGGAAAAAAAATTGCCCAGGGAGGGGTCTGAGGGGGTGTGGGGGAGTTAATGACTGCAATTTTGGGCTGATTGAAGGGGCATCCTAATTTTCAGTTCAAGTCCTGCAGATCATGGCTTAGCTGAGATCTATTAACATGTGTTTAATGCCAATTGAAGCAGTTTGGCACCTTAACTCATGGAGAGCATTCATGCGAGAATCTGTTAATGCTTGGGGAAGCATTTGATTCAGCCTGATTGCCCAAATGTCAGTAAGGGAGGCATGTAAAGAGGGAAGGGTGTGTAAACAATTAGGATGTCACAGCTGTTGGACATAAGCAACAAGCTCCAGACAAGGTTCCATGTAGTCATTTCAATGGTCATGTCTTACAGGCCACAAAGCTTGCAGTCATGAAATTGGAGCAAGGTTGGGCTAATGTCTAGGCTAAAGTAGGCAGGCTGACTGAGGGTTAGGGCACATTGCTGTATTCAGCCTGATCAAAGCCTCTTTGTGAATGTGAAGTCATGTTGGAGTCAGCCACCTGTGAACCTTCAGGATATGCTTCAGCTATAAAGGGTGGCCTGGGGATGACATGTCAGGAATGATGACTGGTCTATGGCTCCATGCTGGCCTCATGGTGTGCCGATGGAGGGAGACCATTCCAGGGTAAGGTACAATCATCTCTCCATTCTATTTGCCCACAGATACAAGGAGGACTGTAGAATGCAGGCTGCCTTCTTGATAGCTCTGATGCAAGTGAGGAGAAGGGTCTGTCGTCGTATGGCAGAGCTTGGAGAAGCCTGTCACCCAGAGGATCAAGATCCAGTGGGGGCCAAAGAAGATCCTGATGCTGACAAGGAGGCATTTGGCGTGACCAAGGATCTAGAGAAGACACTTCTCATACATGGAGATGAGCCATAGAAGCCCTCACTTGTCAAGGGATCTGGTGGATCATATCTGCCAGATCCTCCGTGACGATCTCACTCCACATGAACTGGGAGGCCATCCAATGTTGGTCGCGCTGAAACTGCCACATCTTTTCTGCGAGCGTGTCGTTCCAGAGCTCCATATGAGACCTCTGCACAATCATCCACTCATAAATGCATAAGGGAGGTCAGTGATGTCCTTTTTAATAAGGCACACAATTACATCCAGCTCTCCATGGATGAAGCCAGCCAGGTCAATAGGGTTTGCAGTGATCTCCGGCCTCCCACAAGCGCAGGTCACCATCTACTGCACACATGTGGCCTTAAGAGCCCCCCTGGCAACAACCAGTAAGATTTATCAATGGAAAGGGGTTCCACTTTCTCAACGTGCAGCTGATCTGTGATCAATGAAAACAGATGATGCAGTTTTGTGTGAGGTACCCTGGAAGATCGCACAACTCTTACATCTTGAATCCCTCGCAGATGCCACAGATCTTCGAGGGCCCTCAACATATTCAGAGTTGGCCCATTGGTGATAAGGGGTACCCCCAAAAGACATGGCTAATGGTGCTCAATGAGCAGTCACAGAGTGCTCCTGAGGAGAGGTACAATGCGACATAATCTGCAACACGGTCCTTAATTGAGCAGACCATTGGCATGTTGAAGATGCGTTTCAGATGTCTGGATTGATCAGGCTGTGCTCTGCAGTACTGTTTACTGAGGGTGTCCCACATCGTGGTTTGCTGCACCCTACACAACTTGACACTGCCAAAAGTGGGATGATTTGCCACATGGAGAGATGGAGGAAGTGCACATCTCCTCGGATGAGGAGGACGTGGAAAGGGATGAAATCGAAGAGGGTGCCCTACAGGAAGAGGCCATTGCACAGGCACGCACAGCAGACGTACCCATGAGACCCTCATTGTGACAAGTTTCCAGGGCAATTAAGGTTAAGACTAGCTCATATAAGTGCATTTCTCCTGTCCCTTCGATGCAGGGTAGATATTAAGACTTTCTTTGCAATCCCCAACATCTCAATGAAGAACATCAATCTCAGAATATATAATAACAATTGTTCGTAATGATGCCTTCATCCTTGCAAGGTTAAGCACCCTATGGAACATGTAATTGGAAAAAAACTCCACCAGCACTCAATCTGAAGCAAGTAGACATAGTGTTGTCCTTTCAAGCATTGCGCCAACAATTCACTGGCCATGGCAGCCTTCAAGAGGCAGGAATGCCACTGCAAGCATCAATGCACTCATTGCAGTATGCCTGGAGCATAGCAAGGCACCTCAAGGAAGGAGGAAAATCATCAGTCACTGGTTATCACTTGACTGTCCAAGGACAGATCTAAATCTGGAGAGCACCTTTTCTCCAAATGCCATCTCTCATGCATGATTAATGGTCAGGCTTCATCTTGTTACTGAATCCCCAGGACGACATCACTCTACGGGATGCTGTGATCTGTCACTCCACAGCGTGGAAGCGAACCTGTGAGTTAGGTTACATTTGAGCACACAGAGTACTTCGGCAGGACCATCATGTGATCATTGACAAGCACTCATTAGCTTCCCAAGTTCATGTCCCGCATTGCCTTGGCATCTGGGAGGGACATGGCCCAGTCAGTATTGACACAGTATTTAAGGATAACCTAGTGTCCCTGTAAATACTAAAGACCACTCAGTAGCTATACTGGAGCTTCAAGCTCATCCCATTGCAGTCTTCCATATTTTCATTCTAACAGAGTGTGTTATGTACAAGGAAGCCTAAGATACTGATGATACTGTCACATCCAGAGATCCATGTCAATTGCCCTTATGAGACCTAGCACTGGGATTCTGTCAAGCCACACTAGTCAAAATATCAGGTGGAAACGAGCATCCTCACATGTAATAGGCCGCATCATGAAGCTAGGCACACGTCTATAACAGCACAGATTCATTTCCGTATAGCAGACATGTCAAAAGTCAAAGAAACAAAAACAGAAACAAAAATACCTGGAAAATCTCAGCAGGTCTGGCAGCATCGGCGGAGAAGAGCACAGTTGACATTTTGAGTCCTCATGACCCTTCAACAGAACCTGCCAGACCTGCTGAGTTTTTCCAGGTATTTTTGTTTCTGTTTTTGTTTTGGATTTCCAGCATCCGCAGTTTTTTTGTTTTTATCTCTATGTCAAAAGTCAACATGTGCAATCCTTTTCCATTGCTCTGCATCATGCATTTGGAGAGTGGGAACTAATAAAGAAGTAATGTTCAGCTGTAAAGGCAGTAACGAGTTAACACTGCAGGCAGGCATGAAAGGCTAAGATTATCAATGATTAATTAAACTCTAACCCCAACCTGACAGCCATTACATGGAGGCCATTGAAAAGTGCACTTGGTTGTAAGGACTCTCAACGCAGGTCACGATAAATACGTATAACATAAATAGAGAACAGACTTTAGTGCAGCTGCATCAGGATAATCACTAACCTTCCAAGAACTGTACTCATGTGGCCACATTATATGATCCTCAAGGCTTATATATGCATTGTCCAAGCACCACATTCATATAGGAACTGGCTTTGTTCATGTCGCTTGTGGACATGTGGACATAAAGGCTACTGACTGAGCTGAGACTGAGTGAGACCACATAGAACTGAGGGATATGATGGGAGATAATTGAGGAGGAGAGGCATCTCTCATCCTTCGATGAATGCAGAACATTGCATTAAATGGAAGAGCCATTCAGTTTCTGAGATTTTGGTGAGAAGCAAAATATATTTACAAAGGTGCAAAGTATATACAGTGATTGAACACCATGTCGCCATTGCGCTTTCAGAACTTCTTAATTTTCTTTACCCTCCCGCTATGTCTAGGTGCAGCCCCGTCATCTGCAGCAGAGATGGAGGCAATCTGCTGACCGCTATGCTCTGTTGTCTGAGATGACCTTGGCGGACGTCCTCCGGAGGCCCGGTGCCTGGAGAGCCCCGGCCCGATACAGGTCTCTTGTTCTGAGGCAGCTATACCCTCTTCAGCCTGACCAGTGGAGTGGATGGGGTCACAGGCAGAGGGGATTTTAGTGGCTAAACACCCTTGGAGGCTCCTGGGTTGATGGCCCCAGAGTGTCCTTCTGACGCTCCTCCTCCCTGTGGGTGCCCGAGGACCCCTCCTTGAGGAGAAGGAGCACCTGGACGGAGATGAAGGTGACATATCCACCTCTAGCCTTGCCACCCTGCCTGATGTTCCTCTGCCTGTCTTTACAGCTCCAACATTTCTCTTGAGGGCTGATTCCAGAGGCTTGTCATCAGATTCAGACTCAGTAGGGCCTGGTCTTCGGCAGTCCTCAGAGTGTCAGACATTCTGTTGTCACTATCTCCACCTACTGTGGACCTGTGTCTGCGAGGTGCTCACCAGATAGTGACCCCGACCCTACTTTAGGACTAGGACCCACCAAGGTATGTTTCTGCGCTGGTGAAGGGTTCAGGTGAACACTGTGGCGGGTCGTCTTCGGATACTTCCTCAGGATCCTTGTAGGAGGTACTCTGGGGGCTGGGGCGAATGCGTTGGCTGGTGATCTAATTCTGCCTTTTTTTTGCTGATGGCTGGAATAGAAAAAAGAGATAGTCACTGGCTAGACAGGCAGCTACATTATGGGTCACTCTCAGTCATTGTCAGCATGTGGCCTCAATGGCTTGTTGGGGGATGCTGATCTTGCCTTCCGCACAGAAACAGTCTCTGTCCTCACTAGCTGGCTCTCCCACCTGCTCCTCATAGGAGGAGAGTGGCTTCAACTCCAGCAACCCTTCTGGTCATTGATCTCTTCCTTTTGTTGTGGGAGATTTTGTCCTGCATAAAGACCAGTGGATTAATTGTGGGCACTGCGGATGAAAGAGAAGATTGGAAGCATGCATGCCTGCTGTGTGTGCTGAGGCCTCTCCAGTAAGGCATGAAGATGGCATTTGTGCAGGATGTTACATGAGATGATGTTAAATTGTCTGTCAGACAATCAGTGCTGATGTCTCTTCTACTGGTAGTGTGTGAGATCCCTGTGGACTGTAAGCTTTGAATGCCTGATGCCCTTATGAAAGTGTGACTTTGGAGTGAGGAGAAGGTTGACTTACCCTGGTGGAGTGGATGAGATCATTCATCCTCTTGCTGCACTGCACGTCTGGGGTCCACATGCACTGACCTCCCTGGCGACCTTCTCCCAGGTCGGTGTGGTTAGGCTGGTGAACCTCCAACTTCCATCCTGAGGAAGGAGGACCTCCAAGTCCTGGGCTGCCTGGAGGGATGTCTCCAGGGTGGTGTCGTTGAACGTAGGAACAGATGGTTTTGATCTTTGGGTTACCATTTCCAACAGGTTCCCCACACCCCTGGGCTGCAGAAAGTGAATGCATGTATGGGTGCTGTTTAAAGATGGTGACTGGACTTTCAACCCAATGAGGTAACGCCGGGGCGGATGAATCCCTGCCCACCTGATCACAAGATTTGATTAACTCCTCGCTGAAGCATAAATAATAAGCTGAAAAGTGGACGATCTGGTGCGAGAACCCGCCCTGCTGCCAGGCAGGAATCACGACAACTTTCCAGCCCACCACTGCACTTAGTTTCCAGTATGAAAAATTCAACCTTTTTTGAGGTTCCCCATTTTCACCTGACCCTGCAAACCATTGCACCTGTCTAAAGTGCTTTCAGAGAGAAGGGGGGAAATAAACCGACTAACCTGCTGTTAAAGTCACTGTCTTAGGATGCCAGGCAAAAAGTGTTGACAGCAATGATGATAATTTACAATTAACCATGACACATATCAAAACAGTTTTCAGAAATGAACACAAAAGGGACCTCGCGTATACCTTACATATTGGGTACAAATTCTCCACTAGCTTTCTTATTAAATCTACAGCAGCAATTATTCCAATTTGTACTACCTGAGTGCCTGCACCAAAAGGCGTGCACTGACTATGATTGTCAGTAATGAGTATAGAACTAAATAAATCCTCTACATTGTATACTTTTGGAGTGATTTAAAGGCAATAGTTTAAACTTGCCATTCAGAACTGCACCTGAGATTCCAATTATGTTTTTCTCCCAGATATTTGGTACTCCTGATTTGATCCTAAAATATTACACAGCTCTAACTTATCCTCCCCACATCTGAAAGCTACAGAACTTAACTTTCAGCTTTCCCTTCCTTCAATGACCTTCAAGTTTTGAAAACCCAACCTTATCCAGATTTATCTTGCCTTCCCTCTTATTTTTATTGAACCTTGATGAATTCCAGCCTGCACTATGGATCTTGGGCCTTCGCTGAGCCCTTGTTAATAACATAAAAACAACTTAAACAATAAATAACCCTTTAATGCCCTCCAATATGTCTTGAATCTGGAACTGTATTTGTTTAGTGCAGATAACCATTCAAATACAGAACATATCGCCGTGGTATATTTGCCTATAGGAACTCCCTCCTTAACAGCGCTGTGGGTGTACCTACACCACATGGACTGCAGCGGTTCAACAAAGCAGCTCATCACCACCTTCTCAAGGGCAATTAGGGATGGGCAATAAACGCTGACCTAGCCAGCAACACCCATGTCACATGAATGAATACAAAAAGGATTTGATTTGATTTTGGTGTTGTATTAATTTGTGAATTTGTGTAAAAGCTGCATGCTATTTTAATGAAGTAGCTGACTATTTTTGCACAGAGGATCGATCGCAGTTAAGTAACATGCAAAGGAATTCTACACAAACATTTTACTCAGTGAGCCACGCAAGGATATTAAACCATCACTACTTCCCCACAACCATCCCCCTCCCCAGCCCATGCTTCTTTTGGTAAATGGGGATAAGCATACAGACTTGTTGTCTTGTTCAAAGTATGCTGTTAAGTAGGAGAGTATTGACATCTAAAGCAACCCTGAACTGTCAGTTTTTTGCAGCTGATTAATCAGGCTCACGTGGATGGGTAGGGCTGATATGAGTTAAAATGTCAGCCACTGTGTAGACTCCTTCCTTTGTTGTTTGAAAAAATATGAACTGCATCCTAATGGCGCAGTTAAACCCCATCAGCGAATTCGGATGGACAGTGATTGATGAGAGGCTCCAAAAGGAAAATGCTTCTCGTATAAAATCCGTTTTTCAATCTAGGGGCAAGTCTGGACTAATTAAGTTGTTAGCATGGATCGAAATGTGCTGGGTAGTGCCCATTTTCTACTGGTTGTTAAGACAAGCCCATCTTAATTTCTAAGAAGGTTAATCTGCACAGTGGAAAGGGCTATTGGCTAATCTTCTGTACTGCAACTGTTTATGCTGTAGCTATCTCTATTATTGCAGATCTCTCTTTATTGCTGTAGAGCTTTCTCCCTATTGGTCTCATCATTACAATAAATGCGCACTGCTGTTGGGGTTTCATTTCTAGGCTCCTGGGACATCTTGACCAGAATTGCTTTGTGTTTGTTTCCTGAGTTTCTTCCCATCTTTCCTGAAAATTCTGATTTTGTGCTGCATTTCACTTCCATGGGAGCTAACTACTCTTCTGAAATGTTTGTGTGAGATTCTCAAAAGTAAGCATATCTAACAAGGACTTTATTCCTTGGAGCATAGAAGAATGAGGGGAGATTTGATAGAAGTTTACAAAATTGTGAGGGGTTTAGACAGAGTAAATGCGAGTAGGCTCTTTCCACTTAGATTAGGAGTGATAAACATGAGAGGACATGGCTTTAGGGTGAAAGGGAAAAGATTTAGGGGGAACATTAGGGGTAACTTCTTCACTCAGAGAGTGGTGGGATGGTGGAACGAGCTGCCATCTGATGTGGTAAATGCAGGTTCACTCTTAAGTTTTAAGAATAAATTGGATAGATACATGGATAGGAGAGGTCTGGAGGTTATGGACTGGGTGCAGGTCACTGGGACTAGCGGAATAATATTTTGCCACAGACTAGAAGGGCCGAATGGCCTGTTTTTCTGTGCTGTGGTGTTCTATGATTCTAATCCTGTCCTCATCCAGTGTAGACTTTCTGGCAGGAGTCACTAGGATGGCAAAGATCAACAGAAACCCTAACTAAATTTCCTTTTCTCCCTCTTAACCCAGAGGTGCTGAGGACAAACGTGGCACCACAGTTGAGTGTCAGATTGAATGTGACACTTTTTCCTACTTCTGAATAGCTCAGTAACTACATACAGTAGCATACACTGTACAGAACTGTTGATCTTAGTTGTGCTGCTATAGGTTAGATACTTCCTTACTGAGGGTAAGGTGGATGAGAACAAACATTTTAACTAGGCTTCTCATGCACCTTCCAGCAAACAGTTAGCCTCTAGCCAGTTAGTAATCATAATGATAGAGAATTTGCTGCCCTACTAGGGACTGATTATTAAATACATAATTACTAATTATAATAAAAGGGAAAAAGGAATCTTAAAAATAGGGGAACCATCTAAAGGTGACAGTGGTTAAGCTGCCTCTAGTGAATGTTCCTTTTGAACAAAAAGCTTCTGCCCCAGAAAAGATAGAGACCACACCGATTATGGAACTTCTTCTCCTTTCCTGAGCTCCTTCCTCTTTCTGTCCCCAGCTGCTTCATTCTCTTTATTCTATGCTTTAAATCGAGTAGCTGAGCATGTTTGGGACAGCTGGCAAGTAGATCTGCACTCCCCTGAGCAGAGCTAGAGCTTATCTTAGAACAAGTTATTCAGGTTCGTGGTGGGAAGTTTGTGTACAGGTAAGATGTTGTCTCCATTACCCGTATTGAAAAAAAACTAGTAGAATTCTCTAATATTCAAGCTGAATAAAGAAATGAGTGGCAAAATTATGCTGTGCACTGACAATCTTCTAGAATTCTAATAAGCTTCTTGGAACAAATGTGAAAGGATGCTATGGGATACATCATATGCTTCTGTGATATGTTTTGAGTTTTATTGAATGCAGTTTGATTCTGAGCTTTTTTTAAAATTCAGTTTTAGCACAGGAAATTTGTCAAAATTGGGTGGGCACACAAATGCTAAGGAACCAGGTTTGTTCCACTGTGTGTGCTATTACTTGGGCTAGTTGGGTTCCTGCCATGATCTCTGCCAGAAAAATGCACATGTATAGATGTTGGGGAAAGCACAACTGGACTTGGGTGCATTGTCCTCAACAGTTAAGCAATCAGTGATGATTGCTAACTGTCAATTTGCAGAGAGCTGCTGGCACCGGTGGAAATGTACAGCAGCAAGAATCTGCTCCTTCATGAAAGGAGAGCAAATCGGAGCATGAGAGGAAGTGGAGGAAGGAAGGTCATACTGAGATTATCTGCAATTTTTTAGTGATTTATAACAAGGCAGATGAGGATCTCCTCTCTGTGTCACATTTGCCCATCAGACTCCAAAATTAACGTTTTATCATCAAATTGTATTGATGTGTGTTAGTTTTGTTTGTGCATTTGAGGACCAGATGTGTACACGCTGGAGTTTAGAAATCCTTCTGCTAGTTTTCATGGATCTTTTATGAAGCTGCCATGGGACTTCAGTTTTTTGTTGTAAATGCATCACAGATTCTGGGTACGCAGTGCTATTTGGTAAACCATTCAGAACCTCTGATCTTCTTTCACACGCTACACTTCATAATTTAAAACGAACCTCTCACTGGTACCCATACTTCTATGACCAGAAAGTGGCAATTGGGTTGTGGAACTCCCCCAGTGCAGCCTTTCCAACAATACACTTCCCCCTTGAATCAAGAGGATGGGATAGGCCACACCATAGGTTCCTCCATGGTGGTTGGTCCTTTTGGCTTTACCCATTACCTGTAGCAGGGAAGTGCACCCTCTAGTGGTCTGGCTTAGAGGAAGCAACACTTGCCAACTGAGCAAAATGTTCAGATGGGGATGCTGATGCCTTCTGAATGGAATTCCCATGTTCCATGCTGTGCCATGCTGCCAGTTTGTTTTGAGTTTAAGCTTATTTAACACCTAGTGAATATGTAATCCCACGCTGTGCCATGCTGCCAGTTTGTTTTGATCTTAAGCTTATTTAACACCTGGTGAATATGTAATCTTTGTGACTTTGATCAGAGGACAAATTTAAAATTGGAGCTATACCTTCAAGGATAGTCATCAAAGAACATTATAGGTAATGCACATCGATAATGTGAGAGGATATATCATACTACTTAAACTTGAGAGTATTCTGCCAGAAAAGAACAAGAATAAATGTGATGGCTTATTCAGCAATAGCTGGCATGAATTTGATTGGCTTAACCTTTGACCTCAATGAAACACCAGGTCTTAGCCATAGCACTATAATGGAACATCTTTTTCCAGAGGATGAGAATGGATTTGGAATATGCTAATGGATCCTAGTGACCATTTGGAATATTAATGGTTTAATTCTGTTAACCAGCCAGGATGTTGTCCCTCCAACTGCTGTTATGAAGTTATTGTCAATTGGGTGCCTGTGATGTTGTTACTCTTTCTGATGTCTCGGGGCTGATTTGTAGCTTGTGCTGAGCCAGCTGATCATGGCTGGATGGTACAAGAATTGCAGGACCACAAGTGCCAGCCTGAGTGGGCTCCAAATTGTTAAAGAATCATCCAGGTGCACTGCTGCTGAGCATTTTCCAATGAACCCTTCCAAGAAATGCTGACAATGGGTGAAAGTAGGACTGGACTCAGCAAAGATGCTTCCTGCAGTTAAATAGCCAGTCGATCTAGGCTCAAACATGAAGAATGGTCACTTAGGAAGGAGCAACCAATGCCAACAGAGCTACATTCAGCAATGATTCAACAGGTTCTGAAGAGGAAAGGGGGGGTAAAAAGTAACATGCCTGGTTGGAAGTTCTGTGGGTATGTGGCACATATAATTTTGCGGGTTAAAGGTTAGAAATTTTCAGGTTAAAGTCAGAGGAAAACAGAAGTAATGGTTTATAGAGTGTTAACTGTTTGATGTTTGTGCTGAGAGAACAGACAAGGATGGACAACAGTTGGTAGAAGTATAGGCCCATTTGAAAGAAAGGATTTGCATTTATATCACACTTTTCATGTCCTCAGAAAATCTCAAAATGCTTCACAGCATGTGAATTACTTTTGAAGTTTAGTCATTGTTTTGTAAGTATATGTGGCAATGAGTTTTAAATGGCACATGTGATGGAGTAGTAGTCATTTAATGTGCTGTGGAACCTGCCCATTTAATTACTATCAGACATGGCCGCCAGCACTGGCTCAGCAATCTAACAATTCCTTGGGTTGCATGCTTTGCAACTTTTTATTCTGGTAATGGCACCTCTTTCAATGGCTAGAAATGTCCATCCACAACAGGGATGATTTGTATTGGAACCCCATTCAACTCCAGACAAAGAGGCACTTGATGTTAAATTTAGTATTGGGCATACTACTGCTGATGAAATGCCAGCAAAAGTCATTAGGTGGTTGTTGAACTTTAGGAGGCAGAAGTACATTTTCATTTACCCTACATCACCAGGGAAAGGAGAGCCAGAGTAGCTGAGGGTCAGTGCCTAGCGCTCAAAGGAGAAAGAAAATAAAATAATTAAATTGTCAAGCCACAAGGGATTCTGTTGTGATATATTTGAATTATGATGATTATGAACTTGATGCACAAATTAATGCTTGTCTTCAATTATAAAAATTTTGATTAAGTACAATATGCAATGACCTGTTATTGGCTAGAATTTAGAACAGAATTTTTGCGTGGTTAAATGTAAGACGATTAATAGATTAGTTTAAAACAGTCTTGCATTTCTATAGTGTCTTATTGCATCACCCAATTGTATTCATTAAATAAACATACTGACTGTAATGTAGGTAAACATGACTGCCATCAATCCACAGTCTGATCCCACGAACAGCATTGAGATAAATGACCAGAGGAAGAATCTTTGGGTCGGCAAGTGGAGGCGGGGCCCGCTCGCTGACACATAAAATGACACACGGTGACATCGGGTGGACATCCTGATATCACCGAGTCAGCTGCGTGCCCGCTGATCTGTCAAAGGCTTATTAAGGCCATTAAGAAAGTAATTAAAGTGGTTAAGAATACTGCCAGTCCAACCTTAAGGTTGGCAGGCAAGTGAAGAGCCCAGGCGCCTCCACGTTTTTCATGAAACCTCATCCACGGGCGGGATGAGGTTTCATGAAGGGTTTATTAGTTAAATAAAGAATTTTCAAACATTTGATAAACAAGTCCCAGCCCATGTGACATGTCTAAATAATTTTTCTCTTTAATAAAAACTTTCATTCCGAACTTAATCTCCCTAAGGCAGCAACTTGCCTCAGGGAGATTCCTGTGTTCTTTTGCGCGTATGTGTGATAAAGCACAGGCCCCGACTCAGGGAATATCCCCCCGCCTGCCCACACAGGGAGCGTTCAGCGCTTCCAAGTGCGTCACACTGGTGGGCCTTAATTGGCCTGTCCATGAAAAATTGTGGCGCGGCCCCAATTAGGGGCACAGATCGGATTCGCACCTGCCACTGCACAACCCCTCCCCCGGGGAGAAATTTCTGCCCCAGCTAATCTATTTTTGGGGGGAGGTTGGATAAGGGAGAATATGTCCAGGACAACTGAAGAACACCCAGCTCCTCCTCTGAAAAGATGAAGCAAGCAGGATAAAGGGAACCACAGATGTGGTGTATTTGGATTTCCAAAAGGCATTTGATAAGGTGCAAATAAAAGTTACTTCACAAGATAAGAGTTCATGGTGTTGGAGGTGATATATTAGCATGGGTAGAGGATTGGTTGACTAATAGGGATCAGGGTCAGGATAAATGGGTCATTTTCAGGTTGGCAAACTGTTTACCCGTGGAGTGCTGGAAGGATTAGTGCTGGGGACTCAACTATTTGTGAACTATATTAATGACTTGGATGAAGGGACAGATTGTATTATAGCCAAATTTGCTGATGATACAAAATAGGTAGGAAAGCAAATTGTAAGCAAATACATACAAACTGTAAAAGGGATATAAGATGGTTAAGTGAGTGGGCAAAAAATTGGCAGTCGGAGTATAATGTGGGAAAATTTGAGGTGTCAAAAAAGTTGCATGCAGATACAGCAAATAATTAGGAAGGCAAATGATAAGTTGGCCTTTATTGTGAGGGGGTTGGATCATGAAGGAGGGAAATCTTGCTACAACTATACAGGGCATTGGTAAGACTACACGTGGAATACTGTGTACAGTTTTCGTCTCCTTACTTAAGGAGGATTATATTTGCATTCAATGCAGTTCAGAATAGGTTCACTAGGCTGATTCCTGGGATGAAGGGGTTGTCTTATGAGGAAAGGTTGAGAAGGTTGGACCTATACTCAAAGGAGTTTAGAAAAATAGGAGGTGGTCTTATTGAAACAGGTAAGATTCTGAGGGGGCTTGAGAGGGTAGATGCTGGGAGGATGTTTCCTCTGATAGGGGAATCTACAACTAGGGGACAGTTTAAAAAAAAAGGGGTCTCACTTAAAACAGAGGTGGTCATCAGTCTTTGGAACTCTCTTCCACAGAGAGCAGTGGAGACTGGGTCATTGAATATATTCATAGGAACATAGGACATTAGTGTTATGACAGGCTCCAGAGCGAGGTTCCCCCAATTTTTTATGATCCTGGATGAGGTATCCTAAATTGTTATGCACCCGAGTGAGGAGGGATGAATTGGCTCCCCTTCTTTGGTCACAACAAGGTTAATTAAAAAAGGATCCCTTCTCTTGTGGATATCTTTTCCCTGACCAAATGTATTTATGTTTTAAAAGGAGCCAATTTAACCAGGCTTTCTTGAGTCAAGGAAAGAGTGACTTTATTAGTTACTAAAATGCAAGAAAAAAATAATAAAAATGCAACACACATACACACAGATTAGAAATGAGAAGTGAGTCCAGAAATAAAGGTTAAAAAAAAGGTTTAAGAATCAGTCTTTTGGCTCATCCGTGAGGAGTAGATGGCGAAACATTGTGGTGTTAAGTTGGGTGATTCCGGTAGAGCTGGCTTTGGCAGTTGAGTAATGGGTTTGGGGATTCTTGGTTCTGCAGGTTAACTGAAAGGAGTTGTCCTATTTCCTTTTCGACTGTGGCTTTGCTGACTTGTGACTTGCCTGCAGCAATCAGAGAGAGAGGACCTTTTACCTGCAAGCACAGGAATGTCTAGTTGATGTTCTTCAGCTGTGACCTTCACAGCACACTTTCGCACACCAGGCCTGGAACACCAAAGCTAGTACACAGAACTAGGGTTGCAGTTGGCTTTTTAACCCCTTTTATTCCTGGAAGGAAAACAAAGCAAATGTGTATTTTGCCCAGATCAGCTTTCTTTTCAACTCGCAGTCTGGGATATGGTTCTCAGGAGAGGGTTTCTGCTGAGATGGTAATCAGCCTCCATTACCTCTGCAGCCACAGGAGATTACAGTTCAGTTTTTGCATTGCATTTTTTCCTTTGAAGTGTCTCTGTCTGAAGTAGGCTTTGACACCTTGTTAGGTGCAAAATTCTGCTCCCTGGACTGGTTGGTCAAGTGTAATCCATATAGCAATTTTCCAGCAAGTGGTTACTTGACAGTCTCAGCCAGCTTTTGCTTGTATATTCTTTTTTTAAAAGCACACGTCTTTCTTAAAAGCCCAATGTGTCTGTAAGTAATTTGGGCTATGATCCGTGGTCATGACAATAGGAACATAGAAGCAGCAGCAGGCAATTCAGCCCATCGAACCTGCTCCACCATTCAGAACGATCATAGCTGATCACCCACTTCAATGCCTTTTTCCCACACTACCAACATATCCCTCTGTCATTGGCATTTAGAAATCTTCAATTTCCACTTTAAACATACTCAATGGCTGAGCTTCTGCAGCCCTCTGGATTAGAGAATTCCAAAGATTCACAACCTTCTGAGTACAAAAATTTCTCCTCATCTCGGTCCTAAGTGGCTTCCCCCTTATTCTGAAATTGTGACCCCTGGTCCTATACTCCCCAACCAGGGGAAACATCTTACTTGCATCTACCCTGTCTACCCCTTTAAGCATTTTGTAGGTTTCAATTAGATCACCTCTCATTCATCAAAACTCTAGAAATACAGGCCCAATTTCCCCAATGTCTCTTCATAGGACAGTCCTGCCATCCCAGGAACAAGTCTGGTGACATTTTGCTGCACTCCCTCTGCGGCAATAATATCCTTCCTAAGGTAGGGGGATCAAAACTGCACACAGTACTCCAGGTGCAGTCTAACCAAGGTTCTATACATTTGAAGTAAGACTTCATTACTCCTGTACTCAAATCCTTTTGTGATAAAGGCTAACATGCCATTAGCTTTTGTGATTGCTTGCTGCACCTGCATGTTGGCTTTCAGTGACTTTTTGACAAGGACACCCAGGTCCCTTTGTACATCTACACCTACTAATCTCTTGCCATTTAAAAAATACTCTGCACATCTGTTCCTCCTTCCATATTGGATAACCTCTCATTTTTCCACATTACATTCTATCTGCCATGTTCTTGCCCATTCACTAAGTCTATCTAAATCCCCTTGAAGCCACTTTGCATCTTCTTCACAACACACATCCCCACCTAGCTTTGTGTCATCTGCGAACTTGGAAATATTACATTTGGCCCCACATCCAAATTGATATATTTTGTGAAGAACTGGGGCCCAAGAACTGATCCTTGTGGTACCCCACCTGTCACAGCCTGCCAACATAAGAATGACCCATTTATTCCTACTCTGTTTTCTGCCTGTTAACCAATCCTTAATCCATGCCAGTATATTACCTCCTATCCCATGTGCTTTAATTTTGCTAACCGACCTACTGTAGGGTACTTTATCAAAAGCCTTCTGAAAATCCAAGTATACTATGTCCATCAACTCCCCTTTATCAATTCTGTTAGTAACATACTCAAAAAAAAACTCCAACAGGCTTGTTAAACATGATTTCCCATTCATAGATCCATGTTAACTATGCCCAATTAGCTCATTATTATCCAAATGTCCATTTATCACAACGTTTAGAATAGATTCGAGCATTTTCCCTGGTACTGATGCAAGGCTAACAGATCTGTTGCTCCCGTTATCTCTCTCCCTCCCTTGTTAAATAGTGGGGTGACACTTGCTACCTTCCAATCTGCAGGAACCATTCCAGGATTTTGGAAGATGATCACCAATGCATCCACTATCTCCATAGCTACCTCTTTCAACACCCTGGGACGTAGAATGTCAGGTCCCGGAGATTTATCAACCTTCAGTCCTATTCTCCAGTGCAACCTTCTTATTAATACTATTCTCCTTCAATTCCTCATTCTCCCTAGTCCCTTGGATTTCTAATCCTGGGAGATTTCTCAGTTAAGACAGACACAAAGTAACCATTTAGCTTCTCTGGCATTTCTCTATTTCCCATTATAAATTCTCCTGACTCTGCCTTTAAGGGACCCACATTTGTCTTAACCCAATGTTTCCTTTTTACATACCTATAGAAGCTTTTACAGTCCATTTTTGTTTTTTGCTAGTTTACATTCATATTCTATTCTCCTTTTTCTTTATCAGTTTCTTGGTCCTCTTTTGCTGTATTCTAAAGTCCTCCCAATCTTCAGGTATACTACTATTTCTGGCAACTTTATAGGCCTTTTCTTTTAATCTTATACAATCCTTAACTTCCTTCCTTAGCCATGGTTGGCTGACTTTTCTTTTTGGATTTTTGTGCCTTGCAATAATATATAGTTGAGTATTGCTGAAAAAAGAAACATGTCTAAGCTTTTCATCTTGCACTCATCAGGACACTTCGCAAGAATGCCAATATAAGGGGAAAATAACAATTTATACTATATGCGAAGAAAGTGCTGATTGGTTGGCAAATGGCATTGCCATGGAGAATGCATCAGTGATGGTGACTGACAGCTAACTGCCAAGCATTGTTTGAAATTTAAACCAAGCAGCTTGACTCTGGTTGGTTAAGGCATTGCCCTGAGGAATGAGTCAGCGAATGACTGTCTCGTATTTTGTTTAGCTGAAACAAATGGACAGATTGTACCCAACCAGCCCATGTTTGCAAAACTCCAAACACAGTGTCCAACATTAGATGTAATTCCTCGATTGGGCAACATTTGCTAAATAGTCCTCAGTGTGCTAAGAATTATGCTGACAGCCAATTTAACATTGTCAGTCGGGCTCACAGTGTAATGCCTTTGTGTGTACTGGAAGTGACAAGTATTAATACACAGGGCCCTGTTCTTTACAGGCAGAAAGAACATGTACATACATTGTGCTTGTTTCAGCTAAACAAAATATGTGACAGCCATTCGCTGACTCATTCCTTGGGGCAATGCCTTCACCAATCGGAGTCAAACTGCCTGGTTTACATTTCAAACAATGCTTGGCAGTTAACTATCAGTCACCATCTCTGGTGCATTCTCCATGGCAACACCACTTGCCAACGAATCCACGCTTTCTTGACATACAGTATAAGTTGTTGTATTCCCTTTATATTGGTATTCTTGTGAATTGTCCTCATGAGTGAAAGACACAAAGATTAGACGTCCCTTGTTATCAGCGCAACACCACCTCCTTTTCCTTTTCACCTGTTTTTCCTAAATGTCGAATATCCTTGAATATTCAGTTCCCAATCTTGGTCACCCTGTAGCCACATTTCAGTAGTGGCAATTAGATCATACCCATTTACCTCTATTTGTGCCTCTAAATCATCTACCATGTTGTGAATGCTGCGCACATTCAGGTTGATTGCCCTTAATTTTGTCTTTTTGATATTATTCCACAATCTAAGCCTAGTTGATGCTCGCCTTAGTTTCGCCTGCCTTCTCAATTTACTTGCTACTTTTCTACTTCCTGTTACCAGCTTTACTTCCTTCCAATTTGAGCTACCCCTCAGGTCTCTATCCCTCTGCCAAGCTAGTTTAAACCTTCCTCAACAGCATCAGTAAATCTCCCTGCGAGGATATTAGTCCGGTTCTGTTAAGGCATAACCTGCCCATCTTGTACAGGTCCCACCTGCCCCAGAACCGGTCCCAATGCCTAAGAATCTGATGCCCTCCCTCCTACACCAATTCTCCAGCCGTGTGTTCAATCGATCAATCCTCCTATTTCTATGCTCACTAGCATGCAACACTGGGAGTAATCCTGATATTACTGCTTTTGAGTTCTGCTTTTTAATTTTCTTCTTATTCAAGGCTGAGTTACAGAATTTGATTGACAAGGGAGTTGAAAGTGATGGGGGAAAGGAAGAAAGTGGAATTGAGGTCATAATCAGTTCAGCCATGGTTTTGTTGAATGGTGGAGCAGGCTCAATGGGCCAAATCGGCTTACTCCTCCTATTTTTCATGATCTTATGATCAAAAAACAGCATGTCCAAGTGTGGAACACTCCCTTGGTACTACACTGGAGGGCAGCCAGGATTCTGTGTTATCCCCTGCAGTGGGGCTTGTGAGTACTCAATTGTCTGACTCTAAGGTGAGCAGAGTTTTCAGGCTCTGAGAAAAAAATATGGCAACAGTTTTTAAAAAAAATGGAAGTAGGAATCTGCTTGGAAAGAAAATAGTGCTTTTACCTTGGCTTCTCAAACTTAAAAAAAGTAAAAATTATAAATTAATATACTAGGAATAAACTCATGATGAGCATGAGGCTTTAGGCACTTCACCGTGTACCACATCACCAGGAAATGCCTGATAACTACAGACTCTAAAGCTGCAATGAGCACTCAGTCACAAAGCACTGGCAGTCAATAACCTATTAACCTCATACACAACTCTGCATCAGCAGACATTGAGAGAGAAAGACTCTCCCTGCAAAGGACATTTCGGAAACATGACAGTTAATATATGTTTTGAAAACTGAACGGGAGGGGGGTAAACGGTTTTATTTTCAAATTTTTTGGCCTTTTCAAACCTTTGCGACAGTACAAAAGTTATTAAAATTTTGCCCTGGTTGACTTCGTTGTCAGATGAAATAATGTGTAATTTATCATTGCCAAAGATCGGAGTGTATTGCAGGTGACTGGGCTCCTGCCTTACGGCCAAGCACTGCAGCAATTGCTTTCTACTTCGCCCAGACCTCTTCCTCCTACCTTTTCTTCAGTGATGAACAAATGAAGGTTGGATGACTACAGTGACTACAGAACATTTTATTCCCAGAGAAGTTGTTTGTTTTATTTGTCTAGGCCTGACTAGAAAGAGTGTACCCTTTGATCCCAATATCTGTTAGTAGGAGCTAACATGGTATTTATTCTCATTGACAAGCCATAGACTATGCTGATTAACATTTTATATTGACTTTGACTTTGCCCCTTAAATCATTCAAGACAATTTTGTTTTATATCTTGTCCTCCCTGAATGGATTAGCCTGGCTTGCTACTGAGCCACAAAGCCAGGAAGAAACCTAGTCTATGCTGAATTGTTTTATCTCTGCATAGGTAATGGCAGAGGTATTACATTTTAGCATCAGCAATCCATGGCTAGGTAGGGAAAATATTAGCTGTCTCTTGCTATTGGATTTGGCTGCAAAGGCCCTGTATTCCGTATACAGTCCCTATTTAGAAGGCTCACTTGGGTTGTGCGTACAGTGAAATGATAGGCTTTGGTGCCTGGGTGCAAACTCAGAGCCTGGCTTTTATGATAGGCAAATGCTGTATCATTTGAGGGCCTTTCTGTTTATTGGTAATCTAGCTGTCAAGAAAAGATGTGCAAGAATGACCCAAACCTCCCTGTCGCTTGCCATTTTAACATTCCACCCTGCTCTCTTGCCCATATGTCGGTCCTTGGCTTGCTGCATTGTTCCAGTGAAGCCAACGCAAACTGGAGGAACAGCACCTCATCTTCCGACTAGGCACTTTACAGCCTTCCGGACTAAACATTGAATTCAACAACTTTAGGTCTTGAACTCCCTCCTCCATCCCCACCCCCTTTCTGTTTCTTCCCCCTTCCTTTTGTTTTTTCCAATAATTTATATAGATTTTTCTTTTCCCACCTATTTCCATTATTTTTAAATCTTTTATGCCCCCCCACCCCCACTAGAACTATACCTTGAGTTCCCTACCATCCATTCTTAATTAGCACATTCATTTAGATAATATCACCAACTTCAACACCTCTGTGTTCTTTTGTTCTTTTGTCTGTGACATTTTTTGATTATCTGCTCCTATCACTGCTTGCTTGTCCCTACAACCACACCCCCCCCCCACCTTAAACCAGCTTATATTTCACCCCTCTCCTTGGATTCACCTAGTTCTGTTGAAGGGTCATGAGGACTCGAAACGTCAACTCTTTTGTTCTCCGCCGATGCTGCCAGACCTGCTGAGTTTTTCCAGGTAATTCTGTTTTTGTTTTGGATTTCCAGCATCCACAGTTTTTTGTTTTTATCTCTGTGCTATAAGTATGTTGACTATATGGTGCAGGATCTGTGTTATCAGTACTGCTATGGTCATCATTCCTCTCAACTTTCCTCTCACTTACTTCTGAAACATTCACTCCTCCATCATGGTGGCAGCAGTATGTACCATCCATAAGGTGTACTGCAGCAACTCGCTAAGCCTCCTTCGGTAGTACCTTCCAAATCTGGACCTCCACTACCTAGAAGGACAATGGCTACAAACACATGGGAACACTACCACATACATGTCCCCCTCCAAGCCACACACTATCCTGACCTGGAAGTATATCATCATTTCTTCATTGTTTTTGGGTCAAAAACCTGGAAATCCTTTCCGAATAGCACTGTGGGTGTACCTGGAAGTATATCATCATTCCTTCATTGTTTTTGGGTCAAAAACCTGGAAATCCTTTCCTAATAGCACTGTGGACTGCAGTGACTCAAGAAGGTGGTTCACCACCACCTTTTCAAGGGCAATTAGGAATGGGTAACAAATGCTGGCCTTGCCAGCCATGCTTACATCCCATAAATGAATAGAAAGCAAACACCATCCTATGTCCTTTTCCTTTTTGCATTCTCACTACGTTGAAATTAACCAACACCAGTTCTAACTTGTTCTTTAATTACTGATGGTGAGATTAGCAGGCAAATGTACTGCCTCTTCATGTGACCTTCATCTGCTTGTTATTTTAATGCAGGCTTTTAACCTGTTTATAAAGATAAAATACTGGGTGGAGGAAGGCCGTACAAACACATTAGGTGTTTGTCAATTAATCAGCCTATGCAATGTTCTGTCCTTATTCCGAAACCCCACCCTCACCAACCCCCACAATCTACAGGATATTGAAAACCAAGCTTCATGTCATTTAACTACTACTTCTTGATTTATTTTGTCTTTTCCAGCTTTGTGATGTCCTTTCACCTAACTCTCTCCCAATTTATTTTATTAAAACTTTATTTACTCATGTTTAGTGAATCAGAGGCCATTTTGTCAAGCTGTACTTGTTGCTTCAGTATGTCTCCTTTGCAGTGTGTCCAAGGTTGGACTTGTTAATCTCATTCTTGCGTACAACACCATTTAGTTTTCAAATTCTTTTGATGCTCTCAATTCCCATTGTGTGGTGACTTCATTGCAAACTTTCCCATGGACTCGAGAGTTGAAAGGATGATGCTTCACTATGGGATGATGTTATTTTGAGACAAAATATTTTTAAGAGTCAAACTGTCAGCAATTAAGGATGCTCCACAGCTAGCTTATAGGAGATGAGCTGAGCTGATGATCCTAGTCAGGGACTGTACCAGGCTGAGGCTGTATGTAGGTAGAGTCAAAAAATCAGGACCGGGCCATATTGGGCCATTCTCGCTGTAACTCCAAGAAATCAACTTGACACCTGCCCTATTTCAGGCCAGTCAGGCATTTTTGGGTGGTCAAACTTGGAATTAAATCTGAGTTCCAAAACAGAAAATGCTGGAAAAACTCAACAGGTCTAGCAGCATCAGTAGAGAGAGAAACAGAGTTAACGTCTTGAGTTCATATGGCCCTTCAGATATTTTTAAACGCTTGCTTCTGGATACAGAGTTGTTTAGTTTTCACTTAATTTCTCTCTGTGGCAAATCAAACATCAGAGCTCAAGTCAATTCCACTCATCTTCCTCACTCCTATTCTGTCCCTTTCTGACTTTGATTAGGGAAAAGGGCGATAGTGCTAGCTACTGATTAGAGAGCATCATTGGTTATGGCCTAGCAGTGGATCTGTATCTTTTCCTCACGGTTGAAAAACCATGGTTGTTTTATGGAGACTGCGGGGAGGAATTAGGCAAAACAAACAACTATTTGACTTGAATAAAACAAATGCCAGATAAAATATCTATATGGTCAAACATACTTTTTTCCTTTAACAGTATTTGAAACATGGAAATCATAACCTTTACAATATGCTACATGGCTGAAAAGGGGTCAATATACGTTGTCTTGCAAAAAATATTGAGTACATGGAGGGTTAATGGAGGAGAAAGAAGTACTTGAACCTGCACAGTGCTCACTGTGTGCGTGTGCATGTGTGTGTGTGGCCCTTCCTGCTGTACCTGCGGGCTGCATCTCACTGAAACGTGTTTGATACAAAAACCATTAAGGAAACAAGGGAGTCTCTCTATAATAGCAGCAGTGTCAGGCCATAGCTTAGGGCAAAGGCTATTGAAGGGCAACAGAAACCGTGTCTCTCTCATTCCAACTAAGGCTGTGCTGGAGTGTCCCTGAAATTTTCTGGCTGACCGGTCAGCTGGCCCATAGGCTGCCAGTGAAAGACTGTGAGTGACAGTTTAATTTCTCGAGGACCTGGTGTCAGGGCTCAGGTGATAACAATGGGCAAAGGCGCGGGAGAGCTGATTAGGTGCTGGATCGATGATGCCTAGGGACCAGGTGAAATCACTTCACCCTATAACGACTGTGGAGTGCAGTTAAATACAGAGAGAATCTTGCTTTAACCATCTCTGCCTTGATGCAAGAGCCTAAACCAGAAAATGATCTTATTTACCCTTTATAACTTTGGAATGTTCCTTTTCCCCTGATCCCAAAATTTTTCTCCTCCCCCGACTCTATACCCTATCCTGCTCCTCCCCACCTAACAGGCAGCACAGAGGTCGCATCCCTCCCAGTACTGTAGCGGAGTTTCATTTGTGCTGCTTGTCGGTGAATGTGGGAGATTTTTTTCTTTCAGACAGGTTAAAAAGAGTAAAAGAAAGGCTGAAGTAAACCAGAAAAATCCTGATTAGGTGATGCCAAGTTTAAATTTTGAAACCTGCAGACTTTGAGAGCAGTGATGAGTTTTGCAGTCATTAGGATACTTGAAATAGGAGACTGCAATGAGTTGTGATTACAACCTAATGAAGATACAGGAAGGAGGAACAGCATAGGGAGTAGTGTAGCTCAAATGTTGGGAGCATCAAGTTCCAGCCTGATCCTGATTTCACCATACATGCTAACCATTAGATTTTTAAGTTGACATCAGCTTTGCAAACCTTTTGCCAGCTTGTCATCATTTCATAAGAAAAATCAGATTTTTTTCCCTCTGGGCTTGGAGATTTGTTCAGCTTGAAGGCATACGGGAAGCTCTCAGAACTGAGCAAATTAGTTAGGACTGAAAGCTATTGCAACCAATTATTTCTTCCCATTTTTGCTCGAGAACAAACTTAAAGCAGAAATGTTTTGTGATGAGCTGATGGTTTCTGAGAATCATAGTTACTTTTAATTTTATGTTTGTCCCTATGTAAGTTGAACATAACATAAGCTGCTAAAATGTAGCTTTGCAAAGACATTTATTTTTCCTTAACAGAGGTATGTGATCTTGTCCAATCTGTGGTCTTATTGAAAGATTTGTTTTCTTGAAAGCTAGTTGCTGCCATTTTTTTTCTCAGCTAGAATGTTGTGTGAATGCACTAACTGCCTTTGTTTGCATTCCTATAACTGAAGTGGTAAAATTCCTAGGATTTGGAAATACAGCGCAGTGGAAATGGTGATGAGCTTTACTTGGTTTAAACAAATCATACTGAAATTTCCAAACTTAAAATTTTACTCCAGCCTTTGTTGTGACCTGTGCTTCTTTGTGTACCTTGTCACAGTGGTTGATGATGTGCTGTAACTTAGCTGTTTCCAGTTTTGAACACATGGTTGAGGTTGTTTCACTACCGTGGATTAATTGTAAAGAGCTCATAGTGGTCTTCATTTATGGTTAGGTGTAATAGTGACATTAACAATTAGTGAGAGTATAATGATCATTCCCAGACTGGAGGCAATCAGGCAGATGAGGCTCCCAGCATGAAATTCAGCTCCCAAAGTAAGCTTTGCTTTACTTTGTTTAAAAAGATTGCAGTTTGCAAGATGTTTTTCCCTAGAAAATAAACTTTTTTTGATGGCTCAAAAGAACAAAATATGCCAGAATTTACTGCTAGTGACAGTGGTCAACTGTTTCAGGCCTTTGTATTTGTCTATGTTAATGTAATGGATGATGTTAAGCCATTTATTTTGACTTGTTGAAAAATGTGCAAGTTTTATTTTCCTATTTAATATATTTTATTTTAATCCTTCAAAATAAATAATTTTTGAAAGTGAAAATTACAGTAATCTCCAAACAGCCAGAAGATGTATGAAGTTAATTGTTAAAAGTCGATACTTTCTGTTATGACATCTGGTTACCTTGAAAGTAAATTAGCATGCCATTATCAATGATGTCCTTTTTCACTGATTTCTAAAGTCACAATTGCTGAAAACTGCACTTTTAATTTTGTTAGAATTCCACCCCACTCCACCCCACCCCACACACCCATATTAAAAATGATAAATTCTTAGCTGTACTTGAAGCTTAAGATTGAAATTGCCCATGTCCACTACAGTTTCAGTGTAACTCTGGGCTATTTCTGACACATCAGCTTTTTGGGGGTTTTTATGGACTTGGGCAGCAGAGCAGCTGATATCTCATTGAATGACAGAACAGGCTTGAGGGGCTGATCTCATAGAATCATAGAATAGTACAGTACAGAACAGTACAGGAGATCTAAAACAAAAACAAAAATACTTGGAGTACCTGGAGGAGATCTTCTGATTTCCTATGGAGATGTTGATGAACCTTTGGGGCAGGATTTTCCATTCGTTGGGCGGGCAGACCCGGGAGTGGCCGGGCAAAGGTCTGCTGCCCGCGATCGGCCCCCAACTGTGAATTCACGCTGGCTGGCGAATTAATGGTCAGCCTGCGTGAAAGGCGCACTGAAACGTTCAGTGCTGGCAGGGTGGAGGTGGGAGGAGGGCGAGCGCAGAAGTCTGTGCATGCATGGGGGAGCATGCACTGAAAGCTCCCTGAGGGCACAGAGCTGCCTCAGGGAGCTGAATAATTGTACAAAAGAAAATAAAGATTTTAGAAATTATATACACATGTCCCAACATGTCATTCAGACATGTTTAAAATTAGATTGAAAAATTTTTCCTGCTTTATTATTTACCGTTTGACATCCATCCGCCCATGGATGAGGTTTTGTAAAAAATGCAAAGTCCACCTGGCCTATTCGCCTCTCCACCAACTGAATGGTTGAACAGGCAGCGAAAAATACAAATTAATTACTTAAGGGCCTTAATAGGCCTCTTAGTTGTCAGCGGGCATGCTGCCAACTTTCATGCATGCCCGCCAACTGAAAGATTGCAAGAGTGCGCGATGCTGTCGGGACACTTGCCCGACATCATTGCGCATGATTTTATGCCCGATTGGGTTGGGCGCGTGCCCGCCTGCCCATGGGATGTAAAATCCTGCCCTTGGTTTTCTAAATTGGCCCATATTTGTGACAAGTGAGATGTAACAAACAAGAGTGGAAAACTTGCCTGATTTTCTGCTGCCCCCTTTTCAAGCCCAGAGGTGGTGAGGCCAATTTTATCTCCCCTGCTCCTCACCTAGCTGAGATCAGCTAATGGAATAGGCAAAGGATTGAGTCTTGAACTTTACAGGTTGTTATTGTTCAGTGCCAGGCAGTTCATTTAATCACTGGACTATCAGAGGAGCTCACATTGTCTGAATTTACATGCAGAACTTAAGTAAAATACTTATTCAAATATTCCGTATCTACTGCTGGATATTCGCTGAGTCTACAACGGAATGAATCAGAGGGAGGCTGCATAAAGTTAACAACTGATTTCAGTGTCCCTGTTGCTGGTTGTCAAATATTAAGGATGAATTCTTAGTTGCTGGATAGTTCTCGGAGATGGGAATACGCATTGTTTCACCACATCCTTTCCCCATTTTATCCAGGATGCTGAGACCCATTACAGTGTCCAGTGACCCCCTGACTTAGCTGAGATCTGCTAACTCAGCACAGACTAGGAATGAGACCCATTTCTAATGTGGATCTATTTGTGGTTTTCATGCTGGTAGCTGTTAAAATTTATATTGTCTGGAGTGTCAGGTAAATATAATTAATGTAATTGGTGCAATTTTAGCTCCCGCTATTCAGAGTAATTAATCCTAATCACAGATGTGCATGTGATAAATTCACTACAGACTAAAAATTAATCAATGTGCTTTACTAAAATGAAAGCAAACTAGCTGTTGCATCGTATTAACAAGTAGATTTTTTTGAAATCTTATATATACATAGCATAATAGTTGCAAAAGTTTGTTAGACCTATTAACATTTTATTGCTTTTACTTCTGTTTTTCAGTTCACTTCCCCCTCCCCTCCCCCCGGCCACACTGCCCCCCAAAGGTCAAATGACAAATTGCTACTATAATAATCATGGGATTCAATTTATGGACTATGGGCCATCTATGACCCAAAAAGCATGACATTCTAATTTATGAAAGCCAGCCAACTTAGTCATATTAGTCCTTATATATCTTACTTACTGAATGCGCTCCATTTGAATATCATGTGCCCAGAGATTTGAAAAGGCCTGTTCTGCTGCTGTCTCCTTACTGACAGGTAAATCTTAAATCAGAACATCTAGAGATCTGTCAACTGATAACAGCAACTGAGAGATATACAAGTTAACAGGTATGTTAATCTAAACTCCTCTGTGGCCTCTGATGTTTCATCTGTGTGACCCATGAAGACAAAAAGTTTGGACATGCCTTAATCTACAACTGATATTCATCAGTATGCCCAACAGCTTTGAAGGGGGAACAATTTAAAAGGTTCCCCCAAATCTTAATTGGAAATGTTTTACCGAGTATGAAGTTGTGCTATATTAGGCTAGCAAGATCCCAGTTCTCTTTCTGGCCTGCATTGATATAAGGGTGATTCAGGGTGGTACTAAGTACAATACAATTGGCTTCAATGGTCCTGGGGTAAGGACGAAGCAAATTGACTAATGCTGTCATTTACAATCATCATAGAGGAATCACTCTAATACGTAGGTGTCCGAATCAGGTTCAGCTGACCTTTTTGGCCCCATAGCCTGCTGACACTTATAGTCCATCTTTTACACATGAAGAATAGCCACTTGGATGAAATGTTGAAGGGCATCTGGTGCAAAGCAAAATATGACAGCTTGAGACAACTTTGAGGGAGAAAAATGAAAGGCAAGAGAAGGAAAGGATGATAACTTTTTGAATAGCATACTGTGGTAGGCTTAACTTTTCATTTGATTTGTTCACCATTGCATTGGGTGAACAAACTGGATGTATTGTAGAAAGGAGAAATATTATAAAGGAGAAATATTATGTTTGGTTGGTTGAAGGTATTTCATCCAACGGCACTTATTTATGAACCCATTCAACTTCTCATAGCTGAAACATGAGACACGTCAACAGCTAGCACCCGTACTTCTGGAAAATTCCAAGACAAAAGATTGAAGTTCAAACTTTTGTTTTATGTGGATCTCTTTTTAAAGGAGTTAGGGGATATGTTAAGATTTAGAGTGGAGAGAAAGCTGCCTTGTTTCCTGACTTCCTTAAGAAACATTTGACCAAATTTAATCTTTTGAACTTTCATGTTACCACAGGCCAATGTGTTACAGCTTAATGTTCATTGATTTTGACAGGATCAGTTGTGATAAACACTGAGGGATACTGATTATAGATAACTGGACAAAAAATGAGGAGTGTCTTGTTTTTCTGCTTTTTTGTGTGGAAAGAAATAAACCTTACAATTATTAGAAAGGCAATTATTATTTTGTATCATGGGTTGCGCAGGAGGAGGAGTGAAATGGACTGAATGGCCTCCCTCCTGGGCACTTTTGTAGCCAGAAAGATGTGAACTCTAATGTGGAGAATGCAAAACTAAATCAATAACTAAGTAGTCAACTTTATCTTCTGATCTAAGTACACATGCTATATGCAGGAACAACTTGAATATTTAATCTATTTATATTATTAAAAATCCTGTGTATGGATATATTTCATGTCCAACTTCCTGCTTAATTTTGAGTCACACTTTTATGTCAACCTTTAATATTCTAAATGTATACATAAGCAATTTCAATGAAAAATATGTCTGTAAACATTTCCTGTAACAATGCCATTGTAGACTTCAGCCAGTAGGTGATATTTTCGAGTAATTTTCTGAAGGGTTTCCCAACTACATTGTTACCTTAAATAAAAATTATAACCATCAACTAAGCAACACCACAAGCAATTTACTAACAATTAAACAAAGCATAAAGGGGTAGAATAACATTTCTTATGTAGGGCAAGTGACTCTTCTTGGAGTTTACTTATTTTTCTTTGTCTCCATTTCCTGCCTCGCTGTGATGTGAATTAGCTGTCCTCTGTACATACATGTTGGAGGGCAGCTAATACACATTCCATCAAGGAGGAAGTAATAGAGACAAATATTCTACACACAAATGTGTGATTATTTATCAGCATGATGCACTGGATAGTAATCTCTCGAGCCTAGAGGCCTTGAGGCCAACTGTTGAACCCTGCCACACATATGTAATTCTTATTTCTTGAGTGAGAGAGAGGGAGAGAGTTCTTCTTGAAGGACTAATGATTTTCACACGAGTTATATGGCCCAGCTTATTCAATGATGATGCCTTTGCACGTCTGAGCAATGAGTGTCCTTAATTTTCTCCTAGGACATTAATTATTAAGAGATAGAGTATTTGTGTATTCAGTGCTATTCTTGCAATTGATTGCCCCATGATCTGAAAATATCCAATTTGAACTTTTCACATGGTATGGTGTTGTCCTGGCATCCTCACCAACATTCTTCCCTAAATATATACCGTCATTTAAAAAAAATTTGGTCACCCATCTCATTACTGTGTACAGAGCTTTGATCAAGCAGACTGACTGTCGCCTTAGCATACATAACAATGACTGCAGTTCAAAAGTAATTAATTGTCTGAAGCAACTTGAGAATTTGGTGACTTGGTATGGTGCTTCCATTAACACTAAGGCATATCCTTCATGCTAAAGTCCTGAGAAGACAGAACTGGTCCACACTGCACATTGAATGGAAATTAAGACCTACAACTGGCAATGTAGTCAGAATGCACTAAATTGAGACAGCACACACAGCTGTTAAGCTTTTACCTATTGCTTAGTGTGGTCCATAGCCTGTCAGCACCCCAAGACAAACTACCAGGTCAGGACTCAACACTTAGCTCCGTGCTAAACAATTGCGTCTATGCTAAAAAAATGTTCATTTTTTTAGATTATCAGTGACAGCGCCCCTAATGACCTAACTTCTAAAATGATAACATTTGTGGACTGTCCTGTCCTATTACACTTTATTCCACAGTGATCAGGCTCAGATGGCATTGTAAGTAGTAAGTGTGTAGAATCTACTTTTCAATTTTAAGTCACTTTGTACTTTCTTCCTGTTGGAAAGCTCTTGAATGTTGTCTTTGACACAAAAACTGACTACTTGAGAAGTAATTCAAAGGAGTTGAGTTGAGCAATGCAATGAACATGTCAAATAAGATACATGAAGTATAGAGGAACAAAACTTAAAGCAGCCAAAGCTCACTCAATTGATGCATACAAGATTAAAGGAAAGGGGAGATGGTGGCACAGTGATAACATCCCTGGACTAGTATTCCAGAGGCCAAGGTTCAATTCCCACATTCCACCCAAACCTTCTTCTATGTTTCTATAAAGCAGGAACAGGCTATTGAGTTGGATGATCAGCCATGATCATAATGAATGGCGGAGCAGGGCCGAATGGCCTACTGCTGGTCCTATTTTCTATGTGTCTATGTACCTTGAAGATACCCATGTGTCTTGAGTAGTTTGAGATTCAAATTTGCCCAACTTATGGCTATGTCTATTTGCTCAAATTTGATGAATAAACATGAGGGAAAGACATCTTGAATGCCTCCAATGTCCAACAACTGCTATCTAGGATAACATAGATAATGGGTGTAGTATTAGAGATTTACCAATGCGTCAATGTTTTCAGAGGAAAAATTAGTGAAAATGGAAAAAAAGAATCTCAGCATTTCCTCAGTGAACTGTACCAAGGACAAAGTTGGCAGAACCAAAATATATTCATGATGTGATATTGGCGTGATATATATTCATAACAAATATTCATTTAACTAAAGCCAATAAACATGAGATTTGGTGCCTTGTTTCCTCATCTTGTTTACCTTGGCTTCTCTGCATTCAACACATCTCAACTGTTAATTATTCAGGTACTTGTAGTATTTCCATGCTTTTTCCCTATTGTCTTTACAGTTAAATCACCAGCATCACTCCTCTCAATGCAATGTGGTATTTACATTGAGACAGGTACCTGCTCCTGGCCTACTGCCCATGGTGTTCTGTATCTGCCCTCGAGGAGATGCATGAGAACAGTTCATTGTGATGACTGGCTCTCCAGTGTATTGACTCCTTGGCCTGAATTTTCATAAAGATGGAGACCCTCTGTGTCTTTATGAAATGGCTACGGATCTGAAAGTCCCACCCCTGAAAATGGCACCTACCATTTTTGCAGGCTCCAAATTGCACATCCATGGTTCACAGAGGCAGCTGCCCATATAAAACAGCAGCTGTCCCAAGTCATGCCAGATTTTCCTCAGCTCGGAGTGGGAAGCACGTCGTGTGCAGATTAGACCTGGTAGGAGCAGGTCTAACCTTTGTGGAGTTGCTTGGATAGGTAGGGTACCTTTTTGGATATAGTCCCAGGACACATTTGGAGAGGTAAGCTGCCTTTTGGGAGACATATGGTGCCCTTTGGGATTGTTAAAATTAGACACGAATGTATGTAAAAAGTGCATGAACTCTTCGCAACAGTCAAAAGGAACTATCAAGCTGTTAACACATTTAAAAATCCTGCCCTTTAAATATTTGGAAAAAAAAGTTGCAGTGTGTTTTTAAAAAAGTTAGTGCTTGCTATTTCAATCTGTCTATTGACATAAGCCTACCTGTTATCATTACTGGATTAGTGCTTCTTGACTGATTTCATGATCTTCCATTATCACAGTGGGGTGCCTCTCCATTCACGGTTTTTATTTACAGCTCCAAGTGGTTATAGACTCTTTGAAGTGGGACTATGAATTTCAATGCTTGTTTTTATAAGGGATTAAAGGAAGTTAAATGTAATGAATACATTTTTATCAATCAGAGTGTTTTTGAAATAGCGAATTCTTTAGTAAACACTTAATAACTTTAATTAATCTCATCACAGCATGGGTCCTCAGATTTGTCAATGGTGGATACTGGGTGAGTTGGCATGGTAGGTATAAAGGCAAAGGGTGGTGGTGGAGGGCATGAGTTGGCACCAAGTCAGCATAGAGGCTATGAAGGGTCATGGGGTGGGTACAGGGGCATGAAGTGGCATGGGTTGGCATGGATGTGGCATGGGGAGTGTCTGGGGGGTGAAGGGTGAGGGCTGTTTCATGTTTTATTGTTTTTTTTAAACTTTGACAGTTATGGTGCACCAAGGTAGGTCTTCTGCCCAGACTGCCTTCACACCTGGCAGCCTCCACACTGGTTACAAGGTCACCCTCCATGACTCCCATTTTGACCATCCCCCACCCGCCCCCCCACTCCTGACCCCCGGATCGAAAATCCAAGCTTCCGGTGCACTTTCTCCCGGGTTGCAGTTGCGAAGCTGGGAATGGTCCTGACTCTGCGCTTCTGACCCAGGAGTGAAAATTCAGGCGCCCCATTCTTCCTTCCTGTGAGGAAGTGCTTGAGATGTGGTGAAATATACCCACTCAGGTATCACCTGTGCTCTTTTCCACTCACACGAGTATACCCTCAATAAAGCACAGAAGAAAGCTCGGTAATCCTAACAGTCCACAATGCAGTATGTTCATTCTTTAATCAAAAGTGACTGATTTTCAACTATTTCTAGTTTAGCAAATTTTGGTAAGATATCTGGATACATTTTTAACTCTTTAAAAGCTCTTTTTTTCTTTAAACTCTTCTGACTAGTCCATCAGTACTTAACAGGATATTGCTTGCAAGGAAATAAAACATAAATGTTGTTATATCACATTTAAGTCAGTTACATCATTTCAATGTGACCTAATGGGTTACAGATTGGCAGTTAGTGATCTGGTAATGACTTAAAGTAATGGCTTAAATTTATATAACACATAATCATGTGGAAAACTGCCCCAAAGTGCCTCAGAGAGACCCAAGGAAAAATGGATGCAAACCAAAGAAACTGGTCAAAGGTGTGGTTTTAGGGATTTTGTAAGAGAGGTGGAGAAGGCATCATTCATAAATGTAGCATCTTGACATGTTCGAACATGCTGTCCTTCACAGTAACTGCAAAGAAACAAATATCATCTTCCAAATACTGTCACTTTTCCTTTTTATCTTTGATATGATTTTATGTGCAATGCTGGCTTTCTAACGCTTCCCAAAAGGCTCTCCTCCATAAGTGAAAGTTCAGTGGGGATAATGGCAGATTATTCAATCAGGAACGCATCACAAGCAGACCCAATCTTCACCTGAATTCTATTAGCTTTTCAATAGGAATAAAATCTGGAGCACAATTCTTTTTCTCATTGGTCTTGGTCTTGGCACTGCTGAAACTAATTGTATCTCTACTACCTCCCTTGCCAAGATCAGCTAACTTGCACAAAGTGAGGGTCAGGTCCAACGTCACAGGTCTGTGAGGTTCAGTGAAAATGCAGGATGCACTTTCTGACTGAATGAAACCCTATTTATGAAAACAGTGGCCCCTTTAACAAAAATCTAAAGAGGAGAGCTTGTAATTCAGCGGAAGAAGATGTTGGTGTAGTGATGCAAAAACATTGATGTAGGTGAAGTTGTAATGACTATTGATGAAGGATGATTGGAATTACATGGTCACAGCAATCAACAGTTTCTTTCTAGAGAGACTTTCTCCACAGAGGGGACTGAGCATTGCTGTCAGTAGGGAACATAGTTAAGTGCTTTGTTTTTTGTATGTGTTCCCTGAAAATGCAATCAAGGTGAATTGTAACCCAGAATGGAATGTTTGTACACAGTGTTGAGAAATGACTGGCACTGCACTGCCTCTGCAGGTAGTTCCCCTTATAGAGGTACTATTAATTACTGGATTGTTCGGAGTAATTTTTTCCCTGCGTTTTAGTTCTACCTCCCTCCCCCAAAAATGGCACTGGCTCTTGATGAGGTTATTTTCCTCTGGCACCATCTAAGCTACATTACCTCAGCCAAATGGACATTCATCATGTGAGTGGTATGCTGCTCCATTATGGAAAGAAGGGGTCACCACCACCCAGCCCAATCCCATCCTTTACTGTTCTATATGAATTTTCCAGCAGTGGACCCACACATTCATGATCACGAGAAGGAACCCCATTTTTGGCCCCACAACCCCATGCCTATCTCTGGCCCAGGATTTCTTGAGCCAATTATAAGGTCTGCACTCCTGTTCCAGCTAACTCCAGAAATAAACTAAATTCAGCCAAATTCACCATAGAAGTTGTAGGATGCAGGGAAGTTCAAACATGCAAATAGCAGGAGGAATATATTTGAAATGGAAGTCAGTTGAGTAAACACACACTGCCTAGTGTGTTAATGAGTCACACAAACCAGGAAACCTCCCAGGTCTATCTTCATTTTGAGGAAATCACAGAGAATGCAGATGGTCATTACATTGTTGTGATGATGTCATGTCCAAGGGATACTGACCTATTTTAAATTCAACCCAAATCACATACCAAATCTAAGCATTTTTCACAAAAGATGGTATCCTTTCAATTCCGCCCTACAACCATATCCCTGATGATGTTAATTAAAATTTTTGTCCATGCATATGGAACAGCTATTGCTGCTGACTCAGTATGCTGTGTTGATGCATGACACCACGAACACTTTTGTGGTCTATTCCTGGCAAAATCGATGACCAGCACATTATATCTTCTGTTAGCATTCGCACAAGTAATATATAGCAATGTCTAACAGTGGGAAGTGAAAGATCAGTGCATAGATTATGATCTTAACTCTGGATAATTTGAGACAAAATAAAAAGAAAAGGTTTCCCATAGCATTGAAGGATTGCAATTTATTAAGAACTTGTGTCAAATGAGAAATGGCTATGAAATCAATCAGCTTTTTACTGGACTCAAAGTTAACCATTAAGCTGCTTCTCTTCTCCATACGCTATGGACGGAATTTAATACCTTTTCCTGTGGCAAATTTGGTAGTTGAGGGGAGTGGGGGGAGGCATTTAATCGGGTGGGAAGTTGGCGGGTGGGGAACCTGCCTCTTTCCTGCCTTCACCCTGATTAAGTTCATGGCGGGAAGGACCGTGGATGGACTTCCCCCCTGCCGCCAAGAGCTTCATCCCGTTGCCACTGGTATTAACCCAATGGCAGGTAAGGGGCTCGCCATGTGGGTAGCATAACAAGCAAACCCTTTTGGGGTTGCTTGCAGGCTCCCAGCAGTGGGGGTCCCTCATTGTGAGGCACTCAGTGCCTGATCAAGGGACCCAATATTGAGAAGGGGGGGCCATTGACAGCCCTTGCTGCAGACCTCCCTCCCCAACCTCCTGCGATCCCCATCCCGTGGCCCTCCCCTCCCACTATCACTCACCTCTAGTCTGGAATCCAGCAATGATACTAGGCCTCGGATGGGTATTGTAACTGTAGAAGCCACCACCTCCCTACCGATGCTGCCATTCAATAGAGCTGCCGGCTCCTGATTGGGCAGCAGGACTTCCAACCCCAGGGTCCTTGATCCAATGGAAGGCCTGCTGCTGTACAGTTAAGTGCCCTCCAGCCACGCTTCAGCTGATGGGCGAGATCTCCATCACCTCTGTTAAATATTGCTCTAATTAATTGCTTACTTAAGGACCTCTTTTGGTAGCAGGGTGGGAAGGCCATACACAGATTTAAATCAGGGTGGAGACGGGTAGACAGCGGGGACCCCACCCACCATCCTCCTGCCTGACCACCAAACTTGCCACGGGGCAGGGCATTAGATTCTCCCCCATGTGTCTATGCCTTATCTATTGCCTTAATACAATGAAAAATCTATTTTATTCTTTCTACGTATAAAAAGATTCATCTTTCAGCAAATGCCTCCTTTGTCTTTAGACTATGGGTGTTGTGATTTTTTTGTAATATCACTTCCTGTGTGAATTTATTCTCTTCCACACCCTGTCCAAAAATAAAGAGCCTAGATACCATTTCCAAGTTGGCATTCATGTCCCTTGATTGTCAATGCACTTGGCCTAGACTTTTCCCTGCTGATCCTGTTAGTGTTCAAGCACATTAAATGAGAGATAGTGGCCAGCATCCAGTCCAGCCCCGCTAATCACTCTCCATCGTGGGAAAGCCACAAGATGGGGCCTAAAAAACAGGTCATTGTCTCTGTAAGATTAAAGCAGAAAAAGCGGTATTGTATGGCAGAGGGATAAATCTTCCTGCTGTCACTCAAAGTCTGAATTAAACTCTCCTTCATTTCTAAGGGGCTTATCTGTGCTGAATAGATTGTTGCACCACAAGTGTAAGGGAACGTATTCAGTGAGCTTCCACTCAGTCACCTTCTCACAGAGTACACAGAAGACGAAAAACCCAAGGCGAAAAATAAAAATGAAAACCTTCAGATTATGAAAGAGGATGTTCATGCTGCTAGATTGTTATCATGTGAAGAGGCAAATGGTCTTGACTTCATTGCCAGTGTTCCGCATTGTCTGCCCCTAATTCCACTACTTCCTCCTCCGTGCTGAGCACTGCTGTGTGGCTGGTGTTTTCCGGAGGTTATCTGCTATTGAAGGAAGAAGAAAGCAGACTTGTGCCTGGCGGGGGAAGAAAGGGGGCAGCTTAAGGCATGGTCGAGTTGCAATATTGTAAAGAGAAGCTCACAAGCAGCAGAAAACTCAACAACCCTGGGTCTTTGTGCCTGTAGGGTTGCAATTTAATTTCAACCTTTTGAATCACCTTCATTTGTTTATTTCTCTAATTATTGGTTGTGTTTACAAATGTACTCTCTTGCCCTCCCGTTGACATTTTGAAAGTCGTAGAACAGGTTAGTTTGACAATTGGATTTATTGAGACTTGAAGATGGTTGGTTTCTGGTGTCATGGCGACGCTGCAGTAGGGTAAAGGTTAAGGAGTTTCTTAGACTCCCTGTCATAGAAAGCAAATTAAAGGTTCAATCTCTTGCTGCAGATTCAATTATTTGAGTACATTGACTTGAAAAAATTGGACATTGTTGCCATGGTGGAAAACTTATATTTATATAGCATCTTTCAAGTAATAAAATATCCTAAGGCACTTGTACAGGAACATTATAAAACAAAGTATGACACCGAACCACATAAGGAGATATTAGGTCAGATGACTAAAAGCTAGGTCAAAGAGAGGTTTAAAGTAGTGTCTTAAAAAGGAAAAGTGAGGTAGAGAGACAGAGAAGTGTAAGGAGGGTATCCCAAAACTTGAGGCCTAGGCAACTAAAGGCATAACCACCAATAATGGGACGCAGAGGAGGCCAAAATCAGAGGAGCGCAGAAAGAGGCTGTGGACTGGAGGAGATTAGATAGGGAGAGGTGAGGTCATGGAAGGACTTGAAAACAAGGATAAGAATTTTAAAATCAAGACATTGCTTGACCTGGAACCAATAACAGTCAGCAAGCATCGGGGTGGTAAGGAAAATGGGACTTGGTGTGAGTTAAGACATGGGCAGCAGAGTTTTGGACGACCTAAAGTTTACAGAGGGTAGAATGTGGAAGACCAGCCAGGAGTATATTGGAATAGTCAAGTCTAGAGTTAACAAAAGGCATGAATATGGTTTTCAGCAGCAGATGCACTGAGATAGGGGTGAAGTCAGGCGATATACTGAGATGAGAACAGGCGGACTTAGTGATGGCACAAATATGAGGTCAGAAGCTCACCTTCTCAGGTTGAATGTGACACCAACATTACAATCAGATTGGCTTAACCTCAGGCTGTTGTCAGGGAGAAGGATGTAGTGAGTAGCTAGGGAATGGAGATTGGAGTGGGGACTTGAAATCAATGGTTTCAGTTTTCACAAAGTTTCATTGGAAGAAAATTCTGCTCATCCAGCACTCGATGTTGGATAAGCAATCTGATAATTTAGCAACAGTGGAGGATTTGAGAGCAATGGGATGGTGAGTTAGAGCTGGTTGTAATCAGCGAATATTTAAAACTGACGCTGTGCTTTGAATTGATGTTGCCAAGGAGCAGCATAGCATGTAGATGAGAATAGGAGGGGGCCAAGAATAGATCATTGGGATACCAGAAGAAATGGTGCGGAAGAGAAGCCATTTCAGGAAGAGAAGCCATTGCAAGCAGTTCATTGGCTACAATTAGATAAGAATGAAACACCTGAGATTAGTCCCATCCAGCTTTACGACAGTAGAGAGGCGTTGGAGGAAGTTGGTGGGGTCTTCTTGTTGAAGGCTGAAGATAGGCTGAGAAGGATGAGGAGGGTAAGTTTACCTCTGTCACAATCATATAGGATGTCATTTGTGACTTTAAGAGCTGTTTTGGTATTGTGGCAGGTTTGAAAGTGTTCAAACATGGAGTGTTGGGCAGGGTGACCAACTCCCAGCGAAAAATTTAAGGGACACTTTGGCATCAGCGCAAACCTGTAGGGGCAGTGGGGGGCACTGCCAGAGCCCTGAAAGAAGGGAAGTGGGGTGGTTGCCAGAGCTTTTCAGGCTACCAGAAGGAAGATTGGAAGGGAGAGCGCAGTGGGCATGCGCAGGTGCATGCTGCACATGAGACAAGTTCAAACATCACAAATATGGGAAAAATGGCATCCTGGCCTCAAACAACTCAGGACACAGAACAACCGGCCCAATTATTGGGTGATTCCATAAAATCCGGGAGGGTTGGTCACCCTGGTCCTGGGGAAGATGAGAACAGATTTGGGAGACAACAACACATTCAAGGACTTGAGAGGAGAGGGAGATTGGAAATAAGATGGTAGCTTGCCAGGATGGTGGGGTCAAGAGTTGTTTTTTTTTAGGAAAGGGGTGATGAGGCAGATATAAAGGAGATAGGACAGAGGCAATGGAGAGGGAAGTGGCAGGTTATGCTGCTCATCAATAGGTTAACACAGCAAATTTGTCTCAGTAAGTTATTGCAGATGGATAGCCTTTAACATCATTAGTCTTATGTCACTAGGTGAAAAGTGCCCTTTACACAGAATTACAGAGAAATTACAACACAGAAAATGATCTGTCAGTCCAACTAGTTCTTGTTGTTTATCCTCCCGTGACAAGGTGCCATTGCACTGGTTGGTATCATATTGAGACTGAATAATTCCTCCCTGACTGCAAATGAAATAAATGTTGGGAGCAGGACTTGTCTGATGAACTTTCACAGGGCTGATATTCTGGTGTAACTGCTGGGTTATGCCAATTGATGACCTTTACTTCTGATCCTGACAAAGTATGCAGGTCAGGGGGAGATTACCTTGTGTAAATGTTGAAAGTGCCAAGTCATTACGAGCACATCTCGGGAACCTGACAGACCATGGAGAGCAGTAATTTCAGCACAGGCCGCTTTTTCTGTTCCACCCACCCACCAATGCCCTCACCTATACACCCATCCCCAATCCCTTTGGTCCCTTAAAAATAACTTGGGAAGATCTTTGGGGATCCAGACCAATTGATAGGCCTGGACCCTCAAGTAATTTCTCTGTGGACTGAGAATTGACCAGTACCTATGTGCCTTTTGTCCTTTTCCCCTAGTTTTGTCAATGTATGATTGTGGAGGGAGTGTGTTTGAGGCCATCTTCTACTTCAAACCACAGAACAGACAGAGGAATCCAAGACCCAGCATATTTATGTCTCCACATAATTAGCAGTCCCTCTAATGCGTTCCTCCTAGACTATAGTGCGGGATTTTGGTAAGGGTGGGATGGAGGCGGGTGGGATGGAGGCGGGTGGGCCCAGAATTTCTCAACACCAGCCGGTGTGCCAGTTCCCCTTCACTGTTCTGACTCCCCGGCCATTTTTGAGGAGGCTGTGTCAGATGCAAAACAGCTACCTGCCTGCAGGCAGTGGATAGCCAATATAATCAATTAAGGGACCTATTAATGCCCCTTTCCCCCATCAAATGGATTTTCCAGCTGACAAGCAAGCCCTCTACAGGGGTTGAAACATGATCAGAGGAGGTGGCCTCCAGGTGGCAGACAAGTCAGCCAGCACTCCATTAAGATGATCAGACAGCCGTGACTATTTTTTACTTTTAAACTATACTGAAAGTGCTGAGAGAGTGCTTCCATCTCATGGCACCTTCTCTCCCTTACCTGCAATAGCAGGTTTCCACTCTTTGTGCTGGAGGGCTTCCTTTTGGCACTCCAGGGTTGGGAGCACTCTGCAGTCTTTAATTGAATGGTAAGCGTGATCTCTGACCACTAATTGGTCATTTCTTGGAAAATTGTGTCCAGTAACAAATCTTAACACACTGCGTGGTTGGGTCCTGTCTTTGATCCCGATCCCAAAACAAAATTCCTGACTGTGGGAGTGCATTGGAAGAGTTGCAGAATTTTAGACATAGCATCACCCTCTAATAGTTTAAAATCCATGTTGAGCTGATATAACTTGAGCAATTTGGTTCTCGTTCCAATCTTACTGACTCTCGGCCGATTCCCTGAGTAATAGCATTTAGGATGCATGTCCTTCAAAGAGCCACATCAATATGCAACATGACTGAAAAGAAATTAAACTTGCAACTTGCGTTGTTAGAATAGAATTGCTTATTATTGGTTAATTGGGAGGAGAGGTGTGATTGGTTTTTTAAACTAGATTTGGGGATTGCATTCAACAATTCTATTGATTTTTTTGGTTCATATTGCAGATGAGACATTCTGATAAAACTCACTCTGCAGTCAACGTGAACCAATGTTTTCTCTTTTCATAATATAATTACAGATGAACAATGACATTCGACCCATCTAGAGAGACCCTAACAGCGGCCCCATCATTGTATCCAAATTGTTCCTTGAATGATTCAAGGATTTTCATCTCCACTACTCTATCTGGAAGTTTATTCCCCTTTAACACTGCAACACACTTTATTTCTCCTCAACTAATTAGTGTAATCCTGTAAAAAGATGTAAACTAGCCAGTTTAAACACCACATCAGACACAGGGAGGGGGAAACCACTGATTTATACAGATCATTAAGAACCTGCTAAACAACAAGCCTCACTCAGGATGATAACAATCCTTTTGTAAAAGCTTTAGCAGAGTGCATGTCTAAACTGAAATCTGTGGCAGGATTACAATTGGAAGGGACCCAGTTTGAATGTTTCTTTGTGGCATGCAGAACAAATTATTTTGATGTAACAGTTAATGGTTTTGAAAAAAAAATCCCCTAATTTTCCTCTCTCTGCTCCTTAAAGTGTTGACTCATGCTGGCCTATGGTTCCATGGGGATTAGGCCATGCACCGGTGCCTAGCCCACTTGGTATGCGTGGACCCCAACACAAAGGAGTTGCATTTATGCAGTGCCTCATCACGTCTGCGAAAAATACCTCAAAACACTCCACCCAAATTACTTCTGAATTCCAGCCACTTGTTTTGTAGGCAAACAAGGCAGCCAATTTGCATTAGTTAAGATCCCACAAACAGCAAACAAAGAACCAGTAAAATCAGTTTTGTTGGTGTTAGTCGTGGGAAGAATATTGGTCAGGCCATGGGCAGAACTCCCTGCTCTTCCTTGGAAAGTGCTGAACATTTCAAATGAAGCCACAGCTCAATGTGTCATTTGATAGACAGTGGGCTAGATTGAGTGGAGCTCACTGAGGTGGGCATGGTGGCGGGGATGCAGGGAGAATCAGGTGCGAGTATTCACCTCGGATTCTCGAAGTCAGGAAAATAGTCCCCAGATATGTTAGGGTTGGGAAGAGCCTGATACAGGAATCCTGCCCACTGGCAGAAAGGCAATTAGGCTTATTATCGAACCACTTAAACTCAATTATCCCTGAATTCAGTGGTAGCTCAGGAATTCTCCCAAACTCGTATGGCTTTCCCGTGCCTCCCGAAGGCTGCCCAGGTTGTCTATTGCATCGTGGGGAAGGGAGGGGGATTGGGATCACTTGGCATTCTGTGCCTGATCAAGGGACGCAGCATTCTGGAGGGGGTCTGCTAAAAGTCACCATTCCACCCTTTCTTTTGACCCCTTCAACCTCTCTCTGGCTGACAACTCCCCGTGAACCCCATCTTGCCCTCACTCGCCTGTGTCCTGGGATCCAGTGTCAATCCTGGGGATGGGCCTCAGTGCATTACCGGCAGCAGCCACTGCTCTTGGCAATCTGCCAGCCTCTATCTCCAGCTCTAGGGGATTTAAGATTTTTAATCACATGGAACGCCCCTGTTAGCCAGGTAAGTGCTTGATGGACACTTGTGTCGGGCCTCCCCCTCGGTAGTGACACAGGGATTCCACCAGTTCTCCAACCAGTGAGGTGGGACCACATTGCTCAAATAAAATCCAGCCTAGTATCTCTGACAATACAGCACCCCTTTGGCACTGCAGTGAAGTATCAGTTTAGATTAATTGATCTAGCTGTGGGGTGGGATTTAATCATGTAATTTATGATGCATGCTGGCAAGTGATTAAAGAAACCATCACAGCACAACTTGATCCTTTCCTGACCCAACCTCCATGCAATCATGCATCTCAATAGAAATCAATGAAGAGTGATCAGGATTGAGAACATTGCCATTGAATTTCATGTTTGATGCCACTGGTTATAAAAAATCCACAACCACTGTTGACTATTCTTGAAAATATAAAGTGGCCTTCATACCTTGTCTTGATGGAAATGGACGTCCACCTTTTGTGAACAGTAACTAGATACACTAATCTCTTCTCTAAACACAATAATACCTACTCTTGTGCAAGGACCATTGGACATAATGAATCAGTATTTTTTCTTTAATTTAAGATTGAGATATTTAGATGAAAGTTCAAAGCCCATGTGGTGTAGGATCAGAATGAAAAGGATAGGAGAAAAGACAGGTAGATCAAGAAGCATTGAGATAATGACAGAATTTCTATTTAAAGGTTTGTGAGAAGAAAGAGAGGCAAGCAGACCCATAGTCTAATATTCCAAGGTTGAATGAGATAGTTGTAAAAATAAGACAACCACCCATGAGGGTCTATATAACTCAGTAAGTGAGTTATGCTAGTTGAATTTATAAATGGTTCAATTCTAGACCAAACTGCCATTGAAGAACAGCTGTTCATGACCATGTAAGATCACTCCAAAGGTGATCATTCCAAAAATTGTAATTAAATCTATGTAGGAAGTTAAAGAACAGTGAAAGCAATATCAATCCACTTTGACACCTTGGATGGAACTTAATGTAAGTGACAACAGTCTCGCCTGCTGGCTGGAGAGCTGACGAGTGCCCTGCATCACGTCCTTTTAGGAAGGTCCACTGAATTAAGTGCAAGTCAGGCACTTAACTGGGCAGTGGCGGGCCTTCTCCAGAATCAAGGCCCTGGGGGTGGAAATCCTGCACACTCTCCCCGAGCGCTGGAGATGTCAGGTTCTCAGCAGGCACCTCCTTCCCAATGCCAGGTTACACAATCGGACTCTTGAGTGCCTGAAGCCCTCCTGGAAGCACTGAAGCAACCCCAATAGGGTTTGCTTTTCAGGTTTCCTGCATGGCCCGCTACTGGGTAAATGCCAGCCGTGTTGGAATGAGACTTGGATCACCTACCAAAAGTGCCTCCAAGTATTTGAGAATTTCCACCAGCAGAGTGTCTGCGGGGTATTGAAAGTCAAGGAAAATAAGAATGGGAAAAGGAGCGCGAAAGGACCCAGGAGTTGAAAAGGAGCGTGAGAGGACCCAGGAGTTGAAAAGGAGTGCAAGAGGAGTTGGGAGTTGGAAAGGAGCATAAGAGAAGCCAGGAGTTGAAAATGAGCGCAGGAGGGGCCAGGAGTTAAAAAGAAGAGCGAGAGGGGCTGGGAATTGGAAAGGAGCGCAAGAGGGGCTTGAAGTTGAAAAAGAGCTGGGAGAGCAGAGGTGACTGAGTGAGTTCAGTGAGGAAGGAGGAGATGCTGCTTTCATTTTCTATATTTCTTCAAAAAGAAGAGTGGTGGCCTTGGTAAGTAGGACCAGGTGAGTAAATTAGAAAAGTGTAATATTTTTAAACAAGTAGCTATTCTTGGATTTAACTGAGAAGTGCCAGGAATAAGGGAAATTTAGTGTCAATATAAGAAAGTAATATAAATAATCCAAAGTAGAATAAAGTTAACATAAGGGAAGTAGAGTTAAGACATGGCAGGGCAGCTCAGTCAAGTGGAATGTGTGTGATGTAATATGTGCAAAGTCATAAATGCTACCGGTGTCCTAGATGGCAACATTTGCAATAAGTGCTGCCAGCTGCAGAAACTTGAGCTCTGGGTTTCAGAACTCGAGCAGCGGTTGGAGTCACTGTGGCGCATCCACGAGGCTGAGCTTTGTGGATAGCATGTTCAGAGAAGTGGTCACACTGCAGCTAAAGGGCCTGGAGACAAAGAGGGAATGGGTGACCACCTCGTAGTCCAAGAGAAGTAGGCAGGTCGTGTAAGAGTCTCCTGGGGACCCACTGACAAATCAGTTTTCCACTTTGGAAGCTGGTGAAGGCGCTGGTTCTTCAGAGGAGTGCAGCCAGAGCCAGGTTTGTGGCAGCATTAGCTTTGGCTTTGCAGGAGGGAAGGAAGAAGAAAGAAAGAGCAATAGTGATAGGGGATTCATTGGTTAGGGGAGCAGATGGACGTTTCTGTGGCCGTAGATGTGACTCCAGGATGGTTTGTTGCCTCCCTGATGCCAGGGTCAAGGATGTCACAGAACAGCTGTAGGACATTCTTCTGGGGGAGGGAGAACAACCAGAGGCCGTGGTCTCTTTGGTACCAATGACTTAGGTAGGAAGGGGGACGTGGTCCTGCAATCAGAATTTAGGGAGCTAGGTAGAAAATTAGCAAGCAGGACCTCAAATGTAGTAATCTCCGAATTACTTCCACGTGTCAGTGAATACAGAACTAGGAGGATAAGGCAGATGAGTGTGTGGCTGGAAAGGAGGGAGGGCTTTAGATTCCTGGGACACTGGGACTGCCTCTGGGGGAGATGGCACCTGTACAAGCTAGGTGAGTTGCACCTAAACAGAGCTGAGGCTGAGTTCCTTGCGGGGCGTTTTGCTAGTGCCGTTGGAAGGGCTTTAAGCTAATTTGGCAGGGGTGTGGGAACCAAAAGAAATTAGAGAGGAATACCAGGGTGCACAAAATACTGGGAGAGACAGCTAGCATTGAGTTCCCCAGGGGTCAGTATTGGGACCCTTATTTGTCCTGAATTATAGTAATGATCTAGGTCTTGGTGTGCAGGGGACAATTTCAAAGTTTCAAAGTTTGTGCATGATAAGAAGCTTTGGAGTGTTGTAAACTGCGAGGAGGACAATGTAGAACTTCAAAAGGACATAGACAAGTTGGTGGAGTGGGCAGATAGGTGGCAGATGTAGTTCAATGTGGAGAAGTGTGAGGTGATGCATTTTGGTAGGAAGGACATGGACAGACAATGTAAAATAAGGGATGAAATGCTGATGTGGGTGCAGGAACACAGACCTGGGTGTATATGTGTATTGATCATTGAAGGTGGCAGGACAGATGGAGAGAGCAGTTAATAAAACGTATTGTATCCTCAGCTTTATTAATAAGGGCATAGAGTACAAGAGCAAGGAGATTATTCTGAATTGATATAAGACACTCAGCTTGAGTATTGTGTACAGTTCTGGGTGCCACATTATAGGAAGGAAGCGAATACATCGGAGAGAGTTCAGCAGAGGTTTACAACAATGGTTCCAGGAATGATAAATTTCAGTTATGATAATAGATTGGAGAGGTTTGGACTGTTCTCCTTGGAGAAGAGAAAGCTGAGAGGAGATTTGATAGAGATGTTCAAAATCATGACCGGGCTGGATAGAGTAGTTGGGAGAAACTGTTCTTGCTCGTAAAAGGATCAAGAATGAGAGAGCACAGATTTAAAGCGATTTGCAAAAGAAGCAAATGTGAAGTGACAAAAAGCTTTTTCACACAACAAATGGTTCGGGTCTGGAATGCACTGCTTGGAAGTGTGGTGGAGGCAGGTTCAATCGGGGCATTCAAGAGGGCATTAGATGATTATTTGAATAGAAACAATATACAGGGAAAAGGCAAGGCAATGGCATTAGGTCATAATGCTCATTTGGAGAGCCAGTGCAGACATGATGGGCCAAATAGCCTCCTTCTGTGCTGTTAAAATTCTGTGATTCTGTGAAGTAGGAAGACAGGCGAACACACTCCAGCATCTTCACCATAATCACTTCCTCCAGCATTGCAACCATGATCATGCAAAACCAGCTCTGCTGATCTGGACCCTGCATCCGCATGTCAAATAATAGCTTCCAAAGCAAATACTCTTTTCACAAGGGTAACACTCGATCTCAAGTGTCTATATATATTATGTATATATATATATATATATATCATCCTGGCTATTTTATAAAATTATATATTTTAAAAAATGGATAAAGACTTTACACTGACTGAGGCCTGACAAGCCATGGCTCACACAAAAGGAATTTCTAGCCTTCAGAAAACAGCAAGGTTCTTGTTATCTCTAAAGAGGCACTAATGCCCCCTGTGACTGCATAAATAAAATTACAAGGAAATGCACCAAGACCCTTTATATTTCTAAGACAGAGCTCTGGCCAACGGAGACGATACATCTGCGATCACAAAGGGGAGCCCTGAAACCACAAACTTATTAATGGATGCAACATTAACCATCTCAAGAATCCAGACCAGGAATATAATCCTTTGTCCAAACCAAAGGGAAGAAGTAGGAGTTATGTCACATGACACCCCCACCCATCCGCCAAAGCTGCTACAGCCTGTGATATTGCCTGTGGAGCTGAATCCAGGCAGTCTGCCATCTTCCATCAGCAAAGCAGCAACAGAAACAGGGGTCTGTCCAGATTTAAATTGTCTGGCCCTCATCTACACTGTTTTCTACTGGAACGTTTAAACTCCTGTACCAGTGTCTACTGCAAGACTGATTCATCTTGATGTGCTTTTCCCATCGTGGAAGTCAGCACTACTGGAAAAGTGGATCACATTGCATCAATTTCAGCCAGATACCCTCTCTGAAAGAATACACCATTGGACTATTGATTCTGGATTCTAGACTTGCATGAAACAATATTTTTTCTTTCTGTGGTCTTTGCCCTGTATCTCTTTCTATCCCTTATCCCTTTTATTGTGTGAATGTACTGGGGTTATGCAGCGACACCCACTCCCCGCATTTTGAGTGTATGTAAAATAAACTAACTCTCTGATTTTACCCTATCTTGAGTTTGCTGTGGGGTTATAAACGGAGAATTGGGCCACTCCAAAACTGAAGGGTCGGGGAAAATACACCACCACTTATAAATGAGGAAATAAAAAATTAAAAACAGCTCTCTGTTTACAGATGGATGGTGAGAGGAGAAATCAGTGCTGTTTTAAATTAAATCCCTCCTCCTGTCCATAACACAAGGAGGACATAGAAAACATTTTAGGGACACTCTGAAAGCCTCATTGAAAAGGGGAGAAATTGACATCGGTGTGTGTGAGGAACTTGCTGCAAATTGCGCCATGTGGTGGCACCTCACCCAACAAACCACAATGCAGTCGGAAACTGACTATAAATTCTGCTGCAGAGAAGCAATGAAAACAAAGAAAGAGAGCAGAACGCTGGCTTGAGAACCTCCCTTCCTCAGGGCAACTCTTGTCCCCTTTGTCCAAAGACCTGCGGCTGCAGGATTGGCCTGTTGAATCACCGAAGGACACACAAAACATGAAGCCTGAAAGATGTCTTCCTTGTTTCAAGGGACTGATGCAACAACTATAAACTGGGATTTTCTGGCTCTGTTGTGGCAGGACCTACTGTGGGAGTTTCGACAGCCCAGCTAAAAGTCCATTGACTTTCGGCAGGACTGGATAATCCCAGGGGAGGGCGGGGCCAGAAAATCCTGCCCGTAGTATATAGAGTGATGAAGTCATCAGATTTCTATTTTATTATTTTCATTTATAGCACATTTCTGTTGCTCAATACTAGTAAAAATGTTTTGTAATGATGCATTATTTTCTTTTTGAGTTAGGAGAAATTTCTTTCCGCAGAGGGTTGTTGGAGCATGAAATGCTTTGCTATAGGGTGTATTGAGGCAGGGACCATTGCATCTTTTAATGGAAAATTGTAAAAACATATGAAGCATGGGAAGAACAATGGGGAGAGATTGGAACAGTGGGATTAGTTTTGGATTCTCAATAAGACTCAACGCAGACATGATGGGCTGAATAGCTTCCTTCTGGGCTATAAACGTCTGGGGTTTGGTAAATGTTGTCACATGTACTCTTCGATAACCTGAGGTGTTAGGATGGGTGAAGCAGGCTTGTTTAGGAGTATATTACAGTTCTACCTTTACTAGAGACTTGTTGAACACTCAAGTCTTGAGTAATAGAGCTCGTGTAAAATTTGATTCAGCAAGGCAAGGATTTTGGGGCCTTTGAGAAATGTAATTAAGTTTATAATAAATGCAGCCTGAGTGATATGGAGAGAAGCTCCATAGTATACAAGAGTCTCAGTAGAGAATCTTTCAAGGGATGAAGAAATAAAATCGTGTTTTCACCTTTTTCATTGCTGCTGCACATGACCAGTTTGTATTGCTGACTCTTATAAAGATTAATTTGCTGAATTTCCATACAATAATTGTAATGATTTTTATGCAAATAAGAGTCTGTACTTGCATGATTGAGTATTACGGTCATTCTCCTAGCCTGCTCTGTCCTTTTTAAAAAAAAAATATTTGGATGTTGGTCCCAAATCCTCCAATGAATGACATGCATTATCCTTCTACTCCCTGGTATTGGTCAGGATTCGTATAAGGGAGTCAAGGGTTATGGGGGTGCAGACAGGAGAGTGGAGTTGAGGCCACAATCGGTTCAGCCATGATCTTAGTGAATGGCGGAACAGGCTCCAGGGGCAGATTGGCCACTTTCTGCCCCTAATTCTTGTGTTTACATTCTTGTGCTTTCTACTGCTCACTCATTGCTTGGCTCAATTGGCTGCACTCTTCACCCGTCAACCAGAAGGCTGCATGTTTGAATTCCTAATTCAAGCAGAACTTTAGGGGAAATTTTATGATTATAAACTGATCTGCCTTGTCTGTGATTTTCTAATCATGTGTGGCACCAGCAAGCAAGTTCCCTGCCCCTAATACATGCATGAGAAAAGGCTATTTGGGTATTGAAGAGATGCTGCATCATCCTTCAAATGAAATACTAAACCTATGTCAAATCAGCCTAGGCATAAATAATCCTGTTGGGAGGTTTCCCACTATCCTGGCCAATATTTCCCCCTTTGCCAATACCATCAAAAACACTAAATGGTCATCCATTTCTTGGCTGTCTGCAGGACATGGCTGATGCAGTCTGGCTGCTACATTTACCCACATAATACTTCAGAAATTAATTTCTTATGTGAAGAGCTTCAAGTTGTTTTGACATAAGGTGACACATAAGTGAGGCATTGTAAAGGTAGGCAATCAAACTTCAGCCAATCCCCACTATGAATTCAAATAGTGGGCATTCCACCTTATTTCTTCCCTGCTATTGTTATAGGAGATGTCAGAGCCTCTGTCTGTTATGTTCCCCATCTGATCCAGACTGAAGTCAGAATTCTCCCACTTCTTTGTCACTGATGCCTCTTACATTTGGGACCACCAAATGCCCTATTAACTAAAATGAGCTCACCTGTACTATTGCTCTTAACTAATGTGGAAACAAGAACAGCTGAAGACTGCATTGATTACACATCACTTTATATTGTTGTTCCATTTGAGAAAGAATATTCCCCAATACTAACTGCAGTCAAAAGTGCCCTCATACACAAGCTCAAAGAGCCTGTGGGCAGTGGAAGAGAAACTTTCTCACTGCAAAAAGTGACTTCAGAGCATTTAGAGTTAACACACATATCAAAAAATGTTGACTAGCAATTCAGTCCGATGCAACCTATATCCATCCTTCAATCCTTTCCTTATGATACTGATTAAGGCAAAGGGATGAATAGATTGAGCAATCATTCCTATGGCAACCTACGGGACACATTCCTTTTGGAGACGCGCCCACTCAGGCTAATTACATTCTTAACTTGTCTAAGAAACAGCATGCTAATTAGATGCTTTACCAGTTTCATTACATTAGCTTCACTGGTTAGATGATTTTGCATTTGTAATGAATTCAGAAAACTCCACATATTGAGGGAGGAATCGTGAAGTAGCATTTAAATAGAGGTGTGTTGCTCTCTTTCTCTCCAAATTTTGGGTCATTTGTAGCAAAAATAATTGTATAAAACCACCTGACATTTTGCAAATAGATCTTTAAAGTTGGCACTCAATTTCTTGATTTCTACCCTGTTTTCTTTCCTATTTTCTCTCCCCCTGTATTTAATTGGATTTGGCATTATGGGGTGAACATTTTGGCATATTTCCCAGAGCAGGTGGGATGTTTCAAGGAAATGGCCATAGCTTTGTCTCTTCCATTTAAGCAATATAGATCGGGCGATGATCTTCTCTGTGAACACCTTCAATGTCATTCTGCTATTTTTCAAAAAGGCACACTATCCCAATGGATTAATTACATGATGTCTTTGAAAGCAAGTATTTTGATTTCTGATTTCTTTTCCCCCCAACTCACCCGAAGCTGCTGACTTATGCTTGGGTACATTATCAAAGTTACAGGCAGTCCTCCAATATCTCCATTCTCCATGTTCATTATTCATAAATGTGCTTGGGTAGTGAATATTGTCAGACTATTTGACAATGGAGGCATCATAGCCAAGTTCAATGCTGTTCTCACGACATCCACACATGCATTTCAGAGATGAACAGTGGACAGAAGTAGGTTTTAGTAACCATCACCTCTCACTCACCAATGATTTGGCAGCCAATTGCCTATAGCCACCAACCATATTCAGCTAAAATAACACAGACCAGAGATCAAGTCTGAGTTCTCTAATCTGTGGCTGAGCACCACACTTATCCACTGAGAGTCACTGAAGGGCTTCAGGTTTATATGACAGAAGTCAACTGTAGTATCGAGGCAAATTAGGTGAAGGAAAAATGCATTTACAGAATGCCTTTAAATCTTTTAGGCATATTGAAGCACTTCACAGCCAATGTATTTACCTCTAAAGTGTAACATAGAAACTAGGAGCAGGAGTAGGCCATTCGGCCCTTTGAGCCTACTCCACCATTCAATATGATCATGGCTGATCCTCTATCTCAATGCCATAATCCCCCTTTCTGTCCATACCCCTTGATGCCCCTAATATCCAAAAATTTATCAATTTCTTTCTTGAATGTACTTAGTGACCCGGCCTCCACAGCCTTCTGTGGCATAGAGTTCTACAGATTGGCCACCCTCTGAGTGAGGCCATTTTTCCTCATCTCAGTCCTAAATGGCCTGCCCCATATCTTGAGACTGTGGCCCATGGTTCTAGACTCCCCAACCAGGGGACACATCTCCCTGCATCCAGTCTGTCTCACCCTGGTAGAATTTTAAACGTTTCAATCAGATCCCCTCTCATTTTTCGAAACTGTAGTGAATACAGGCCCAGTCAAACCAATCTCTCCTCATATGACAGTCCTGTCATCCCCGGTATCAGCCTAGTGAACCTGTAGTTTGTTGTATTCCAGAAAGCCAGTTGATGAAGGGTAGTACTGAAACCAATCTTTACTTACATTTATTTAAAGAGCAAAACTTTACAAGCAAACGTCTAACTCAATCACAGCAGTTTCAATAAGTGTCTCTTTATATGTGCTCAAATGAAACGCCAATTAATTTCTTCAAATTAAATACAATTAATATACAATGAACATTGTTATGTAGATAAATGTGGAAACCAATTTTTTTATGATCATTCATGAGATGGAGGCATCACTTGAGAGGCCGGCATTTGTTTCCCTTCCCCAAATGCCTTTGGGAAGGAGATGGTGAACAGCCTTTTGGAACTGCTGTAGCCCATGTGATATAGGTATGTACAGTGCTGTTCGGAAGAAAGTTCTAGAATTTTGACCCAGCAACAACAAAGCAATGTCAATATGTTTCTAAGTCAAGATGGTGTGTGAATTGAAGGGGAATTTCAAGGTGGCGGTATTCCTATGCTGCCCTTGTTCTTTTAGGTGGTAGAGTTCATAGGCTAGGAAGATACTGTCCAAGGGGTCTTGGCAAGTTGCTGCAGTGCATTTTGTAGATGGTACACACTGCTGCTATGGTGTGCTGTTGGTGGTGTGAGTAAATATTTAAGGTGGTGGATGGGGTGCCAATCATATAGGTGATTTCTTCTGGATGGAGTCGAGCTTCTTGAGTGATGTTGAAGTTGCACTTATCCAGGCAAGTGGGGAGTGTTCCATCACATTCCAGACGCACTTTGTTGGTGGTGGACAGTCTTTGGAGAATCAGGAGGTTAATTACTTGCTGCAAAATTCCCAACTTCAGACCTATTCTTGCAACCACAGTACTTATGTGGCAGATTCAGTTAAACCTCTGGTCAAATGTGATCTCTAGGATGTTGATGGGGGCACGGAGAGATTCAGCAATGGAAATGCCGCTGAATATCAAGGGGGGATTGTTAGGTGTTCTCTTCTTGGAAATGGTCACTGCTAGCATTTGTGTGGTGCAAATGTTCCTTGCCATTCATCAGTCCAAGCCTGAATGATGTCCACATACTGCTTTTTTCAGGCACGGATTGCTTTATTAACTGAGGAGTTTCAAATAGAACTGAACAATCATCAGTGAATATCACCATCTCTGACTTTATGATGGAGGGAAGGTAATTGATGAGGTCTTGTGACCCAATGGGTAGCGTCCCTACCTCTGAGCCAGAAGCTCTGGGTTCAAGTCCCATTCCAGTACTTGAAGGCAATGGAAGATACGTTTGTAATGGAGCCAACCAGATTGATTGGTAAACTACAAGCCCTTCCACAATGCCTATGGCAGGCGGTAAGAGTAGGAGAGACTCCTGGTCAACCATGCTTGATGCAGAGTGGCACTCCTCAAGCTCTAGTCTTTGGGTTCAGGCTTAGGAACCTGTTCCAGCAAAAAGAAGCTACAGAAAACAGGTTTAAGCATGTGCTTTGTCTGCCTCATAGGTCTCTAGATGCAGGAATTCTTCTAGGCCTAAGATCATTGATGAAGTAGCTGAAGATATCCTGGTGCTGAGATGATTGTCTTCCAACAACCATAACCATCTTCCTTTGTACTTTGACTCCAGCCACTGGAGAGTTTGCCGCTGATTCTTATTGATTTTAATTTGCTAGGGTTTCAGGCACACACGGGCAGTCACTCTGACCTCATCTCTAGAATTCACATCTTTGTCCATATTCAGACTAAGGCTAAAATGAGGTCTGGAGCTGAGTGTTCCTGGCTGACCCCAAACTGAGTTTAGATGACCAGGTTATTGATGAGTAAGTATCATTTGTTAGCATTGTCATCGCTTTGCTGCTGATTGAGAGAACCTGATGGGGTGGCAATTAGCTGTATCCATACCTGAGCAATTTTCCACTTTGCACAGTGAGGTCCCACAAACAGCAATGAATGAACAACTGGATAGTCTTTACTTGATGTTTCCTGAGGGAGTAATGTAGTTAGGACTCTTGGGAGAGCCCCCTGTTCTTTTAATACAACCATGCGATCCTTCATATCCACCTCAACAGGCAAATGGAGCCTTGGTTTAACAGCTTGTGTGAAAGAGGGCACCATTGATAATGCAGCACTCCCTGAATACTACACTGAATCATCAACCAAATTTATGCACTCAAGTCACACAACCACCTGATTTGGAGGTTGTCTAAGTTAATAAAACAAACATTCTAAAGTCCTTTTCCCATCAGAGTAGTTCCCAGTTGACATAGTTCAGACTTACAGGATGATCCCACATTTAACTTGCCAGTGGTATTATGGATGGAGACCAAGAGAAGCTGTTCCTCAATCAAAAATTGATGTTGAAATTAAACATAATCCAACCTTAGACTGGGATTCCCCTGGACATGCTCAAGTACCAAACAGACAGGCACCAGGTAGTTATACAAGCCTCTTGTCAGCTATTGCACCTGATAGTTAAAGGAATATTGATTCTTCATAGGAAAAAGTACGTGACATCAGGTTCTTATTTTATTTGTCTACAAGCCTGTGATAGGATCGAGTCAACTAAACTCAATTCATCGCTAATTCTCTTTAATGAAAATTATGCATGACTCTTCTTCCTCCCTAAGCTAAAGATTTTGCTAAGCACTTAATGAAACAGGTCTTTTTTTAAATGCGCAAGTGTCAAGGTAGGATTTAAATAGGCATTGTCTCTTTCAGAGACTCCAGCTCATATTTAATAAGTGTAGGATAATGTACAGGGCATTTTCCATGAGGCAGCCATATGTGGAAATTAAGGGTGAACCTTGGTTGGTTAATCATCTTAATCCCATGCTGTGCTACTGCCTTTAAATAGCTCTAACTGGCAATTGCTATATAGCATGTAGAACTTGATCTTTTTTTTACTGCTTGCAAGAATGCTAACTACTAAAGGGAGAGAAAAAAAACTGCCCAAGAGGAGGAACCTTGGATAACTCTTGTCAGCTGGTTGGGGAAACCTAAGACTAGCAATGTCTGCTCATGCTCTCGACACAAATGATGTAAGGGACAGGCAAACAAGGGTGGAGGAGAAAATAACCCAGCGGGGCTGTTTGTCCTTACACAAAGAAATAATTGGACTGAAATTCTAACAAAGAATTAAGTCATCTGCAGAGGCAATCTTCATGGCTTGAAGGTGACGAGCAAGCGAATGGCCTACTATCAAATTCAATTTGACTCCTAGCTAATTGTGAACCATAAAATTCCCATTCCTTCCTCTGAGTTGTTTAAAACATGCACACTAAGTGATGTTTTGCTGTTTGCAATTTCCCCTTTTTTATTAAAAATGCAGTTATTCCCAATCATCTGAGGGCAGATAAACGTGAACTTTAGCTTCCTAGGATTTGCATTCTAAATGCAAGAATTGATTTTTGACAGCATGGTTCAAATTTTACAGGTGACATGATAAATGCAAACTTCAAACAGAATGGCACATCAGTCACTGTGACAGAAGCCTTTCAGTAGGCCCAGTGGGCGGGCGTAACATTTAATGATTTTATTCCCTCCCCACCCACTAACAGACAAATGGACTGACTGGCATTCACAGGGTTAAACCGCTCCAGCCTGAGAGCAGAGGCAGCCTGTGACTTTCCAGGCAGCTTTGATCCCTTCAGGTATTCCACTATTGTCTAGAGATATAACGGCCGCCTGTCAGCCCACTGTCAGGGGCCTAATCTTTTTTCTGTGTGCCGTGAATGGTCCCAGTGCCATGTCAGGGCAACACGCCGACTGCCTATTCTTGCTCCCAACAGAATGCAATCATTCGACAACCTGATGATAATTCACTCTCTGACCAGCTTTTACAAAAGGTGCTCGCTCAATGCTGTTAGCACAGCAAGATAAATCATGTACTTCAAATTAACTTCTATTGAAGAAAATAAAAGCAGTGGTCAGGCAAGGAGTTAGAAGAAAGATGACTAGGGTTGATAAATGTCAATGCATATAATTTGGCTGTGATTAAGATCTTATCTTAGTAGGAACTAAATGGAAAGGATTTAATAAAATTCCAGCAAGGGAACTCTGCGTACAGCAATGTCAGTCTGTTTCTGAAGTTGTTTTTTGTTTAACAGAAAAAAGACCTGAACAGCAAGAGCCAGGAAGGAAGAAACTGATATTCAGGGTGTCGAGCAAAGGGATTAGTGACCCCAGGTGAAGCCAGCACACTCTTTTCTTCCTTTTCTTCCTTTTCAGACAAGTAAATCTTTCACAAATAACATCTATGTTAGGGAGAAAAAGAACAAGGAAAACATGAGAACAAGAGAGGAAGGCTGAGTGCAGTTGGCCAGCAAAGAAGGCCTGTCTTGGTTTCTCAGTTCTGTGTTATTCCAAGGCCAAAATATGAGGTATGTCATCATGGTAGGGGAGTGGTTGAGTCAGGCAGGATGCCCATTCCTGATGATTATCTAGAGACTCCTACTGTAACACAAAAGCAAAATACTACGGATACTGGGAATCTGAAAAAATACTGGAACTATTCAGCAGCTCTGACAGCTTCTGTGGAGAGGGAAATGGAGTTAACATTTCAGACCTGTGACCTTTGAACAGATCAGTTCTGATGAAAGTTCTAGCGAAAGGTCTCTGTAACGCTGGGCAGTATTTAATGCAGGCAATGGGTGCCTTGGCTGGCCGGAGACCTGTATTGCCTCATTTGGTGAAGGCCTGCTTAATTAGGTGCCTCTCAGGAACTTAAGTGACCAGCGGAGGGCCTTCCCTGGGATCAAGAACCCCCGGGGCAGAATCTTTGCCTTGGCGAGCAGGGGCGGGGCCCGCTTGCTGAGGCATAAAATGACGTGGGGTGATGTCGGGCATGCGTCCTGACGTCATCGCGTGTCATTTAGATTTCAGTTCAGCGGGCGGGCAGCTGAGTCGGCTGCACGCCCGCCGAACTGTCAAAGGCCTATTAAGGCCTATTAAGAACCAATTAAGGCAATCAGCTGAGCTGCCCGTCCAACCTTAATGTTGGCAGACAGGCAAAGAGCTCAGGCAGCCTTCACATTTTTCATGGAACCTCATCCACGGGCGGGATGAGGTTTTGTGAATGATTTAAAATTTTCAGAAAATGTTTTATTAAAATTAATGCACCTGTCCCAGCTCATCTGACAGTTTCACACAAGGGGACATGTCATAAAAATTTTCTCGCCACTTTATTACACTTTTAGGACTTAAAACTAATCTCCCTGAGGCACCTCTATGCCTCAGGGAGATTTCTGCACTCTTTTGTGTGCATGCGCGAAAGAACGCACTCCTGCCTCAGGTAACCCCCATCCCACCCGCACAGGGAGTGGACAGCCTTAATTGGCCTGCCCACATAAAATGGCGGCATGGGCCCGACCGCGGGTGCCGATCGGATCCACACCCGCCCGCGCCCGCTCCCGCACTGCCCGCCCAACAGGCAGGAAATTCTGCCTGGGCAGTGAAAATCCTCCCCCCCACCCCTCACCTTTTGATCCTTGGCCTCTGGTGGGTGCATTACCGGATGTTGCCACTACCCCCCTGGTGGCACTGCCTGCAATGCAAAGCTGTCAGCCTCTGGTTGACAGCTCTCAGGGAGTGGGGCAGGATTTCCGCCCCTCATTTCCTTCATGCCTACGTTAAATGTCACTTCTAGTCTTTACCTCTAAGAGGCCATATTGTAACAAGAAAACTCACCAGCAGCCTCCACTGGTGGCTTTCAAGTACTTAGCAATCTGGAGGCCATGACATTCTCATGGCCTGGGAAACATTCCCAGTCTCTGATGCAATCTTTTAGACCATAGAGGTATTTTATGTGCACACATTTAAAAAAATGTTTTGCCAAAAATCACATGGAAGAAGAGCCAACTCTCCACCATTGTAATCCTATGCACTAGTTTACAAAATCCATTTGTGTGACTACTTTACAGAGGATAAGATTGGTATTTAGGAATGGTGTGCAATATAAAGCCAAGCATTGTTACCTGCATGGGCAAAAGTGTTTTGATGAACCTGCTTTTGCATCACAGGCAAATACCCAATGGAAGGATAGCGAGACAGCTCATTACTTTCCTTGTATCTTGATACTGGCACGGTGGTCTTCTGCCTTATCCAACTCCCCCAAACAGTAGAAAATTGCATTTTTCACCACAACAATATTTCTTCAGTCTTTGGAATGCTCAATTCCTTGTGAAATATTCTGATTTGCTCTACTTCTACAACCCAGGTTCAAAGTGTACCAAGATTTGGCATTCAGTGCACTATTACAGATATGTTACTTTATATCATCACTTGAATCTGGGGAAAAAGAGCTTATATAGGTACCAGAGACCGCCATTTATATATCTCCTTTAATGTAGAAAAACATCACAAGATACTTCACCGAGGCATAGTCAAATAAAAATAGATGCCAAGAAAAAGCAAAGATTAGGTAAGGTTACTAAAAGCTTGTTCAAAGGTATGAGTTTTAAGGGGGACCTAAGAGGAGGAGTGAAAAATGGAGAAGTGGTGACGTTTAGGGAGGGAATTCCAGAGTGTGGGGCTTACACAGCTGACCATATAGCCACCAATGATGGAGTGAAGGGAAGGAAAGATGTGCAGAAGAATTTCACTTTAGGTCTTAATTATTCTACTTTGCATTAGTCACTAAATGAAAGCATATCTTAATGATAATGGGCCAGAATAGAAAGTTTTTTTTATCTATTCTTGGGATGTGGGTGTTGTTGGCAATGTCGACATTTGTTGACCATTCCTACTGCCACGTGAAGAGTGTGATGGGCTTTCTTTTTAAACTGCTGCAATATCACAGTTTGATACATTGGAATGGTTTGCTAGGCAATTTCTGAGGGCAATTAAGTATCATCCATGTCGATGTGGAGTTTAAGTCACATATAGACCAGACTGGTAAAGAACAGCAAATTTCCTTTCCTAAAGGATATTAATAAACCAGTTGGATTTTTACAGTTTGACAGCTTCATGGTCACTTTTACTGATACAAGCCTTTTTCATTTGCACCTTTTTTAAGAAACTGTTTTCAAATTCTCAAGATGCTATGGCAGGATTTGAATTCAAGTTCATTATGAGTGAAGACCTCTAGATTAGTAGTCCAGTACCATAACCACTACACCAACCATACCCCATCTTTCAATGCAGTACACAACAAAGATTGAAAAGAGAAGGACCATTATTGAAGTAAATACAAGTAGTAATACATAGGTAAAGCCAAGCTTGGATTTCTAAATCCTTTAGATCATAGGAGGAAGAAAGGACAGAGGGAATTCAGTTCTATAATTGAAATCTGCTCTGTTGCTTATTTTCTGACTTGTTCCATGTTCCATTCACCTATCACCCCTGTCCTCACTGACTATATTAGCTCCTGGTCTACCAATCTCTCAAAATTAAAATTCTCATACTTACAGTCAAATCGCTCACCCCTCCTTGTTTCTGTAATCTCCTCAGTCCCACAATCCTCCAACAACTCTGTTTTCCTCCAATTCTGATTTCTTGGGTATCCCCAATTTCCTTTTTCCTTTCTTTGGTGGCTGTGCCTTCAGTTGTCTCAACCCTAAGCTCTGGAATTCCCTCCCTAAACCATTGCACCTCTTCACCTCACTTGATTCCTTTAAGATGCTTCTTAAAACCTACATCTTTGACTAAGCTTTTGGTTATTTGTCCTAACATCTGATTGTGTGGCTCAGTCAAATGTTGTCTGATAATGCTCCTGTGAAGTGCAGTGGGATGTTTTATCACGTTAAAGATAGTATATAAATGTAAATTTTTATTGTTGTTGAGGTCCTGGGGAAGTATAAACTAAGATAGGAGTCGGTGTGATGAGTCTTGGTTTCAACAGATGCAAATGAGGGTGCACAAATAATGAACTTGAAATAAAGGGGAAACAAGAGAAGAGTTTGAGCACTGACCATACTGTTAATATGAACACTGACTTTGTTAATATGAACTCTTTTTTGCTAAGGGACTAAAGTAGCCCTCAGAGAATGCTGAAAAATTGTCAAGTAAAATAATTCCTGTCAAGGTATAGTTTGAATGTCGTCATTTTCTTGACTACCTTGGGTTCACTGGTGGTTCAGAAGACTATCCAATGAGGAGCTGAGCTGTGGAAGGCCAGGAATGAGCCGCTGAGCTGTGGAAGGCCAGGAATGAGCCAAGCTCAAATCCTGCATTGTTAACTGATCATAGTTGAGGTGATGAAAGGGGTGCTACAGCTGTTTTCAGATTCACCAAGAATAGGCAAGGGAACAAACAGCTCTGGTTCCTGTTCTTGAATGCTCTTCAGCACTCAACATTACAAAATCTGTGGACATGAAGTGTTGACATCATTGGAAATAGCAGTAAATGTTGACATGGTAAACTTGACCTCCAACATTATAAGCCAACAATGGTACCAGTTGAAAAATACTGTATCCCACTATCGATCAATGCTTGACCAACCATAGCCCAGCAGTGTGTAGAGAAGAGAAATTTATTGAGAAATAGTTACTAGTGAAGTCAGGCTTTGGGTTTCAGAGTTACCTCTTGATATTTTAATGGTTCTGTAGATGGATGGAGGTTCAATTTGTCATGTTTAAAACTGCTACACCTCCAAATGACATAAAACTGAACTTAATATTGATTATCATTCTTGCAAGTGACTCTCACCATTACATCTTTTAATTAAATGAGAGAGCAAGTAAACATACACAGGCCAGGGATGTGCTTCTCTCGCACTTTACCACAAGCATACTATATATAACACAGAGCAAGAGAGATATCTACAGCCAGGGGCAAAATTTTTCGCTGAGTAGGTGGGCGTGCACCCAACGCGCTTGAGTGTAAAATAGCATGTGACAACGACGGGCAATCGTCCCGATGTCATCATGCACTCGCACAATATTTTGGTCGGTGGGTGCGTGTGGGTGTCGCAGCTATGCCCAACATCAATTACAAGGCCAGTTAAGGCCATTAAAAAGGCAATTAGGCTATATTTTACATTGCCCGTACAATTTTGCGTTCGTCGCATGGGCAAAACAGGCAGGCGGGCAGCAGACAATTTGCTAAATCTCATCCAAGGGGGAGATAAAAAGGATCAGGAGCATTGCCAGTGTGAGTAGTGAAGAATTTTGGAGGTAGTTTGCTGCTGGTTGCTTATTAGGACTTGGCAGCTTCATCTCTGTTCAGGGCTTCATTGTTAGCATTTCCAGGCTTCATTTCAGGACTTCTTGGTGTCTCCAAGGCCCCCGGAGGATTCAGACCATGTGGATATTTCCAGGTATCAGACTGCCTTCCCCTACCCTGGCAATGGGGGATTGTGGTCTCCGCTGGTGGCTCCTCCTCTGAGGAGGAAGAGAGGGGCAGAATGGAGAGGAGGCCAGGTGTTCCTATGTAGCTTGCAGGAGAGGGACCTGTGGGAGGAGAGGTGTGGGCACAAGGAGTGCAAGGCCAGCAGGAAGTCCAAGACTGAAGGGGCCACAGAAGAATTCACTATCCTGCTGCCAGGGTTTACAGGCGGCAATGCAGCTACCTCAATATGTCTGAGGTGTGATGCCGAAGGAGGCTCTGCCTCTCAAGGGAGACCATGACCTCCATTGGGCTTGAGACCAGCTCTGACTGTGTGGGTGGACATCACATGCCAGTGGCTCTGAAGATCGCAGCAGCCCTCAACTTCTATGCCTCTGGCTCTTTCCAGGGGTCAGTGGGGGATCTTCGAATCAGTTGTCTACAGTTGCTTTAAGCTAGTGACAGAAGCTTTGTTCAGGTGAATACTGACATTTAATCTTTACTGTACAGGCGAGGCCAGCCAGGCTGAGCAAACAAGAGGCTTTGCAGCAATTGCTGGGTTTCCCCACGTCCAGGGTACCATTGACTGCTCACATGTGGCCAGCAGGCGCCAGCAGGTGATCCGGGTGCTTTTGTCAACAGGAAGGAATTCCACTCCATGAACGTGCAAATAGTGAGAGACCACAGGATGCAGTTTCAACAAGTCTGTGCAAGGTACCCTGGCAATTCCCAAGATGCTTCCATTCTGAGACACTCACAGGCGACAAGACTATTCAGTGCTCCAGCCCAACTGGATGGATGGCTGCTGGGTGATGAGGGCTATCCTTTGAAAAGGTGGCTTATTAAGCCTCTCCGCCACAGAAGAACTGAGGCAGAGCAGCATTACAATATGAGTGTTGCCTCCACAAGGGCAGTGGTAGAAAGGAACATAGGTTTTCTCAAGATGCGCTTCCGGTGCCTAGACTGTTCAAGGGTGCACTACAATACCCCCCAGAGTGGGGGTCACTGATAGTGGTTGCATGCTGCGCTCTTCACGATCTGGCACTGGCAAGGAGGGACCCATTGGAGGAAGAGGATCTTGATTCAGCTGTACAGGCCACAGATGATAAATCCAGTAGTGAGTCAGAAGAGGAGCACGGTGAGGAGAATGCTGAGGCAGACCTTGGTAACCTCCAGGGAGGCAGGGACACCAGGGACACCTTGATCCAACGCTCCTTCAGCTCGGCTGCCAAAGATCTGCTTCCATCTCAGGCCAGAGGTGCTGTCTCCATCCCAAATGTCTGAAATGACCCTGCTTTGCACCCAAAGTCCACTCAATGCCTGTGCAATAAAGTATCAAGCCACTCACGTTCAGCATTATATTCTGGCACCAGAAAGAAAAAAGGTGAAGCATACTCAGGCTGTCAGAACCAAAGCAAATTTAATGTTAATGTCACATTGAATGCAAAGTGACAACCATTACTGGTGTTGATGTCCACACCAGAAGACATATAAACCAAACATAAACAAACAGAAAATCACCTATGAGCCATCCCTCTTTTGCTCATGGTGCCTTTAACTTACGTTTCCGAGTGTTACATCTTGGTGCCACACCCTCACTGGTACCGGCATTGGAGACAGCCTGCTGAATCTGCTGTCTTGTTGGCTTTGAAGACCTTGGTGGTCGTCCTCTGGCCAGTGGAGCCTGTGCTGGCCCCGCCTGGGAGTGAGCTGCCCATGCCATAGCTGGCATCTCCCCAGTCATTGCAACCTTATGAGATGCCACTGTCACTGGCGGAGGTGTAGAGGAACTGCTGCCGTCACCCTAAGAGGACCCCACAGAGACGACAAACAGCTTGTGTACCAATGTGAGGTCGCCCTGCTCACCATTGACGGATGGGCATCTAGCTGGGATACTGAATGCCTCATCCATCTCCCACAGTGGCACTGACCACCTAAGGTCATTGCCTGTGTGCAGGCTTGCAGGTCTGAGAACCTCTGATTCTGTTCCTGGAGCTGCCTCTCTGAGAGAGTAGCCACTCTCTTAATGGAGGAGGCATTGCGCTCGGCCATGAGGGTCAATGCATGGACACCTCCACAACGGAGACCATGGCACACAATCCCTCATGGATTTCAGCCCGATCCTCCCGCACATCCCGCTGGACATCCAGCATCTGCCACCTAATGGATGAGTCCAGAGGCTCATCATCTGCCTGTGACTGAGCATCGTCCTGGCCCCCAGCAGTCCTCCAACTGCTGGCGCCTTGGGCACCTTGCCTCCATCTGCACCTCAAGTGAGTGTGAAGCACCCTCACCAATGTGCATGGCATTCTGGTCGCTGATCTAATGCCTATTGTAGTGCTGGTACCTGCGCTGGCGACTGGTTCAGAGAGTGGGCGTGACACTGGTGCAAATGAAGCCTGATGGTCCTCCAGCATTAGGGGTGGCCCTTGGGGGTCCAGAAAGTGAGTGCGTGCGAATCTAAGGGAGAACAAGGGCATGTCATTTGTTAAAGTCAGCACACTGTCACTGTGCATGCCAGGCATCCTGGTGAGACAATGGAAATTTACATCACGATGCCATTGTCTTTTAACGATCAATGGAGACTCCCTGTTTGAGGCTTCCATCAATGAAGGGACTACACTGGAAAGGTTGCACAATCCGAAACTCTCACCTCTGTGCACTCCTAACCTTCATCTGGCACCCCTGCCTCTCCACATCCGGGGAGTGTGCCGGCTCTCTAGTTCTAGGATGTCCCTCCCGAATCTGGTGAGCAGCAGCAGGTTGGGCGGGCCTCCACCTGTACATGACCTCTTTGGTTATGGCTCGTATTCTCCTCAAAGGACAGAGGAGCATTAATTAGTCCACTCTCTCTACCTGCAGCGCCATTGCAGCCTGGCCAACCCCAGCTGAGAAACACCTCACAGGGCACATCCGAGTCGCGGCCGTCGAGCCACAAGGCACTCAGTCCAAGCAGCCAGAGTTCACCCCCTTGGCCAGCTCCGGTGTCATTGACAGTTGGCACTCAGACTCCAGCACCCCTGAAGTCCACAGGGGAGACGACCACACCTTAACACTTCTGCACACTGACCCATGCCAACACGGTACTCAACCTTCCTGAGCACAGCAATTAATTGAAACTCTTCCAGCACTGCACCCATATGCACTGCACCACATCATGGCTGCTAATCTGCACTGCAACTTCCTCCCATTCCCTCTTTGTGAGGTGCGGTGGCCTCCTCCCATCTCTGGGGACATGAGTGTCCCTCCTGGCAGCCACTTTACCCTGGAGGACCATGAGGCACTTATCCAAAAAATGGGCGGCCAAGTGTCCACCTATCCTGCCCTCCCACCTGCTGTGTCCTGCTGCACTCGACTCCATAACTTGAATATTGAAAACACAGAAGAGACATTCTTCTGTGGCAGCCTTCAAGGGGCTGTCTCTGCCAGTTTTAAACTGACTGCTGTGTTGCCATTGGACCCGGCAGTCAACACGCACCTGCCCCCACCCCCTCCTTCCTGACCATTGGGGAGCTGTGTTTCATGCTGGGTGGGCCTTAATTGGGCCGCCAGTGTGAAATCGCAGACGTGGGCCGATCTTGGGCAGCGGCCCTTTCCCCGGTCGATCCTGGGCCCGCTTGCCCACCAACCTAAAAATTCTGTCCTGTGTGTGTGTGTGAGGGAGCAAAAGTATAAATATTATTAGACCAATTCTTGCCAACTTCCATGGAAAGTCCATGTGGGGTGCAGCAATAATAAAGGATAGAAAGAACAAGCACTATTATTTTGTTTAAAAGTCTAATTTTAAAAATATCATTGCAGTATTTCAAATGTAACAGGATTAATTGCTTTCCCAAATAATTTGTTAAGTCTTAGTAATGCATCAAGTGATCCACATTTCTAGGGAAAAACATCTGCATATAATGGATCCACCAAAGGAAATTCTGGCAGAGAAATCCCAGAAGCTTCTGCCACCAGGAAAGTAGTGGGGTAATACTTGTGTCTGTCTATTTATCCATTACATTCTGACCCCATTTAAAAACCCTGGGCTGGGATCATTCACCAAATGAGAGCCGGAACAATGGCATTGCTGGGCACCTGCCGTGTAGAGCCACCAGGATTTCAGAGCGACACCTTGCTGCTCTGTCATTGTGGTCTTGTTTATGTCATCAAACTTGGAGACTAGATATTAATGTTGTATCTGCACTGATCTTCTATCCTAACCATAGTCCATCTCTTTTGGATTGATGGCTTCATGCAGACATATTTACCACCGACCATACATTTTGTGAAACCAGTGGGATTTCTGATGTGATCAACGAGCTCAACATGGATCAAAACTAAGACTTTCCTTGTGTATATACTCAGTTCTGCACAAAGACAGCGCATTAAACTAACTGAGTCACCGAGGGACTATTATTTGTCTTTTGTTAATTAAATTTGGTAGCAGTTTGATCTTGAATGCCAGTCAGGCTATCATTACTTCTTGTTCCTCTCAGTCAAAGGGGAAACACGTGGAAGGCTAATAGTGTCCTAGTGGGAGAAGGTGAGGCATGCTACATCATGCAACTTACTTATTTTTAAGGTGCTAGCCTTGGCTCACTGAAAGCGCCCTTGCCTCCGGTCAGAAGATTGTGGGTTAGGGTTACCAATTCTAGTTGGACGTATTCCTGGAGGTTTGATCATGCGACATCCAGTCATGTGATATATACACACATAAGCACTGTAATTTCACCATGAATATGGTGAGCTAGATTTTGGGCAGTAGGGCGACCAAATTCCAGCATGGATTGAACAACTGACTGGCTGAAACCAAGGATGGGCAGTGCTTCCAGAACCTGGCACATGATCAGGATGGCACTGAGCAGGAATGGAACATGCTTGGAGGACATGAAAAGCCTATTTAAGTTCTTTCCTTTCTACAAATGCAGGATTGAAACTCAAGTGTATGATTATGGTTTGAGCCAGGCTAAACAGTTGTGCTCTTAAGTGACTCCTCTATAGTATTCCTCAATGATACAACTTTCACAATTTCTGCCAATAATTTGATGAATTGCCCCATTTACAAACTCCTCATTAGTTAAGTACAGATTTATGAGCTTACATCTATGAGCTTAAAAGAAAATAAAACAAATATCCTGGCATTAAACAAAACTGAGGGCAACAGCACAGAAGGATATATGATGAAATTCTGTGAAGGCCTTAAATACTTTGGGCTAGACTTTCATCTTCTAGGCAGGTAACTGGAGTCAGGAAATTTCCTGGCTTGGCACTCCCACCTTGTTCCCACCTCAGGCGTAAGTGCCCACAAGATGGGATTTCTGTCCAGGGGTGCGTGGGTGCTAATTTGACTCTGGCTTGTTGCTCTGGAAAGCATTTGGGAGCAGCCAGGGGTTGCCGGGTGCTGAGATGGCCTGTTTAAAAGGCCTGCCTTGGTGCTTTGGACCTTGTTCCAGTTAGGATAAAACACTAAGGCCCTCTAGCTCTCACCCCTCATCCTCCACACAATTGCCATGACATGTCCATGCAGGCTCATGCTTCCACCCACACCACATGGCCCTTCATACCCTCCAAATCAAGTTATGCCACCCACCCACCCCATGACCCCTCATAGCCTCCATGCCAAGCTATGGCACGTCCCTGCCTATTCACCCACTATATACTCTATATAGAACAAATGAACCCTATACTGACAATAGGATGTGTTAAAAAAAGCTTTACAAAGTCATGAATTCATTAAAAATTGCTTTTACTACAGTCCAATAAAAGTGCCACTCATCTAGACACTTTAAGCTGTCAATAACAGAAACTGCAAGCACTTCAAACTTCTTTATCTTCTGTAAATAAACATTGTGAAATTGACATAATACATCAGGGATCCAGAACTGTCATTCTGTCAATTTCACAATGTTTGGTATGGGGGGCTATTGGGCTGGGTGGGGAGCATAGCTTGGCATGGGGACATAGGTAAGACCTTTTGAACTTACCTTTCAAAAGGTTCCCTCATCCAGACGAAGGTTCACAATGCCTCTGAGGTGCCGTGAACCACAAGTCCTTTGAAAGCTGGCCTGACTCTATGAAAATTGCAGAGGACTAAGAAATGCTATCTCCACAATGGGACTAGCCAGCTCGGGAGTGCAGGGTTGGGCACATGACTGAATAATCCCGCACCCTTAAACCGCATTAGTGAAAATCAGAAACCCTGGGAATGGGATCGAAAATCCTGGAATTGGGTCCCTGCTGCCGTTTTCACAGCTCCATTGAGCCTCCTCGACTCTGTGAAAATCCTGCCCATTGGACCCAAGTGGGAAAGGGAAAAGCTTCCACAGGATTGATAACCAACCAGGAAAACAAACCAAATACCAGGAATTTTACTGCTTTAAAGACAAGAGTTACGGGAAGATTCCGGGGTTACGTTGCCTTGCCTGTAAACATATTCTTGCCACTTTCCTCTCCCTTCCCTCTTTCCCCCATGCCTCCCATTCTCTTCCTTCTCCCCTTCCATATCTACCTTCTGCTCCATCCCCAACTCTTTCATCTCCTCTATCCGCCTCCCATTCCTATATCGTCTTTCTCCCTCTTGCCCTCCACTCATCAAGATAATGCCTTCCTGTTGATGCGTGGGTTAACAAGCATCAAACAATGTGTCAACATTCACACCTAAGCATGTGAAAGGCACTACAGTCAAGCCTTTTACTACTCTTATCTAACATCCACATAGCCGTACTACCAGAGGGGTCTCTGGGTAATGATCGATAGCAGTAACCCTAATTAATTTACGGTGCCACCCCCCCACAAAACCCCAGGAGTGTTGAGGTGAACTGTACTGCTCCTACTGTCATTGCAGCTGAGTTCAGCTAACATGGCATAGGCAAGGATAGAACAGGGGACCTTCAGCCATTCACTGGATAAAGTCACTGAGCCATCAAGGCAGTCCATGTTTTTTTCATTTAAATCAAGCCTGCATGTTGCATTTCTGCTGGCTTGTTGAATCAGTCCAGCTGTTGAGGCTTATTTGTATATGTGCTAATAGCTTTTCTAATATCAGTACAGCTTCCTTGTGGCATCATAAGGAGCCTTTAGTCAGTAAAGTTTCTCAGTTTCCCTTTTCATTGAAACTTAGTTTAAATGTGGGATTTCCAAATGAATATTGCGTTCTACATTGTCAACTGTAGGTTAGACAAAAGGCACAGGAGGGAATTATGATTGAGTTGGTTCTTTCACATTCTTAAATCTGGGATTAAGAGATTTATTACTTGATTAGTACATTTTATATGCATCACTTCCCCTATCCCCTGTGTCTGTGGTTTTTAGCTGAACAAGTGATGAAGTCTGTTAGAAGTTTGGATCAAATTCTGGTGAGACACAATCATTGTCCAAGTGAACAAGTCTGGTTTGGTGGTTAGGTGTTATATTTTTCAATCAAGTGCTTTCTAAATTGAAGATTTTTTATAACCTAAATGGTACTGGGTGATTATTCCCCTTGAGTAAGGGACTCAAGTTAATTGAACTCAATTCTTCCCAGATTCTAAATGGGTATCAGCAGGGATTGGAAGATTTGCGGTCTGATGTGAAAATTTGGATCCCTATTGACTTTAAGTGCAAATTCTTGGCCCTGTACCCATGAACTAATTGTAATCCCTATCTATGAATTGTGTTTCAAAGGACCATAGGCATTCAAATCAGACAAGCTTTGAAAAATCCAAATTGGACTGTCTGAGTAGAATAAAATTAGACTTGTACAGAGTTCATGGCACTGGATGTGCTTAACACACTTAATACTATCTCCCTTCATAGTGAAAAGGCTTACTAAAAATATTGGGACGTGGAGGTAAGTAGCACTTGTGCCATTGAGTTGGATTAGGTTGAGTAGCAAGGTTATTCTCCCATCAGGTTGCCAACGTTCTGTGGCACAGCTTGGAAATACACCATTGTACTTCATAAGAAGCACTGACTGAGAGGAGGACAAATCATGTCCTTTGGAGGGAAGAGAAAATGGAGAATCCTCAGCTGAGGATGGCTCCAAACTGCTTGTTTGAGAGTGATATTGTTTCTGCCAACTCAACATTATGGCATGACCAGTTTAAAGAGAGAAAAATGCATTTTTTTAAGTTTATTTTTCATTGACTCAGAAAATATTGTCTTAATTTTTAATTTCAAACCAAGTAAAAAGGACATTGAGACTAGGAAACGAGACTTCAAAAAGAGCTTGAACTACTGTTGGGTGACTTCAGTGAAAAGAAGATCTTGTGTGATGAAAAATCAGCTCCCAATCCAATACAAGCCCATTTCATACTGTTAGCATAGTCCAATTTCATCCCTTATGGTCATCTCTACAGTGATTGTGGTTGAAGTATTATGGTTACAGTTTGTTAACTACTTCCCTTTACTGATAGAATTCTGCACTTATTGCTATCTGAATATCTTCTAGGACGATGTAACATACAGTATCACTGGATTTTTCTTAAATTGAATTCAAAGTAGGCTGAGAGCTAGAAATAATGGCCAAATGAATAATAGTGTAACTAAATTCTGAGTGGACCTCCCATATGTTAGCATTAAAAAAGATTTACCAAGTGTAGCAATGTACTAAAGTTGGTGAGCACTAACAAAGATCTTAATGAGTGACTTAACAAAGTCAACTGTATTTTTCAGGCATACAAAGCCTTTAAGATTTAGTATGTCTCTCTCCAGACATACATTATTGGATTGATTTCAGGAGAACTCTGAAATTGTTCGGCCTTAGGACACACTTTGGTCCGATTAACTTTGGTTTATCATGGTGGGATATGTGGAGAGTTATGTTCCACAGTATCACAAGGGACTGGCCAGTTTACTTAATCCATACCTTGTTGTCCTGTTAAATATGGTACATTTCTTGCCATGTATGGGAGTCAGGTTGCCAATCCTCCAGGATTGTCATAGGGTCTCCAAGAATTAAAAATTAATCTCTTAGGTATTGCTGGAAGCAGCTTGGGGTGAAATCATAGAAGTGTTAAAACTATACTTTTAAAATTTTTCTTCAAACATCTGTGTTTATTATTTGTTGATGGGTGGGAAAAAAGCCATTTGATTGGATGAGGTGATTGGAGGCCTGAGGTCATTTAATGAAAACTCCAGGAATACATCCAGCCAGAGATGGTAATCCTAATTGGGGGGGAGGAGGTTTTGAATCTGCTGTTAGGAAACTGGTACTATTAGTCCCACTTCCAGTTCAATGTTGCAAGCATGTCTGCATCAGAAAGGTATACTTTCTTTAAGACAGAACTGGCAAATTGCTGATGGTTGATTTTGGAAGTTCTGCCTCTTCTGATACTGTGACAGAAAGGACAGGGGTGGACACAAGAACCAACCATACCACACCCCAATCAGAATTTGTCGGTAGAGTGGAAGGAGTGGAGCCTAAGTGGAACCAAGAGCTGAATAATACACTTCCAGATTGGGAGCGTTTATGCTTTGCGGAGCATAATATGGGGTGTGATGACGTTGAGCGCAATTTGCGACATCATCACACCAGTTTGTGATAATATGGTACGTGGGTGGGCCATAAAGTCAGAAACCCAACCACATTATTTAGATTGCAAATGAGAAGGCAATTAGGATCATTAATAACCCAACTCACAGCTATGATATGTTCAGAAGGCAATAATATGTCTTCGGTGTGAGATTCACGACTGGTGGAAAATCTTTTTTAATGGGCAAGCTTGTATGGGTGGTTTTTAAAATTGCAGCTGAGCCCAGAGTCTCAGCTTTGCAGTTAACACTTCATTGCCCATAGGGACTGCTCATGTGAATGAGGAGAGGAACCTTTTGGATATTGTTTCATCAGGAGGACTTTCTTCTGATTCAGAGGGCTCTTTTGTTTGATTATTTTCCTGTCCATTACCCAGGGGTGTAAAGTCTCTGAGACAGATAGGCATTAGGAGAAAGAGGAAGAGGGGAAGGGTGAGAGGAAGAAGGGAACACAGAGGCTCAGGGTGTTGTGGTTTTTCAGGAAGGACAGAGCAGCGCTAGAACCCAAGGATCAGGTGGAACCTTGAAAACTTCAGCAGAGGAGCAGATGATCTTATGCTGCCCCAAGAGTATCCAGACAGAGATTTAGCTACCTGCAACTGAGTGAGATTCGGTGCAGAAGAAGACATGGGCTTTCAAGAGCCACTGTAACATCACTTTGTGAGATGCTTGGAGAAGAGATAGTATCCAACTGCGTAGGGGGCCACCCAATGACTATTGTATTGAAGGTAACAGTGGCATTGAACTTCTCCACAACAGGCTCAATCCAGTCTGTAAGGCCTTAGTGGGGTAACACAACCTGCTGCACACCATTGCGCAGATGCACTGTTCCGAAGGACTGGGAATTACATCTCATTCACACAGAATGTCCACAATCACATGGATAGAGCCCAAGGATTTGCAGATATTGCAGGTTTCCCCAGGATGCAGGGAACCATTAACTGCACGCATGTAACCATTAAGGCTCCCATTGGACAGGCATGCACCTTCATAAACAGGAAGGGATTCCACTTGATCAGTGTCCAGCTGATGTGTGACCATAATCGATGGATCATGCAGGTGTGTGCCAGGTGCCCAGGAAGCAATCATGACTCATATATCCTTAGGAACTCACAGATTCTAGACCTTTTCACTGGCCTGGATTCGTTGGAGGAATGGCTATTACGTGATGAGGACTATCCACTGAAAAGATAGCTAATGATACCTGTAAGGGTGCCCAGATCTGATGCAGAGTGGAGGTACAATGAGAGCCACCTCAGCACCAGAGCCTTGGTGGAGCACAACATCCATCTCCTAAAATAAAAGCAAAAATCTGCTGATGCTGGAAATCCAAAACAAAAATAAAAATACCTGAAAAAACTCCGCAGGTCTGGCAGCATCTACGGAGAGGAACACAGTTAACGTTTTGAGTCCGTATGACTCTTCAACAGAAATATTTGCCTTAATATGGCAAATATTTCTATGGTGCATCTTGTCACTACTACAGAAGGAGTCTGGTGAAATCTTGACCCTTCTTTTCCTATGTTGCTATGAGAGAATCCTGTAGCTTTTAAATCCAAACTTTGACCATCACCTCACACAAGAACACAATTCTGCTTGCTTTCCCTCAACCTTTTATTTCTTCCTTAAACCTCCAGACACCAGGCACATAGTCACAGCAATCAATAAGAACATCAGCATGAGGGAATGTGAGATTTGTGTTTATCCAAAAGCTTGAAAGGTCTAACAACATTAATGAATTAAAAACCTCACCCATGTGCCCCTATTCATGACTAACATGGATATTTACTAGCATTTTTATGAGTGCTCCAGTGCAGTGTTCCCCCCTTGCTTACAGCTGCACTGGAGAGAGGTGGCTGATCTGCCACCTCCCTTGCCCTGGATGACTTCAGCGGGAGTCCTCTTTGCAGCCAGATCCTTGAGTGGCCAGCCACTCCAAGAGACTCTTGCTCAGACGCATGCGAGTCTTCAGTTGCCATGGAAATGGTCAAGGACTGTGTCAATGGCTGATGTACAGAGGAGATGCTGATTGGGTAGACCCCTGCCTGTATGGGCTCTCTCAGAGCCGTTGTGGGCTTGCTGCTCCTGAAAAGATTTTACACAAAGATATCATTAAAAATTTCAAACTATCATATGGTATGCATCCAACCCATTATCAGATGAGTGTGTGCGACCCTGAAGTCTATGTTCATGCATCATAAGGCGATCCTGCCAACCACCTGCTGGTATACCTAGACCATTGCTTGAAATGCACAGTTGTATGATATAGGACAGCTGTTTCCTTGTGGAATCATGCTACTGTTGATGAGCAGCCAACCTCAATTACCTCCAGTATTCGCTAGTGAGATTGATATTACACCGAACCAAGATTGCTCATATTGATGCTATATCATCCTGGTCAACCTCATGAGGTCATTAAGCCTTTTGTGGCACTGGCACCAGGTCCTTCTCATCATGCCAACACTGTTGACTTCTTCGGTCACCTCATCCCTTTTGTCAGTGCTTGGCATGAGCTGCTCACGTCAATCATATACTGCATGCAGGAGGGCACCAAGGGCGGCCTCACTGAATCTGGGAGCAGCTTTGCTCCTTATAAAATGCCTCTCTGCTCACTCCGAAGGTGCAGACAACTACACATGGAAAAATAAATGTACAACTCCTTAATGGCAGACTTGCTGATTTTTAAAATTTCTGCCACTTATGAAAATTGACGTGGTTTGCAGAGATTAACTAAAATTTAAATTCACTTACCTGGCCAGACTAGAATGCACAAATCTTCTCTATGTAAAGTAGATTCACTCGATTGATCATCTGATGGGTCACCTCACACTGTCCCGTGCCAAGTGCCAGCCGTGACCTTGTTCTGCGTCTCGGCCTGCAGCCTTAGAGAACGACATCCTGCCCTCCAGCACTCAATGGGCAGGATGATGGTCTGTAACCTGCCCTTGCTGCTAATCGGCAGCAAATTAACAACAAATTAACTCCGATGACGATCCAGGCATCAGGACACTGCTGACTTCCAGGTGCAGAACCCGCCGTCAGCGTGTGACCGTATTATTCAGTCCCAAGTCTTGACCAAAATCCTGTCCTTTCTGCATACGCTCCAGTAACACTCTCCAAGACCTATAAGTTTTAAGTTAAGTGTTCACAGGGAGAAACTATGCTCTGAATAGTCAGGTTGAGATGATGTGTTCTCTGGGCTGAATAGAAATATTTCTCTGAAAATGTTACTTTTGATAATGGGTTCAAGATTTCTGTTCTTCCCTCCACTTGATTGAAATGCGCATTTTCATTTAGAAAACATGAATAGCAACCCTCATTCCCTCATTCAAGTTCCCAGTATTGAGTGAAACAGCAATGGAATAGCTCAGTGACCTTTTGCTATCTAGGTTTATCCATGAAGGACAGCGACATAGCAGAGTACTCCTACCCATGAGACCATATCGCAGTATCCCTTCAGGAGAGGAGGAGAGGAAAATTGGACAAGGGAGGAAATGTAAATTTAAATAAATGTGAAGATGTTTTAAACATGTAGCTGCTGACAGGAGTGCTACTAGTCAGATGTGTCTCTGGAGTATTATACAACATCATCCACGCATTGTTCTTTTGAAGGGAAATTGAAGCAAAGCAGGAAGCCTTTGAGGGAATCTAGTGAGAGTTGTACAAGGCATGAGGGCAAAGGTGGTGCTTGATCCACTGTGACATCATTCTGGTATTTCCTGGAGTGAAACGATACAATGATTGTTACTGAGGAATCGAGGCCACTCACATTACACTCACCTACATAGAAAAAACACATGTCGAGCAAGAGTGAATTTCATTGTTTTGCTGAAGTTCCACTAATTTATCTCATGAGAGGAGGAAGTTCATGACCTAAGATATAAAGTGGCATGGGAGGGCCAATTTATTTTATTTCAAATTCCAAATTTATTTGTCATACTTATATTTAATTTGGGAATAAATTTGCAATCGACAAAAACTTCCATTCCTGTTTATGAGCTTGGACCCTCTCTAGTCTTTCCTGCCCTTTTTCATTGGTGTTTGATGGTCTCATGATTACAATGTGGCTGCTACATTTAAAAAAATGGCAGGTGTGATTTCCTTTTTCCACTTCACCAGCTAGTTTTCATAGATTCATTAAATACAAAGAAGCCTTCAGCTCTTCATGACAGTGCCAGGGTTTTAAATAGCTCTCACTTTCTCTATATCCCATCTCTGCATTGCTCCCCAGTTCCTAACTCTTGGAGGCACAAGTGCCCGATGTCCTCTCACTCCTCATCTAAGTGACAATTCTATAGTTGTCAGCTGAGACAGCGAATGCTACTGGACTATTTAGACTGGGACAGTCTAATCCTGTCCAGCAGAGGTCATTGGATGGAGATCCGGTGCAGAAACCTTGCCCTCACTAATACAGGGGGAACAGAGGCATCCCTAGCATCATGCTGTCTACAAGTAAGAGAGAACAGATGGTGTGGATCTTGTATCTTCCTGATCTGTGTGACTCACTATCACACTGAACATAAACCCAGTATTTTATAGCTTCTTAACAAAATCAGAGATACCCCAAAATATATCTAATCCAGCAGGCTCAGGTAGGTTGACTAACATTATGGTAAAACAGTTGCCTGATACGTACGTACCGCATTCTTCACACATTAAGCTGATATGGGGAATGGGTTGCTGGTGTGAATATACAGTCCTGTATTCGGGACTGGGTTGAGATGTGAGCAGGGATAATGAACAATTAATACATTGCAGCTTTGAATATGGTCACCCTGGTGGGGGTGACAGGAAGTTACTTTCATCCAGAAAGGTTGAATGTTTTATTCCTGTGATGAGTTAGATGGTGTCTGTTGGAGCTGCAGAGCTGATGCTACACATTCTCAGTACGCTGTGTTGGAGAAATCAGCTTCAGTTGTTCTGTTTCTGGTCTTAATCTAGTGAATACAAAACCCACACCCCAACCTCTTCAAGAAAGCATATCTGGCTAAACATTTGGTGGTGATAGGATCATGTTCAGGCTGTTATGTTCTTCTCCACCCCCTCCTCCAATGGTCAGATTGCTAAAACTAGCCATCATGGTCCATTAATGAATAAGTGGAACTATTACTGGGAGACTGGCACCAGTAGAATTGTAACCCAGGAGTGAGAAGATGCCTTCAGGAGAAGTGAGGATTGGAGAAAACTGGTGGAGGAAAAAGTCAAACCATCGACTGATTAATTTTTTGGTTGGTAAAATATGATTTACCATAGCAAATACAGGATTTCACTTCAATTAATTTTACATAAAGTGACCCTCGGATCATTTAAAAGGACTTGGAAACCATGTTTCCTAAACACAGAACGCAGTGTTAGAATCCCTGCCAAAACAATACCTCATCACATGCAACATCATTGTGACCTCCAGTAATTCCACTCGCACACCATTCCAGTGTCACCAACACCCCACCTCCCCCCACAACACCACCGCCACCACCACCACCACCCACCATCACCACCACCACCACCACCCCCCCCCCACCCCCCCGCATCTTTCCCAATGTTGGCAAGAGTTTTTGGACCCAAGTTCATACCTAGACAAGCTGATGGAATGAAAGTCAACTCTGTTACTAGTCTTCCGGGGTCCTATATGTGTAGGAGAGAATGCCAGGAGCAGCACCTGGCATTTCTAAAAATGAGGTACCAATCTGGTAAAGCTACAACATAAGGTCTGGATTCCCAAACAATGTGTAGGGGAATTGGAGTTTAACCAATTTAAACCTCCAAGCTTATCATAATTTACCTAGTGTTTGACCATATTACCGATTTCTCCATTGAGTTGCAAAGTTTCTTGGAGCCAAACTCTATCAGGCACAGTAACATCGAAGTTATGTTACTGGACCAGTAATTTAAAGGCTGGGACTAATAATCCATAGTTATGAGTTCAAATCCCACCACGGCAGTTGGGGAATTTAAGTTCAATTAAATAAATATGGAATAAAAATCTAGTGTTGGTAATGGTGACCGTAAAACTATGATTTTGTTATAAAAATTCATCTGGTTTATTTATGTCCTTTAAGGAAGGAAATCTGCTATCCTTACCCAGTATGGCCCATGTGGGACTCCACATCCACAGCAATCAGGTTGACTCTTAACTGCACTTGGAAATGGCCTAGCAAACCACTCAGTTGTATCAAAATCACTACAAAAAAGTCTAATAAGAATAAGACAGAAAAGTCCGCCCAGCATCAGCCCAAGCACCAGACACAACAAAGGTTCACCCAGCCCAACCAACCCTGCAAAGTTATTCCTGAAATTGGGAGAGCTGTCTCACAGACTAGTCAAGCAACAGCCTGATATAGTCATATTCACAGAATCATATCTTTCAGCCAATGTCCCAGACCTTCAATCACCATCATCATGGTCCTGGGTATTTCTTGTCCCACGAGCAGGACAGACCCACCAAAGCACAGTGGCATACAATCGGGAGGAGTGGCCCCAGAAGCCAATAACATTGCCTCTGGTCCCACTGAAATCTCATGGCATCAAGTTAGCCATGGGCATTGAAACCTCCTGCTGATTGCCACCTTTTGCTCACCTGCAGCTGATGAATTAGTACTCTTCTATGTTGAACTTGGAGGAAGCACTGTGGACAGTACCTTCTTATGCTGTGACCGCTACGACCTAGAAGGACAAGGGCAGCATGGGAACACCACTACCTACAAGATGCCGCCCCCCCCCAGGTAACACACCATCCTGACTTAGAAATATGTGGACATTACTTTGTTGTTGCTGGGTCAAAATCCAGGAACTTCGTCCCTAACAGCACTCTTGCTGTACCTACACCACATGGGCTGCAATGGTTCAAGAAGGTTGCTCAACACCACTTTTTGAAAAGCAATTAAGGTTGGGAAATAAAAACTAGCCTTGACAGCAATGTTAACATATTGTAAATGAATCTAAAAGAAGAGTACAAAGAATAGCAGCTCCCAGTGACAGGCATACTACACCTACTTCTCTTCTTACTGAGATAGATTATTCATATTAACTATTGGATCACTCAGCTGCTGACCTCATTACAGCCTTGGTCCAAACATAGACAAAAGAGCTGAACTCAAGAGGTGAGGTGACAGTGATTGCCCTTGACATCAAGGTGGCATTTGACCAACTGTGTCCTAGTAAAATTGGCATCAATGGGAATCAGGTGGAAAACTCTCCACTGGTTGAAGTCCTACATAGCACAAAGGAAGATGGTTGAGGTTGTTCACTCAGCCCCAGGGCATTGCTTCAGGAGTTCCTCAGACAGTGGGCTATGCTCAACTACCTTCAGCTGCTTCATCAATCATCTTCCCTCCATCATAAATGGGGGTGTTCACCTATGATTACACAATATTCAGTACCATTTGCAACTTCTCAGGCACTGAAGCAGTGTCTATATGCAACAAGACCTGGACAACATTCAGGCTTGGGCTGATGAGTGGTAAATTACAATCGTGTCACACAAACTTCTGGCAATGATCATCTCTAATGAGAGAATCTGACCATCTCCCCTTGACATTCAATAACATTACCATCATGAAATCATCCACCATCAAAATCCTGGTAGCTACCATTGACCAGGAACTGAACTGGACCAGCCGTATAAATACTGTGGCTATAAGAGCAGGTCAGAGACTGGGAATTCTGCATTGAATAACTCACCTTCTGACTCCCAAAGCCTGTTCGCCATTTACAAGGCACAAGTCAGGAGTGTGATGGAATACCCTCCACTTGCCTGGATGGATCTGGCTTCAATAACACTCGAAGCTCAACACTATCCAGGACAAAACAACCTGCTTGATCAGCACCCTATCCATCACTTCAAGTATTCATTCCCTGTTCCATTGACGCACAGTGGCGGCAGTGTGTACCATATACAAGGTGTATGGCAGCAACTCACCAAGTCTCTTTGACTGCACTTTCCAAATCCGCAACCTCAACAACCTACAAGGACAAGGGCAGTAGTTGCGTGGGAACACCACTGCCTGCAAGTTCCCCTGCAAGCCACACACTATTCTGATGTGGAACTATATTGCTGTGCCTTCACTGCTGGGTCAAATTCCTGGAACTCCCTAACAGCACTGTGGCTATAAGAGCAGGTCAGAGGCTGGGAATTCTGCAGCGAATAACTCACCTTCTGACTCCCAATTACCATTTCGCCATTTACAAGGCACAAGTCAGGAGTGTGATGGAATAACCTCCACTTGCCTGGATGGATGTGGCTTCAATACCACTCGAAGCTCAACACTATCCAGGACAGTGTGTCTACACCAGATGGGCTGCAGCAGTTTAAGAATATGACTCACCACCACCTTCTCAAGGGCAATTAGGGATGGGCAACAAATGCTGGCCTTGCCAGTGAAGCTCAGATCCCATGAAAGGATAACAAAACTGGGATTTGCCATGCTCGGTTTGGCTTGGTTCCAAAGTTGCATCAACAAAAATGGCATTTTGGAGCCACCTCCAAGCCAACAAATGTATTCTGTCCATTACAATCACTACTTGGGCACTTCTGAATGGCATAGAAAACAGTGCTGCTATTACAGCATATAATAGTCAGAAATACTGAAACCTTTAGATGTTATAGATTCCTAGGGTACCAGCACCACCATTTGAAAACCATATCATGGAACCATCTTGATTAGGTGGGTGTCATGGAGTGCCCTCCCAATTTTCCCAACACCCCCACTCCAATTAGGTGAGTATCTTTCTCATGGCAACTAATAATGGGCATTCAAAACATCCTTTCCACCAACACCCACATCACAAGAAGAATAAACTTTTAAAAAGACAGTTGAATGACAATCGATGGTTGTTCCTTATTACGCCTGCCTGTGGGCTTGGTCCAAACTATATTCTCCTCACAAGCTAGCAAACTCCTATTGTGTAAATAAATTCCATGGCAGCAATTAGTGTCACAGCCGTTTATATTGACTTTTAGGTTCAAGTCACCAACTGCATTTGGGCAGCTCTGTCAAGTTCCTTGGTGCTCACAACCCCTTGGCAAAGTAAATCTAATGGAAGGATGGCAACACATGTTTGGAGTAGGCGAGCGGGTAGAGGGTGGTAAATGAGGGATATAAGGGGAGATAGGAAGAATAGGGCCTCACTAGACTGATAACATTCAGGGAAGTGAGAGTTTGGAGATAAACAAGAAGATTGTTTACTTTGAGTTTGACATTTCTGCTCAGACGGCTTTGAGTTTGGCAGCAGTGGATCTCCTTTGGCAAAACTTCATAGATGCAAATTAACCCTCAAAGCTTGCTTTTTTGGATGATGTGAGGAATTGTATCATCAATTTTGATTTCTGTGCCAAGTCTGTGGCTAGCTGAGATAGGAGCTTGGTTATGGAGGAAAGAAACATTTGAGGTCAATAAATATGCTGGCAACGGACTATCAGTTCAGTATATGTGTGTTGACATCTTTACCATTTGTACTTGACGTTACCCCCTCACTCTAGCTGAATTCAATATTTTCCTTCTGACTGTGTTCTGCCCATGAATTGTGGTTGGGTTTGTCCATAGGTGGCTGAGACGTTAATGTTGTTTTTAACCCTTGGTGTACAGCTTGCCTTGTGGGTAATGGCAAGGCATGATGCAGCAGGGAGTCAGGAAGGTGCCAGGTTCAATCACTGACCTGCAGAGAATGAGCTAATACCAGCATTGGGATGATAATGTAACAGGTACAATTAGCCTTGGTGTTCCTGGACTACTGAGTGAAAAGTCACATGCAATTCGCACATGGCTGTGATTCCCCAAATTCTAATAGTCTGCCAGCATTGAAATAAAGAAAATACTGCAAATAAACAGTAAGCATTTATAAAGAGATGCAGGGTAACACTTCGAGCATAGCCTCTTTCCTCACTGGGCATTTGGGCTCTCAGATATAAAATGGTCACTCAAGTGAAAAGCTGGAGGACAACTGATGCTCATGAACTTATGCCATATGACAGTTAGCACTTACAGAAAAAATGGGGAAGAGAAAAATAAATCAATTTAAGAAATGGCCTGGATTCCTTGGGCTGAATTTTTCAGGTCCCACAGTAACGGGTCTGGAGGAAAGACCGGGTGTGAAATTAGAGAATATCACATTGGAGAAGCTCCCTGATGAGTTCCGACCTCCAAGTGATCTTGTTGGAGCTGAAATCTGACTTAGCATTGACTACCTGCTCTAATTAAGTTCAATTAAGTGCCCACTTGGCAGCAATTTGATGACGCCAACACCCAGTGGTACCTGGGAGGCAGCGATACCAAGTGAGTAAAGTATTGAAACTTAGATTGGCCTAAAAAGGTATGGAACAGTTGGAATATTGAGATAATGGTTCAAATAGTTAAATATTAAAACTATAAGGAGGAGAAAAAGTGGAGGAATGAGAGCTGGGGAAGTATATGCAGGAGAGAATGCGCAAAAGCCAAATGTTTGCCATTATATGTTGCAGAGGCTTATGGTTAAGATTTCTTCTGACATATAAATAGATATGTTACTGTGATATTAAAGTTCCCTTTGGCATCACAATGAGGAAGCTAAAAGTTTTATAAAAATGGCCAACTCAGGAAAACTGAAAATTGAAATTCCCTGAGGCCACTAGCAGTCTGAAGATTAAGGTATTTACGGTATGTCTCCAATTACAACATGAAGTTAATTGGCTGCACTTCCTGATACAAAACCTGACAATATTACGGTCTGCAGGACCTTTTTGCACCAATGCACCCAGACAGACGCAGCCCACTTCACCACACCCAGTTAGACGGCTGAGCATTAAACACAGGACATTTATGTTCAGTACACTACCATACAATGCATTGCATACAATTATAATAAATAAATGAAAGAACTCATCATTCAAAGGTGGAGAAGTGTCTGGAATAACCTAGCAAGCAGGATCATAGGGGCAAACATATTAGTGATACTTGGAATGCAGCTGGACGTGAAATGGAGAGTTGGGGACCATGGTGATGGGCTTTGATGAGTCAAGTGGCCTCCTCTTGCCCTTTTTTGCTGTTAGCATATAGCTCCTTATAATTTAATGGCAACAATGGACAACTGTGTCTTCTAAATATTATTTTAGGTTATGTTGCCTAATTTCAATAGCATCTGTGGCTCTTTAGCTCTGTATGTATATTAGCTCAGTGACTGTTAGGGATTTTATTATTCCAATGAAAGTATTTTGATGTATCATTTTCTGGTGAATCCAACCCCACATTATACTTGTTTCACAAGCTTGCACTTTCCACTTAGAGCTTCACCTACCTGGAGTAGGAATATCAGGAACTCAGGTGTGAAGATTGGCAGGCCACACAACATAGTTTATACGTATAGCCCAAATGACCCAATGACTACCTTAACCAAGACCTCCAGGAACATTGACCTCTGTACCCACATTTAGAATAAACAGTCCTGGCAGGCCAGGTTCTGTGCTAATAGCATTAGTTGATCTTTTAGTCTTCCCAACAAAAATTCATCTTATGTTTACCTTAAGCTACATTTATTACATTTACAGTGCATTAAATTCAATATCTTCAAATCAACCCATATTACACAGTGAAAAACATTTAATATTTAGTAAGTATGTGTGTATGCTTACCCAGCTATATCTTCACAGTTTATTTGCATGTTCTACTATAATTCAGAATTGATGCAGATTCTTCACTAACTATTTCATGGAAGTGAGGGAATGTACAGAAGACAGCTATTTCTTATTGGAATGCACTAAGACTGCGGCTCTCTGTGGCTTTTCAGAATTAATCAACGTGCTTGAGTTAGCACTGCTCTCTCGGGATGATGTTATATTATAATTACTGTCAGATTCCAAAATGAATCTTCACAACATCCTTATTGCAGACTAACAATTCAACAGCACTTATTTTGTCTTCCTATAACAACAATCCATTAAGGATGACAGGAAACAATGTTCAATTCGGAATGCATAATTAATTGAAGATCGCCCCATAGTTGTTCAAGGATAAGGAAGTAGTTGCAGGGGATAGCAAAGGTTGTTAGCATGAGCGTGTCCTTGGAATGAAAGCGTCAGCCATATATCCGAAGCATTGATTCTCAGACATAAACTTGGTTAAAAGTGCCAAGCTTCATATATTACTCACCACCAAAGTATCAGGAATGTGTTCTTTCTTTTTTTGTCTCACTCACTTTGCCTTTCTTCTTCCCTTGTTCATTAATTTCTTCTGCCTTTACAGCCCATTTGCCTATGGAATTTGTAAATTTTCTTTTTCTCTCCCTCCCTGGCAAACAAAACAAGTCAGTAGTGAAAATCTTCTGATAATTGAGACCCTAACCAAGCCTAAAATAGTTTTAATAATGGACTTTTTCTATTGCTGTGAATGCTGATGGCCTCATCCCCATAGCATTCTTTACCTTTCTCTCCAGCAAAAGAAATCAAGTAAAATATTTAGGAATTTGCAGGCTGGTCAGACTTCTGTCTAAACACTAGAATAGCAAATCTTAGCTCCGATTGCGAGTAGGGGTTTGAGGAGTTGGGGTGGGAGAGGGCGACAATATAGGATAAAGACTCCATCAGGTCCAGCTATGATGCATTTCTCCACCATGGTCAAATTGCTCAAATCCTATACTTATCATCATGCATGGAGCATGACTGGAGGACCAAATGGAAAACAAGCTAACATCTTGAAGAAAGGAGACAACTGTAGTGGTGAGGATGGGGGTGGGGATTTTAACATTTTCATAAATCTCATAAAAATAATACCATCATCCAGAAACCTTGGGCATTTTTGAGCTGAGCAAAATATGTATGGGCTACATTGATAACAAAGTTCTGGCTCTTCTGACTGATGCTTAACAGCCTGTTAAAAATTATTCTCTAAATATACTCCCTTTCACAAAGAATTTATTAGGCTGTAACTTCAGCCAAGAATCACATGAGCTGGGAAGTTGAGTTTGTCTTATGAATATCCTCTTAAATCCTTAAAAGATCTAGTAAAAAATAAACTCTGTCTCATTAAATGAAAAGCTCTTTCTTGTGTTTTGGGGATCATTTTTTGATGATTGTGATTAGATTACCAACTTTGCTGGGGATTTTTTGGCCTGAAAATTGATATTATATATTTACTTCCTTTTTCTGTATATTTTCTTCTCTCTCCTCGAGATGTTGGCCAGGATATGGTTCCACAGAACTATGCATCTACAGGCACTTTGGTCAGCTAACAATGGTTTATAGGTGAGCACAGACAGTTTTCTAGCAGACTATTTAACCTAGTGAGGGGGCATCATAGCCAAGCACAGTCCTGTCCTCAGTCAACTTGTGTCAATGCATACAACCTGCATACATACCATATGCATACACAGACACTCAGCAGAAATATTAGTTAGCAATCAGGAGTGGGAGCTCTGGCTAATTTTTTTCCCCTCCCTAATACAGAAGTACTGGGCCTAATTGTAATGTTATAAATTATAAAAGGAAGAAAGTTGAAAGGAGAGACAAACTTATACCACTGACTAGGAAATTGTACGTTTTACTAAACATAGGGATGTTGGGTATTGACTAGTTAATAGTACCCTGGGTGGACTGCACCTTTATATGTGGTCAGTTATGGTCACTAGGTCATAAAGCAAAGCAATAGAGGACATGTAAAGAAAATCACACAGCTGATCCCGACCAGGGAAGAATTGGATTGCAAGAAACAGGGTTGTTTAGCTTTGAAGAGAGGGGGCTACGAGGAGACCCTGAGAAATAAACAAGACCTTAGATTTTACAGATAAGGTTAATCCACAGCACTTTATTAAAGCATGCAGCATACTAGAAGAAAAAATACCAGCTAAAACTAATGAAAGAGCAATTTAGGCTTGATGTCAGGAAGAACTTCTCGCAGAGTGGCCAACACCTGAAAAAGTCGTCTTGGGAGGGTGATGGGAATGAAACTTGAGATTTATTTAAGAAAGCTAGATGACATAATGAGAGGGGAGGGGCTGGTGAATGTAAACTTTTTAAATTCTTGATTTTCGAATTAGATTGGCTGCATGGGTTCCCCTCATCTGCATTTATGTTGCAATCTTAATCTCAATTGATTGATTTTTGACTCAGATACCAAATTATAAGGTGTCAACATACAAACTGTTCAATGCTCAGTACGAATGCTGGCAAACTGAAACCACAATAAATAAGAATATGGGAACATTGATAAGGCCATTTAACAATCCAGCCCATTTCTTCAGATCGGGTGCAGTCTGATCAAATGTGGATTCTACCTTTAATCTCTAAAAAAACATCTTATCCCTGTCAAAATAAATTAGCAAACTCTTAAATATTATCCAATCTTAGGTCCTACCTTATTGTCTCCTGATTAATTGTCTCCCTTGACAGCTTAGGAATCCATATGTTCCACAAATTATTTGATCATCTACACCTGTACTTACTTTCATGGGTTGGAAAATTGCTATGTCACTCCATTGTGAAGGGATTGTGAGAAAAGGAAACCATGGAATTATTGATCCGTGAGCTTGATATCTGTTGTCAGGAAATCACTAGATTCTGTAATTAAGGATAGAGTGACTGAACACCTTGAATAATTTCAGCTGATCAGAAAGAGCCAGCATGGATTTGTAAAGGGTGAATCATATCTGACAAACATGAGTGAATTTTTTGAAGTGCCTAAAGTATTGGACAGGGGGATGTCTTTGATTGTTATTTATATGGACTTCCAGGCATTTAATAATATCCCTCATGAGATCTGTTAGCTAAAGGAATTGAAGGCAAATTATTTACCTGGTTAGGAAATTGTCTGAGCAGCAGGAGACAGAGAGTAGGGATAATGGATGGGTACTCTAATTGACAGAATGTGATGAGTGGTGTCATGTAAGGATCTGTGCTGGGACCTCAACTATTCACTACATTTATTAATGATTGAGATGATGGGGGAGAAAGCACATATACAAGTTTGTCAATGACAAAGATAGATGGGCAGAATTATCTCAGATTTGCACAAAGTACGCTAGCAGGCAGGAAAAAGGACGTTTTCCCCGCTGGCCACAATGCAGGTTTTCGCGCAATATCGTTCCATTTCTGGCGCATCCTGCCTCATTAATAATGCATTCCTGGAAAACATGCCAGATCACTGGCAGGGCCACCTCTGGTTCGTCTGCCCCACCGTTACGTCAAGCCTTCAGTAATCTGGACACCATATTTAAAGAATGCTCCTGCACAGAATTAGCACTCTCTAAGGGATTGGAAGCTGCTGCAAAGTCATGGCTGCCAAAAGGAGGAAACATGCTGCCCCCAAATTTAGTGACGCCTCTTTCGGACACCTACCGGACACAGTGGAGGCCCGCATGAAGTCCTCTACTCCAACTCTAGGCAAACACCAGCAAGCAAGGTCACCATCCCAGCATGGGAGACAGTGGCAGCAGTGATCAGCGCCAATGCCCTGAAAAAGAGGACAGCCACCCAGTGCTGAAAGAGGATGAATGATCTCCTCCATTCAGCCAGGATAAGTTACTCTTCTCAGCACCTTCAACTAACACACATAAACCCATCACACATCCACAGGGATCTCACTCACCATCAGTTCACTCTCTCACACACATCTTCCTGCGGATTGTGTCCTCATTCCATCCATGGCACCACTTACCACATACACATGCCAGGCATCATTCTCATCTGACCTGGCAGGCGTCCTGCTTACACTCTCTCCATCTGCCTTCATGTAGGACAAGCTGGCACATAATAAAAGGGAAAGATCGCAGGCAGGTGGAAGAATGCCCGACATCAAAGTCCTTACAGACTTTAAAAATAGTCATCCAGCTGGCCAGCGACGATCTGGACCATTCCTGTGCAGTGCTCAATCAAGTGAGGATCCAGCAGTGCAACATTCATCAGACAACCATGCTGTGAGTGACTTTCCCTATTCTGCAGTCCCCTGCCATGCACTAATTATCTTTCCTTGCTTTCGCAGGCACATCAGGGAAAGCGCCGAATGGGTCCATGCGCTAGGTCCTCTATGCAAGCCCTGAAGACAGCTTAGAAGAAGAATCTGATGACACCCTAACTGAAGTCCCATCACAGCACTCATCCATACTCTCCACCAGCACAGAGATACACACTTCGGTAGGACCGAGTTCTAGAGTAGCCTCAGGGTCTCAATCTGGTGAGCAACATTGCACTGAATGATCCACAGCAGGCGGCAGCAGAAGCTTCCAGGTTTCCAGCACTCAGAGGGCTGCTGGAAGCCAGAAATCTTCTGAGTCCAAGTCAGATAAGGAGCCTCTGGACTCGATACTACCTCAGTTGCTAGAGCTTCAAAGACAAGCACAGGAACATCAGGAAGGGATTGCTGCACTCCTCAGATTGCAAGGAGCAATGGAGGAATCCATCTGCCTTCAGACTGAGATAATAGCACCAGCATGCTAACGCACGGAGGTCAACACTGGTAGGCTGGCAGCCGCCATGGAGACCTTGCTCCAGGACATAGATCCTGAACTGCTGCGCCATAGTTGGCCTTCAACAGTGTCAACGTAAGAGGGATACAAGGCAGCTCGATCTCATTCAAGCTTTTCCTTCTCCTCAAGGAGTTAGCTAGGGGCCCTCGGGCACCCATAAGGAGGAGGATCAGCAGGTGCAAACCCCGGAGCCATCCACCCAATGTCCAGCTCATCCGAGTCACCTCTTCCTGTGACCTCAGCAGCTCCAGCTCCACAGGCCAAGCCACCCCTAAAGCAGGCCAGGGCCCTCCAGGTCTCGGCCCTCCAGAAGACCCCCATCAAAGTCGTCATAGACAGGGTGTAGTAGTCAGTAGGCTGCCTCCATCCCCGCTGTGGATGTCGGGGGAGCACAAAGACATAGCAGCAGGGTTAGGAAGGTTAAGAAGATGTAACTCTTTCAAGTACAAACCCGTTTCCATCTGTTTCAGATGAAGTTACATTGTTTCATAATTTGCCATTGTGAGATTTGAACTCTTGATCTTGGGATTACAAACCCAGTACCATAACCAGTTGCACATCTTGGGCGTGGGTGTTAATCACATGACTCCTTGCCTATGGGTCCTTGTTATGATGAGCAGTGTTTGTACCACTTAGATGTGAAACTTTGGTTCCTGCACAAGATAAAAGCAGGTGTCTCAGTCCAGGGCCTCTTCCCTGTTCAGTGTGTAACCTTCAGACCGAAGTGATGGTCCAGCTTCACACTCACGGGACACATTAGTGAAACCTGCACCTCGATGGTGCTTGTTGATGCTGCCAGAATGTCGTGGGCAGGCATCACACAAAGTTCTGTCATTCTCTCTGCATGCTTTCAGCACTTTTTGAGGTGGGGCTGGCCTCCCCCACATCTCCTCATCATTTGTGACCAGTGACTCTGTGCTCCTGAAGGGGTCAGGTGCTGAAGGCTGACAAAGGATCAGGTGCCTTTAAAGTTTCATGGCTGCGTCTCCATGATATGACCCTGATCACAGGGCGCAAGCAAGCTGCCCTCAGCTAGACAGGAGTCAGACATTCACAGAGGCAATGTGAAGATCTATAGGGTGTCCTCACTGCAAGTCGTCATCATCCTCCTGGAATCTAGAGACTATTAGGGCCTCTGCTGCATCTCCATAATATGAACTGAGCACTGAGGGAATATGCACTGCCATCAGCCAGACTGGAGTCAAACATTCACAGATGTAAGGTGAGGATTTCAGGACTGTCCTCACTGCATCTCGTCATCATCCTCCATGAATTGTGTGGCTATGAGGGCCTCCTGAGTGCACCTGCCTCGCCTGGCCAGTGCGATGGCCTCATCGCTGGCACCCTTACCTTTGAGGACCTCATCATTCCCTTCGATGTCCTCCTCATCAGAGGATACGTGCAACTCTTCCATCATATCTTCAGCCATGTCCTCTCCCCGTTGCAGTGCCAGGTTGTGGAGCACGCAGCAAGCGACAGTGATGCATGAAACCCTCTGGGGACTGTCTTGCTCCACCAGATCTGTCGAGGCACCAGAACCTGATTTCCAAAATGCCTATCGTTTGCTCCACCAAAGTCCGGGTTGCGACAAGAGCCTCATTATAACGTCACTCTGTTGCAGTCTGAGGCTGCCACATGGATGTCATCAGCCATGTCCTCTGTGGGTAGCCCTTGTCCCCTAGGATCCAATCCTGTAGCCTCTCTGGACCCTGGAAAATGATGGATCTGAGACTTGCTAAGGATTTAGGAGTCGTGGACAGTCTCTGTGAATCGTGCGCAGACCTGTAGGATACATTTGTGGTGGTCACACACCAGCTGAATATTCAGCGAGTAGAAGCCCTTGCAGTTGATGTAATTGACTGCTTGTTGCCACGGTGATCTAAGTGCAGTCGATGGCACCCTGTACCTGTGGAAGCCTGAAATCCGGGCAAGTTCCAATGCTCTTGCTTCCTGGCTTTCCTGATCCTGGGCAAAATGCACAAAGTTCTGTGCCTTTGCGAAGATAGCGTCTGTGACCTCCTGGATGCAGTTGTGCATGCAGGCTTGCGAGATCCTGCAAAGGTCACCTGTGGAGCCCTGGAAGGAGCCACTGGCATAAAAATTGAGCACATTGGTCACTTTCACAGCCACTGTCGTGGATGCCCTCCAAATCCCCGTGGTGCCAAATCTGGCAGCAGGTGGCATATGTGACATACCAGTTCCCTAGACATGCGCGGCATTCGGCAACATTGGTTCTCGGTCTTCTGCAGGAATGACAGCTGTCATCTATAGACCCTGGGTCTAGCAAGGCACCTACAAGTGACGGCTCACTGTGAATCTTCAGCTGCATGCACAGCAGGCCCTGCCGCCCCTTCATCTTGAGGGACATGTTCCTCCCTCGGCACCCCCACCGCTCTCTTCATCTTCATTTCTGGTCTTTGTAAGCCATAAAGTATACCACTAAATCACCAGCTCCATGATCCTGATGTTCTCCTGCTGGATCAAAGAGAGAGATGCGTGGATTAGCATAAGAACCTCTCTTGGTTAAGTCTGAAGTCCTCTTCATGCATGCAGGAGAGTGCTGGCCACCACGTGGATGGTCAGTGTTTCATGCGTTTATTGACTGCCCGAAATCCCACCCAGCTCCACTCTACTCCACTTGACCAATTGGCAACAGCTTTGGCCACTGTGCTGCATGCTGTGCCCTCAGCTCAGGTGCAGTCATTCTCCTAACCCGCACTGCAAGGCTGCGCTGTTAGCTTGAACCATAATGGACTCTGGTCCAAACTTTACTAAAGACTTTGCTAGGGGCTGTGAGGCCTCCACCAGTGACTGCGCCATGGCCACCTTTCACAAGGGGATTGTACAACTTGCCTAGTCAGATAATTGCTCTGCTGCCCCCTAAAACACACATTAATTTGCAGTCTGCGTCCAAGGGATGAGAAGTTCTGGAGCACTTGGTGGCACTTTCATGCTTTTGCCTTGCTTGAGTGGGCAGAAAAGCTTCAGAGGTCCGACTCCAAGCATGTCAATGGAGCTGCAGCTGAATGGTCTCAGCTGCGGAGGAGTACTCACTTTTGACAAGCTTTTCCAAGTGTAAGGCCGCTTCCCTCACCGTACCTCTCCCCACCATCCCCAGCATGTGCTGGAGTATTTCCTCCAGCCTGAGCTGCACCCCACCCCAACTCCCCCACCCCCAGCCTGACCAGAACTGGAGCCCTCGCCTCGGCACCGCACTGAAAGCCAACTGAAAAAAGCAACTTGCCTTTGCCCAAGCGAATGCATGGCACCTCTCCTTTGATGTCCTATGGGCAATGCTCGCGCACTCACCTCTGAGTTCCCTCAAAGTCAAGGTTGCCAGGTGCACACCTTTTAAAGATTGTTGTGAAGCACGCCATTCTGTAGTCATGCTGATGTGGGTGGTAAATTTGACATGGGGGATGATTTCGGCAAGCAGGGCTTATAATTAGATGCAAATGTATTGAAATGACATTCGCAATGCGTGGCAGCGGGAAATGCGGCCCGCCATTGACGGGTGGAGTAGACGATTGCAAACTTGTTTCACGATGGTGTAAGACCGATTTTTGGCCTTTTCTCCATATTGCTCCCCCACCCCCCAGCCATAACGCCCGGCGCCAACGGAGCCTGAAAATTCCGGCCAGGTGGCATTGTAAGCAACATAAATGGAAGCATAAAATTACAAAGAGATTTTTATAAATTAAGCAGATGGGCAAAACTTTGCCAAATGAATTTTGATGTAGACAAATGCAACGTCATCCAATTTGGACCTGACAAGGATGGAACAGAATTCTCTTAAAAGATGAAAAGTTGGAAACAGAGGATGTTCAAAGAGACCTGGAGTTCATGTACATAGATCATGGAAATGTTACAATCAGTTGCAGAAAATAATCAAAAAAGCTAATGGACCTTTTATCCAAAGGTCTGGAATACAAGGGGATATATGTTAGGCTACAGCTATAGGAACTCCTAGTCAGACCACACCTGGAGTATTGTGAGAAGTTCTGAGCACCACACCTTAGTAAGGACGCATTGGCCTTGGAGGGAGTGCAACAATAATTTATCAGAATGATGCCTGAACTACAAGGATTAGATTAGAGGGGAGTTACACAAACTAGAGTTGCATTCCCTGGAATTTAAAAGGTTAAGGAGTGATTTGATTGAAGTTTTTAAGATAATAAGGGGAACTGATAGGGTAAATAAAAAGAAACTATTTCTGCCGATTGGGGAGTTTAGGACAGGGAGCATAGTCTAAAAGACTGAAATTAGGAATCAGTTCTACATGCAAAGAATGGTAGATGTTTGTATTCTCTTCCACAAATGGCAATTGATGATAGATCAATTGCTAATTTTAAAGCTGAGGTTGATAGATTTTTTTGTTAAACAAAGGCATTAAGGGATATAGGACAAAGGTGGGTATAGAGAATAAGGTCGCAGATCAACATTGAAAGGCATAACTGGCTTGAGGGACCAAATGTTAATAATATGTTGTATTAACTGCTGTTTTATGAAAACAACATGAGGTGAATTGACCCATCGAGGTTTGCTCATCAAAGGGCAAAGGTTAATCAATATTTTTGTTCTAATGTTAGAAATACTGCTCTGAAAATGTTCAACCTTCCTCCACTGGAGTGTTTTAACAAAATTGATGCAGATGTCATGTGCAGAATTACACACTGCTCTGGTCCAGCCTCATCTCAGAAATTCTGTTCAGGTTGGTTACCAACACATAAGTGAATAATTTGGTTTATAGACCCCTGAAGATAAGAGGCAAAAGACTGACCCCACGTAGCAGACAACTGAGTTGTTAGAAAATATTGGAAAAACTGGACCTTTCTAATTTTGGGTGTGGGGATCTTATAGAAAAATACAAGATATTAAATTGCATCGAGCAGGTAAATCTTGAGGACTACTTTAAGGTGAGCCAAGACAGGGACATAAGTTAAAACTGGTGAAAGGACAATTTAGGCAGATGTCAGAGAGATTATGTTTTTGCAAAGAGTGATGAACAGTTAGAGATGTATACTGAGTACAGAAGAATAGATGAAAACAGATTCATTCAATATCCAAATCAGATGGTGTAATGTAGGAATTGTAAGGTTTTGTCCGCCTAGATGGATGAGCTAAGTTGGGCTGAATGACTTTCTTTGTTGATCTTGTATCCATTTCTTTGATACATCCCACTATTTCCTTATTCTAATCCATTCTTCCCAAGATTACAGAGCTCCTCTTTTATATTAAATAGAGCAACTGAACATTCTGAGACTGGCATAAGCAAAGTTGAGTTACCATTCACAGCTAAGTTCAGCAAGCACAAACTTTTCTGACATGTGACTGAATGGTTACCACCAATTGCTTTTGTATGGAGTGAACAATTCAGGCTTAGTCTTTATTTGCCACCTCCTCCAGGCTCCTACCTGCTTCTTGGTAAGTGTTTATGAACAGGATGCAATTAATGCATTAAATTGACAGAGTCTGACAGTAAAACAATGGGAAGAATTTTCCCCTGTCGGCTGGGGGGGGGAAGCGCAGGAGCAGGAGTGGACGGGCGCGCCTCCGATCGGCGCCCCCAATTGGGGGCGCGCTGCCATTTTATGTGTGCTGGCTAATTAAGGCCCACCCAGCTATGCACTCCCTGTGCGGGCGGTGGGGCAGGGGTGGGGGGGAATCCCTCAGCTGAGAGTGCGCTCTTTCACACTCATCTCCCTAGGGCTAAGTGCTGCTTCAGGGAGATGAGTGCCAAATTTAAAAATGGCGAAGGTGCAAAATTAAAATTTCCCTGACATGTCCCCTCATGTGACACTGTCACATGAGTGGGGACATGTCCATCACTTTCAAACATACATTTATTAAAATTTTTCAAATCCTCATGAAACCTCACCCCACCCGTGGATGAGGTTTCATGCTTTATCTGAAGCCTGCCAGGGCTCCCAGCCTGCCTGCCAACCTTAAGCTCGGATGGGCAGGTCCATTAAATATCTCAATTACTTTTTAAATGGCCTCAATAGGCCGTTGACAGATCGGCAGGCGCACAGCTGATCCAGCTGTGCCCTCGCCGACCTGAAAATTGAAATGATGCAGGGTGACGTCAGGAGTTCTGCCAGATGTCATCCCGCGTCATTTTACACATCGGCTAGTGGGCCCTGACCCCCACTCGCCGACCTAAAGATCCTGGCCAATGAAAGCTTCTGGTCCAAGGGTACTAACAATTTAAATTTGCATTATGTTATAAGCGTTCCAGATGTTTAGTAATTAGGGTATTCCCTTTTGAGGAAGTGCTAGAGGCAGGGATTAATCTGTTAATATGTAGCACATAGTACTAAACTAGCCCCATTTTCTCAGATAATACCAACTACAGAACATCCACTATGTTTTCTGCTTCTCGAAGAAGCTATACATGTGCTGCTTGGGTGAAGTTTACTATTTGAATTAAATTTGTCTCCAGCTGGAAAAAGCACTTGAGGGTTCCTTCTGGCCTGTCACACATACTTTGGCATACTTTATTACATTAAAGGCACTAATGAAGAGTCATACGGATTCGAAACGTTAACTGTGTTCCTCTCTGCAGATGCTGCCAGACCTGCTGAGTTTTTCCAGGTATTTTTGTTTTTGTTTTGGATTTCCAGCATCCGCACTTTTTTGCTTTTATTTTACTATATAAATATATTTGTTGTTGTTATTGAGATGTTAGATTTTTCCGGTTACTAGTAGGGTGACCACTGTCTGGTTTTCAAGTGGCCATGGATCAACTAATCAATAACTTTTGGCCATTGAAATGTGAACAGCACAAGTTTCTGATTACATTTGTCTGCTGTGTGCAGACTGGCTCATTTAGTGTGAGTCTGTTTCAATACAGACAAGTCTGTTTCATTAATGCATGTAACAGCTTACCTTTTAAGTACTATCCCCCTGCCCTGATCTTGAACTTAAATTCAATTGTGTAGTCTGGCCATTATGGATATCCAGCCTGTTTGATTGTAGTGGGGACCGCTATGGAATATCCTTGTCAAATTTGTACCTGACATTGGAATTGCCAACTTGGCTCTCCAATCCCAGCTGTGACTTTGGGAATTGCTAGCAAATTGTAGGTTGCCCACAAGTCACTGTTTTCCAAAATAACCAAAGAATATTTCACTGTATTCAGCAAACAATGCATTCAGTTCTGGGCACTGCATTTCAGGAAGAATATATTGGTCTTGGAGGGGGTGGAGATTAGCACAGTTGGCTAGGTGGCTACAGTATAATGCAGAATGACACCAAAGGCACAGGTTCAATCCCTATTTCGGCCGTGATTGTTCATGGAGCCTCCTTGTCTTGTCCCACACTTGCAGAGTGGTGGCCTTAAAACTATATATAACCAATTTTCTCTCTCTAATGGAAACAGATGCCTATAATCCTTTGTGGACTATGGCCAATTACTAATTACCACAGAGGGGGTGCAGCACAGATTCACCAAAATTATATCAGGACTAAATTATGAGGACAAGCTGTGTTTGAGTTTTGAATTGCAATCATTACTAAATGTCCTATCTGGCTTGCTGTAGTCATGTGACCTCAGCCATGAGGGCTCCCTGCAGGCAGCCATCTTACATTCAGTTCAATAAAGATATTACACTAGTCATCTTTGAGCTCAGAACACAAAATTCGTGATTCCTCAGATACTGAAGTAGTCCATGTACAAACGCTGCAAGACCTGGACAATATACAGGTTTAAGCTGACAAGTGGCAAGTAACATTCATGCCACACAAGGGCCAGGCAATGACCATCACCAGCAAGGGAGAATCTAACCATCGCCCCTTCACATTTAATGGCATTACCATAGCTGAATCCCCACTGTCAACATCCTGGGGGTTACCATTGACCAGAAACTGAACTGGATTAGCCATATAAATACTGCATCTGCCGAGAAGAGTTCCAGTTGCCCTCAAATCAAGTCTAAAAAACAAGATAGGAGAGCTGGAAAAGAAGGGAATAATCAAGAAAGTGACAACTCCTACAGACTGGTTTAGCAGCACGGTAGCAGTGAAACAACCCGGAAAGCTGACAGTAGACTTGGACCCAAAGTATCTAAATAAAGCACTGAAGAGATGTCACTACCCCATGTCAACCATCGAAGAAATTTTGTCACAACATGCCAAGACAAAGATCTTGATGTGAAGGATTGTTGCTGACAAGTAACAGCAGCTTTCTAACTATCTTCTGGACACTGTTTAGGGGGTACAGATGGCTGCACATGCTGTATGGCATTTCCTCAGCTCCAGAAGAGCATCAACGCAGACAGCATGAGATAGTCAGTGATCTTCCTGGAGTGGAAGCTATTGCAGATGATCTACTGGTCTACAGATGTGGAGACACAATGGAAGAAGCCATAGCTGACCATGATAAAAATTTAATATGACTGCTAGAGAGAGCTCGCCAGATGAACCTGAAGCTGAACAAGGAAAAATTGCAATTGAAGATGCCTGAATTCAAATAGATAGGTCATGTACTGTTTGGGATGGCAACCTGTGGAGTGCCACAGGGATCAGTGCTGGGGCCTCAATTATTTACAATATATATTAATGTCTTAGATGAGGGAAGTGAATGTACTATCGCCAAGTTTATGAATGACACGAAAATAGGTGAGAAGGCAAGTGGTGAGGTTGACACAAGGAGTCTACAGTGGGATATAGACAGGTTAAGTGAGCGGGCAAAAATTTGGCAGATGGGATATAATGTGGGAAAATATGAGGTTATGCACTTTAGCAGGAAGAATAGAGGAGCTGAATATTATTTAAATGGAGAAAGACTGCAGAAGGCTGCAGCACGGAGTGATTTGGGAGTCCTTGTGCATGAATCCCAAAAAGCTAACATACAAGTTCAACAGGTAATAGGGAAGGCAAATGGAATGTTGACCTTTCTTTCAAAGGGAATGGAGTATAAAAATAGGGAAGTCTTGCTAAAGCTATACAAGGCACTAGTTAGACCACGCCTAGAATACTGTGAACATTTTTGGTCCACTTACCTAAGGAAAGATATACTGGCATTGGAGGCAGTCCAGGGAAGGTTCACTAAGTTGATCCCAGGTATGGAGGGATTTTCTTATGAGGAGAGGTTGAGTAGGTTGGGCCTGTACGCATTGGAGTTTAGGAGAATGAGAGGCGACCTTATTGAAACATATAAGATTCTTAGGGGGCTTGACAAGCTAAATACTGAGAGGTTGTTTCCCTTGTGGGAGAGTCTAGGACCAGAAGCATAATCTCAGAGTAAGGGGGCGCCTATTTAAAACAGAGATGAGGAGGAATTTCTTCTCTCAGAGGGTAGTCAATCTGTGGAATTTTTTTATCACAGAGGGCTGTAGGGGCTGGATCATTAAGTGTTTTCAAGGCTGCGATAGACAGATTTTTCATCAGTGAGGGAATCAAGGGTTATGGGGAAAAGGCAGGAAAGTTGAGTTGTAGATTATCAGATCAGCCATGATCTCATTGAATGGCAGAGCAGATTCGATGGGCCAAATGGCCTACTTCTGCTCCTACGTCTTATGGTCTTATGAGCTGCACTCCCCATGAAGAAAGTTGAAGAAGCTGCAACAGAATGTAAAATCTTCCAGATTCAACGTGAAGCAGCAGCTCAACATATTCTGGAAGTCATCAACCCAGCAGAGACATTGAATCTGACAAACAAGCACCTTGCTCAAATCAAGCAAACTACCCAACAAGATGGAATTCCCAAGTGCTGCAAGAAATAGTGATGAAAGGATGGCCTGAGAGCATCAAGGACACACCTGTGGTCACGATAGCATATTGAGCACGCTGAGATGAACTGACAGCCCAAGACAGAGAGCCGTGATGAAGCATGAAGTCCCAGACAGACCATGGATGAAGCTGGGATTGGAGCTCTTCATTATAGCAGGAATTGATTATCTTGTCACTGTAGACAACTATTCTGACTGCTGGGAGATAGACCAGCTGACTTCAATGATGACAAGAGAGATAGCAGTATGCTTGGAAGCACATTTCAGTCGTTGCAGCATTCCAGACATTGTGATGAGTAACAATAGCTCTCAGTTCACAAATGATGCCGGTGCAACCACAGGCATATACAAACAACTAGAGAAGCTGTTTCTTCACTGCAGGCAGCCAATCAGGAAGATGGGATCTCACCAGCTGCACTGAGTACAGAAGGACCGTCATTCCCAGAGGTCCACTTGTTCCCAACAACAGAAATGGAACAACAGTAACAGTTACCACAGCAACAACAAGTGCCATGAGAACAACATTCCCCAGAAAAGGAACATCACCCAGATGAACAGCCAATGACACCATTAAGGGACCTGCACGATTTAATGGCTATGTATGTAATGCCTGTGCAGCAATGGATGAGAATAACAGTTTATTAATGCATGAGAACAGTTGGGGTAGTGAGTGACTTGGGTTACTCATAGTAACACAGGATCATGCATGCAAATTTGTCTTTTGTTCACTAGGTAAAAGAGGATGTTTGGGTTTTGAAATGCAATCTTACTACATGTCATGCCTGGCTTGCTGTAGTCATGTGACCTCTGCCATGAGGAACTCCTGCAGGCAGCCATCTTACATTCAGTTCCATAAGGTCATTACTAGAAAGACTGTAGTCTTTGAGCTCATAACAAGCTGCATAAAACTGGCTTTGATTCCCTTGAGTTTGAAACATTGGCTGGGATTTTACTAGCAGTGGTGTAAGCCACAATGTTGGGCCAAATGCAGGTCCTGAGCCTGCACAGGTGGCCAGTGGGACAGTGACAGTAATCTTCTGGTGGTAGCCTCTTAATTGGCTGCTACTGGGCCCGCTATCCAATTAAGAATGACAGGTTGGCTTTCCACGCAGCTGGCCCAATCAGAGAGCCAGCAGCTTTGCAGCCTCGGCAGTGTCAGCAGGAGAGTTGGCTGCTGCTGGGGTTTCAAGGACAGACACCCTTGCAGGGGAGTTGGAATTTATTTTTTCTCTGCCACGGCCAGGCAGGCAGACCTCGGTGATTGGAGGGGCAACGTCTCCAATAGCGGCAAGAGGGCCACAGTCCTTTGCTACCGGGGATCCCCTCCTCGGATTTTGGAGCCTCTGAATGTGATAGCCTTCCCCCTGGGAAGCCGCTGGGAGGACTCCTCAATGCAACTGGCAACCTCACCACGTGCAGGGGGTGCTACTGTGCTGCTAGCGAAATTGGAGCTGAAAAAGAACCTTTACACATGGTCCCTAGAAGGCAAAGACTGTACTTCTCTGCAACAGTGCAAACATTCTGTGTGCATTCAAGCTGCTTTGAAGGCTAGCTTTTAGAGGAGGCTGCTCCAAGAACTCTCCAATGATTCCTTTTTCACTCATCTTTAAAAACCAAGAGCTATTAGTTGATCAACAAGGTCTGGGAAATTTGATGAACAGTACAATTTGGCTGCCTTAAACAGGCCTGCTCTCAAACAGCTCCTTGACTTATCACTCATAATTGTTAAAAAAAAACCTGAGATTCACTGCAAATCAATTAACTAATAGGACAGCATTTTTTGTGTTAACTTTTCCTTTTCATTATTTAAGTGCCTTTATCCACACACACCACCACCCCCCCCACCCCACCACCACCACCACCACAACAGCCCTTTTCATCTGACAATGTTGACTGATGTTTCTTCAGTGCTACTTTAGATACCAATGGAGGAGGAGGATGGGGGTAGTACCTTTGGCAGACTTGCCTCTTTTGAGATAATGGTTTGTACCTTGGTAGGCAACTTTGTGCTAAACATTGCCTGGTGTAGATTCAGAGCCCCACTCTGGTATTGAAGCCTCTGCCGCATTTGCTGCAGATGAAAACAGTGGGCTGATAAAGTGCAGGATTTGCTGGTCTCTCTTTCATCTGAGCCCTCTTCCCAGCCAGCTGAGCATTCTGTTTCTCTTTTGGGGAGTCCAATGTCTTACCATTCCATGGACTAAGTGCACTCTGTCAGGAGTGATGTTTTAATGTCTAACCCAAGTTGCATTTTTCCACTTCACTTATTCCTTGAGATTCAGAACTCAGGCTATAGATTTTATCAATCAAACTTCACAATCTAGATTGCCAGCCCTTACATGTTGATTCACTTTCTGGTCTATGTTACTAATTTTAAAATGCACTCTGACAGAGTAATAAGGGACAAAGCATTTTAGCTAGTCAACAGCAAGAGACCATATGACCCGACACATAATTTTTTAAAGTTAAAATATTCTTCCTGTGAAAATACATAAAAGAAGGTACTAAGCTATGATCAACCCGGGTCACAGGATAATCCAAGATTGTTGAACAGAAAAAGCCCCAATTTACCAGTGGGCAATTCAGAACTGGTAGGAATATGATGAAGTGCCACAATGATTTTTACGCTGATCCTTTGGGTTGAGCCAGAACTTATTGTCCATCCCTCACTGGAGAAGCTGGTGCTAGAGAGCCATCACCAGTGTACCGCCCAGTCAATGCAGTACTGTATTATACCAATTGGTACAGCTGCTCACTATTGACCAGGGCAATAGTGCCTTCCAGCTGATTGGGTCATTTAGAATGCTGAGTCAATGGTAAAGTGAACTACAGTCCCTGTAACTCACTTAAACAAAGCCCCTCTAATTTGGGAGGCAAGAAAGGTAGTCCAGCAGCAGTGTCCGTGCCCAAGCCAACTTGCCCAGCATTGAGGTAGTAATCACTCAAAACCAGTTCTGTTGAGTGGGACATGTCAATCGTATGCCTAATGCCAGAATTCTAAAGCAGCTGTTCTACTCGGAACTCGATCATGACAGGAGACTCCCAGGAGGGCAGCAGAAATGCTTTAGGGATGTCCTCAAAGTATCTCTGAAGAGATCAAACATTCCTGCTGACACATGAGAAATCCTGGCTTGTGACCGATCAAAATGGAGAAGGCTCATTCAGGAAGGCCCCGAACATATTGAAAGACTTCGTCGGAAATGTGCAGAGATGAAGTTGAGGTGTCAAAGGGAGCACACAAACATTCAAACAACCTATCCCCCCAACCCTTGAAGCACCACTTGCTCTGCATGTGGCAGTCTGCAGATCGCTCATGGAGTGGAAGCAAGTCATCTTTAATCCCAATGTATTGCCTAAGAGAAGTCACTATTGATAATGATGGTCGTAATATCATGTCACTATAGAGTTAATAAATCTTTCTAGTTGCATCTCTATCTTTGTGCTCAGGGAGTCATATTTTTAGTTAAATAAGGCATCTTTGATAATGGTTTTCTGTTAAGAGACAATCATTAATCGATCCATGAGCTATTCTACCACATGGCAATGTAAGTCTAAAGTTTCTCGATTCTATCAATCTCGAACCACAGAGACTGTATTTCACTTTACCACTGGCTCAGCATTCTATTGATCCTGAATGGAGCTTCTGACCCCATATTTTCTCCATCACCATTATTTTCACCTTCTTGTTCTCCACTTCTGCCTCAGCTCTACTATTGGTGTAATCCTCATCTATGCTTTTGTTACCTCAATACCCAATAATTTCAATGCTGTCCCAGCCAGCCTCCATCTTCCATGACTAATTGGTTTATGTGGATTCTGTCTGGAACTTGAAAATAAACAGCATGTCCCGAGCCCAGGATAGGACCACAACTAATGGGCCCCTCCCAGTGCCCCACAAAGGTAGTGACTCCAGTCTGCAGGTTAGTTGGAACAGAAAGTGCTGGAAAAACTCAGTCAGTCTGGCAGCATCTGTGAATATTGGACTTGAAACATTAACTCTGTTTCTGTCTCCACAGATGCTGCCAGGCCAGCTGAGCTTTTCCAGCACTTTCCAACATCCATAGTATATTGCTTTTATTATATGCAAGTTAGTAGCATCTGGATATCAAACTCCAAGGGATCATCAAAGTATCCTAACCTCCACCCAATTCCCCCCAACCCCAAAAAAAACCAATTTCCTCCCATTCAAATGCATAACCATGCCAACAATCCTGAATGTTTTAATATATTCACCTATATGGATCTTGGAAAAAATCTGCAAAGAGAATTTATAATATTTTTGTTTTTATTCTCCTTGCTGAAGATAATTTAAAAACATTTTGGTGGAAAATTTAGGTTTTTATCATTTCATATTTGAATGGGCTTTTTAGGTATAAATTTAAACAGTAGTTCACTTGCAATAATGCACTCCTTTGTGTGCCCTATTTTTCCACGGGAGTTAACTTCACTGGTTGGAATCTTTACCCACTCGTGTGTGTGTTTAGGTGCATGGCTGTATTTGGGTGCATGTTCGTTAAGTGTATGGAATACTATGGAGTTTTACGTAAGGGACTCCATGGCAATATTTGGTCCTGACTGTTAATTGTATATTAATTTTATTCAGGTGCTGGGTGTTAACTAGGGATTCACTTGTGCTCCTGTATTTATAGTAACAGATTAAAGCTGTGTTGGATTGATTTGGAGGTGCATGTTTGTAATGTGTGTCTCTGTAAATGAAAAAACTTAAGTCTGTAAAGACTAGGCTCTATTTCTATCCTTCACTGCTTGGTTTTCTTAAATGTAACACTAATAGGGCACAAGCAATCACCCAAACACTTTTGAACAGCTGAAGTTGGTGACAACGATGATGGGTAATCCAATGCAGCAGAGGCGAGTGAGTCTGCTTGTCTGCAACGTTCTTTTCGACAGCGCCATCTGCTACGTGTTTAAACAGCATGATCCCAAGAGAGAAACTGCAATCTGAAGATCTGACTGTTCAAACAGTTCACAAATAGAGGAAAGTGGATGGTTTGCTTACACCCCAGTAACGTCCCTTGATAGTATGATAGTGTTTCGTCCATTTAATATTTTAGAAAAGGGGCAGGACAAATAGGTAGTCAAACATTGGGTTACTTGCACTTGAAAAAGAACTTGCTCTTGTGTGTACTCTTTCACACCACAGTATGTCATAAGGAAACTATTTTAAGGCTGGATGAAAGTGGAATAAAAATACAAGGATCTGTTTTGATCTGCATCACTTCTGACCCAGGCAGCTTCTGTTTCTACAATGTGAGGTTAAGAGTAAAGCAGGAATGAGACCTTGTGCTCTCATGTACTTGAGACCCCACTTCCCCGCCCCTCCGCCAGTATGAGAAGAAGCAGTACTTGCATCACTTTGCCCAACCATTGGCCACCATGCCTTTAGCTGTCTAGGTTCTAAGCTTTGGAATTCCTCCCTAAACTTCAGCCTCTCTACCTTTCTCCCCTTTTTGTTTGGAATCCTCTACCACAAAGGATTGTGGATGTTCCATCACTGAATACATTTAAAGCTGGGATACACAGATTCCAGTCTCTCAGGGAATAAAGGGATATGGGGAGCAGGCGGAAAAGTGGAATTGAAGCCCGAGATTAGCCACAATTCTATTATGTGGTGGAGCAGGCTTGAAGGGCCATATGGTCTACTCTTGCTCTTATTTCTTTTGTTCTTGTCTTGAAGGCATTCCTCTTTCACTAATTGTTTGGTCACCTGTCCTACTTATGTGCCTTAGATTGAAATTTTGCCTGATAATGCTCCTGTGAAGCACATTGGAACATTTCACTATGTTAAAGGTGCTATATACATACAAATATTTGTCGTTGTGTTACCAATGGTGTTGTTCTGTCGCTAAATAGCCTAAGAAGCATCTTTTTGTCTTAGCCTTTAATAAGAAAAAAATGGTTTTACAAATTTGGTCAAACTATACCATTTATTGAGGTAAATTCCTACCCTAACCTCATCTTCAAACGCACGTTTTGTGAAAGGCATTCTACAGAAGGCTTTCTACAGATCACAAATGTTTGAATGTAAAAGGGTTAAAAATAAAATGAAAGCTCACATTATTAATTCTGCCCTCACACCCCCACCCCTTCCATTTTCCATTCAAACAAATTCACGTTAAAAGCTAGCAAAAGGTTCTGTCAAGGAACAGTGGAAGTGTGCCTGGTTTTGAGGTTCCTCTGCTCTAAAATGTCTCACCCATTGAGTAAATGAATTAAAGTCCTGAGAGAGAGGAGTGAAGTAAGTCAGGGACAAAGGGCAAACGGTGAAAAATGAACACTGTTAACAATGCAGAGAAACAGCTGTGGAGCTCCACTGAAGGAAAGAAGGAAGACCATTATATGAAGGCAGGACAGAGAGCAGACTTAGGGTTTAGGTGAACAAAAGTTGCTGAGATATGCTGCAAGGCAGCAGATATCATCGATCCTGGTGCACAATCTATTAGTTTATAGAGTAGAGAACATACATACATCTCCAATGCCTACAGAAATAAAGTATCATTATGTATTGGAAGAGGGGGAAAATCAAGCTCTCAGTGTGACAACACGACAATCCATCCTTTCACTGCCCACTAACACAAGCTATGGACAAAATTTACTGTTCAAAATCAGATTCATGAGGTATTAACAATGAACAGATTTTGCTTTTGAAGGAGGGGTGGAAATTTTATTTTACTGTGCGCAGGTAGTTCATAAAGTTCTGTTACTTACGATGGCTTGCTCTGCATGATTGCAACTACTGTCCTAAACCCAAATATTGGATCACAAATAAGATTGCACACTTCTTCTCAAATCATCTTCTCGCCTGGATGGTTTAACGTGTACAAAAACATATAGATAAAAGTTTAGCTGCTGTTGAAAGAAATAGAATTTGCAGCCTGTGAGGGTATGGATCTTTTTCTGGTTGTCGGGGTGTAACGAGTGGTGTGCCACAAGGATCAATGCTGGGGTCACAACTTTCTACAATCCATATAAATGACTTGGATGAAGGTTCAGATGGTATGGTTGCTAAATTTGCTGACAACACAAAGATAGGTAGGAAAGTAAGTTGTGAAGAGGATGTAAGGAGGCTACAAAGTGACATAGGTTAAGTGAGTGGGCAAAGACATGGCAAATGGAGTATAATGGGGGGCAAATGTGAAATTGTCCATTTTGGCAGGAAGAATAAAAAAGAAGCATATCAACTAAATGGTGAGAGATTGCAGAGCTTTGAGATTCAGAGGGATCTGGATGTCCTAGTGCATGAATCTCAAAAGTGATTAGGAAAGATAATGAATGTTATCATTGATTGCAAGGGGAATCGAATACAAAGATTGGGAGGTAATGCTTCAGTTGTACAGGGCACTGGTGAGACCACATCTGGAATACTGTGTACAGTATTGGTCTCCTTTTTTAAGGAAAGATGTAAATGCATTAGAAACAGTTCAGGGAAGGTTTACTAGGCTAATAGCAGGAATGGATAGATTGTCTTATGAGCAAAGGTTGAACAAGTTAGGTTTGTATCCACTGGAGTTTAGAAAAGTAAGAGGTGACTTGCTCGAAACCTTCAATATCCTGAGGGTTCTTGACAGAGTGCATATGGAGAGGATGTTTCCTCTTGTGGAAGAATCTAGAACTAGGGGGAAGATTTTTCCCTTGTTGGGCAGGCTCAGCGGGGGCAGGTGGGGGTGGTCAGGAAGCGGAATGCTATCCACAGTCAGGGCCGGAATGCGATTTCACACTGGCGGGCCAATTAAGGCCCACCCAATGTGAAACGTGAGCGGCAACGCTCAGCGCTGCCTGTGGGGGCCGGGGGGGGGGGGGGTGTTGGTGGTGGAGGAGGGTGAGCGCGAACTTCACACATGCGTGCAGGTGCGTGCTGGAAAAGCTCCCTGAGGCACAGAGCTGCCTCAGGAATATGAACATTTTTCAAAATAAAAATTTCTGAAATATTATAAAAGATGTCCCCTCATGTGACTCAATTACAGGTGCAGGGATATGTTATAAATGAAATTTTAAAATTTTCATTTTATCTTTATTGGCTGCTAGAAACTTCATCCCGCCCGTGAATGAGGTTTCCTAAAAAATGCAAAGTGTGCTTGGCTTTTTTGCCTGCCCGCCAGCCATAAGGTTGGATGGGCAGTGAAAATTTTCTTTCAAGTGCCTTTTTAATGGCCTTAATAGGCCTTTTAATTTTCAGTGGGTGCGCTGCTGACTCCAGCGCACGCCCACCGACTGAAATATTGCGTGAGTGCACCTTGACGTTGGGACGCTCGTCCGACGTTACCGTGCTTCATTTTACGCTCGGTCGAGTCAGGTGCGTGTCTGCCTGACGAGCTAAAAATTCTTCCCTAGGGGTCACGGTTTAAAAATAAGGGGTTGCTCATTTAAGACAGAGATGAGGAGAAATTTTTTCCCTGAGGGTCATGAGTCTTTGGAACTCTATTCCTCAAGAGGCAGTAGAAGCAGGGTCTTTGAATAATTTTAAAGCAGAGCTAGATAGATTCTTGATTAACAAGGGGTGAAAAGTTATTGGGGGTAGGTAGGAGGTTACAATCAGATCAGCCATGATCTTACTGAATGGCGGAGCAGGCTTGAAGGGCTGAGTGGCCTACTCGTGCTCCTAGTTCGTGTGTTTGTATTAGATGCACAAAGACCTAGACTGCATTTTCCAAACCATTGAGGTATCATCTCCCTCAGTCTTACCAAATGGCTGTCAGAACATGGGCTGAAGGTTTGGGAATGTAGTTTATCTTCTGCTCCATTTAAATCTCTTAACAGACAGGAGAGAGAAAAGACAGTCAATTATTAGAGAACAACTGAGACATTTTAATAAAGTTGAAGTTAATTGCCCAGCAATAGTATTAGGTTCAAAGTTGGGCTCATGTTAGCCTTCAGGGGGAAATTGCTATTGATTGACTTCACCTTCAAGTGTATCAAATTATCTCATTGCATGACAAGAGGCGCATTAGAGGAGAGGAGCATCTTATAATAAGTATGCAAACCTGAAGCTGTCCACCCATGGTTCTTTGGTGACCAGCAATTAGTTTTCAAGCAAAGTCTCCAAAATTGAGTCTGCAGCCTCTGGTCTTCAGTCCAATATCCCATCCAAATACTCAATCTTCTCAGGTGAGCCTTGGCAGTGATTGCCAACAGGTTATTCAACCATGGATGCTAATACCAATGAGTTTGACCTTGCCCTCATCCAGTCAACTGCACGTGTGTGACGTTCAGCAGGAATCACTGAATAGTGAATGGGAGCAGGACTCCCAGCAGACATTTCATTTTCCCCAGCCTAGTGTAACTGAGCCAGTTATAGTACACTCAACCATGAAAGGAATCACAGCTGAGCTTCTCCCATCCTTGTCAGGGTCCCTGCTGATGCTGATTCCAGCAGCAGTTAGCTGTCCAGAGCCCTGTTCCCTTATCTGGTTAGTATTTGCAGCCATGAAAATTGTAGATAATGGATTGGTCATGTGGAAAAAAAAACATTCAGCAGTTCTCATGTTAGCTGTACTGCATTAATTGGATCCACGCTGGTTGGTGAAGTTTAAACTAAGACACAGCAGTTTTCTTTGCTGGAGAGTGTTTATTGACTTAGTTCACAACCAACACTACTTGCACCCTCCCAGTGTCCCAGTTATCCCCATTTATAGGTATACAAATACCCATCACCTGCTTAACATTATAATTAATAAGACATTGATATGTTGGCTTGTGGATGGTGGGTTGTTGATGTGGCATTGGAGAACCACCACACTGGAAAACAATGGGTGGAATCTTCTGCTCTCTCAGGTGTTGAGCTTGAAAATGGGAAGAGCATTTAATTAGGTGAGGTGGTGACATACCTGAACCCTGCCACCTTCCCAACTTTGCCAAAATGAAGTTATGGGTGGGAAGGCACACAGTTAACCTTCCCATCCTGTTGCTAATTGAGGCTGTACAGCTAGCTTGTCACCTCCTGGCAGGGGCGGGGTGGGGGGGGGGCGGGGGCGGTGGTGGTAAGGAGTGGGGGAGGGTGTTGGCGGGGGCGGTTTTGGGGTCCCTTGATCAAAGGCACTTAGTGCCTGATTGAGCACTGGACATGGAGAAGGGGTGAGCATGCTGAGAGCCAATCCCTACCCTTGCTGCTGATTCCCCTGCATTCCTCTTCCCAGAACCTCCACTCTGTGAACTACACCCGCCCCACCACATTACTTACCTATGGTCTGGTTCGCTCTGTGATCCTGGGAGCCCAGAACCTGACTTTCCAGCAGCAGCCACGGCCTCCCCACTGGCACTGCTGAGCACAAAAGCTGCATATGATTGGCTGGCAGCTTTTGGTAGGCAAGACTCCCTGGGGTCTTGATTCCAGGGGAAGGCCTGCTACTGACCTCACCCCTGCCTGAAGGGCTTGTGGTTCGGCAGGCCTTCCCAAAAGAGGCAGCGCAGGTCTTTCACCAGCAGCAGGAGTCTGTCCATTGCATTGTGTAGACTTGTGGTTGGCCAGTGATGGTTTAATTGAAAGACTTTTTGCAAATGTAAAACAGTTTCCAGTGGTCTTCCACAGGGCTCGGTGTTGGGGCCCTTGCTCTTTGTTGTATATATTAATGATTTCGATTTAAATGCAGGAGGCATGATTGGGAAAATTGCAGATTACAAAAATTGACAGTGTAGTTGAGAGTGAAGAGGATAGCTGTCAACTCCAGAATTGTATCAATGGTTTGGTTGAGTGGGTGAAGAAGTGGCAAATGGAATTCAATCCGGAAAATTGTGAGGTGATGCATTTGGGGAGAACAAACAAAACAAGGAATACTCAATAAACAGAAGTTATTGAGAGGCGTTGAGGAAGTGAGAGACCTTGGAATGCATTTCCACAGGTCCTTGAAGGTGGCAGGATAGGTGAACAAGATGTTTCAAGAAAGCATATAGAATGCCTTCCTTTACTGAATGAGGTATTGCACGTGAAAACAGGGATGTAACGATGGAACTGTATAAAGCACTGGTTAGGCCACAGCTGGAATTCTGTCTACAGTTCTGGTCACCACATTACAGGAAGGACATAATTGCGATAGAGTGCAGAGGAGATTTACAAGAATGTTGCCAGGGCTTGAAAATTGCAGCTATAAGGAGAAATTTGACAGGCTAGGGTTGTTTTCCTTAGAACAGAGGAGGCTAAGGGGTGACCTAATTGAGGTGCACCAAATTATGAGGGGCCTAGAAAGGGTAGACAGGAAAGTCCTGTTTATCCTTTCTGAGGGGTCAATTCTCAGGGGGCATAGATTTAAGAAAGATTAGAGGGGAGAGAGGGTGGTGGGCATCTGGAATTCACTGCGTAAGTTTGTGGTTGAGGCTTAAACGCTCAACTCATTTAAAACGCACCTGGATCTGCATCTGAAGTGCTGTAACCTGCAAGGCTATGGATTAGGTGCCGGAAAGTGGGATTAAAATGAGCAGCTAGTTTCTTTTTCCTCTTTTTGGCCAGCGCAGACATGATGGGCTGAATGGCCTCTTTCTGCACAATAACTTATCTTTGGTTCTATGAAAGATATAAAGCATATGAACTATGTCAACATAAATAACATGAACTGGTATTGTTATGTCAGTGTGGTACAAGTAGGAGGATGTCATCATAAAATGTACAGTGCTCTAGATAGCATGGATCAAGAGCAAATCTGGAACTAATGATAGGAGGCTCTTCATGTAAGAGCTGACCAACAATTGGACTGAATTCCAGGTTGGGAATTTCATGCAAAAACCTCAGCATTATCTAAGAGATATTTGGATGCTGAGAAGGAAAGGTTATGACTTTTCTGGATTGAGCAGCTAAATTGGTCTGAAAGGAGTTCCTTATCCACTCTTATCTTGTCATCTCCAATGGACTTTGATCAGAATTGCCATATCGCTAACAAACAGAAAATCTCAGACAAGAGCAACATTGGGAAAAATGGGTTCCTGGGAACTGATTGTCTTTCTACTCAGCTGAAGACACGTTTTCCTTTCAATTACCAGTCCTTTAATTACTCCCTACACAACTGGGTAGTGGTGCAGGTTCACACATTTTCATTTCTGAGAGCTGGATTTGAATCCAGCTCAGACTGTTGGAGTAAAGACCTACTCTGTCTGTTTCCTGTAAATGTTCTATATGAGGTGAATTTGAGTAATCTCATTCCTGTTCTTGTAGGGAATAGGCCAATATCACTAAACTATTTCTAATTTGGTACCAGAATGGCAATCTCACTCAAATGACTGGTTTGGGAAATGAAAAATGGTACAATGGTTCAGATTAGACACTCTTCTAATACAGTGTAAGGGGAGTTTTACTCTGCTGCTATACATTATGTTCTTGAAATGGGGAAACTATTCCACTTCTCAGGCCTAACATTCCCTTCTCTGTAATGGCACATAAAACTTGTTTTTTTCCCTTTCAAAGATGAATGACTGTTCACAACCCCCAGAAGTCCCAACCATTCAAATTCCCCAAGAATCAAGTTGTGTCAAAATTGGAAATTGCTAACAAGTCTTTCATAAATTGACTCCAAAGTTTCTTCAGCACTTGATGTATTGAAATAGTTAGCCCTTGACCACGAGCAGAAAATTACTGCTGAATTTTTTAAAGTTAACAGAAAAGAGAGAAGAAATCTTGTGATGAGGCCCAATGGTTAACATATTATTTCTGAAGGCCCCCCTTTCTGGGTTGATGTGATTGGAGAGAATGAGCCATGATGTTTTCTTCCCATCATCTATCATTAGCTTCCAATACTGACAGTGGGTTAAGTAACAAGCTTGTGTGTCTGTTGTCCAGACATACAGAAAGAGCCTCTCACTCAACACCTCTGTGATAGCATTTATTTTTGAGAGGCAAAAGAAACTGAGCGAGGAAGCCAAAAGTGCTTGCATTGGAGCTGCATGTTTGTTTTTTTGTGCGGAAATATTGGGAAAAACAGCACAGAGGTGCTAGAAGTATTGAGATCAACAGTAGGCTGTCTGCCACATTCACCTTCATTGACAGCCGAACCTAAGTCGCATTTGCATTAAACTAATAAATTGTCTGTTCTGTCGAAGGGTCATGAGGACTCGAAACGTCAACTCTTTTCTTCTCCGCCGATGCTGCCAGACCTGCTGAGTTTTTCCAGGTAATTCTGTTTTTGTAATAAATTGTCTTTTTTGCTACATTTCCAAATCTATAACAAGACGACTTGGCATAAATTCTTGGTGAAATATTTGGATATGCCAATTGCAGTGGTCTTGGTTGTCTTAAGACAGATTTATAGATCTATTTTATACTGCAGACTTAGTGAGAGGAATTGTACTTTGAACAGGGGAAATGGACAGAAGAATATAGGAGAACATTATGCTGATCGTTGAGAGTTCCAGTACAACTACAACACTGGCATCCTCACGACAATATGGAAAATTGCACACGTATGTCCTCTACAAAAAGCAGGACAAATCCAATTCGGCCAATTACCGCCCTATCAGTCTACTCTCAATCATCAGCAAAGTGATGGAAAGTGTTGTTGACAATGCTATCAAGCAGCACTTACTCAGCAATAATCTGCTCACTGATACCCAGTTTGGTTTCTGCGAGGGCCACTCAGCTCCTGATCTCATTACAGCCTTAGTCCAGTCTCGATAAAAGAGCTGAACTCAAGAGGTGAGGTTAGAGTGACTGCCCTTGACATCAAGGTAGCATTTGACCAAGTGTGGCATCAAGGAGCTGTAGCAAAACTGAAGTCAATGGGAATCAGGTAGAAACTCTCCACTGGTTGGAGTCATACCTAGCATAAAGAAAGATGGTTTTGCTATTGATGGTCAATCATCTCAGTCCCAGGACATCGGTGCAAGAGTTCCTTTGGGTAGACCTATGCCCAATCATCTTCAGCTGTTTCATCAATGACCTTCCCTCCATCATAAGGTCAGAAATGGGGACGTTCATGGATGATTGCACAATGTTCACCATTCCTGACTCCTCAGATACTGAAGTAGTCCGTGTCCATATGCAGAAAGACCTGGACAATATTCAAGCTTGGGCAGATAAGCAGCTCGCAACATTCGCGCCACACAAGTGCCAGGCAATGACCACCTCCAACAAGAGAGAATCTAATCATCTCCCCTTGACATTCAATGGCATTACCATCGCTGAATCCCCTACAATTAACATCCTGGGGGTTACCATTGACCAGAAAGTGAACTGCACCAGCCATATAAATACAGTGACTACAAGAGCAGGTCAGAGGCTGGGAATTCTGTGGAGAGTAATTTGCCTCCTGACTCCCCAAAGCCTGTCCACCAACTACAAGGCTCAAGTTATGAGTATGATGGAATACTCTCCACTTGCCTCTCCAACAGCACTCAAGAAGCTCGGGACCATCTAGGACTAAGCAGCCCCCTTGATTGGCACTCCAACCACCACCTTCAACATTTACTCCCTCCACCACCAATGCGCAGTGGCAGCCGTGTGTGCCATCTACAAGATGCACTGCAGCAACACACCAAGGCTCCTTTGACAGCACCTTCCAAACCTACAACCTCTATCACCTAAAAGGAGAATGGCTGCAGATGTATGGGAATACCACTACGAAAGTTCCCCTGCAAGTCACACACCATCCTGACTTGGAATTGTATCATCCTTCCTTCACTGTCACTGTGTCAAAATCCTGAAACTCCCTTCCTAACAGCACTGTGGGTGTTCCTACAACAAATATACTGCAATGTTTCAAGAAGGTGATACACCACCACCTTCTCAAGGGCAATTAGGGATGGGCAATAAATACTGGCCTAGCCAGTGATGCCAACGACCTGTGAATGCATATAAAATAAAGTTAGAGGTCCGAAGTATGAGGAGAGACAGATTTCCTGCCTTGAAATGTCGTATATCTAAGACAGTAAATAGTGTGGAAAAGGTAAATCTAGAAATTAGTTTTAAACTGTGCTTAGGGGAAGGTGAACTGATATCAAACCAGTAAAAGGCAAATTTAGGACTAATAACAAAGTTCTTCACACAAGAGTGATCAATATTGGGAGTGGACTTGGGCTGGAATATTGGAAACAGAAACCTTGGAATTATCTGAAAATAACTGAATACTATGATGGGAAGGTCACTGAATCTTTCCGGATGGATGAACTAAGTTAAGCCAAATGGACTGCCTCATCCATTAATCTTGCAATTATGACTTGTGGAAATTTAAGCCTTACTAATTTTGGATAGTTGGAAAGAACACGCTTAGAGTATCACCATACCATAAGCACTATGGTACTGCAATCCTACAGGATTTGGATTGTAGTTACATAATTTATTGTTGTTTTAGAGTTGTAAATGTAATATACAATATAAATTATAATTAAGTAATTTATTCAGCTAAGAAAGAGTTTGTATTAATGTAGTATCTTATTGCATCATCAGATCCAAAAACAACTTATATTTATACAGTGTCTTTAATGTAATTAACATCCCAAGGTGCTTCGCAAGAGCATTATAAAACAAAGTATGACACTAGATATTAGGCCAGTGGACCAAAAGATAAGTCAAAGTGTTGGTTGTAGGGAATGCTTTAAACGAGGAAAATGAGGTAGAGAGGCGGAGAGGTATAGGGAGGGTACAGTATTCCAGTGCCAAGGGCCTAGAAAACTGAAGGTGTGGGCACCAATGATCGTGCAGTTAAAATTGGGGATACTCTAGAGACCAGAATTAGAGGAGTACAGATATCTTGGAGGGTTGTGAGGCTGGAGATAGTCAGGGGCTGAGGCAATGGAGGGATTTGAATACAAAGCTGAGGATTTTAAAATCAAAATGTTGCTTGACCGGGAGCCAGTGTAGGTCAGTAAGCATCAGGGTGACAGATGAACAGGACTTGGTGCGAGTTAAAAGACAGGCAGTAGAGTTTTGGATGACATAACGTTTATAGAGGGTAGAACATGGGAGACCACAGACGTACACTGGAAGGGTCAAGACTGGAGGTAACAATGGCATGAATGAGGGTTTCAGCAGCAGATGAGCTGAGAGAGGGGCAAAGTCACAATGTTACAGTGGTGGAAATAGGCGGACTTCGTGATGACACAAATCCAAGGTCAGAAGCTCATCTCGGGGTCAACTGTGACACCAAGATTGCAAACAGACTGGTTTAGTTTCAAAATGTTGCCAGGGAGTGGGATGGAGTCAGTAGTTAGGGAACATAGTTTGGAGTGAAGACCGAAAACAATGGCTTCAGTGTTCCCAATGCTTAATTGGGAGAAAGCTTTGTTCATCCAGTCTTGAATGTTAGGTAAGCAGTCTGCTAATTCAGCAACATGGAGGAGTCGAAAGAGGTGGGGGTGAGGTCCAGCTGGGTGTTCTCAGCATATATGTGAAAACTAATGCTGTATTTTCGGATGACGTCGCTGAGGAGGAGCAAATAGTTGAGAAATAGGAGAGGCCCAAGCAAGGATAGATTACTAGGTGACACCTGAGATAACAGTTTGGAAGCATAAAGAGAAGCCGATGTAAGTGTTACTCTGGATACAATTAGATAGATAAATGTAAGAAAGGAACCAGTGAGAGTTGTACCACCCAGCTGGACTACAGTGGTGAGGCACTGGATGGCCAAAAGAACTTTACCACCAAGTAAGTTTTGTGCAGCCACTGTTGTTTTGTACACAAACACAGAAGTCAAGTTACACTCAAGGTGCAGAATTTTCTGCCCTTCCCTGTGGCGAGTTTGGTGGTAGGGGGTGTACTTAATTGGGCAGGAGAGTGGCAGGTAGGGTCTACTCCAATTAAATCCAGGCTAGAAGGCCGTGCAATTAATGCCTACTTAAAGGTCTCATCCGCCATCGCTGGTATTATCCCAGTGGCAGGTGGGGGCTCACCATGCAGGGAGCATGACAAGCAAACCCTGATGTGTTTGCTTGCAGATTCCCGGGAGTTGGTGGGGTGGAGGGTCAGTGGTGGGAGGGGTGTGCGGTGAGTCCTTTGTTTAAAGACACCCAGTGCCTGATCGAGGGACTCGGCATCGAACAGTGGGAGCCCCGTTGAGAATCATTCCCCTGCCCTTGCTGCTGTCTCCCATCCCCCATTCCCCCATTCCCTGCAACCCCCTTCCTACCCTCACACACCTATGCCTGGGTCCTCCTTGATCAGAGGCCTTGGATGGGTGTTATACCAGCAGCAGCCACCACCTCCTCAGTGGCACTGCCAAGTACGGAAGAGCTGCCTGCCTCTGATTTGATAGCAGCTCTTGGCGGGTGGGATTTCCACCCCTGCTGGCCTGTTAAATGCCTGAGTGGCATAACATATGACGGAGCTTCTCATAAAGTGACATGGGGGTCTCGCCGGCTCTGCAGCTAGCCGCCAAGAGCCCTGTTATCTTCAACAAATTCTGCCCAAAGTCTTATTATTACAATTATATACCTAAATTGTGTGCTCAAGTCTGCAGGGGGACTTGAACTATCTGACTCAATGGCAAATTGACACCAAATACGCGAAGTTGACACTGACAAATTATCGTATTCACAAAGATTAAATTTGAGATGTTTGAAAAGACTTGTCTACTAGGCTTAATCTTCTTTTATGATGGTTCAAAGGTTTAGATGAAGCCTTCTGGTTGCATTCAATTTGCTTCAGCCATCGATATAGTCTTTACTATAGTATGACTTTCTCAACGAATACTGCTTCATGGTAGGTAAATGCAGAGTACATGCAGCCAGGGGAAATGTGCATGTTATAATGACTCTCTGTCCCTCTCTCCTGCTGTCCTCTGAAAAATGGTTTCGTCCTGCGAGAACGGATAAAATGTATCCCAAATAGGGAATTGAGTGGCAGAGCCTTGAGGCAGACTCCCATGGGCATACAGCTGACAAAGCTGTGCTACGAGTTTAGGTTTCTGAAGCTTGATATATTTTTAGTGACTTTGTGCTCATCTAACTGACACCACATTGTTTAAAAAAGCAAACCAATTTTTCACAGCATTTTGTCTTCTTGGATTAGGTGTGAAGTGTCTAAGGTAAAGACCTCACTTACCCAACCTAAATGCATTAAACCCGATGGCAGAGTACCCCTACAGCTCCAGTGTGATGTTGTCCATTTCCTCCAGCATGTTGTAGCTTTTTTTGACTAAGACTATTTTGTGTGCAAATATGTATTTCACTTTGAACCTTTACTGCTGGCATAATGTGAGACAAAATTAACTCTATATAACTTTTCGATTCAAGCACAGATCCCAGAGGTGAAAGGGGAGTGTTCCACTATCATGCTTAAATATTTTCCACATTTGATTTTTTTTGTTGTAAACTGGTATTTAATATTCTAACTACAATGACTGACAACCCATACACAACAACTAGCTATCTGGTAATTTTACTGGGGCTAGAGATTAAATTCATTATTATTGGTGTAACTCTCCCATTTAATGTACCTCTTAAATGTCCTCCACTACTTGGAATAAATTGGAAAAAAAGGGACTGGTTTGTTTGTTAGTAGTGCATGGACTGGGGAGCAACTCTTGGGGAGGTTGAGACTAGCAGCATCTGCTGTTTGCTTAACGTATGACTGTTTGTCTCACGCCACCAGACCTATTGATGTCAAGTGTGCTGTTCAACATAATGAAATTGTGTTCGAAACCCACGAGCAATTAACAGGGAGTAATTAGCCCTGAATTATAATTTAAGTGGTTGATCTTTGCTTAAACCCTTGTAAAAGCAGGCACCATTATCTGATTATGCATTGATCGCAAAGGTTAACACTGTCCTAAGGTAATTTTCCACTTGCTGTAAACTTTAAATATACAATTGTTTTAATATTCAACGGCTCTCATTAAGCACAGTGAAGTTTCATCATCAGTAGGGTTGTAACGATGCCACTAATGAGCTTTGCGTAAATTTTGCCCTACAGCATGAAGGCCAAGGCTTTGCATGCTTCTCACTGTCTCAACAGAAAGTGCAGCACTTTAAAGGGATGGCATTCTGAAAGAGCCTTGCATTATCCCTTCTGAATCTTTAAAGGGACATAACCAATGACAACTATTTTTTTTTTCTAATCAGTTTTCCAATGATTTTAATTTGGTCAATGCAATTTGTCAAACTCTATAGAAATGAATCTCCAATAATACAATAGAGTTTCTGTGGTAGAAGTTAATTGATCAGCAAGGCTAGTTCTTGGCTGGAAAAACCAAAGTTAAAACAACATTGAAACATATCTACTATAGAACATTTTTTTTAAATAAAAAAGAAACAAATTGGAATTTTCAAGGTTTCTCTTTTTGCCAATTTTGTCTTTTCCATGAGCAGTTTTTTGTTTGGTTATAGTCCCAAAATTTACAAGGGCCACACTTCAGTAAATTGCCTAGATGATCATTGTCCATTGGGGATGGCGGAAAGCTGGCGATAGTGAATCAGCTGCCTGTTATACACTCAACTGATTTTTCTTTCTATTTAAGTCAACAGGCAGTAGATCTGCCACTGCTAAAAATTAAAATTTATTCTTGAGCATCAGCAGGTTGCTTAAGTATAAGAGACATTACAGTTTGCTTTTGATCCTATTTTCACTTGATGTTCACTTTTCAGTAGTGACCACTGGACTCTTGGTTGGAGATTTTCATCCTTTGTAAGCCCAGTAGAGGGCTAAGGCCATTGTTCTGCTCCAACTGCCATCCAGCTAAGATGATCTAAGCCAGTAAAGAGCAGGTATTGAACTTGTGATTTATTTGATCAGTGTGACTTAATTGTACTCTGGATGGTACATTTACCAATGGAATCAATAGATATTTTAAGAAATTAATTTAAGCTCCTAATAGTTTAACCTCAATCCTAGAACTGCACTCTCTACTGCACCAGTGACACATCAATCATCATAAGGTTCCTTTTGAGTATGAATGCCCATCTCTTTTCAATTTAACGCTAAGTGAGGATTTTAATTGGTGATCTCATGTCCACCAGAAACTGCTTTAAGCCCACTGTGGACTGATTTTGCTTTAGACCTTAACAGACAATGGAAACACATGACCTTAATCCTGAAAGTTTGGACGAGATTCAAGTTTAAGCTCCATTCAAGGGACTTGAGCACCTATTGCAGGTTGACATTTCAGTGCAGTATTGAGGGAGTGCTATAATGTCAGAGTTGCCAGCTTTCAGATGAGGCATTTAATCGAGGCTTTGCCTGCCTCCTCAAGTGGACATGAGATGTCATGTTATTATTTGAAGAGCAGGACAGTTCTCCTGGCCATTACCTATTCTTCACCCAACATCATTAATAATTACAAAACAAAAACAGAATTACCTGGAAAAACTCAGCAGGTCTGGCAGCATCGGTGGAGAAGAAAAGAGTTGACATTTCGAGTCTTCATGACCCTTCCACAGAACTGAGCGAATATAAGGAGAGGGGTGAAATATAAGCTGGTTTAATGTGGGGGTGGGGGGTGGGCGGAAGAGAGGTTGGGGGGGGGGGCATGGTGTGGTTGTAGGGACAAGCAAGCAGTGATAGGAGCAGATAATCAAAAGATGTCACAGACAAAAGAACACCGAGGTGTTGAAGGTAGTGATATTATCTAAACAAATGTGCTAATTAAGAATGGATGGTAGGGCACTCAAGGTACAGCTCTAGTGGGGGTGGGGTGGAAAGACTAGCGGGGCATAAAAGATTTAAAAATAATGGAAATCGGTGGGAAAAGAGAAATCTATATAAATTATTGGAAAAAACAAAAGGAAGGGGGAAGAAACAGAAAGGGGGTGGGGATGGAATTAATTCAACAACTTTAGATCTTGAACTCCCTCCTCCATCCCCACCCCCTTTCTGTTTCTTCCCCCTTCCTTTTGTTTTTTCCAATAATTTATATAGATTTCTCTTTTCCCACCGATTTCCATTATTTTTAAATCTTTTATGCCCCGCTAGTCTTTCCACCCCACCCCCACTAGAGCTGTACCTTGAGTGCCCTACCATCCATTCTTAATTAGCACATTTGTTTAGATAATATCACTACCTTCAACACCTCTGTGTTCTTTTGTTCTTTTGTCTGTGACATCTTTTGATTATCTGCTCCTGTCACTGCTTGCTTGTCTCTACAACCACACCACGCTCCCCCAACCTCTCTTTCCATCACTCCCCACCCCCACATTAAACCAGCTTATATTTCACCCCTCTCCTTATATTCGCTCAGTTCTGTGGAAGGGTCATGAAGACTCAAAATGTCAACTCTTTTCTTCTCTGCCAATGCTGCCAGACCTGCTGAGTTTTTCCAGGTAATTCTGATTTTGTTTTGGATTTCCAGCATCCCCAGTTTTTTTGTTTTTATCATTAATAATTATCTGGCCATTATCTCATTGTTGTTTGTGAAACCATGTGAGAAAATTGGCTGCAATGTTTTCTATGTTACAACTGTGATTAAATTTCAGAAGTGCTTAAGTGGCTGTAAAGCGCTCTGGGGCATCCAGAGGTCATCCAAGGCACTTTTTAAAAGCAAGCTCTTTCCTTTCCAGATTGAAAGCCAGATTGTTGAGGTGGTATGCCACCCATCAATTATCCAATATCCTCTGCTTTAAAATGATCACCTTTTGGTTAATGTTTCGGTTTATTCATATTCTAGGTTACTGCAGTATTTTCATTGAATATTCTCTGTGGCGAATTAGATGTCAGGTTTTGGATTATGAAATTATGTTTGGTTTTATACTTGGCTTGCAACTTGCTTGAATTGACCTTGGAAGGGGTGCAATAATTGGTCTCATTAACGAGGAAACCCAGTTACACTGAAGGGCAGACTGATAAAGGAGGAGTGTCTGTGCAATCTTTGTGATAAAGGACCTTTGTTTTCTTGGCCGAGATGCAAATAGCAGAGAGACTTAGCGAGTCACAGGGTACAAATACCACCTTTGCACTTATCATTGCAGTCAGGCACCTGGTGTAACAATGGGAAAGCAGACGGTAACAAGCTGGTGCCAGGTTTCATGCAGGTGATACCAACAAGAGCCAGCAAGTTATAGGAGCACTGCAGTCCGTGTCTAACATCTGACTGAATGTTTGTTACATTACCTCTGTAGCATTGAGCACCCATTGGAGTTCGCGGGTAGCTTAGATACATTTTCTTTTGAATTATACTGCTTCTTTCCCTGCCCCAATTTTACTCCACTCCATCCCCTCTCCCTTAACACATTGGCTCATTCTGTGGTACAGATCTGCATTGATCTATGGTCCTCCAGCACCTCATCCAATACACATTCTCCACATGAATCTAACTGTATCAGCAAGCTAACTGACCATGGGAAGCACCACAATGCTGTTCTCATCAGCATCTACTGACCCACTTTCTAACCAAAGGTGCTGAATATCAATTAGGTGTGGGAACCCTAACTGATTTCTTTTTAATAAAAGCAAAATACTGCAGATGCTAGAAATCTGAAGCAAAAGCAGAAAATGCTGGAAAAACTCAGCAGGTCTCTAACAGCATCTCTGGAGAGAAAGACAAAGTTAACGTTTCGAGTCCATATGAGCTCTGAAGAAGTCACACAGACTCGAAACGTTAACCCTGTCTTTCTCTCCACAGATGCTGTTAGAGACCTGCTGAGTTTTTCCAGCAATTTCTGTTTTTTCTTCTGATTTCTTTTTATTTCCTTTTCTAGTTGATACCAACTGGCTCCTGATGCCACCCCACCTGTGATCAGGTCAACAGAGGGTGGAATTCAATGCCCTCTCCCCGGCAGGTTTGGTGGCTGGGGGTGGGGGGTGTAATTTAATCGGGCAGAGGGTAGTGGGTCAGGAACCTTCCTGCCTCCATTCTGATTAAGTCCAGGGGTGGAAACCTTTGGACATCCTTTCCACCCTGCCACCAATTGAGGCCTTTAAGAGGGCAATTAGTGTCCTTTAAAGGGGCTCAACTCACCACCACTGGTGGGGGGGGACTCACGATGTGGGGAGCATGACAAGCAAACTTTTGTGGGGTTGCTTGCAAGCTCCTAGGGAGGGCTCCTTCTTCAAAAGCACTCATTGCCTAATCAAGAAACCTGGCATTGGGAAAGGGGGAAACCCGCTGAGAGCCATGATCCTGCCCTTGCTGGCAACCCCCCTACCCACTCCTCCTTTGTGACCCTCACCCCACGACCCCCTTCCCACCATCACTCACCTTTGGCCTGGGATCCAAAGACAATCTTAGGCTTCGGGTGGGTGTCATACCAGCAGCAGCCACTGCCTCCCCAGTGATGCTGTCATTCAATAAAGCAGCCGGCAGCTCTTGGCAGAAAGGACTTCCCCTCTGTTGTCCTTCATCCTAGAAAGGCAACCGCTATCCAGCTAAGTGCCTGAGAGGCACTTAATTCGGCGGGCCTTCCCTGAAAGAGGCAATGCAGGGTTCTCATTGGCTCTCCAGCCAACAGGCAAGACCCTCACTGTCTCCATTAAATACCACCCACACTCTCAACCTGGTACCTTCCTATTCTATATAACTCCAGTTCAAACCTGAGAAGAACCATAGGCTGGGGGATCAGCAGTAACTTTGAAATCTGAAAATGTTAACACTTTTCTCGATTTTGACATCAATGTAGGATAAAAGGACAGCATTGTTCTTTGGTCGAGGACACGTGTTACTCATGGAACGGTGGGGCACTTGTTGCTCATGAAGATAATGGGATAAAGGACAGCATTGTTCTTTCCCTGGTTTGCAGCACATGCTGCTTACAGAAGCAGTGGGGCATGTGGTGCTCATGGAAGTGGTGGTGCATGTGCTGTTCATTGGCACCTAAATAAATTGAAATTCAAAGTCACTTTTCTGCTGATTTATGTGCAAACATCGGAAAACTTGTTGTGATCTGCCTTGTGTTGTGTTTCTGAGGCATTGGTGCAAAAGTAAAATTAAATCAATTTTAAACAAAAGCATGAACATGCCATTGAGATGTGAGTTTTGCCATTGAAGAATATGTTGACAGAGGAATAATTAATGGCTTGCAATCTTCTTTCCAATGGCATTTCATTTCAGTGGTTATGGTAAGTAAGGCATGATAAGTTGTATTTACACCCAAATAACATTGGGCTGAATCTTGTCCCCTCCCCTGTGGCGAGTTTGGTGGAGGGGGGAGCATTTAATCTGGCAGAAGGATGCTGGGTGGGGACCCTGTCATCTTCCCACCTCCATCCCACTAAGGCCTGTGGATGGCCTTCCCACCCTGCTGCCAACTGAGGCCCTTAAGTGAGCAATTAATGTCCTCATCCTGCCGCCACTTGTATTAACCCAGTGTCAGGTGGGGGGCTCACCATGAGGGGAGCACGACAAGCAAATCCTGGCATGTTTGTTTGCAGGCTACCAGAGAGGTCCTTTGTTCAAAGGCACTCACCTTGATTGAATGACCCGGCATTAGGAAGGGGTGCCCACTGAGAGCCACTCCCCTGCCCTTGCTTCTGACAACCGTCCCCTGCGACCCCCACATCATGACCCCTCCCTGCCAGCAATCACCTGTGCTTGGGTCCCTCCTCAATCCAATGCCTCAGTGGGTGTAGTACCAGCAGCAGCCACCAATTCCCCTGTGGTGCTGCTGAGTACCAAAGAGCTGCTGGCCCCTGGCATTTCAAGCAGGATGTCCACGCTCAGGGTTCTGTTAAGTGCCTGAGTGGCACAAGATGCAGCGGCCCAAACCAAAGAGACGCCACTGGGGTCTCGTCAGCTCTCCAGCCGGCAGCTGCTTCCACAAGATTCCACCCATAAATAAAAGAAGGATTAGTACTGAGATTGAACTGTCTTGTATCAGAGCTGGCCGCAAAGGACAGGATGGTTTTTGTCCTGGTTGGCATGTTGTATCCTTTTCAAAAGTACAGTTGCATTTGGTGTGGCTAACCCAGCACAAGTTATGGATAGAGCCTTCAGTTTTTCCTGTCTATATGTTATGACTTTTGATGGTTGTTTATCATAAACACCAACTTATTCCTTTGAGTTGTCTACTTATTTTTTGTTCATTTTTGATCTCATCAAGATGAAGGATATTAGCACTGTGAATGGAACTCATCCCATTTCACCTAGTGTCAGCACCAAGCACTCCCAGGTCAGCTGTCACATAATCAAATGCAGAATAAGGCAGATTTTATAATGTGTTAAATAGCATTAACAAGAATGTTTTATAATTGTATTCACCAAAGTGCTAGAAATATTGCAGAAAGGAAATGCAACTGCTTGGGAGTTTCATATTATTGGAGTGGACTTGTGGTATCACTAAGCTTATTAATAAATCCAAATGTTTCTGTCTGATTTTTTGGACGTCATGGGTTAAATTAAAAAATCAGACACCTAATTAAGCTAGAATTTTCAGAATTAATTTCCTTGAGCTCTTGAAGAAAGTAAAATCCCAAGTGGACAGGAAAGCCACGTTATTTGGTACATAGATTTACAAAAAGCCTTTGATAAAGTTCCTCATAAAACTGCTATGTGAACTGAAAGCAATGGCAATTCAAAGTATGACTAGGATAAGAGAATTGTTGAAGAAGACAGCAGTATATTGCTATCATGAGTCAGTCTGTAAGGGAGTGATGCATTGAGTGAGTTAATAATGTCTGTTATACAGTTAATACCAATAGGCTAACAATCTCAATTTCAGGCCTGAGAGGAAACTTGGGTTCAGTCCAAATTGGGATGCATTGTCTGGGGAAAGCAAAGTCCCACCTGACACCAGCATTTTCACTCCCTCCAGAAGTGGTATTTGGGTAATGAAATGTAGAATTTGTGAAGGAATATTTTGGCAAATTGCTTGAGCTAATTACTTTTTTATTGTCTTAACACTATGATGTGCCCAAGTGTGACTCCTGACCAGGGATTCTTTGTAAATATTGTGGGCAAATTATTAATTCTAAATCCATGATGCTCTGGAGATCAAAGCTAGAAGTGGTCTGAGGTGAGGGGTATTTTGAGACTGGAAGCAACAAGGATGTGAGCTGTCTGGTGCTTTTTTTAATGACGTCCTGGTAAGTTCCTTCCTGTTTGTAATTTTTCTCTTCACTCAGTTCTCAAACTGCTGAAAAGATATGTCACCTCCCAGACTTTTCCCAATTCTCTCTTCTCCCACTCCTCCCATAACCATTTCCTAGAAAATGTCAGAGGAGATTCAAGTGTACATGCAAAGAAAAACCTGGAGGTTATAAAATGGAAACAGGGCATTTGACCTCCACGTGAGCAAATTGTTCTAATCACAGTTACCCATGTCCCCAAAAACCCTTTTTCTTCATCTACCTATACATCTCATCTTACAAGTTGACATAGGTGACTTTAATTCAGCCCATTGCAGCAGGAAACATGGCAGCTGTGTCCACTATGTTGTGTGGAAGGCCATGTGCCAGTTTGTCTATAGGATGAAAACCGCCTGCAATTAAGTTGGAGACAGGAAGGGGCCAATGAGCACTACATGCCCACTTCCGGCGGGATGTCAATTAGGCTCATTAATGAATTTAGTGGTGGCTCAGGGATCAAATGGGAGTCACACGGCTGCCCAATACCTCCCAAAGGCTGCCCAGCAAACCTTGTTGGGTTTGCCTGCAGCTTCGGGGGGTGGGGGGGGTTTGCAAAGTGGGGTGCCCAGTGCTCTCCAACCAGTGGGCGAGACACTGTCACCCGCATTAAATCCCAGTCATAGTTTTTGTTTCAATCATCAATTTTGGAAGTGGGTTCAACACTCTGTGAGCAGGATTTTCCTACCCTCTGTTCGATATCTTTATATTCAATCTTGCATGTCTCTCCCCTTATTTCCGACTCCTCAACTCATGACATTCCCTTCTTTTAAAGCCTTGTGACTCATCATTCTGAGACTTCCCCACTCAGTGTATCCAATTCTTGGGACACCCAGGTCCTTTACATTCTCTCATATTTTCCTTCCCCCATGCATCCACCTACCCTCAAATTTTCCTTGGATGAGTTTCTTAGCCCTTTGGCTAATCAGAAGCCTAAATTGTTAGATAGATTGAAGTTGAACAAAAACAAAATGTCTTTCTCTCCTCACTCCCTCTCCACACTTAATGGACACATGTTGTTCCAGGGATTGAGGGAATTAAGCAGAAAACTTCTTAATAACCATTTCACCAGAAGTGCCCCTTGTTCATGGGTGAGCAATATTCTGTCACCATGAAAGCAAGCCAAATTTTCTAATCTCTATGTTAATGCTCAGCCTCATTGCTTTAGTGCTGATGGTTTAGTCATGTTTTCAGTGTCCCGCACACAGTGATCGAACACCTCGTCTCAATTTATTGCCGTCAAGCTCGGGCAAATAACAAAAGGCAGATTGTTTGCTCACCCTTACCCTGAAGAAGCTTAGGAACATTTTTCTCATTTTTGAATGGCTAAAATCTTGCAAAGTTGTATAATCTCTTTAGTTAAAGCTTGCTGTGGAAGCTTTAGGTATTGATGCTTATTACCTGACAGGATTCCTGCTAGGCTTTCATTTTTCAAATCAGGATATTTCCTGTTAACTTCAAAAACATAGAAGAGGCTTTTCAGCTTTATGTTTGAAGAGTGCAGAACTTGAAATATTTGTGTAAAATAATCTTCTCTGGTTTAAGGAAGAGTGCCAACTTTGATTCTGGGTCCACTCTGAGTTACCTGTTCTGATTGTCAGTGGTGCTGAGGAATCCACAGTTGTAAGAACATAGAGACATAAACAGGAGTATCCAATACAGCCCCTAAAGCCTGCTCAATCATTCAAAAAGATCATGGCTAATCTGATATTGTCCTCAACTTCATTTTTCTGCTTGCACCCCATAACTCTTGACTCCCCTATAGTTCAAAAGTCTGTCTATTTCAGTCTTGTCCTTGGCAACCATGGATTGATGGGGATTGAAGGGAGAAGGAAGAAAAATGCCCACCAAGACTTCCTGCTCCTGATCAAATTGCTACTAGAAAATTTGCATGAAATTTGCAAGTTGAATGCAGACAGGGTTGGGTTCGGTTTTGTTGTTTCTTGACATTTGAATAGCCTGCTGTCACTTACTGTCGATGTTCACATTTGACATACGGCCACTTGCATTTATTCACCACTGCCAAAACATTTCAAACTGCCTCATAAAATGATTTTCTTTTGCTGTTCAGAGATTGTTGATATGTAAGTAACCTGGGGAAGAATTCCAGAGAAACTGCATAACCATACACTCAATATGATCAATACAAGAAAGGAGGAAGAGGTTAGGAGAAAGCTTTTAGATAGAGGGTTGTTAGGATATGGAATGCCCTACCAGTGGTGGAAACAAACCCCAGAATATTGTTTAAAAGAGACCTAGGTAAATATTTATGAAAGAGTGTGGGGAAAGGGTAGCCAAATAAGACTGTTGATTCTTTGGCCAAGTCTTTGGTCATATAGCTCCTTCTGTTACTCGGTGTCAACATTTGTTCATAACTCTCCTGTATAATGTTTTGGAATGTACTGTTATGCTAAAGGTGCTATGCAAATACAAATTTTGTTGTTATGAAAAAGAAACTACTTAATACTGTGTTGGTGTGGTTGCCTTATGACACTTAGGCTGGAATTTTCCAGCCCCTTTGGCATCAGGCGTCATGGAAAGGGCGGGGGTACAATATGGGTGAGAAGGCCAAAAATCGGTTTCATGCTGGCATGAAAGCACAGCAGGATTGTCTTATGGTGTCTGCCATGGTGGAACGCAAATCCCGCTGGAGATCGGCGTGAGCCCTCTTTGCACGCCACTAATAGCCCCGAACACTTCTGGACAAGTGTGATGTGCAGAAATAAGGACTTACCATTAGGGCCTTCCTCCGATCGCAGATATCCGAGGAGCAGAAGATGTTGGAGACCTACAGCTACTGGACTCTGGAGGAACCATTACGGAGACGTGGCTGCATGTTGAAAAGGATTAGGTCCTGAATATTATGGGGTATGTGATATTCAAGAAGAATAGGAAGCTAGGTAAAAGTGGAGTGGTAACACTGTTGATCAAGGATGACATTGGTGCAATAGTTTGAGATGAGCTTGGTTCAGACGATCAGGATGTAGAATCAGTTTGCGTGGAGATGAGGAATAGTAGGAGAAAGAAGTGATGAGTGGGAGTGGCCTCTGGCCCCCTTAGCAGTAACCACAATGTAGGAAAAAGTATACAAGAAGAAATATTGGGTGCTTGTGATAAAGGGACAGTAATAATCATGAGTGATTTTAATCTACCTATAAACAGGAAAAATCAGATTGGCAGTAGCAGCCTGGATGAGGAGTTCATAGAATGCTTTCAAGATAGTTTTTTTAGAGCAGCACATTAAGGAACCAACCAGAGAGGAGGTTATATTAGACATGGTATTGTGTAATGTGACAGGATTAATTACTGACCTCACAGTGAAGGCACCCCTAGGTAGCAGCAACCACAATATGATTGAATTTTACATCCAATTTGAAGGGCAGAAGAGTGGGTCTAAGACTAGTATTTTAAATTTAAATAAGGGGAACTATGTGGACATGAAATCTAAGCTTGCTGAAGTGAACTGGAATTTTAGGCTAGGGGATAGATCAATAGAGAAGCAGTGGCAGACACTTAGGGGATATTTCAGAATAGGTATATTCCTACTATAAAGGAAAATTCTAAGGGGAGGACCCATTATCTGTGGTTAACTAAAGAAGTTAAGGAAAGCATTAAACTTATGGAAAAAGCATATAACTGCGCAAAGATAATTGATCAGAATATAAAGAAGGGCAGAGAATGACTAAAACGTTAATCAGGAGAAATAAATTAGGGTCAGAGAGGAAGCTAGCTAGAAGTGTAAAAATCAATAGCAAGGCTTTCTACAGATATTTAAAATGGAAGAGTAAATAAAGTGAGTGATGGTCCTTTAGAGAGCGTCAGTGGGGAGTTAATAGTAGATAATAAGGGAATGGCGGATGAAATGAACAAATATTTTGTCTCTGTCTTCACCAGAGGCTACAACAAACACTCCAGTAATAGCTGTAAATCAGGAGGCGGAAGGGAGAGGCAAGCTTGGCGAAATTACAATCACTAGGGGAGCAATGCTGAGCAACTGATGGAGGCTGGCAAGTCTCCGGGCCCTGAGGGATGCCATCCTAGCGTCTTAAAAGAGGTGGCTGATGTGGTTGTAGATGTGTTGGTGTTAATTTTCTAAAATTCGCTAGATTCCGAAAAGGTTCCATCAGACTGATGTAATCCCTGTATTCAAAAAGGCAGAAAACAGGAAACTATAGGCCAGTTAGCTTGATGTCTGTTCTGGGGAAGATGTTAGAATCGATCATTAAGTGGGTAATAGCTGGGCGCTTAAAGAAACTCAAGGTAATCAGGAAGTCACCCTGGTTTTGTGAAATATTTAATCAATTTATTGGAATTCTTTGAAAGAACTCCTGCAGACTTAACCTATGGATAAAGAGGAGCCTGTAGACATGCTGTACTTGGATTTCCAGAAGGCATTTGATAAGGTGCCACATCAAAGGTTATTGCAGAAAATAAAAGCTCATGGTGTACGGACTAACATTTTAGCACGGTTAGAAAGTGGCTGGCTGGCAAAAAACAGAGTATGCATAAATGGATCCCTTTCTGAGTGGCAGGATGAGTGGAGTCTCACATGATCATATTGAATGGCAGAGAAGGCTTGAAGGCCTACTCCTGTTCCTATTTTCTGTGTTTCTATGGAGTCAGTGGGAATCAGGGGAAAATTCTCCACTGGTTGGTGTCATACCTAGCACAAAGGAAGGTGGTTGTGGTTGTTGGAGGTCAATCATCTCAGTCACAGGACATCACTGCAGGAGTTCCTCAGCATAGTGTCCTAGGCCCAATCATCTTTAGCTGCTTCATCAATGACATTCCTTCTATCATAAAGTCAGAAGTGGGGATGTTACACTTGATTGCACAATGTTCAGCACCATTTGTGACTCTTCAGGGGTCTGTGCTGGGGCCTCAACTTTTTACAATTTATATCAATGACTTAAATGGGGGGATTGAAGGCTTGGTAGCTAAATTTGCAGATAACACAAAAATAGGTAGCAAGCTATGTTGTGAAGAGGGCATAAGGAGGTTGCAGACAGATATCGAGAGGTTGAGTGAGAGGGTAAAAATCTAGCAAATGGAGTATAATATAAGAAAATGTGAAGTTGTTCATTTTGACAAGAAGAATAAAAAAGCAGAGTATTGCTTATACAGGGAACGGCAGCAGAATTCCGAGGTGCAGAGAGATCCGGGTATCCTGGTGCATAGGTCATAAAATGTTAGTATGCAAATCCAGCAAATAATTAAGAAGGCTAACGGAATGCTATACTTTATTACAAGAGGAATTGAACATAAAAGTAAGGATATTAAGCTTCAGTTATACAGGGCATTGGTGAGACCACATCTCGAATATTGTATGCAGTTTTGGTCTCCTTATTTAAGGAAGGATGTAAATGCTTTGGAGGCAGTTCGGAGGAGGTTTATTAGACTAATACCTGGAATGAGCAGGCTGTCTTATGAAGGAAGGTTAGCCAGACTGGGTTTGTTTCCACTGGAATTTAGAAGAGTGAGGGGTGACTTGATTGGAGTATATAAAATCCTGAATGGTATTGACAAGGTGGACGTGGAAAGGATGTTTCCTCTTGTGGGTGGTCCAGAACTTTGGGGCACAGTTCTAAAATTAGGAGTTGCCCTTTTAGGACAGAGATGAGGAGAAATTTTCCCTCCGAGGGTTGTGTGACTTTGGAACTCTCTGCCTCCAAAGGCATTGGAAGGCAGGATCACTGAATATTTTTAAGGCAGAGGTAAATAGATTCTTGTTAGGCAAGGGAATCAAAGGTTATTGGAGGTAGATGGCAATGTGGAATTCGAAACACAAGCAAATCAGCCATGATCTTATTGAATGGCAGAGCAGGCTCGAGGAGCCAAATGGCCTACTTTTGCTCCTATTTCGTATGTTCATATGAACACATGCATCGCATGCTGGGTAGATTCTCATGGACATAGCTTCACCGCGAAACAGCTCACGGAAGTGGGAGGTCTCTGATAATGTCTCGGATCTGCTTCGGAACATGATAGTCTTGGCCATGAGCTGCTACGGATGATCATTTGGTGGGGGTGGGGGGGGAGGGGGAGGGGGTGGCTGGGGAGGAGGTGGAAGAGGAAGGTCCAGCTGTGAGTGGGAGAGGAAGGTGTACCAGGGGGTGAGGTTGGGGGGTGGGGTGGGGAATGACGATGTCTGGTGTGGGTGGGAGGGGTTAACAAAGGCGTCGGAGGTATGCGATTGGGAGAGGGGAAGAGGGAGTAATGAGGAGAATGTGGAAAGTGGGGAGGTTGGTGTAACGGGAGGGAAGGAGTTCGGAGGGGGAAGGAGTCTGGAGGGAGGTAGGAGTAAGGGTGGAGGAGGGTGTAAGAGCGGGGGATATCCAGGAGAACGTGCAAGGAAAGGGTCTGTGGAGTCAATTATTGCCTACTGAGAGGTGAACTGAGGGTGGGCGTGGGAGGAGCTAATGATCAGTATGAGAGGGGGGTAGAGGAAGCCAGAAGGGTGGGAGGGCGAGCATGTGTCCGTAGCCGTAGAAGGGATGGCGAGATGGTTGGTGGGGACTCGGAGACAGACAGGGACCCTGGGGTTGGGAAGGAGGAGGTCGGGGAGGTCAGTGTGGATGCGGGTGGGATTCTCAGGAAGGTACGGAACATGAACATTCACCTGGACATCTTGGAAAGACAAGGGTTCAGATTGGTGGGTGACGGTGGGGAAGTGGAAGGTGATGCCAGGGAGTTCAACAGTGATGGAGGAAAGGGCATGTGTGACTGGGTGAGAAGAAAGGATAGGGGAGTTGAGCAAAAATCTGATTACAACCATCATTGCTGAAATCGAAAGTGAGCAGAGCCTTGTGTTGGACAGGCCAGGTGGTACATGGGAATGTAATCAGTGGGTAGACAGAATTGCAGGTTGGCTCAGGTGGACAACAGAAAGAGAACCCCAGCAGGCAGCATTGAAAATGCTCAGGACAGTGAGATGAGTGTGATGGGAGAAGGCTCCGCATGCATGGGAGAGTGCTTCCAGAGGCTCCAAAAGGCCCTGCCACAGACACACTTCCCCCTCCAGAATCACACATGATCCGGCTGTGTGCAGCTGAACTGCTAGTGGGGGTGGGGAATGCAGTGGGAGAAGTCGCGAAGCTTGTCGATGAAGCTGAAAGACAAAATTACACATCATTTAGTGAAGGTGAATACATTTTCAGATTATAAAGTGCAACCACTTATCAGAATTTCTTAATTTCTCCAGACTTACCACTTCTTCTAGGTGCTGCCCTGATATTGCAGCAGCGATGGAGACAACCTTGGCAAAAGTTGGCCCTGTTGCCTCTGATCATTTCAGCATGTGTCCTCTGGAGAGCTGAGGCATTGAAGGCCCCAGATTGCTTTGGCTGTCCTCCTATGGGCCAGCTGCTTCCTCTGCGGTGACAGAGGATGAGATTGAGGGGGTCTCAGGCAAAGGGGACTTCAAGGGAGTGGACAGCCTCTGAGATTCCTGAGTGGCTGCCCCAGGGATATCCAGCTGCTGCTCTTCCTCCCTTCGGGTGCCCGAGGGCCCTGGCCTGACTCCCTGAGGAGAAGGAGCACGTGGCAGTACGTCAGGTGCCCCATTTCCCTCTTGCATTGCCACTGCAGAAACTCACCCATGGCTACCACTATGGAGTACAGATCTGTGTGCATCTCTATGTTCTGCTGAACCAGAGTGTCCATGGTGTCCTCCATCCTTCCCGTGGAGGCCTGCATACGAGCATGTGGGCACTACTTCGTCAGAGAGCTGGAGGACGCACTCATTCGACTCGTATGCCACTCTGTTGAGGGCTTCCAACAGCACTACGTGATGTTCCCCCACCTTCTGCTTACTCTCCATGATGAGTTGGAAGGCCAAATCAAGAGGCTCCTCATCTGACTCGGACCTCACAGATGCCTCTTCCCCAGCAGTCCTCCGAGTGCCATGGTGCTCGGCTGAATCTATCTCCTCCTGCTGCAGACATACATATGTGTGGTGACCACCAGATTGTGAACCCAAGCCTGCTCTAGATCTATGTCCCACCGAGGTGTGTCCCTGTGCGCCGGTGGAGGGTGTGATTAAGCGCTGTGGCGAGTCTTTCAGGCTGCTTATTTCCAACTCTCCAATGGAGGAGGTGTCCTCTTGGCTGGAGGTGAGGACATGGATGGAGCTGAGGGTCTGGTTGGCTGAGGGCATTGGTCGCTTGGCAGAGCTCCCTGTGAACCAAAGTACAGATAATTTGTGCATGGCAGCAGAGTCAAAAAAAGGAGAGAGAACACTCACAGTTGCATTGAGAGGGGGCTAATGTGGTGCAGGATCCTCGCATTGGTGTTCACTGCTGCCCTCACCATTGCCGCAGGCACAGTCCACGTCCTCACCAGTCAGCATGATGGCACACTCCTCAAAGTGAGTGAGGGGCCTAATGTGGGTCACTCCACGCCCGGCTGGGACTTCTCCCTGCTTTTGTGAGCCAACTTCTCTTGTATGAAAACAGATGGAGAGAGTGTGAGCAGGATGCCTGGCACTGCATGGAATGTTTGAGTGGTGAGCGGAGCCATGGATGGATGAGGATGTGAGCTCCAGAGGATATGAGCCCAATAGAGATGTTAAAGTGTGTGAGAGAGTTAGTGGTGTTATCCCTTAAGGTATGAGATCCCGGCAGATGTGTTATGGGTTTGGGAGTGTGAGAGTTGAGGGTGATGAGGTGGTTGACTTACCCTGGCAGAACTGATGAGAACATTCATTCTCTTCCAGCACTGAATGGCTAAAGTCCTCTGTGCTCCAGAGGCCCTGAATGCCGCTGTCACCATCTCCCAGGCTGGATTGGTGACACTGGCAGACCTCCTGCGGCAAGAGCGGCAGTAGTGGACATCACAGCAGCCTTCCACTGCATCCAGCAGGTGCCCCAGAGAGACAAATCTATATTTGGGGGCTGCCGTCTTTTTTGCTTTCAGGGCCATCTGCCGCCTGGAGGAGTCCTGGTCTGTAGACAAGAAATAGGCATGCGCTCTGGTGTGCTTTAAATATGGCACCTGAAGCAAGGCAGCGCTGATGGTGCAGTGGGCAAATCCAAGCCCGCCAGCCAGCGATCCGGTGTTTTTTTTCTATAAATGCATTATTAATGCAGCGGGATGCATTTGGAATTGGACGATACAGTGTGAAAACCTACCAATGCAGCCAGCAGGTTCGACGACTTTTTTCCTGCCCGCTACTGCATATTGTGCAAATCTAGGACAATTCCACCCATAGGTTTTATATGACTGCTGGAACAACCAAATTTGCTAAACCCAACTATTGGTGTGGTAATAAAAGACTGCTTTTATTTCAGCCTCTCTGAAATAATATTCTGTAGTAACAACAATGCTGAGACCCCATCCACCACCACCACCACCACCACCACCCACCCACCCACCCACCCCCCCCACCCTCTCTCTCTCTCTCTCTCTCTCTCCACCCCACCCCCCCACATTGTGTCTGGATGGTGACTTTTGAGTTGTATTACACTATTGTGAACTACTGTGTACATATTTGTCACTAGTAAGAGCAATTTGAGATTTCTTATGATTATAGCAAAACAGGGATGAAACATTAGAGAAACAGGTTTTCTTTTTAATAACAAGGAAGATTAAGCAGAGGTTTGATAAGAGTAAAGGGAATGAGCCTGTACCCAGTGTAAAGATCTATTGCTGGGAATTTTCTTCGGGCTTCTTCCATTCTGCTGCGGTAACACTGGCAGAAACCCCATTTATGTTCACAATGGTTAATCTTAATTGGGAAGGTGATGGAGTTCTACAATCGGCTGAGGTTAGATGAGGGAAAAGAAATCAACTCGATCTCTTACTGTTGGTTACTATTTATTGACCCTTGATGGTAGGTGTGCTTTTCAGAGCACTGAAGGAGTACATGACTGAGTTTTGTTCCAATGCTTGTCAATGAGGGTGAGATTCTTTGGAAACGTTGGAAAACAATAAGGCACTTGGGTGAAGAGCAATGCCAACACCTAAAGACCCTCTTGTGCATTGGTACCAGAATGTTAGACTACAATGTTGTCACTGGGCCTAACTAACATTACTTTGTTAGTTACTTTGTTTAACCTGGCACATTCTGTATGATATTACAATGACCAAGAGTCACATACTTCTGCTTGAACAATCCAGGTTTATAACTGGCTGCTGACATGCCAATAAGATACAGAAAAGGTTTTATCATAAAAACATGAAAGATTTCAAGAATCATGAAGATGCAACTTTCATCTTTAGTTAAACATTCAGAAAGAAATACAGACTGTCATGTTAGCACCCTATGACCTTTAGGAGTCCAAAATAACCTCCGTTATCTTTAAAGCTAGGGGATGCTTTTCTTGGGATGCGAGTGCTGGCGAATGGAATTCCTTTCACCTCAGATACCAGGATCATTACTGAGATTTCACAAATGATCTTCTCTGCTTCAACAATATGCTTTAGTCCCAACCTCAAGAGAGCACCTCCTACTGTACAGTGTCACACTTTCTGTAAGCCAACATCTATAACCCCTGCCCAGCAAACTGTTGTGGTGCTATGCCAGAGCAATTAATTGGACCCCACCTATTGGCTGGTTCAGGGTTGGGCGGAGTCCAATTCAAGACCCCTTTAACTATGCTAACTATGCCAACCCTGTATGACATAATTAAAAATCTTTTGGATTCCCTCCTGCCTACTGGTTTACATAGGACTGTCTACAAGAGTCTTCAATTATACCCTAGCCAGCAGCTGACACAAGATTCATACTAATGTAATTAAAAGGATCTTAAAATATACCTTGCCTAGAGTTTGTTGCAAAAGTGACACCAGTACAGTTAAAAAGTCCTCCAACTGGCTGTGTATAGAGCTTGTTTCCAATACAGTTAAAAGGATCTTGAATTGGACCGTACCCAGCTACATACAGAGCTGGGAACAATATTGTTAAAAGGGTCTTGGATTGGACTTCAGCCAAGACCTTGTATGGGAGACACCATTAATACAGATAAAAATATCTTGAAGTAGACAGTGCCCAATCTTAGATTAAAAGGATCTTGAATCAATTCCCCCTCCCATCCCCAACTCCTGCCCAGTGGCTGGTACAAAACTGGTACCAGTATAGTCAATTGTCAACATCATTCAGTGTTATCAGTCACTACATTATCACATTGCTATTTTCGTTCTATGAGAATATCAGATTTAAATCAGTGACATAAAGTTCAAATATTTAGTCTCATAAATGATATCGCACTTATATAAATAAACATTTAAAGAAAATTACTTTTGGAAGTATTGCAAAAATGTTGCCAGGGACCTCGGAGGGCTATTGTGGGTTGAGAAATGAGCCAGCAATAGAGCAGATGAGGAGGAATGTTTTTGAACTGAGGTCAGAGCCAAGGCAGCTTTTTTTGTTCTGTTTTTGGTCATTCTGCTGGCACAGAAATGGGCATTGCAGATCCAAGAGCTTCAAATGTTGGAAGAGTATGGATTCTTATCCACAAATTTGGAGTCTGAAGTCAGTTATTTGTTGCAGACACTGGCACAGACCAATCTTGCATTTGGGGATTAAGTTATCATTTAGTTTTACATCAGCTTGTCCAGAAATTTTGAAGTCTACCAAGTGCCTAACAGAAACTTAAAGTTCCTAAAATAGAGATGAAAGGGGAAATACTGCTGATGCTGGAAATCTGAAACAAAAGCAGAAAGTGCTGAAAACATGCAGCACGTCAGTAAGCAACCAAAAGAGAAGAAATCCAGCTGGGACTCCTCATTAGAACTGGCCGCTCAGGTCACAGAGGCCCCCCATTATAGGACTGTCTAACACAAAACGGGACCCATCCAGAAAGAGACAGTTGAGAACAATAGCGTCAACTATGAAGTTGAACAGCTTGGTGACAGATTTTGAAATGAGGTGTAAAATGGTCCAAATTATACAAAGGGCAGAATTTTTCATCCCGTGGGCGGGTGTATGCCTCACCTGATAGGAGTAAAATAGTGCACAGTGACGTCAGGTGAGCATCTTGCGTGATATTTAGCTTGATAGGCACGCATGGGTGCTGAAGCGGCGCCTGCCATTAATTAAGCAGCCACATAAGGCCCTTGACAGTCCAATTGACTGTGATTTTTCCTTGTCTGTGCTATTTTCTGCTTGTCACATGGGCAAAACAGGCAGGCGGCCAGCCGACATTTTCACAAACCTCATCCAAGGGCGGGATAAAAAGGGTCAGCAGCATTGCCAGTGTGAGTAGTGATGAGTTCTGGAGATAGTTTGCAGCTAGTTACTTATTGGTATTTGGCAGTTTCATCTCTGTTCGGGGCTTCATTCTTAGCAATTCCAGACTTCACTTCAGGACACCTTGCTGTCTTCCAGGCCCCCGGAGAATTCAGACCAGGTATCAAACAGCCTTCCCTTACCTTGGTAATGGGGAATGTGGTCTCTGCTGGAGGCACCTCCTCTAATGAGGAAGAGAGGGGCAGGAGGGAGAAGAGGCCAGGTGTCCCAAGCAGCTTCCAGGGGAGGTGACCTGTGGGAGGAGAGATGCAGGCACAAGGAACTCAGGGCCAGCACGTAGTCCAAGGCAGAAGGGACGGCAGAAGACACCACTATCCTGCAGCCAGGGTTTACAGGCGGTGATGCAGCTACCTCAATATGTCTGAGGTGCAATGCCGAAGGAGTCTCCGTCTCTCAAGGGAGAATGTGACTTCCATTTGCCAGGTGATTGGGCCTGAGATCAGCTCTGACTGTGTGGGTGGACACCCTGTGCCAGTGGCTCTGAAGGTCGCAGTGGCCCTCAACTTTTATGCCTCCAGCTCTTTCCAGAGGTCAGTGGGGGATCTGTGTGTGTCTCCCAATCAACTGTCCACAGTTGCGTCAAGCTAGTGACTGGAGCTCTGTTCAGGCGGGTACTGACCTTTATTCTTTGCCATACGGAGAAGCCCAGCCAGGCTGAGCGAGCTAGAGGCTTTGCAGCAATTGCTGGGTTCCTCCTTGTCGTGCAATCGTCTGCTCACATGTGGCCATCAAAGTGCCAGCAGGTCAGCCGGTGCCTTTGCCAACTGGAAGGGATTCCACTCCATGAACATGTAGATGGTGTGTGACCACAGGATGCAGATTTGGCAAGTCTGTGCAAGGTACCCTGGCAGCTCCCAAGACACATACATCCTGAGGCACTCCCAGGTGTCGAGGCTCTTCAGTGCTCCAGCCTGACTGGGTGGATGGCTGCTGGGTGACAAGGGCTATCCATTGAAGAGGTGGCTCATGACGCCTCTCCACCACCCAAGAACAGAAGCAAAGAAGTGTTATGAGTCATGCCTCCACAAGGGCGGTGGTAGAGAGGACCATAGGTCTTTCCAAGATTTGCTTCCAATGCCTAGACCGTTTGGGGGAGCGCTACAATACGTCCCAGAGTGGGTGTCACTGATTGTGGTTGCATGCTGTGCTCTCCACAATCTGGCACTGGTAATGGGGGACCCACTGGAGGAAGAGGATCTTGAAGCAGCTCCATAGGTCACAGATGATGAGTCCAATAGTGGGTCTGAAGCGGAGCACAGTGAAGAGAATGCCGAGGGTGTGGAGCCAGACCTTGGTAACCTGCACGGAGGCAGGGACACCAGGGACGCCTTGATCCAACACTCCTTCAGCTAGACTACCAAAGATCAGCTTCAAATGCCAGGGCTGCTGGCCCCATCCTAGATGTCTGTAAGAAGCCTTTCATTTGAACACAAAGAACACTCAGTGCCTGTGCAATAAAGTTCAGAGCCACCTACGTCCAGCATTACATATTGGCATTCCCTGCACCAATTGAATAAAAAGGTGAAGCATACTCAGGCCATTACAACAAAAACACAATTTATGTCATTCTGACAGTTCAATAAACTTAACACAAACGTTTCTGGTATTCAACATCAGACTAGTATATATAAACAAAAATGAACAAAAAAGCAACCGTGACCTGTCCCTCTTGTGTTTATGGTGCCTTTAACTTACGTTTGCATTTGGGAGTGCTATATCTAGAAGCGCCCCCCTCACTGGTACCAGCATTGAAGATAGCCTGCTGACTCTGCTGTCTTGTTGGCCTTGATGATCTTGGCGTGGGAGGGAGCGGCCAGTGTCACAGCTGGCATCTCCCCAGTCGATGCAGCATCATCAGATGCCATGGTCACTGGCGAAGGGGCGGAGGAGCTGCTGCCATCATCCAGAATGCCCTGAGAGGAGCCTGCAGAAACAATAGGCAGCTTGTGTGTCAACGTGAGGTTGCTCTGGACCTCCCCGCACATCAATGATGGATGAGCACCGAGCTGGGACATTGGTTTCCTCATCCATCTCCTACACTGACGCTGACCACCTGAGGTCAATGCCTGTGTGAGGGCTTGCAAGTCTGAATGCAACCCCAGGAACCCCTCATTCTGTTCCTGCAGCTGCCTCTCCATGAGAGTCACCGCTCTCTCAATGGAGGAGACAGTGCGCTCGGCCATGCCAGTAAATGCAGTGCTCACGCTCCTCATGGACTCCTCCATCATGGAAGCCATGGCACGCACACCCTCATGGATCTCTGCCAGGTCCTCCTGCACATCTTGCTGGACATCCAGAATCTGCCACCTAATGGACAACTCCAGAGGCTCATCATTAGCCTTTGACTGAGCATCGTCCTGGTCCCCAGCAGTCCTTTGACAGCCAGTGCCTTGGACTCTCTACCTCTGTCTGCACCTCAAGCGATTGTGAAGTGCCCTCACCAATGTGCATCGAGATACTAGCTGCTGCTCTAATGCCCGCAGAGGAGCTGGTATCTGCACTGGTGCCTACTTCAGATAGCAGGCATGACGCAGGTGCAAATGACACCCGGTGGTCCTCCAGTGTCAAGGGTGGTCCTTTGAGGTCTGGAGAGCGAACGCCGCTGGCGAACCTAAAAAGGAAAAGAAGGACATGTCATTTGTTAGTCATCACACTGTCACTGTGCATGCCAGGCATCCTGGTGAGACAACGGAGACCTGCATCATGGTGCCTTCGTCTTCTAATGATCAATGGGGACTCCAGGTTCGAGGCTCGCATCAATGAAGAGACTACACTAGAATGATTGCACGAGCCAAAATTCTCACTTCTGTGCATTTCACTCTTACCTTCATCTGACACCCCCACCTCTCCACGCCTGGTTGCACAAGGGGTATGCCGACTCTTGAGCTCTAGGGCATCTTGCTCATATCTCAAGAGGATTAGGAGGCTAGCGGGGCCTCTGCTGGTCCATGACCTTTCTATATTGCTGTGGGCCGTCTTCTTCTGAAACAGAGGAGCATTGATTAGTCCACTGTATGCATGCAGCGCCATTGCAGCCTGGCCAACCCCAGCTGAGGAGCGCCTGGTAGGGCACATCCAAATCATGACCCTTGAGCCGCAAGGCACTTGTTCCAAGCAGCCAGGGCTTATCCCCTTGGCCAGCACGGGAGTGATTGGCAGTTGGCACTCAGACTCTTGCACCCCTGAGGTCCACTGGGGGGGGGCACGGCCAAACCCAACAGATCTGCACACTGACACATGCCAACATGGTACCCACCCTTCCTGAGTGCTGTAGGTCATTGCTTCCAGCACTGCACCCAGGTGCACCACACTAGATCACAGCTGCTGACCACCACTGACACCTCCTCCCATGCCCTCTTGGTGAGATGCGGTGGCCTCCTCTTCCCATCCCTGGGGACAAGGGTGTCCCTCCTGGCAGCCACCTCCCCCAGGAGGACAGGGAGGCGCTTGGAGAAGCAGGAGGCCGACTACTCACCCGACCTGGCCTCCTGCCTGCCATGTCCAGCTGCACTCGGATCCATAGTGTTGGCTCAGGGGACGTCCTCCGTGGTAACCTTCCAGGGGCTGCACCACTTTTAAACCAGCCGCTGGCAGCTGACAGGCCCCCACCCCCGCACAGCCCTTCCCAGCCAGTGCAGAGCTACATTTCATGCTGGGCAGGCCTCAATTGGCCCGCCAGCGTGAAATCGCAGTCGGGGCCCGATCATGGGCATCGGTTCATTTCACGGCTGCTCCCGGACCCACCAGCTGAAGGGAAATTCCTGCCCAAAAGGGTTCATCAGATGAGGATTGGATAAGTAGGGCTACTGCTAATGAGCAGAAACATGAACCTGTCTTTTCCTCTCAACAAATGTTGACTGATCTGGTGTGTATTTCCAGCACTTGCAGTTTCTGGTTGAGGTCCCACTGCAGATTGGTACTCAGTGGCTCCCTCTGGAAGTATGTGTGTATGGATATTAAATGAGGATGCAAATAGTTGCATTATGGTGTCCTTAATGATGAAAATACCTGTTGAATCATTATTCTGGCTACTTTATGACAAAAAAAGTAAAGGGACAAGCTAAGGCCAGGATTTTCTGGTAATCGAGCGGACTCGATGGGCAGGAGCTGACCGCCACCCGTGATCAGGCTTTGACCGTGATTTCATGCTGGCTGGCCAATTAACAGCCAACCAGTGTGAAACGCGTGCTGTAGCTCTCAGCGCTGCTGGGGTGGGGGCGGGAAGAGCGGGAGCGCTGAAATTACGGGTGCATGCAGTAAAAGCTCCCGAAGGCACAGAGCTGCCTCAGGAAGCTGAAGATTTTTAAAATTAAAAATGACAAACTTAAGCAATGTTAAAAACATGTCCCCTCATGTGGCTCCAACACATGAGCTGGGATATGTTATGAATGAAATTTTAAAAGTTTTATTTAATTTTTATTTGCTTTAGGAATCCTCATCCCACCCATGGATGAGGTATCCTAAAAAATCTAAAGGTCGCTTGGCCTTTTTGTCTGCCCGCCAACCGTAAGATTGGATGGGCAGCAAAAAATTTCATTTGTTACTTTAATGGCCTTAACAGGCCTGTTAATTGTTGGTGGGTACAATACTGACTCCCACACATGCCCATCAACCAAAATATCACACGTCATTTTACGTTCATGAGGGTTGGGCACGCACCCGACAAGCGCAATGTTCTGCCCTAGGACAATTATGATTATGCAGCAGGTTGCTGAAGCATGGAATGCTTTGCCAGAGTGGGTAGTTGAGGCATTACACCTTTTAAGGGAAAGTTGTTAGAAGCAGATGAAGAAACAGAATTAGGCGTAGAATGTAGGCCAGCAGAGTTATTTTTGGATTACCCAAGAGAAAATCTGGCACAAGCTGAATTCCTGTATTGCAAATTTCTATGGGAGGAATTTTATGGCCCCTCCTGCTGGCGGTATTTTCCAATCCTGTCGAAGTCAATGGACTTTTGAATGGCTCGCCATTTCCAGCCCCGCCCCCACCACAACAGGGTCATAAAATTCTTCCCTATGCTTTTTTTAGACTGAGGTAGTAGAGGGCTCCTTCACCCACAGAACAATATCCCAGCCTGAATCAGGATTGTGGGGACGAAAGGGGGAACAAATTAGAGTTTTGAAATGGGATGCATTCACTACACACATAAATCCATGTACAATAGGCCCCTTAACAATTAGACAGTTTTTGAGCTTCTCCCAATGTATGTGATATACAAACATCACAGCACAAATCTTGTGTCCTTGTTTGTTTTTACATAATTAGTACAATCTTCAGTAAAGACCACATGAAATGGTGCAAACTTGTAGTTGAGTCTGGGGAAAATGTGAGAGGGACAAGAATGATATAGCATCACAATATTAATACCTCATGCTATTAGCAGCAGGAATGGCAAATTTTGGCAACTAGAGCAAATTTGCTTCACCTATACCATAGCTGCACAATCTCTTTCATTCTTAGTTGAGTCTTCAAATACAGATGGCACTCGATATTGCAAAGGCTATGGGCCCTGACAACATTTCAGCAGTGGTACTTATAATGTGCTCCAGAACTAGCCATATCCCTAGTCAAGCTGTTCCAATATGGCTACACCAGTTGCATCTACCCAGCAATATGGAAAATCACCCAGATATGTCCTGTCCACAAAAGCTGGACAAATCCAACCCAGCCAATTACCGCAACATCAGTCTACTCTCGATCATCAATAAAGTGATGGAAGGTGTCATCGACAATGCTATCAAGTGCCACAGACACAGCAGTACCATGCTTGCTGATGCTCAATTTGGGATCTGCCAGGGCCACTTGGCTCCTGACCTCATTCAAGCCTTGGTCCAAGTAGAGATAAAAGAGCTGAACTCCAGAGGTGAGGTGAGGGTGACTTCCCTTTACATCAAGGCAGCATTTGACCGTGCGTCATCAAGGAGCCCTAGCAAAACTGAAGTCAATGGGAATTAGGGGGAAATCTCTTCACTGGTTGGAGCCATGCCTAGCACATAGGAAGACAGTTGTGGTTATTGGAGGTCAATTATCTCAGTCCCAGGCCATCGCTGCAGGTGTTCCTCAGGGTAGTGTGCTAGGACCAACCATCTTTAGCTGCTTCATCAATGACATTCCTTCCATCATAAGGCCAGAAGTGAGGATGTTCTCTGATGATTGAAAAATGTTCAGTACCATTCGTAACTCCTCAGATATTGAAGCAGTCCACGTCCATATGCAACAACCCCTGGACAACATTCAGGCTTGGACTGATAAGTGACAATGAACATTCATGCTGCACAATTGCCAGACAATGAGCATCTCCAACATGAGAGCATCTAACCATCTCTCCTTGACATTAGTGGCATTACCATCACTAAATCACCCACAACATCCTGGTAGTTACTATTGATCAGAAACATAACTGGCCCAGCCATAGAAATACTGTGGCAACAAGAGCAGTTCGGAGGCTGAGAATTCTGTGATGAGTAACTCAGCTCCTCACTCCCCAAAGCCTGTCCATTATCTACAAAGTACAAGTCAGGAGTGTGATGGAATACTCTCCACTTGCCTGGATGAATGCAGCTCCAACAACACTCAAGAAGCTTGACACCATCTAGGGCAAAGCAACCTGCTCAATTGGCACCCCATCCACCACCTTAAATATTCACTCCTCCACCACTGACACACAGTGGCAGCAGTGTGTACCATTTACACCAACACGTCAAGCCTTCTTCGACAGCACCTTCCAAACTTGCAACCTTTACCACCTAGAAGGACAGGGCAGCAGATGCATGGGAACACCACCTCCTGCAAGTTCTCCTCCAAGCCAGACATCATCCTAACTTAGAATTATATTGCCATTCCTTCACTGTCACTGGGTCAAAATTCTGGAATTTCCTCCCTAACAGCACTATGGGTGTATCTACACAAGACGGTTCAAGAAGGTGGCTCACCACCACATTTGAGGACAATTAGGGAATGAGCAACAAATGCTGACCTAGCCAATGATGCCATATACTGTGAAAGAATAAATTTTTGAAAAGATTCCACTTGACAGTTTTTGAAAAGAGTAAATAGATATTGAATATCATTAACACCTTTAGAACCACAGCTGCCAGTTGGTATAGCTTCTACCTGTACACAGATAGAGAAGGAGTTGCCCTGCATCGATTTATAATGGCAGTACCACTTTTCTATTCAGTTAGGAATCCTTCAATGGTTCTGTTGGTAACTGCACGGCCTGCAGTAGTACTGAGCCATAAGGACCAGGAATGTCCTAGTTTGATCCGTGGGCAACCTGTGCTGAGTTTAGCTGATCTCATCTGGGGTAGCTGATTTCTCCAACATTGGACTGGAGAGGAGAGAATCAGCTATAGGCATCCCTTCTATATTGCTGTCCAGTAACCATTCATTGAAGTTAGCTTGCAAGGCCTCTGGGGGAGGAATCAAGCTCAGCTGCAAAACCCTCTGTAGTAGAATAGTCTGCCAATGCTACTTTTCTCAGGTGTAAAAATGAAGGGTGATCCCTTGAGCAAGATGCCTTAAGGAGCTTAGTGTTTGTGGGACCTTACATTAGCCTTGATGGTTCCTTCATTAGAGGAGGTTCGATCTTTCAAAAAAAACACATGAACGCTGCTTGACCTCTTTGCTTTGCAGTACTCAGTCAACTCAATCAGGCCACAATGCCCAATTTGACTTTCACAGGTAACTCAGTAAGCACAGTGGATGCATAATTTAACAGCTTCTGGCACAGCAGGCATATAATTTAATACTCTTAGTACGTGAACCAGTTTGGGGCATCCCTAAAGAAAACAAGGAATGGTGCTCAGATCATTTCATTCCCTCTTTCTCTAAATTCAGTCCAAAACAAAAAGCTTTAAAAGCACACACATTTATCAAGAAATTCCAGAATTGAATTTTCATTTGCTCAAGGATACCACAATTGCTGCTGGGAATCTACATGCAAACAGAGCCCACCTGTTCTTGTAAGTGAGCCTCTTTACAGGCCTGTGTACATACTATCAGCTCCAGCTCCCAGCAAGGAGAAGTGAAAATGACGTATTCATGCAGGCGGTTTCCCCTTCTCTTCCATCTTCATTCCTTTGCGTGTGCTGGCTGTGCACTGTAGTATACTTCTCTTCTTTATGTGCTATGGGCTGGCCTTATGGAGTTTTCCAATTTACACTGGGAATCAAATATTTGACTGCACTCTCTGGAACTGAGCATTAAAAGCTGGGCTTTCAAAATCCCATCTTTTCCTTTCCACATTTAAAATTGTAGTCCTGATACAATCTTTGAAGCTCCTCCCAAAGTCCTGTAATGAGCACAATGGTAAAGTTAAATTGGAACCACAGGATATTCTTGACAAAAACAACATTTTGGAGCTTGGCAAATTGTGCCAAACCTGCTTCTAAGTATGTCTTCTGGAGCAATGCAGGTTATCTTAACCGCTCTCCTATCTCAGTGGCCAGAATTTTCTGCCCTGTCAGCAGCAGGGTTCATGGCAGGCAAGGGCAGAGAATACGACATGACTGAAAAAATCGGTTTCCCGTCTGCGGGAAATGATGGCAGGACTTGTGGTCCTGACCGTCATGGCGGGATAATGGCGCCCACCAAAGGCCGTCGGGAAGCCATTTAGCATGTTATTATGGGGAAATGAGCACCCAACCGGAATTCTCCCCCGGCCTATCACCTGCCCCGCTGGCGGCAGTTCACACCGGTCCGAAAGATGACTGGACCAACATGGCGTGCAGATGTCGAGGACTTAGTAGGATGGCAGGCTGGTCCATTCAGTGGAAGGTGCACAGCCACCGGTTTTGGAGGGGGGAGGGGGGCAGTTGCTGGAGCACGGGGAGGGCACCGAGAGGGCAGACAACGGCAGCAGCGTGGGGGATGCGGTGCAGCATAGCTGATCCTCCTCTGAATAGAATTGCATTGGCCACCATGGTGACCTCCTTCCATGCAGGTGTGGTGAGACGGGTGGGCCTCCTCCTCCCATCCCTTGGAAAAAGGATGTCCCTCCTGTCCTCCACAGCTTGCAGTAGTATGTCCAGTGAGGAATCGCTGAACCTTGGGACGGTGCTTGCTGTTTCCTGGAAGCCATGTCTATGTCCAAACTCCTGGTGCAATGAATGATTAGCTGTCCAGACTCCTTTAAAATATGATGCCCAGCAGCATGCACAACTTCCGGCCTGTCCTGCTCTGCGATTCGCCGGGAAACTCCTGGCTGCATAATTAATGAGCTCAAAATCACAGAATTCGCACGTGTTTATCAGCTAGGTTCTGTGGCAGTAGTTCCTCTGACTTGCTGCCCCCGCCACGGGACTTAGGCCCAGAATGGAAAATCCTGGCCAGTGTTTCTCCTGAAGCAGAGTGGATTATTTACCCTCACACCGTCAGTGTCTCTCCTACTGGGAGGTTGAGACCATAAGTGAAATGATAACTACTTTCCTTTCAGTATAGGCTCTTCAGTTATGAAACCAAGCCCAAGGCTCACTGAGCAACATTTACAAACATTTTGGAGGAAATGTCATGAGGCCAGATTGGAACTGGCCTGAAGTAATAAATGTAAATCAAACTTTCCCTCTGATTTTTTTTTCATCATTATGTGGCTGTTGGGCATAGGATACCTGAATGAAATGAAGCTCTTTATGGTGGTGGACTGTGCCATCTCCAAATTGATGGTTTGGAACTTGCTCTTCAGCATTAATGCCAAGAGTTTCTTGTTTTCAGTCCACAACTGTCTTTCTCATCCCCAGTGTTGAAGTCATTGCTTCTCCCTGTGCCAAACAGCAAATCATTGACACCAGCCTAAGAACCATTCGATTTCAGATTCAACAAGTGCTTAAGGCAGTCATGAAATACCAAAGTAAAAAAAAATCTCAAACACCCATTGTGTCTGTTTGCTTTGATTATCAAATTAAAGTTGTATACAAGTTAATGTGTAGCACATTTTAGAGTCCCTATTTGCCACCCCCTCCCCTTTTCAGTCGTCAACACCACGACCCCCAATCAAAGTTTCTCTGTGACTCCTTGAATTTGGACCCCTTGACCTTTCCAAGTACATCAGCCGAGCACTAGACATGTGAGAACTGTCATATGGAAAAGATTTAGACAAACTCATATCATCCTATCAGAAGAATTTAAAGTCGCCGGATCCCTCAGCAAAGCTGCATCATGTGTAAGAGATAAAAGAGAGTGGTGGGGTGGGGGGGTGGGGGGTTGCTGCTGGAAGGGTTCCTGTCTGCCGCAACAGGACAATAACAGCACTCAGAGAGACTCCTATCTCATCCCCTTAAGGATTATAACAACTTGACCCAGAGTGTGACCTTGATTTCAACTCATCCTAACTCGCTTTTTATTTATCTCGCTCCCATTAACACTTCCATTCTTTCAGTTGGATGGCAGGGTGTCCCTGTAACGGACTGAGAAGTAGAAAGTTTGTATGTGATCTGTTTGTCTATAGAGCAAAGCATTAAGATCCTAGTCATCAGAGAGTACGTCAAATTTGCTGCTTTTTAAAAAACTAACCTCATTGCCCTGCATTGCTTTACTATTTTTGATTTTCCTAGTGTGTTAATGTACAACATTTTTAATATTTGTACCACCGCCCCCCCCCCCCCCACCCCCATTTAATCCAACAGTCTTGTGTGGGCAGGATTGAGAATATCCTTTTAATGATGACCAATTTTATTTTCACAAAGCTTTTTTGAAGGAAGAATTTGCTGACTTCATATGTGATATATTGGCTCTTAGTGAAACATTTAGGCAGTGTGGTACTGAACCATGCAGACAAGACAGTCCTGGATTTAGTACATGATCTGTGCTAAATTTGCCAAACTCAGCAAACTCAGGTTAGCTACTTTTGGATTAGGGATTGGGAAGAAGGCCACTTGAGGATAATCAGCAAGGATTCTAAATTGTGATCACTATCCAATGGAAGCCAACCAGAAAGCGTGCATGTGTGTGTCTGTGTGTGTGGACATTAAATGAGAGTGAGATCAGCCTTTGCTGCGATGCCACTGTGGTCAAATAGGCTATGCAAATATAACGGTCCCATACAGGAAGAAGTATCCCAACATCAGTCAATGTTTCCAAGAAAGGTGGGAGAACAAAGGAGGTACGACAGGCAGTGAGGGATAGGATAGGGGTTCACCTTGATATCTATAGGTATTTTGGCAAACCAAGTTAATTTTATTTTAAATTAAAACAGAAAATGCTGGAAACACTCAGCAGGTCACACAGTATCTGTGGAAAGAGAAACACGTTCTGTTTCAGGTTAATGACCTTTCATCAGAAATGGAAGATGTCAGTAAAGAACAGCTTTTAAGCAATTATAAAATGAAGGAAAAGGGACGACAGGGAAAGAACATTTGTATTGACCTGGAATGTTAACTCTGCTTCTCTCTCCACTGTTGCTGTCTTGATCTGCTGTTTCCAGCAATTTCAGTTTTTAATTCAGATTTCCAGCATTTGCAGCATTTTCCTTTTGTTTTAGTGTCCATTATATTTTAAAGTGACTGGAGAATTCATGCCTTGTTGAATTAAACAGGAAATCTGTGGTATTTTGGTGCATTGAATATTTTAAGCAGAACCTTCAGTATTTTTAAACTAATTTTCTCAGCTTTGTACCCCAGATATCATTCTATTTCTGTAAAATGCAAATGGCTGTCTCATTCATGATATTTGCTGGGAGAATTCTAATATGCAAGAATTATAACGCATTTTGGATTTCTGAGTCAGCCCTCAATTTTGTTCTGAACAGAACCTTTTCTGGAACATTTGTGCAATAAACATCCCACATTCTCATCTCCTTTCAATTCTCTCCCCTTCTCTTGACTCTTGCTGGGATACAGTTCCACAAACTGGAGCAACCTCTGTTCCCTTACCCAAGTAGTCACTCTTTATGTGTGAGAACAAATAGTAAGCTGTTTCTTAAATGACTCCAAATACTTTGCCTCCATTACTCTATGTATAGAAAGGCATCACCACAGAACCTGATCCTGCCCTCACTGAACATCAGTGCTAGTGCATTTATCAGCAGAGGTCACTGGAGTAGAAACCTGTTTTCTTTATCTTTTCACTTCCCTAGTTCAGGGGAGTTGAGGCCACCTGCAGTATCTGAAAGATGTTTAGTTCAAGTGATGTGCCACACTGTTGATATTTGGTAAGTAGAATCAAAATTATACAATGCATTAAGAAGTCATTTGGCCCACCTTGCCTGTGTTGTCTCTTTCATAGAGTTATCCACTTGGTCCCATTCTCTTGTTTTTTCCCCTTATCCACCTGCACGTTTTTCCCTTTCCAATATGTACCCAATCCTTTTTAAAAGTTGCTATTGGATCTGTTTCCATCATACTTTCAGGCAATGCATTCCAGATCATAACTATGTAAAAAAAACACTTCTGCATCTCCACTCTCTTGCCAATTATCTTAAAATTGTGTCCTTTGGCTATTGACCCTTCTGCTTTTTTCTTATTTACTCTATCAAAACCCATTATTATTTTGAATACCTCTATCAAATCTTCCCTTATTCTTCTCTACTGTCAGGAGAGCAATCCTAACTTCTCTAATCTCTCCACACAACTGAAGTGTGGAGTAACAAAAACAGAATTACCTGGAAAAACTCAGCAGGTCTGGCAGCATCAGCGGAGAAGAAAAGAGTTGACGTTTCGAGTCCTAATGACCCTTCAACAGAACTAGGAAGTGTGGAGTACTTTTTTATGCCCATCAAATTGAGGGGCCTTCCCACTGGGGAATGGAATTCTTCCCAACTCAAAGACACCCAATCTAAGCACTGTCAAATCTGGAATAGCACAAGCCAAAAGCAGAGTAAAGCTTGCTCTACTGTTCCCCAGCAATGTGTCCAAACCTATCCTCAACAGGAATGATCCTATACTGTAACAATGGGCTGGATTTGCCAGCCCTTTTGCAATGGGCTGGGAGGCAGGAGGAGCCATTATGTCAGCGACAAAAGCTATCAGGAGGGAAGTCTTTATAACACAACTGGATATTCTGAAGGGCGGCCAGCATGGCAGGAAGATCCCATGCTGTAACGCAGCAGGAATGTAATTAAGCATGTTTAGCAGGCACTTAACTATTATTTTACCAGGGATTTCTAATTTTACAAAACATGCACAAGAACTACAGGGCTTCAGAACCTCACCAGATATAAGGATGTGGTAGATTAGCAGGAGATCAGTAATAGCTTCAGACAGCAACCATTGTGAATAGTAATGTGACTTAGAAGGGAGAGTGGAACAGCATCGGCAGTGGCTGTGGTTGTTGGGAGCAGGGACAAACTTGCAAGCACAGCGGAGGCATACCACTTGAGTCTCATCATGGAAGTGGCACTTATGCGAAGAGAGCAGGTCTGGGGGGGGTGGGGGAGAAGGTGGGGTGCTGGTGGGTGGTGGCATGAAGTCCTGGAAACTGAGTGCAGTCCTCTGCCCATGGGTCTCATTCACTTATACTTCAAGACCTCAAGTGAGGAGGAGCATCAGAAAGGGAGAAAGCTGCAGCCACAGGCAAAGGGCCAATTGCAACCTGAGGACCACCAGTAGCATCATTCTCTGAGGGGGTATGAGGAAAAGGGCACAGAGAGGCACAAAATCAACCTCTTGTGTGCAGGTTACTCACCAGAGAGATCTATCACCATACGCTCAGATTCCTGCAGATGTTGGAGCAGCAGTGTTTCCAAAGAGTGCACCTCTCCAGGGAGGTGATCATTGAGCTGTGTACCATGATGGAAGATGAGCTGAGCTCTATAGGAAATGGTGGTTACCAAATGCTTGTGGCACTGAAGGTCACCATAGCACTGAAGGCCCACCCATCAGGATCATTCCAGGGATGATCTTGAGGTATATATAGAGTCTCCTAGTCAGCAGCTCATCACTACATCATGATGGTCACCAGTGCTATCTCCAAGATAACCAGCCAGTGTGTATGCTTTCATACCTACATGGTAAGTCAAGCTGAGAGGGTCATTGGGATTTGGAGCCGTTCCCCAGGTGTAGCGTGTCATCAAATGTGATCATCAAGGCTCCCACAAACCAGGTAACAGCCTTCATCAACAGGAAGGGCTTTCATTAGCTCAATGTGTAACTGATGTGCAACCATCGCAAATGGTTCCTTCAGGTATGTGTGCAGTTCCCAGGAAGCAGCTACATACTAAGGCAGGGGGCTGGCGTCAGACCTTTTCAGAACTCCTGCGGCCTTCAATAATGGATATTGTGTGATAAGGGCTACTCGCTGAAGACATGGCTCCTGGCGCCTGTGAAGAAAACAAGTATTGATGCAGAAGAGAGGTACAACATCTGCCTTAGGACAACTCGAGCTACCACCATAAGCCTCTGATGATGCTTTTGGATGCCTAGATCAATCTGGTGGAGCCCTTCATATTGCCTCAGCAAGGGCCTCACATATCATCATGGTTTGGTGTGCTCTGCACTGGTACTACAGAGTAGAGAAGCTTTGATCAAGGGGACACTGTGGAGTGCAATGCTTCTTCTGACAATGAGAATATGGAGGCTGATCAAGTGCAAAATGATTAAGAATCCCAGGGACTGCAAGCAAAGTGCAATGAGGTACATGCAAGAGAGACTCACGGTGCACCAATACAGGCATATTTCAAATGATCCTTAATGATAGATCCATGCAACCCAATAAAGCTACAGCCTTCTGCAGCCCTGCTACCATTTCCTTTATTGCCTTTACCATTTACCTGTACTCATTAAGACATAAGACAGCAGCATCGAGAATGCATTAATCTCACACGGTGTGTTCCTTCCCATCACACCCTTTGAGGGAGACAGAGTATTGATAAAGACCCAGCGGCCCACAACAAATGAAAGGATTCCTCTTGCCTTTCAACATTCTACATTTATTAGGAAACAGATTGCAAGGCAGCATGCATAACAAAAAATAAACTTGTGAACCCCAAGTGAAGGTAGGTGCTCTTCTTAAATCTCCTATGTATGCTCCTATGTGGTTCTTCCCCAGTGCTTTCAGCAGAGGTGAAGGCAGGCTGCTGACCTTGTTGCCCCATGACTTTCAATGACCTCGGCGGTCACTCTCTGGCTACCTGAGGCCTAGAGGACCCTGGCATTCTGAGGCCCTACTATACACGTACAGGAGCCACCTCTGTCATTGCAGGTATGTGAGATGCTGGTGTTACTGACAGGAGCTGAGAAGCTGGTGTCCATGCCAAGAGCACTTTGAGAGGAGCCCCCAGATGCATCAAGCAGCTGCTCCTCCACCCTTTCAAGACACACTTTTTTCTCCCTGCTCACCTGAAAAGTCCCAGGACACTCCAGGCACCTCATACCCTTTCACCCAGTCATTGCTCCACAGAGCTGTTGCAGGTGGGGATGGCATGGGCTTGCAGGTCTGTGTGTATCTCCAGTATACACTGAGTGGTCTGTAAAGTATCATCATAAATGGTCCTGAGGGGTGAATTAACAGAGACTACTGGAAATAAGGCATCCAGGAACTACATACAACTTTGTGCAGGGATAGATAGGCACAAGGCTCCTTCCAGAGGCATCTTTGCCTGAGTTCCAGTGACACATGATCTGACATCACTGGTGATATATTATTAGCTATTAACATAATAGCTATTAACCTGTCGTCCTACATCAGCACCCCCCCGGACATCGGTGACATCGATCTCCAATTGTGTTCCCAGCTCTCTTAGAAGACGTGTAGGATGTATGCTCTGCATACTCTTCCTGGAACGCACTTAAATCAGTAGACAGAGATTCCTGTTTCTGGTGCGCAGTATAAAGGTGATGAATTTTTTTTATTTTTCGTACTCCATTTAGAGGCTGTGCTGCTGGCTGCTCTCTGGAAGAAATGAGACTTGGTCAGCTTTTGTTAAGGTTTGGATAGTTGTAGTGGGTCTGAAATCTTTCAGTCCAGCAATTTTGTTGCCTGGCAAAGGTATCTGTTTCTAAAGCAAATTCAGTGATTCTTGTACCCGGAATGAAGTGCTGTGCAATCCCAATGTCACATTCAAGAATTAATCTGATGAACAAACAAAAGAATGAAGATTATTCTCAAGTGAAGTTGATGCTACTTTTACTAATACTGTGGGGTTTTATCTTTCTGCTTGTGGTTGTTTGGCATGCGTACACTCTTGTTTCACATCAGTGTGAGTTTGCAGTTCACTAGGTATTGGCATTTCAAGAGCTTCAGTAGTCAAAGTAACATCTGAGCTGAATGTCACCTCAGGTTCTGTTACTATACTGTGTTTTACTGGGTTAGGTTCTGCTGCCTCTATTTGAATCAGAGAAGTTACACTTGTACATTTGAATTGTGAAGGGTGTGGAGGAATGGTGTGACAATGCACCTCTGAGGTCGCTTCCTCTTCCTCCTCAGAGGTGGATGGCGGTTGTTGCATCTATCTTGTTGCTGACCTGCATTACAACTAAGAATGACTAGAAGGTAATGCACATTCTATCACATCATTCACAGTGCTACTACTTGGAGCTCCAAGTGACCAGTAGTGGACACATGAGCACCATACCTTGTGTTCAACAGAGAATCTCTTGTGCTCATTCATTAGGCATACTCTCTCCTGTCTTGCCATCAGTCATGGATTGGTCTGCATGCTGGCTTCCAAGCTCCAGTGCATCTTCCTCCATTGGTGTCAGGACAATGAGGTAAGGGAAGCCACCGTACATCTTGGCCCTTTCCTTATTGATGTGCACAGTCTTCTTCTGCAAGCACATAAATGCCCATTGCCCGCCAAAACAAGCGCACTGTTTATGCCTGCGGCAGCCTGATTGTCCATGATGATGCTTTAGGAATGTCTCCCGCACATGGCCACTCAGTAGCAGCAATTCAGGAGTCAACTCTGACGGACCGGGCCCTTCACAAAGAGACTGACATGCTTCTGACAGGCAATGCTGCTGCTTTGTCATTGTCAGTGTCAGTGACTGGGCATGCCCTTTTCACCTGCCTCATCTTCATGCCTAGTTACATGTAAGGCTGTAGGGAAAGTAATGTGTGGTGCACCCGTATAAAAACAGAAAGTGCTGGAACAACTCAAAATGTCTGTCAGCATCTGTGGAGAGAGAATCAGAGTTAACGTTTTGAGTCCAATATAACTGTTCTTTGGGGCAGCAGAGTGTGGTGCACTTACCTTGACTGTTCGCATGAGGTCATTAACCTGCTTGTGGCATTGCAACCAGGTCGAGGGACAACCACATGGCTACTGATCTCCTCTGCCATCGCCATCCATGCTTGCTTCATCACACGGGCCAATCTCTTCCTCCCGTGCCACAGGAAGAGGGCCTGCTTCCTTGCTGAAGCAGCCTGGAGGACAACCTGCAGGAGAGAGTACGCCTAATGAATGAGCAGAAGAGATTCTCTGTTGAACACAAGGTATGGTGCTCATGTGTCCACTACTGGTCACTTGGAGCTCCAAGTAGTAGCACTGTGAACGATGTGATAGAATGTGCATTACCTTCTAGTCATTCTTAGTTGTAATGCAGGTCAGCAACAAGATAGATGCAATAACCGGGATACAGCCATCCACCTCTGAGGAGGAAGAGGAAGCTACCTCAGAGGTGCATTGTCACACCATTCCTCCACACCCTTCAATGGGGCCACCTTGGATCTTCCTTCAGTCATTCCTCCAAAAGTCATCTTTGCAAGACTTCAATAATTACTGCCTTTGTGGGAAGATCAATTTGCCAGAGTGCTGGAAGACCTTTAAATATGGTGCCAACACTTGCAGCCTGAGCCTCCTGAGTGGACTGCTCCTCTGGCTCCCAGCAGTTAATAGGCGGGCTATGACTGAATGACTAACTCCAGCACACCCCCTGTTCAAGTGACAGCAGCCTAGTCTGGTCTTCTTCCACTTCTGGTCTTGGCGGTGGGCCTTGGGGCCTTTCTGGAAAATTCAGGCAAATGTGACACTTTTTCCATTTTTTGCACCATCCTTTCTGAGGCCTCTCTAATTGAGATTGCCATCTAGCACAGAATTAGTGGCATTTTGTGCTGTAGGCACATGTTCTTCCAGATCTGCTTTAGGACTGCCTAAGGTAATTTTACATAGGTTCAAATCCAGGCACTACAAAAGTCCTAAGTCCCAGAGATTGAATGCCTGAATTTTCTAAACTGCTTTGTCCATTTCCTCAAGTGGAGAATTCTGATTGGTTTGCAGAGAGGTTGCTGAGTAGGACCTATAGATTTACCAGATTTAACATTTGATTCTCCAAAATGTAACATGTAATATATATATTGATGACTAGCATTACTGCAGCTATACAAGGTAGAGAGTCATGGTTATATAAAATTACATATGGACTGCCTGTACTGGAAATTTATTTTTATTCATTCACAGGATGTTGGCTTTGCAGGCTGGAACAGCATTTGTTGCCCATCCCTAGTTGCCCTTGAGAAGGTGGTGGTGAGCTGCCTTCTTGAACCACTGCAGTCCATGTGGTGTAGGTACACCCACAGTGCTGTTAGGAAAGGAGTTCCAAGATTTTGGCCCACTGACAATGAAGAAACAGCAATACATTTCCAGGTTAGGATGGTGAGTGACTTGGAGGGGAACATCCAGGTAGTGGTGTTCCCATCTATCTGTTGCCCTTGACCTTCTAGATGTAGTAGTCATGGCTTTGGAAAGTGCTGTCTAAGGAGCCTTGGTAAATTCCTGCAGTGCACCTTATAGATGGCACACACTGCTGCTACTGTGCGTCTGTGGTGGAGGGAGTGAATGTTTGTGGATGTGGTGCCAATCAAGCGGGCTGCTTTTCCTGAACAGTGTCAAGCTTCCTGAGTGTTGTGGGAGCTGCACTCATCCAGGCAAGTGGGCAGTATTCCATCACACTCCTGACTTGTGCCTTGTAGATGGCGGACAGGCTTTGGGACGTGAGGAGGTGAGATATTCATCACACGATTCCTAGCCTCCGACCTGCTCTTAGAGCCACAGTATTTATATGGCTAGCCCAGTTCAGTTTCTGGTCAATGGTAACCCCCAGGATGTTGATAGTGGGGGATTCAGTGATGGTAATGCCATTGAACATCAAGGGGAAATGATTGGATTCTTTCTTGTTGGAGATGGTCATTGCCTGACACTTGCGAATGATACTTCCCACTTGTCAGCCCAAACCTGGATATTGTCCAGGTCTTGCTGAATTTGGACGTGGACTGCTTCAGTATCTGAGGGGTCATGAATAGTGCTGAACATTGTGCAATCATCGGTGACCATCCCCACTTTGACTTTATGATGGAAGGAAGGTCATTGATGAAACAGCTGAAGATTGTTGGGTTGAGGACACTAATCTGAGGAACTCCTGCAGTGATGTCCTGGAGCTGAGATGACTGACCTCCAACAACCACAACCACTTCCTTTGTTCTAGATATGACTCTAATCAGTGGAGAGTTTTCCATCTGATTCCCATTGGCTCCAGTTTTGCTAGGGCTCCGTGATGCCACACTCGGTCAAATGCAGCCTCGATGTCAAGGGCAGTCACCCTCACCTCGGGAATTCAACACTTCTGTCCATGTTTGAATCAAGGCTCTAATGAGGTCAGGAACTGAGTGGCCCTGGCAGAACCCAAACTGGGCATCATTGAGCAGGTTATTGCTAAGCAAGTGCTGCTTGATAGACCGTTAATGACCCCTTTCATTACTTTACTGATGATCGAGAGTAGACTGCTGGGGCGGTAATTGGCCAGGATGGATTTGTCCTGCTTTTTGTGTACAGAACATATCGGCGCAATTTTCCACAAAGCCAGGCGGGTGCAGTGTTATAGCTGTACTGAAATATCTTGGCTAGGAGCATGGCAAGTTCTTGAGCACAAGACTTCAGTACTATTGCCGGAATATTGTCAGGGCCCATAGCCTTTGCAGTATCCAGTGCCTTAGCCGTTTCTTGATATCACATGGAGTGAATCGGATTGGCTGAAGACTGGCATCTGTGATGTTGGGGACCTCCGGAAGAGGCTGAGATGGATCATTCACTTGGCACTTCTGACCTAAGATTGTAGCAAATGCTTCAACCTTATCTTTTGCACTCACCATACCTCCTTAGACAGCACCTTCCAAATCCATGACCACTACCATCTAGAGAACAAAGATAGCATATGCCTGAGAACACCACCACCTGGAAGTTCCCCTCCAAACCACTCACCATCCTGACTTGGAAATATATCACAGTTCCTTCACTGTCACTGGGTCAAAATCTTGGAACTCCCTACCTAACAGCACTGTGGGTGTGCCTACACTATATGGACTGCACTGGTTCAAAGGCATGTAGGGATGGGTAATAAATGCTGGCCTAGTCAGCGACACCCACATCACATGAATGAATAAAAAAGTAACCCAATTCCCTCTTATGTCTCGACTGAACCTGACTCCACCACACTATCAGGCAGTGCATTCCAGATCCCAGTCACTTGTGGCATGAAAATCTTTTGAACCAAAAAATGACCACAGCTGCTGAACCACCATTCTGGAGGGGAAACCCCTCCTTTTCTTGTTCAAATTGGCATATATAACATTTTCAAATCAAGATGAGTACAAATGGAAAATTTGAAACAAATGTTCTCTGACCATCTTTACCTGCACAGAACCATCATGGAACCTAAGCAGACATGCTTAACAGATTAATCACAATGACACAGATAACTTCACCCTCATTTTGGAATCCAACAATGGCTGGTTGAAGTTATTTAAGGGCAGGTAACCTTGCATAAGGGCACCTTGATGAAAGAGTGGCTGCAACCACATGAGGTATTGGGGAAGGAGTTTCTGCACTGCCCAGGCCTTTAACTCAGTGTTCTAGTCACCTCGCACAGCTTGGCTATACCGTCCAGTCCTGTAGTTAATGAAAACTTAAAAGGCAATATTTTTATTGCTTTTCAGAATGGTAGTAAAATTATTATTGGTAATAAATCTGGCACAATTAGATTAAATTAATCCATTATGTAATGAAACACAATTAGTTTGTTGATGCATTTCAATAGTGTTTAAGAAAAGAAGGGCTTTGATTCAAATAGTACCTCATCACACCTCTTAGAAGCATCTCAGTGACTTGTTATATAAGCAAACATGAAGCCATTTACAGGCCAGAAAGTTTCCACAGACAATGATGAAAAGAATGATCAGTTAAATTATTTGATGGTTTTGGTTAGAATCATAGTCACACAGCACAGAAGGGGGCTAATCAGCCCATTGTACTTGTTCCAGCTCATTGAAAAAGCTATCAAATTAGTCCTTGTTTGAGGGATGAATGTTGTCCAAGACACTTGTAGAACTCCCCTGCTCTTCAAATAGTTTCATGAGAACTTTGACATTCAACGAACCACAGGAACAAGCAGATAGGGCCTCTGTTTAATGCCTCCCCCTAAGGATAGTGAATTGAATCAGTGTGTTCTGGAAGCGTCAGCTGAGACTGTGTGCTTAAGTCCTAGAGTGGGGTCACAACCTTCTGACTTGCAGGTGAGAGTGCTACCAGTTGAGGCAAGCTGCCAAAGTAATTATTAAGCTAACCGTTCACCACTTCAATGAGGAAAAACTAACTAGACATATGTCCACTGATGTCCTTGACTCTAATCTGGCTCCCAGCTGAGTTAATCTGAAAGTAGAATTCATGTAGAAATGTAAGAACTTTATTCCAACCCCGGTAACTTGTCCTATTTAGTGCAGAGAAGCGACATGTAGTATGTGTAATGGTGGTAGGGCAGAAATGTTGTTTAGATTTTGTAAAATAAAAAGCATGTTATGTGCATTCAACGTCATTGTAACAAGTTTAAATGTGCAAAAACTAGCCGCAGACTTTACCAGGTTTGGCTAGCACTCCATTTAGTGAATCAACCGATATTGTAGTATTTCTCTCAATCCATCACCACAGAGGGAGGGAGCTGTGGGTTATTCGCAAACCACAGAAAGTTGAAGGCCACTTTGATGTTTGTTATAATTGATTGCTGTAAAGAAAGGAATCTAAAATATCACCAGTTCTGTCACCTTTGATTTCAATATTCAATAGAATATATGCAACAAAAATTACTGAATCATTTTGATGACATTAACACTGGAAGAAAGTATCCTTAAAAAGGAACTTCTGTGTCACAAGGGAATGATGAAGCTCACATGTCCTTGTAGCGATTCATCAGAAGATTTTCTTACTCAGGAGCTGTTACCACTTTAAGAATGTCCTTTTTTAAAATCACTGAGAAATCCAAGTGGTTAGCAGAATTGAAATGTGTAGGACAGATGTTTGGATAAATTAATTGGTCATTAGATGATACCACACTTGGATTTAAAAGCTTTTGCATCAGAGGAAGGGAAAGGCTGAGGATTCTGAAACCCTATAAAAGACTGAGGGCGGAATTTTCCATTCTGGAGACTAAGTACGGTGGTGGTTGAGAAAGTTGGTGTGATTCCCGCTTGGCCGGGGTGGGGGAGGGGGGTGGATTTTCGAGACAAATCTTCTGGTTTTCAGCTCATTAATTATGTATCAGCAAGGAGCTCGTCGACTCTAGTTGCAGTGCGGGCAAGGCCCTACCATTACCTCATGGGGTTGAAGGTCCTGCGCCATATTTAAATGGCACCTGCGCACACATATACACTCACTGCAGGCCAGGTGTGTGTGTCACTCAGGTCCTCCATAGCACCTAAAAGAACAACATCCTCCACTCTACGGTTCAGCAAGGCCTCCCTAGGATTCTATGCCAGGCCATCCAGGAAAGGTGGGAGGTCCTCTTTCCTTGGGATGGGAGCAGGAGTTCCACCAACTTGACCATACTGCCCTGGGAGGAGGTCATCAGGGAGGTCAGCACCCATGGCCACCAAAAAGGTCTGCCCTGCAGTACAGAGAAAGAATGAATGATCTGATGAGCTCTGCCCGGGTAAGTGAGCTTTCAGTTCACTCCAAACTCACATTAAGCATCAGCAGTCTAAGAGTTAAAGTCCACAGGAATGTCTCATACAACCAGCAGATGGGACATCTGCACTGCATGTCTGCCAGCCACTTTAAGATCCACATTTCATGTAAGATCCTGCACAAATGTCATTTTCATCTCTTACTGGGGAGGGCTCAGCACACACAGCAGTCATGCATGCCTCTGAACTGCTCTTTCATTCACAGTACTCACAGTCAATTCATTTGTCTTTATGCAGGACAAACTCGCCCATAATCGGCAGTTGAGAGCCAAGACCTGGGGAAGGGATGGGTACCCCGGAGCTGAGGGCACACATCCCATGAAGATCAGGCTGCAGAACTGGCTGGTGAGGACAGAGATCACTGGAAGGTGAGATCTGCCTTCCCCAACAAGCCAGTGATTGTTCATCCAGTGCACATCAGCCAGCGGAGACAATGACTTGAGTGACATATAGTGTAGGTGCCTGCCTAGTCAATCACTAATTATGTCTTTTCTCTAGCCCAGCCACTGGCAAGAAATGGGACAGGAAGAGTTCCAGCAAATGCCTCAGCCCCAGCTCTCAGACTACCTCAGATGAGGATGTTGAACACCCATCTGATGAAGACCATTCACTATGTTCACCGGCACCCTCCACCAGCACAGATCCATACACCTCAGTAGGACCGAGTTCTAGATTAGGCTCAGGCTCAGAATCTGGTGATCACCTGACAGACACATATCAATAGCTGGTGGAGGCATTGATAGCTGAGGTCTCTGCCGCTGGAGATCAGGCCCCTGCTAAGACCGAGTCCAATGATGAGCCTCTGCAACCGGCCCTGAGAGAAATGTTGGAGATGCAAAAACAGGCAGGGAATATCAGGTAGGGTTTTCAGAGGACGTCACCAGACTGGAACGAAGGATGCAGGAGTCCGTCCACGTTCTGTCTGATGTTGTGGCTCTGGCACGCGAACGCATTGAAGTCTCCATGGGAAGGGTGGAGATCCAGGCCCAGCAGAACATACAGCTTCTGCTAGATTTGCACTCAGACATGCACGACATCGCTCTAGAGTCTTAGGTACATTCTAGCAGTGGCTAGGCAAGATAGGGACAGGGACCTCAACCTCCCTCCAGGTGGCCCTTCTCCTCAAGGAATCAGGGAGGGGCCCTTAGGCACCCAAAGGGAGAAGGAGTGTTAGCCAGACACCCTGGGGCCATCCACCCAGCAGCCTCCAAGGGTGTCCTGCTGTTCCAGATCACCTCTGTCTGTGACTCCATCAACTCCAGCAGGTCAGATCGAGGAGGGTGCATCTGCCCCGGAGCAGGAGACCTTACCAGACTGGGGCCCTCCAGGCCTCGGGCCAACAGGACACATGCCAAAATCATCTCAGACATCAAGGCATAGCAGTCAGCATGCTGTCTCCACCTCTGCTGCGGATGTCAGGGCTGCACCTAGACATAGTAGTAGAGTAAGGAAAATTAAGAAATTGTGAATGCACAATGGTGGCATGGGTGTTCGATTACTGCATATACTTTTCACTTTAGGAAATATATTTCACTTTTATCTCTCTCCAACTCTCAGGTATTGAATGGCTCATGGATGTGATGCAATGTCCCACGTTCATTCCATAGTCGAAATGCCACCCTGCCCCGCACAACTATCCCCCATCTTGTCTCTCAGTTCCATGTAGTCTCACTCAATCTCAACACTACATTTGCCTTTAGTTCCACATTAGCAACATGAACAAAGGCAAGTTTCTATATGAAAATGATAGCTGGACAATGCATCTGTAACCTTTGCATCTGAAGCTCACATTATGTGAACTCATGAGAATTGTTCATGGAAGGTAAGTGATTATCCTGATGCTGCCACACTGAAGTGTGTTCTTGTTGATGTTACAAGTATTTATCATAACCAACGTTGAACTCCTTTTCCCATTTGCACTTTACACTGGCCTTTATTTTATGACTGTGAGGTTTTGGTAAAAGTATTAATCATCATCGAGCACCATAGCCTTTCATGCCTCCCTGCAGCATTATTTTGTCTCTGCCTTTAAGGCTCGACATTACTCTTTTATTAGTTCCCATTCTCCCTATGCATGACACTGAGCAATGGAAGTTGGTTCCACTCGATGACATTTGAAACGCCTGTTGGACAGGCATGAGCGTGCGATGTCAGTCAAAGGTGTGTACTCATCTTGATGAAGCCGTCCAATTACCTGTGGGGATTTTGCTTTGCTCCTGAACTGTTGACTAGTGTTGCTTGATGGAATCACTCGATGAAGTAACGGAGCACCAATTGACATGGGATTTCATTACATCACTGTGCAATGTCTTAGGGTTCATTGCAAGGATTAACCTTTGTGGGATGGACAACATTGAGGACTATAATGATATGGAAGTGATGCTCTGGCATACCTCCTGAATGCTCATCAGTATCTATGAAGGGACTAAGTTATTGCTGACTTCTGTGTCAAAACTGACTGGGCCACATCTCTCCCAGATGCCAAGTCAATGCAGGATGTAAACCTGGCAGGCTTCCAATGAATGAAGGGTCATGAGTGATTGATGATAATCACATGATGGTCCTGCTGAATCACTCTGTGAGTACAATGCTAATGTAACTCTTAACTTTGCATCCATGCTGATGTGTGACAGACCACTGTGTCCTGATGTCCGATGGCAGCTTGGGGCTCAGTATCAAGATATGTCCTCTGCATCAATCATGCATGCGAGCGGTATTAATAAAGATGGCGCTGTCCAGATGTAGCTCTGTCTTCAGACTGTCAAGTGATAGTCATTAATGGATGTTTTGTCTTGCTAAGCTCCTGTCACATTTGCATGAGTGCATCGATGTGTCCAAGAGCAATTCTGCCTCTTGAAGGCTGCCATGGACATTGACTTTTTCACACCATGGTCAGAAGGACTGCACAATGTGTAGTTGCATGAGGATGTGTGCTAGTCGAGTGCTTATCCCATTACATAGTGACCACATGTTCCCTAGGCTACTGCTCCTTCCAAGAATGCCCTATCTTTAGAGTTGAAGGTGACTTATGCTTCTTCCATATCATTTTCAGACTGATGACCTTTCATGAGATATTGAAGAGGACAATGAAGGTATTATTGTCTCCCCTGCCCTGAAGCATGAGGAGAGCTGCGCTCTTATTAAATTGTCTTCACCTTATTCCTCCTGGAATCCTGTAGCTAGAGGTTGTCACGGGCATGTCTTCTGCGTCATGCATGTGCAGTGACATCCTCCTGCGGCTCATCTGAACCCTCACCCTCTTCAAATTCATCTCCTTCAACATCCACCTCATCCGAGGAGACGTGTAGCTCCTCCATGTCTCCCTCTAGCAATACATCCCCCTCTTTGCAGCACTAGGTTGTGCAGGGCACAGCAAACAATAATGATGCGGGACAGCCTCTGTGGTGGTTATTGGAGTGCCCCACCAGATCTGTCCAAATATCTGAAAAACATCTTTAAGAGGCCAATAGTCTGCTCTATTAAGGACCTTGTGGTTGAATGTGCAGCATTGTATCTCTCCTCAGATGCATGCTGTAGACAATGAATGGGTGTCATTAGACATATCTTTAGGGAATACCCCTTATCACTGAGGAGCCAACTCTCTATGCACAGAGGGCCCTCAAAGATCTATGATATCTGCAAGAAACTCAAGACGTAAGAGTCGTGAGAGCTCCCTGGGTACCTAGCACAAACTTCCCATGATCATAGGTAAGCTGGATGTTTAGAGAGTGAAATCCTTTTCTGTCAATGAATCTCAGAGGCTGCTGCCAGGGAGCTCTCAAGGCCACATGTGTGCAGCCAATGGCGCCCTGCACTTACAGGAAGCCTGAGATTGCTGGGAATCTCACAGCTCTGGCAGCCTGGCTTTCTTCATCCATGCAGAACTGCACGGAACCAAAGCTTTTTTGAAAAGGGCATTGGCCACCTCCCTCATGCATTTATGTGTCGCCGATTGTGGGATTCTACAGAGGTCCCCAGTGGAGCCCTGGAAAATTCCACTGGCAAAACACTTGAGTGCAGTAGTAATCTTAAGTGCAACCAGCATTGGATGTTCTCACAGGCTGTGCAGTGTGAGTTCCTCATGGAGTATGTGGCAAATATGAGCTACCACATCCTAGACAAGCGAAGGCATCTGCGACACTGTCTTTTGCTAATCTCCATGTATGAACAGTGTCCCCTATAGACCTTGGTCATGCCAAATGCCTTCATGTATTTGGTCCCTCCTTGCCAGCATCTGGATCTTTCTGGGGCTTTGCTGGCTCTTGTTCCTCAGGGTGACGGTCTTCCCTGAGCTATGCCAAATGTCAACGGGCTCTTCTTCTCCTCATTCGCATCAAAGCTATCAAGAAAAAACGGTTACCTGTAGCCTGCGTTCTCGATTCCTCCTTGTTTCTGTGAACTGATACAATTAAGTATTCATGGTTGGTTTCCATTGATTTGTGTTCCTCCACATACAAGGCAGCTATGCATTCTCCAACCCGACTTTCCCTTAGTCTGCACATCGCACGCCAAGGCCACCCCTTGCAGGATGATATCATCCTGGAGGACGACATATGGCTGATCTTTCCCCTCAGACATGACTGCGCATTCTCAACGAGCGTCTTCATCTAGTGTCTAAAGACCCAAGTCCTAGGGGTCACAGTCAGCCTTGTGTTGGTTGTCTTGCAGTGGCCTTTACAACAACTATGGATACCCAGCCCTTGCATTTTTGTCCTCACTGCAAGCATGGTGCCTTGAATGCAATGACCAATCAAGTGGGAAGATAGAGGCTTGTTGGGCCCGTGCTGCCTCTGCTCAGCAGACGTGGGCATTAACTCTTGGAGCCTGCATCCATTCTGACATGCCTCTGTGGAGATCAGATACCAATTAAGACCATATGCCCCGCAGCACATAAACTTAATGGATTGGCACCTGTATGTGCACCATTAGAAATGGAGCCATGCTCATTCATTGTGCATGAAACCCTCGGGTCCAACACTCAGTTGAGCCATGTGCTCCATGATTTCAGCAAGACAGTTATAGGGTGCCCCTTTAATCAGCCAAGATTTGTTGTGCTGAACTCCTCCCACACACTGAGATCCTTCACAGACTGATTTTTTTCCTAGCTTGATTTTTGAACTGCGTCATTGGAAGATAAAGTGGAAAATGGTGCTGCTGACAATTGTGTGAGAGACCAGCTTCCAAACTCCCTATATCACCCACCAAGTCCCCCATCCTCCTCCATCTTCAATGCCTCCAAATTCCCATTCCTCCTATCACTATTCAGCCTCCTCCTGTTATCCTAAAACCAATGATTATTCATGTTGATAGTCATGTCCTCTCCCCTGAATCCTTCAGTGATATCCCCATGCCCTTTGTCAACCTGACTCCTCCTCTTCTCGAGGCTACATGCACCCTGACTTTCTGGGACCTCCCCTCTACCCTCCACCCACCCTGCAATGAGACAATCCAATATCCTCCCCATGGCTTTTCAACTTCCAAATTACAGGATGCAGATGCCTCCCCTGACCATGACTGTGCCATCTACCTCATAGTATCATGCCTCTAACCCCCAGGGCCTAATACCCTAGGTGACTGACCACACCCTGCACACCATACAGTGCATGACTGTCACTGCCCAGAGGGGCCTTCCCCTGCCCAAGACCGGGACCAAGACATGCGTGGTATGCAGAGCCCTCCAACATTGCTCACACAGCCCCAGGACAGCCTTTTCAATATGCCGCTGACAGCGTGGCCTCAGTCCCATGACAATCTGCTCAATGTGCCCCCGACAGCATAGCCTCAGCCCCAGGACAGTCTCTGACTCCTCCTTGGACAGTCTTATAACTCTTGCCCAGGACAGTCTTTCACTACTCCACTTTGTTTCTTGCGCCCCCCCCCCTGCACTCCCACAACCTAGTCCTGCCTCCATATTCCCCCCTCCTCTGGTCTTGCATTTTGTGCCCAGCTTTGGCGCAGCTTGTGATACAAGCACCAGAAATCTCACAGCAATGCTGTTAAAGGTAGGCGTTAAAGAAACGTCTATGTACCTCAAAATCATTGATGAAGTGAAGCTCGCCAGGTACACGCCACTCAGGAAACAGACCATTCTAATTATCTGCTGGCAGGGTGCTTAGTTTGGAGGGGGAACGTAATTCCAGCAGGTTTGCCTTTTAATGAGCATTCGTGAGATGGAAATTAATGCAGATATGGTTCTCAACATAGATTAGTGGGAAACTTGACCGCCTTTAACCCGCCATCAAAGTTGGGAAAACAAAATTCCACACTAATTTCGCGCCAGCAAGAAACTGACTTTGGCATCATGCCAAATTTTGTGCCATTGCCCACTATGATTCCTACCGCAGGCAGGAGCAGGAAATTCCACCCTGAGTTAGATTAGGAGAGGGTATGATGAGTGTTGATTTTAACACAATGAGGAAGCACAAAGCGGGAAGAAGGTGAATTTGGAGCACATTACTGATCAGCAGGCACTTTGTTTTACGTATGTCAAGTCGGAACAACAATATTTCTCTTTAAGCATCACCTCCCCCTGTTAAGTAAGGTGATGCTTTGGGAGTTCAAAATCTATATACAAGTAATCAGCTGTATTATTGGTTTGAATTTTACATTCCTATTGTTACTGAGGAAACAGTGATATCTGACACTATTGAAAGTATTATTCTGTGCTATTGATGGGGATTGAGCCAGTTGCCAAGTATGCCCAGCTGCATTCACACACACTGAGATGATCTCCTCAAATTCCAGTGGCCCATGTAAGAGGCTTAACATCTGCCTCAAGAGGGCTGACGCCAGCCAATCATCTGTTAGTTCTTCTCAGTCTTTCTGGGCATGCTGGTGCCTATATTTATATTTTCCCAGGCACCAAAAGATCCAGGCAATGTTTCTGATTGATTGTCAAACCCCAAATCAACCACTCTTTTTATATTCTCTTCCTAACTGAATCTAAACTAACATGTCAAAGGATGGGCTATTTACCCCCTCCTCTCCCACATTACGGTCTAGTAACAGAGGCACCAACAGCAATGCTGCCCCCACCCCACGCCGCTCCAGTATCTCGCCCAAATGGCCCTACCTCGTGCGTGAGTCTGGACAGAGAATGTTGGTGGGTTCTGATGTCTCCAGCGCTCCCTGTTTAAGAGAATGTTTAGTTTTGCTTTGCAGAGAGCATAAATCTGCTCCTCCAGTAGCTCAGTTCAGGTTCCACCCAATATGGCTGAGCTGTGCAGACCAGGAAGGGAGCTAGGATTGATTCCTGTTCTGTGCTGCATCACCTAATTTCATTTTGGGTGTTGTAGATGACGTCAGTGTCCCTTAATCAAGTGAAATCAGGGTTGTCACTTCTGATCTCCAGGTCAACTGCTGGACATGGGTCAAGGACACTATCAGTAGTCACTGTGACATCTTCGCTTCTCTTCCACCCCCCAACCATAATACACACACTGCACAACCATCCCCAGCAGAGTTAAATAGCTGCGAACAGTTGTAGGGCAGGCACAGAGCACTTTCACCACAGAGACTGCAACAGTTCAAAAAACTGATCTAAGTGCACCTTCTCAAGGACAACTAGGGATGTGGAATAAATGTTGGCCTTGTCAGGTGCACTTACATCTCAAGACAGATGATTACTGACCATTGCTGAGAAAATCTAAGGGAGAGGAAAGAATCATAGAATGATACAGTGATCAACTTCAACCATAATTCTTATGAAGTGGGTCCTGAGTTTGAGAATGTTGATTTAAGATCATTCAGGGCTGAATGCAGATTGCACCAAGTGCTTGTTTTATTTTATTTATTAACTTTGCAGTAGAAAAACAATCGTCAGGTCCCTAAATATCATTTGTATTTCAAGAAGGGTGATGCCAGTGCAGTCTGACAATGGCCATTCTTCATTCCTCCATTTCAGAATTTTTTCACTCACTGTCTGCCTCTAACCCTCTGCTGAACCATTTGTTAAACAGCAAAATAGCCACCATTATAATACACCTTAATTGCATCTCATTCAAACAAAATGTTAGTGAGAGGGATTTGGAATGCACCAAGTCAGAATGAGGATACTTAAATCGTTGGGTGTTGGTTGTGGTTCAATAGGTCTGAAGAAGTCTTCGTAGTTATACATAAGTTAACTGTAAGTCTTTATTGACTCTTAGAACTGTTTACAATTATCCAGTAAAGGGTACAAGCTAGGAGCTGTCTCCATGCTTGCTGGTACACGTGTTTTCATGCTTGCTGTCCAACAATCAACTGACCCCGGGTGTGGGTCATGTGCTCTCTTACATAATTGAGTGGGTGGTACTGTACTCAGTCTGACATTAATCCATATGCACCAATCTTTACACTACACCTCCCCCAAGTCTTTACCCAATGTATTTTAAGTAATTATAGTTTACCTTATGTCTTATATTGTTATTACTATCATACATTTGCATTACTACATTATCACTACTTCACTTCCCCACCCCCTCTCCCTCTATGGAGGAGGTGGTGGTGTAGTGGTATTGTCACTGGACTGGTAATCCAGAGACCCCCAGATAATTCTTTGGGGACCTTGGTTTGAATCCCACCATAGCAGATGGTGAAATTTGAATTCATTAAAAGTCTAATGATGACCATGAAACCATTGCTGATTGCCCTTTAGGGAAGGAAATCTGCTGTCCCTACCTGGTCTGGCCTACATGTGACTCCAGATCTTTAATAATGTGGTTGACTCTTAAATGCCCTCTGAACAAGGGCAATTAGGGATGGGTAATAAATGCTTGCCCAGCCAGTGATGTCCACATCCCATGAACGAATAAAAAAAAAAGTCCTCGAGTTCAAAGGTTCAGGCAGTCTGGGGGCCTTATAACCCTTCCATACCTTGTTTGCACTACTGTTGGAGGAGTGGTAGGCTCTGTCGCTGCTGGTTCTTTCTGTAGGTTTAGAGGTTGTTCTGGCATCCTCAAAATCTCTCCATTGTGCAGTGGGGATGGGCAGTCTAGGGATGAAGTGGAAACTCCTCCTGTTTCTACTGACTGTGACCCCTGCGGTGCCAACTGTTATGACATAGCAGTTGGTAAAGGCTGAGTTGTTTAAATCCCAGAGAAAAACTTGAACAACTGTCATAACCTATATTTTCAATTGGTATGTTTGAGATGCAGCTCTGAATTCAGTAATAAGACCGCCAAGCCTCAAGAGACTTTTTAAATAAAACTAAATTAAACATTTATTAATTTAATAAGAAATGTCTACAAATTGCTACCATAATAATTTTTAAACAAACCCCCAAATTAATCACTCCCAGGTGAATATTCACCAAGGCAACAATAACCCGTAGAATTTAAACAAGCACCAGGCAAAGCATATTTAACCTTATGAATTCGAAATGAGGTTCCTTTGCAGACACAGTCCTAGGCTTACAGGCTGGTTAGATCTTACATACCTCTGACTCACACACACAAACTCCTTTCGGTTTATACCTAGCTTTCCCTTTGAATGTAAATTTTCCATTGTATTACTAGGATTTTTTAAATTTTACCTCTCCTAACAATTATCCTTTAATTCCACCGATTTTATTAGTAATATAAACACATTGCTTGGCTTCTTCTAGCTAGGTGCAAGATTTTACCCATTCTTTTGCATGGTTTATTCAACAAATGCAAATTGCATTTTACCTTTTAATTTACGGTTATCTAATTAACATCTCAAACTACTATACATCAAAGCACCCAGACTAGCTGGCTTTCATCCAATTAAGGCACACACATGGACACAGACCCTACTACAATTCCAAATCAAAAGTAATTTCCAATAACATGATACACATTAATATTTCTTCATGACACAACCAGGTAAGAGTAGGTTGGTTTTCGCCCTTTCTAATAATGGGACCTTCTCTCTCAAGGTCTTTAATCCAGACCTTCTCAACTTTCTGTAATTGTGGCAAGTGTCTGCTATGATACCTTCTGTTGTAATTGAAAGCTTGCTTCTGCCTGTAAGACTGCTCTCTTGCTTGGATGTCCTGGTATTCATTGGTTACCAACGCTGGTATGAGTTTTTTCAGCAGGAATTAGAAGTTGTGTGTGGAGTTTTCTGCCCATCAGGAATTCAAGTGTAAAGGAGACCTGTAATTGAGAAGTGTTGTGGGGAAGCCCTCGTTCTCTTTTAGGAGGACTTTTACTGTACTCGGTATCTCGGAGCTAGTGTGACGGTAGTGGTGATGGAAGCCAGATGTGGTGGCGAAGTGCACAAAGTATTCATTTGAAAATTGTAGGCCGTTATTGGACACAATCTTGTCCAGGATGCTGTGGTTCGTGAACATCTTTTTTAGTGCCTCTATGGTAGCTGTATAAAGTTGCTTCACCTCAATCCATCTGGAGAAGTAGTCCACCACTATAAGGCACAATATGCTTTTGAAGATGAACAGGTCAACACCCAGCCTCTCCTATGGCATAGTAGGGAATTGTGTGGGGATGAGGAGCTCTCTTTGGTCCTGCCTATGCAACGCGCACACCTGGCAATTTGCAATGGTGTCTTCAATCATCTTCAAAATGCCTGGCCACCAGACAGCATATTGGGCCCTTGCTCTGCACTTGGTGATGCCCAGGTGGCCCTAATGTATTTTTTGAAGGATCTCTGGCCAAAGGGTGACCGGGATGACTATCTTGGACCAGGAAGTCTGGGGAGATGATGGCATAGTGGTATTGTTGCTGGACGAGTTATCTAGAGATCCAGGATAATGCTTTGGGGACCAGGGTTCAAATCCTGCCATGGCAGATGGTGGAATTTGAATTCGATAATCTGGAATTAAAAATCTAATGATGATTATGAAATCATTGTTGATTGTTGTAAAAACCCACCTGGTTGGCTAATGTCCTTTAGGGAGGGAAATCTGCTGTCATTACCTGGTCTGGCCTGCATGAGACTCCAGAGCCACAGCAATGTGGTTGACTCTTAAATGCCTTCTGAACAAGGGCAATTAGGGATGGGCAATAAATGTTGCCTAGCCAGTGACGGCCACATCCCATGAATAAATTAAAAAAAGCAATCTATAATCGTAAAGTATTTTTGTTGTTCGAACCAGATTTTCATGGTCCCTCCGTTTGGCCTATGCTGAGGCATTCCTTGTTAGCAGTATCTGCGGATGTGGGCACACTCCTCATCGTGCATTTATCCCTGACTGATCTATTGGAGTTTACTTGTGATTGCTGGCAGTTGTCTCCTTGTTAATTGGGAGTATGCTTCTAGTTGTTCGGTGAGATTGACATCCTGTTTTGTCAGGAGGCCCTTGAAAGTGTGTCTGCCATTGTCTGACTTTTACCTCGGATGTATATCATCTCATAGGCAAACCTCATAAAGTGCAGATGAAACCCCTGCATTCTGGGAGGCTTCTTTGCTAGCTCCTTCTCATCCAATAAGAGACTAGTGGCTTGTGGTCGATTTTGGTTGTAGCCTTGAGGCCAATAATATAGCCTGAAAACTCGTATGCCCACATGACTATGAGGGCTTCCTTTTCTATGACAATGTACCTTGTCTCCATGTCCAACAGCCCTCTGAATGCGTAGTACACAGGTTGGCAATTTCTATCCAATTGTTCCTGGAAGAGGACCACTTCCAGGCTTTCTGAATTTCAAGATGGCTTCTCTGTTCATTTGAAGACAGAGGCATTTCCCACACTTGCCGGTTTTGGAGGGCTCCGTAACAATGGCAATGGTGCTCAGCTTGAAAACAATATTTTAACAATAGCTGCCTGAATCAGCCGCCTTCAACCTTCTTTTGTTCAGTGTATTACTTTGTTGACTCACGAGTCAGTCGAATTCTAGCTTCTGCTTGCCTTCTACTAAGCTGAACAGTCGCAATACAAGCAAAATATTTAATTAATACTTTTTTTTTGTTTCTGACGAGCTCGGATGTCATGCGTTCAAGCTTCGACTCAAGGATTGGGTTTTAATGCTGAGTTCCTTTCAAACTGCACGTCTGACTCTGAATTACTTTGAAGATTTCTCAGGACTTGCTGCAACCTGGAATTTTAAAAGATTTAGCTCACCCTTGCAAGTTCTTTAACTCTGCACTCTGAAGCTGGACTTCCAAAGGAAATTCAATTGAGTCTTCTCTTCTGCTGCAGTAAGGAATTTTAAATCTCTGCCTTCAGCTTCCAAGCCTTTCTTTGGAGCTTTTTCCTGGCGATTTTTGCTCTGTGCCTCTGCTTCTGGAGTTTCTTTTCAGGTCAGAATGCTTTGTTGAATCTTTCTCAGTCTTCCAGCATTTTGGTTTGTCTCTGCATTTTAGCGAGGTTCTGGGTTTTTATCCTCTGCTGCCACCACATTGTGGCATGTGGGTTACAGTTCGGTAGGTCTGAAGAAGTCTTCACATTCATACGTAGCTTAACTGTGAATCTTCATTGACTCTCAGAACTATTTACAAATATACAGGAAAGGGTACAAGCTAGGAGCTGTCTCCATGCTTGCTGATGCACATGGCTCTGTCCAATACTCAACTGACCCTGGGTGCGAGTCTTGTGCTCTCTTACATCAATGTGGTGGGTGGTACTGTACTCAGCCCCACATTAGCCCTATACATGCCACATATATGTGTGAGAGAAGTTCTGCTCAGAGAAGCCAAAATTGAGAAGGCCCCACAGGAAAGCAGTACAGAGTGAAAAGATTTCAATTGTATTTGCATTTTTGAACTTGCTAATAACTGGGATGAAAAATGCACTTCCACATGTATTTTTATAACTTGCACACCAAATTCAGGCCAATTCATGCAGGGGCACCTGACCCGAGTCCACAGGTAGTAAGGGCACTATGGCTAACCTTGCCACCCTTTGGAAATTAAAAGAACCCTTGACTTCTTGCAGGAAAAAACTTATATTTGAACACAGGCCATGGACAGAAAAGGCTCAGCTGTAATTCTCCCCTGTTTTCCTATCTACCCTACCGCCAACCCCCCCACAAACCCATCATAAAACCTTCTGGTACATGAAGAATGGTCACAGGTTAATGTTTTCAGAACGAGGAAGAGAAAATGAGAAGGTAGGGTTGGAACGAATAGAACATTAACAGGGAACAACAGAATGTCTCCTCATTCCTGTGTCCTCAGCTCCAACACCAATAAACCGATTGGAAAGATGTCTGAATATTGATCTTTCATATTTTTTCCTATGCACAAATCATTTTGTTAGGATTACACTTTAACCCACAGTCTTTATGTCTAAGGGTAGCAAGGTACAGGGGCATGGTGCCCATGAATTTCTGTCAGGCTCTGGTGACAGAGGAGATATTACACCCTTGGTACAAATTTGGAAAATTCACATAATTTTGCACTATTTACTTGGCTGATATCTTTCACATGCTGATTGACTTCTTGTGTGTTTCCAGTATTTTCAGCATTTCCTTATTTTCCTCTCTCACCCAGTGCCTTTCAATTTTTCTCCTGTTCCTTCCATTCCATGAATGTTGCTGCTCTTCTGAGGTACTGTGCTTTGGGCTCTTGCTGATAACCCACCCATGTGCCTGTTATTCAGTTGCAACACTGTGCATGTTTGAGCCTTAGAGTGGAGTGTTGGCATTTGACTGGAGCCCAATGCCATTCAGGATTTATACGCGTGCACTTTCCAGCATTGTTTATTGGATTTCCCCCTCCCTAACCCAAAAGGTGCTGGAGTCAATTGCACAACTCAATTCAGATCAGCTGACAAAGGACAGGCCATGTATCAAACCTGAAGCGTTCTGTCTTTACTGTTAACTACTCACCAACTCATCAGCAGGGCATTTCATTGATCTATTTTTTAAAATTTAAAATTTATTTTAAAGATTAAAATGCATAAACTGCTTTCCAGTTCCCACAGTTTTATATCACTTTTCTCTCACTCTTCCCCTCTTTCATTCTTCTTTCTTTATCTCACATTGCTACCTCTCCCTCTCTCACTTTCTCTCCTTCACTCCCACTGTCTCACTCTCTCTCCCACTCTCTTCCTTTGTAGCTCACTCTCTCCAACTCTTCCCCATCATCTTGCACCCTTCCTCTCTTCCTGTCTCAGTCTCTAACCTCTGCTCCTACTCCTTCTCACTCCTACGCCTCTCACTTTCTCACACTCTCACATTGTCTCACCCCCTGGGCTGAATTCTCAGGCCCATCAAAACAGAGATGGACAGGACCTAAAAATTACAAGACTGGCCAGTGTGCCAGTTTCCCACATTCCCAACATCGGCCATTTTGGCCAATGGGGGTCCAGGGCTGGGAAGGCTGTTGCCTCCACGTGGCAGGGAGATAATTAGGTTCATTAAGAGCCTTGTTAGCTAGGGATTAAGAAGGCCAACCAGGATTTCTAGTCGGCCACCATTTTCCTGACATGACGGGGGAGGTTTAACTGCCTGAGGTGGACACCCAGCAGCAGGCTGGGGTACTAGTGCGTCAAAGAAGCCCACAGCCCCCCCACTACATGCCTGGGTCGAGGTACAGCCAAAGGCTGTAGGCCCCCTCCAACCTGCCACCCAATAGTGTTGATCCGTCTGCTTTCTCTATTTTTTTAAGGATTTTTTAAAAGGTGGCAGAGAGGGCACCTTCCTTCTGAAGCACCCTCTAGTTACCATTTACTGCAGTTGCCTGCTCCTCTGAAGCTGGAAGGCCTCTGACTGGCCCCCCCAGCTTTGATCGCCTATGTGCCTCCCTTAATTGGATAGGGAACCTGTCTCACTGCCAATTAAGTGGGCGATCTGGTCAAAATTCCGCCCCGGAAGCAAAAGTGCAGACCTCTGTCTTTCACAGTCTCCTTCTCCCATATGTGTATGGTTTTCACATGACCCCTGTATCTCCCTTTCTCGGTCTTACTCTCAGACACACACACACATACTGAAAGCATCCTTTCCACCCTCTAATACGATATCATGAGACCTCATTGTTTTGCATATCTCGTGCCCTCCCCTAACGAGTACCATCACTGCTGCCTTCTGCTGCCCGTTGTTTTAAGTATTTAGACTGATGAGCCCAATTCCGCACAGGGCTCTTTTGCTGCAGTGATTAATGCAGGGATGGAACAATGTTAGCACGAGGGCTGCACCTGGCTGTCAGTGCAGCGTCAACTACAGCTCGATCAGCCAATAATTGATGATTCCTGCCTGTAATTTGCAAGTCAAATATCAAAAAAAGGCTAACTGGTGTGTGGATTAGACTGCATTTTATTTATTTATTAAGAATCCCCTGCTTTGTAAAACAAATGACAATCCACAGCAGAGACATCATCACTGAGACTCGATAAATATTTTATCAGGCATAATGGAAATTGTCAAATCAATCTAATTGTACAATATGTTATCAAAATATTGGATGTACAGACTTTGGCCTAGACCTTGTCATTTCTGTTCTGCTTGGAGTCTGTGTTGTGTCTAATGCGGGTGACAGAACTGGGAAAAAATATCCAAGTTTTTTTGGTTATGCTAACTGTGATTTCTTAATGGTATTTTTAGTCAGGTATTTTCTTTTAAGTTTTCTATCCTTATAGTTTTTCCTTCCTGTGCTGGCCTTGAGATATGCCTGTTGCTAATGTGGATGTAGAGATTGGTAGCTTTGTGTCTGACTTCCTCTGGCCTAGTTTTTTTGAAAGTGTCTTCAAATAGTAGACAATGAAGTAATGAACGTCACAGCTCTGGTTGATAAACTAATTGGGAAAAAGTGTAATTTATCTTGTGTATTTCCTTTTAATTATGTCATTTGTCTGTCTGGCCCCAGCGAACAGTGACTACCTCCAGCAACCTAGTGCAGTTTTCTAGCAGTTGTCCAGTTGCATATTCCCAGCTCCTCAGTACTTGCCACTTGTTTAGTTCCCTGACTGGAAATGACCTGAAATCAGGCAGATGCTGAAAGTCATAACTGTGTCCAGTTCATATAATTTTGGGATGTGTTTATCCATCAGGCCTCAGTTCAGCTGTCCTGCAGCCACTGAATGATGTAATTCCCTTGCGATGAATGATCAGGGAATGATGGAGCTGTAATGATCTTAAACACACATTTAAAAGCTCGTTGGAAAATGGGATTACCAATTTTGTCTCCTGTCGAAGTTATTAGTTATTAAATAAATTGATAAGAGCACTGTATTGGTTTGATAAGTATATGAATGAACCAAAGTGACATAATTAGAGGCACATTGGAAGCTCTGCCTGTCTCTAATAGTGATTTGAAGGCATTTGACACTGAAAACATGCAAGGGTCTCTGGATCAGTTACACTCCATATTGTAACCAGGCCCAAGTTCCAGGCAGGACACATATGAAAAGTGGCCCCTTTTTACATAGTACCAGGCCAATATTTTGGGCAGGATTTGGCCATTCATTTATCCACTCTGAACTTCCAAACTCCTATCAGGGGTCCATACTATAATTTCAGAACCAGTAGCTTTGAATCCTATTCACCAACAGGAATTCATCCAGCTCCCTTTTTAAAACTAACCATGATTTCTATTCCCACGTGCAGGCTGGTAATCTAGTCCACTGTTCTATCGCTCTCTAACCATGAAACAAAAAAGCTAAGCCTGCAATTCTGCCATCAAGAGCCTTACAGAAACATAGGGCAGAATTTGAGCTGCGTGGGCGGGCATGTGCCCGTCCTGCTTCAGCATAAAATGATGTGCGATGACATCGGGCGAATGTCCTGACACCATCGTGCAGTTGCTTGATATTTTGGTCACCATGCACACGTGGGAGCCGGCAGCATGCCCGCCCACAATTAACTGGCCTATTAAGGCGATTAAATTAATAATTAAATGGAAATTTTTGCTGCCCAGGGGGCCTTTGGAATTTTTATGAAACCTCATCCATTTCCAACAGAAATTAAAAATACAATAAAAATGTTCGAATCTCATTTACGTGTCCCTGCTCATGTGACAGAGTCACATGAGGGGACATGTTTTTAACATTTTTAAATTCTTTATTTGTGTTTTTAAAAAGCTTTTACTCCCTGAGGCAGCCCAGTGCCTTCAGGGAGCTTTCAGTGTGTGTACCTATGTGCATGTGCAAACTTCCATGCTTACCCTCCTCCCACCTCCACCGAGGCAGCGGTCAGTGTTGCAGCACGTGATTCACGCTGGCTGGTCGTTAATTGATGAAATCAAGGTCAGAGCCCGATCGCGGGTGGTGGTCGGCTTTGCAAACGCTCCCGGGCCCGCCCAACAAGGTAAAAATCCTGAGATAAAAACAAAAACAAAAAACTGCGGATGCTGGAAATCCAAAACAAAAACAGAATTGCCTGGAAAAACTCAGCAAGTCTGGCAGCATCGGCGGAGAAGAAAAGAGTTGACGTTTTGAGTCCTCAAGACCCTTCAACAGAACTGAGTGAATATTAGGAGAGGGGTGAAATATAAGCTAGTTTAAGGTGGTGGGGGTCGGGGGGAGGGTGGAGGGGAGAGAAGTTGGGGGGGTGGTGTGGTTGTAGGGACAAGCAAGCAGTGATAGGAGCAGATAATCAAAAGATGTCACAGACAAAGGAATAAAAAGGTGTTGAAGGTGGTGATATTATCTAAACAAATGTGCTAATTAAGAATGGATGGCAGGGCACTCAAGGTACAGCTCTAGTGGGGGTGGGGTGCTCCTATCACTGCTTACTTGTCCCTACAACCACACCCCCCCACCACCACCACCACCACCTTAAACCAGCTTATATTTCACCCCTCTCCTAATATTCACTCAGTTCTGTTGCAAGGTCATGAGGACTCGAAACGACAACTCTTTTCTTCTCCGCCGATGCTGCCAGACCTGCTGAGTTTTTCCAGTTAATTCTGTTTTTGTTGAAGGTAAAAATCCTGCCCATAGGAATAGATGTGGGCCCTTCAATCCCTCAAGTCTACTCTGCCATTTAAATGGATCATGGCTGGTGTGCAACTCAACAAATGTACCTGTCTTTGCTCCATATCCCTCAATTCCCTTACCAAGCAAAAGTTGTATAAATAATGTGGAAGTATGATTGTGGCCAATCCCATTTGGTCTCTGCAATCCTCAATTTAAACTTGGAGCCCAGCACGGCTCTGGGAGGATTGCTATATCTTCCCCACACTAAGTAAGAGCTGAAGAGCAACATTCAAGGCGTTCCTCCCAATGCAAGTAGAAAAGTGAATACATGAACGTGAGGAGAGGTTGCAGCACACGTTTGTAATTAATATTCAGGGCCATCTCTTAGCCCACATCAATTTTTGTGTTTTTTCCGTTTCCACTGAAGTTTCTGCTTGTGCATGATTCTGTACACCTTGTACAAGCAGCCATTCTTCATTTTATTTAAGGGAAGTGTGCAGTGTGTTAGACAGAGGATAACTCACGGTCAGGATCTCTGTATATGTAGAATAACTCACAGCCTGGGTCTGTGTATATGTGGGTAACTTGTAAGCTGGATATGTAAATGTGTAGAATAGCTGGCAGTATGGGCTTGTGTACATGTGGAATAACATGCTGTCTGGACCTGTGTATGTGAGGGATAACTCGCAGACTGGGCCTGTGTTTATGCAGGATAACTTGTTGGCTGGACCTTTGTATGCAAAAGTACTCTATGAAGTGTGCTGCATAAGGTAGTTGATGTGCAGCAATGGTGTAGATCATGCTGTTAAAAAGCTATGATGCCTCTATTCTCCTGCCTCTGCATCATAGCCATTGAGAGCTTACAGTCTCTCTAATGTTTAGGTGTTTTGACCATTAAGAGGGAACTTGGTGTAGGTCATTTTTGTCAAGGTGGCGCCATGAGTCAGCTCCAAGAAGATGTCATCTGACATGATTTGTTGGGGAACGTTTTCTCCTTTTCTTTTGCTAGCATGGATCATAGAGGTGGTTCTCCCTTTTAAAATTTGAACTTGAAAAGAAAGGTCCTGGTCAAAAGGAAGCCTTTTGCGGGGTTATATTGTACAGGTCAGTGAGGCATCACAAGTGAAGAGCACATCTTGTTTCTATCTTGATGTCTTCATAAAACTGTTAAGAGCAGTTGGGTAGCTGGATGATAATCTTATTGTAGTTTACCTTTTCCCTTGCAACATGGCTATTTATAGTATATTGTGCTTCAAAAAATATGCATTTTGAGAGTTATACATTAAATACAAGTATTATTATAGATCAATTTCAATTCTTGCTTGTTATTGTTGGCTAAGAAACATCTCTGGCTCAATGGTCTGGACTTGATAAAGTGAGTGATAAGCAGAAGGAATCTAAAGGCAGCCATGGATGTAAAGAGACAATTGGTGATTGACTGTGAGATCCATGCAGTCTTAACCCTTGCAGTTCTCAAATATTGTTGTAGCATCAACACTTTTTTTAACAAACAAATCTGCAGGAAACCCTCCCTGCTCCCCCTCCCCTCAATAAATCTCTTACTCATTTAGGAAACCATTTAAGGAGAGAAAAACAAAACAAAATATTTGTATTCAGTCTGAAAATGAAGAGCCAGATTTCTCCTCTCCTTCCCCAAGTGTTGTTAATGTACACTCTATCCATTGTAATTTAGTTAATTGGAAGCTATGTAAGTATATAAAGGAGAAAGGCATGGGATAGGGTGAGATGAAGCAAGATGTGAAGAGGCTCATGTGCAACATAAACATTGGCATAGACCTGTTGAGCCAAATGGCCTCCTCCTGTGCTGTAAGATTTTATGTAAGCGAGCCCATATAATAGACATTGTTATACTTGCACAGATCCCCAGGTATATGCCAATTCAACACTTTTACCCATTGACAGAGGAGCCAGTTGCCATAAAAACACTGAGCTCTGCTCGAATACTGTTCCTTTAGGGAGAGAAAGCATGCTGTCTGAGCTCCCTGCCATTGAGTAACAAAGGCCACCTGTCCAACTGTGGTGGCACAAGTTGCGAGAGTTCCAGGCTGCTGCTTTACATTCTGGAGTGCAGCCATGGGATGGAGGGATTATAAGCGCATGCACAGTTGACTGAGTTTGCATGGGCTTAAAAATCACAGTTGGCAATCTTGATGTTGGTATGATGTCTCTCAATCTGTTATTTTAACACTAGCTTTTATTTTAAATGAACTAACAACTCTGCTAAAATAGCAGTCAAATGAGTGTCAGATGAGCGCACTCTGCATTAAGATCACTAATGGTAAGTTATAGGCTGTACAATTAAAACTGTCTCTGCCAATGTTGTACAAAAGCATGTTTGGAGATGGGCTGAGCAGCAGGAGACAGAGTATAGATAATGGATAGGTTTTTCTAATTTTGCAGGATGTGACTAGAGGTATCCCACAAGGACCTGTGTTGGGGCCTCACTGCATTTATTAGCAACATAAAAGACCAGATAGAGAATCACATATCCAAGTTTGTCACTGACACAAAGATGGGTGGCATTGTAAGCAGTGTAAATGGAAGCATAAAATTAAAGAGATATTAATAGAATAAGTAAAGTGGAAAACTATGGCAAATGGATTTCAACTAGAGGCAAGTGTGAAATAATCCACTTTGGACCTAAAAGGTTTAGACCAGAGTACTTTCTAAATGGTGAAAGGCCGGAAACAGCGAAGCTAGGAAGAAAAACTTACATTTATATAGCGCCTTGCACAATTACCAGACATCTCAAAGCACTTTGCAGCCAATGAAGTACTTTTTGAAGTGCAGTCACAGTTGAAATGTAGGAAGTGCAGAAAACTCCCACAAACAGCAATACGATAATGACCAGATAATCTGTTCTTTTATGATGCTGGTTGAAGGATAAGTATTTGCTCGGAACCAGGGAGAACTCCCCTGCTCTGAATTAAACCCTTGGAGCCCAAGTATTATTCTTGTAGATGTATGCTGCACTTCCTCCAAGGCCAAGATATTCTTCTTAAGGTGTGGTACCCAGAACTGAACACAGTACTCGAGTTGTGGTCTAACCAGGGCTTTATATAGCCACAGCATAACTTCTACCTTTCTGTATTCTAGTCCTCCAGATATAAAGGCCAGTATTCCAGTAGATATTTTGATTATTTTCTGTACTACTAATGATCCATGTACCTGGACCCAAGTCTCTTTGAATTGGCTATCAGGGAAAGTATCAAATAAATACAGGGAATGCCCGTATTAAGTGGAACTGATATCAGAGAGTGCCTGTATTAAGTGGATAGGGATATCAAGAGTCAACTGTAAATCGGTTGGTAGCACCTTTGCCTGAATCGCAATTTTTGGGGTTCAAGTCTCACTCCAGGGCTAGAGCACAAAAAATTAAGGCTGACATTCTAGTGCCAGACTGAGGGAGTGCTGTCTTTCAGATGGCACATTAAACTGAGGTCCCATCAGCCTTCTCGGCTGGTTCTTGTGGTACTATTTTGTAGCAGAGCAGGGGAGTTGTCCCTGGTTCCTAGCAAATATTTATCCTTCAACCAACATCATAAAAGAACAGGGGGGAAAATATAGATATTTTAATTATGAGAACTGCCTGCATAAATTAAATAAAGTTGCTAAAATTTGATTTTGTTGAAAATAGAAATACTGCAGTAATCAAAGGGTTTAAATTATTACTGCAAGGCTGAATAAGACACTAAAATTGCTGTTGATAGATGTCAGAAGATGCTTCTTTGTCATCGGCCAAAGGCTGTGTTATGTCAGGCTATTGATTATGTTTTAGCACCAATTATCTAACTCTGCTCCTGGGTCTATAACTATTGGGATTTTTAATGTTTCAAATATCATAGTCTTGCTTCATGTCATATTTCATCAACCAGTGAATCCATGTGATGTTACATTCTCCCCAACTGCGAGTATGTGGCATTAAAGTACAGGCAGGCTACCATTCTGCTCCTGGTAACTGTTTATTATTGTAAAACATATCTTTATCATTGTGGCCTTGTTGCTCTGTATCTTACAATTAATTACCCTTCAGCTGTTGGAGTGTAGTAACGCAATTCAATTGTGGAACCAGCGCTGACATCATAGGTATCTACCATTGTACCTTGATAGACATCTTTAAGCCAGTATCTCTCTTGCACACATGGCTGTATTTTCTCATTCTCTCTCTCTCTCACATATGCACATGTTCACAATCTTTCTCTCCTTCACACACACTTGGTTGCTTTTTCGTTCGCACACACAATCGCCTCACTCGCTCACACATACACTTAACAACATGCAAATGAGTTTGATCCCAGAAGATATCTCTTCCTACTATCTCCTTCCATTCTCTTCATTCTTACTGTTAACCTTTCTCTTTCACCACTCTCTTTCTCCCCTCCATCTTTCTACCCGCTCTCTCTTTCTCCCCTCTCCCTCTCTCCTCTCTCTCTCTCTACCTACACTGTCTCTATCCCCTTCTCTCTCAAGATTTGCAGTCTTTCTCTCACTTTGGCCCTCTCTTAGATGCATACTCTCTCTTTCTCTAACTCTTAGTCTACATCTCTTCCTCTCAGTCTCCATCTCTCTCTCTCACTCTCTCTCACACACTCCTTGCCACTGTCTATCACATTCCTCTCAGTCCTCTCCCCCCGGCCTCCCTCAGTAGGGCACTGGATCAGAAGCACTCTCTGATGGGACTTCTTTCTTGGTCCCCAGTATTTACTGAAATGTGGATAGGGAAGTGTTGTCTGATTGGTGTCTCAGAGTTATTGCTGTTTTCCAGTACAAGTTATTTTGATTTAAGCACTTACAGGATGCACTGCAGGAATTCACCAAGGCTCCTTAGGCAACACCTTCCAAACCCACGACCACTACCATCTAGAAGGACAAGGGCAGCAGAGAGATGGGAGCACCACCACCTGGAAATTCCCCTCTAATCATTCACCATTCTGACTTGGAAATATATCGCCATTCCTTCACTGTTGCTGGGTCAAAATCCTGGAACTCCATTCCTAACAGCACTGTGAGTGTACCTACACCACATGGAATGCAGCGGTTCAAGAAGGCAGCTCTCCACCACCTTCTCAGGGGCAACTAGGGATGGGCAATAAAAGCTGCCCCAGCCAGCGAAACCTACTTCCCGTGAATGAATGATAAAAACAAAACAGATGTCTGACCATAGACAAAACAAAAACAGAATTACCTGGAAAAACTCAGCAGGTCTGGCAGCATCGGCGGAGAAGAAAAAAGTTGACGTTTCAAGTCCTCATGACCGATGCTGCCAGACCTGCTGAGTTTTTCCAGGTAATTCTGTTTTTGTTTTGGATTTCCAGCATCTGCAGTTTTTTGTTTTTATGTCTGTCTTTAGATATATCCAAAACACAAAGTAACAACACACGTCCATTACTGTTGCAGGCCATGAATAAAGGCTAAGGCTTCACAAGATCATGCTCCTGCCTCCAGGGTCTTCCGGAAAAGTGACTTTGCAGACTCAGAAGAACCCTCCCACAGCGTGTTCAGAAAAGAAGGGAGAGCTAATAGGGAACACTGAGCCCCTAATGACAGCTAAGAATTAATTAAACTTGATGAATGGGTCAGCTGTGCAGCAAAGAGAGGCTTTCTGACAGACTTTCCAATGAATGAACCATTTCACGTCAGATCCATCAGTAATTTTCTGTAGGCTGCCTCGTTGAAGTGCTCATTTCAGTCCTCTGCAAGAGAACCTGGTGCAACCTCAGCATTCAGCAAGCTGACACCTGCACTATCTTACCCCTATCCTCAGTGCAGACTGTTCATGCCTTACCACGTGCAGATCCAACCTATAATCTATCTTCTAAGGTACGCACAGTCTCAATATTGAGCTGGTGGCTGCGAGCATGAATCAAATGAACGAGTTCTGTCTTCATCGTTACTTTCCCCTTGGTGTTCCTTCACCGGCTGGCCAGATTATGCCCCTCCAGTTTCTGATAGGAAAAAGGCACAAGGGTAAGATTGTGGTGCAGAATGGAGGGAAAGTAGGAAGTTCCTGCTACACCATTTGCAGCTTGTCAGTCAAAAGGGAGTGTGGGATGAGAGGGAAATGGGAAGTGCAAAAGGAGGATTACTGTCATCTTTGATGGTTTCAGCTGTGCCATTACCCATAGTCTCTGTAAATGGGTGTCCCAATAATGCAAGCACCTCAACCATCATGAGGGTTAGGACATGCAGGCATATCAGCTTCCCTCCAGTCAGCTCCTGTTGCCTTCATTTATGTGCCACCTTACCCTGCAAGAGAGAGGGAAGTGTGTCAGGAGTGTCTTGCAATCTGTTTGGCTGATATGACTATAATGGTTGCATAGCTGGCAGTGTGTGGAAGCTGTGAGAGATGATTGTAATGCTTGCAGCAGTGTTAAGTGTGTGAGAGTGAGAAGCTTACGAAGATAGGTATGAGTGCTGATTGATAGAGATTGTTGGTAGTTGAATGATAGGTGTGTGGCGAGTTCTTTATTCTTTCCTGGGATATGGGCATCACTGGCAAGGCCAGCATTTTTTGCCAATCCCTAATTGCCCTTAAATTGAGTGACTTGTTGGCCATTTCAGAGGGCAGCTAAAAGTCAACCTCCTTACCCACTCTAGGCGCTTGTCGGCCAGACTAAATAACAATGGCAGATTTCCTTCCCCAAAGGATATTAGTGAATCAGATGGGTATTTACAATAATCAATTCATAGTCATCATTACTGGGCTAGCTTTCAATTCCAGATTTTATTAATTAAATTTAAATTCAACCAGCTATAGTGGGATTTGAATCCATGTCCCCAGACCATTATTCTGGGCCTCTGGAATTCCAGTCCAGTGACATTACCACTGCACCAACATCTCCCCTGAGCAGCATTAGACTACTGCTGCAATTGGTAGGATGTGATATTAGCTGCATGCAGCAATCATTCAAATGAGCAGAAAGCATGATGTTGTGCGGTTTGTATTACATTGAACGGGTGTGGGTTAATTGTGTAATGTGACCCCTGAGCCTGTTTTTGGGAGCTATCCAGTTTAGCCCCCATTGTGTTTTGAGGCATAGAATTGGTGCAATGTATGCCAATTTCTGGACACGAAGTCCTGCACCTAATCTGCACCGACAGGATGACCACTATTTTGGTCCTTACTGTTTTTAGGTGTACCTGGTAAATACCTGAAACCACTGTTGAATCAATTTAAATATGCAAAGAAAGGTCATGTAGTAGCATGTAGTTTAAGAGGTGCAGTTCTCCTGAGCTGTTGGAGGCAGTGCCTGCAAAATTTGGGTCCCATCCCAGGACAGGCCACTGCAGACTATTGAAGCTATATTTTGGGCCTGAACTGGAGTATGTTTGACACTTCTGGTCTTGCTTCACACATGAAGAATGGCTACTTGGGTAGTTGGTACCAGATGGCTGTTGGCACATGCGAAACTATGCCCCAAAGTCAATGATTGGGGGGGGAATAGAAAAGAAAATAACTGGGTAGGGATTGTTGTCAGATGGCAGCGGTATCATATCAGCCACTTGATATTTGATTCCATTGATTTCAAATAGAACTGAATATCATATGGGACTTATAACAGGCAACCAATAAAATATCGCCTATTTATCACCACTGCCAAGAGGAGTTTCTACCCCCACCAGTGCAGTCAGTTAAAAGCAATAAGTCAGGGAACTAAACTATCCACCCCATTGCTCCTTCCCCTCTCTCCTGTCTCAGCTACCCTGCCTCAGCTGGGTGTCCAGTCATTCAGGTCTCTTCCCAGCAGCCTGATTTTCTCCTTTTTTTGACTTCTCCTCAATACAATTGTTTAAATCAGCTCCTTGCAGACAAAACCAATCTTTAGTCGACAAGCGAAAAATTACTGATTTCTCCCTGAAGCCGGCACCCAGCTCATCCAGGCCTGGCATTTTCATCATCGTAATATCAATACCGAGACGGCATAATGGATTTTTTAAATTAATAATGTGGAAGGAAGATTTACACAGCCAAGTAAATGTTGTCTTTTATTTCATTCCTGCATTTGTCACCGTTCACACCAATACAGGAGCTCACCAGGAAAATGCCAAACAAAAGGGGAGATGGTATCATAATAGTTTAGATATTCATCATCTGCACTGAGATAGCAAAGAGTAGACACAGATGAGAAGAACTAACAGGCATACTTCAGCTGCTATATTGTGTGTAGGGGCGGTGTTGATGACATGACCTTTTACTTCCCCGAATTGAGTGAACTAGTCTACCTTACATCACTGTATTTCTGCTGACTCCCAACTCATGGTAGCCACGATAGTAATGGCAGTTTGGTAAGTGAGAAAGCAGTGGCTCCCCTGGAGGATCTGACCAGTGGGCTTTCTCTGGTACAGCCCACTGACTGTGCAGTCCCTGGTTGCTGGCATTATGAGAAGCTCAGGTGACTGATAAGAGCCCCAGAAGACAGCTTTCCATTTTAAAAAAAATTTGTTTGTGGGCGTCACTGGCTAGGCCAGCATTTATTGTTCAGAGGGCATTTAAGAGTCAACCACATTGCTGTGGTCTGGATTCAAGTGTACACCAGACCAGGTAAGGACAGCAGATTTCCTTCCCTAAAGGACATTAGTGAACCAGATGCATTTTTACAACAATCAACAATGGTTATCATTAGACTTTTAATTCCAAATTTTTATTAAATTCAAATTCCACCATCTGCCATGGCAGGATTCAAACCCAGGTTCCCCCAGAGCGTTACCCTGGGTTTCCAGATTACCAGTCTAGTGACAATACCACTGCACCACCCCTAAACTTCCTGAAGTCTATGTACACTCCTAGCCTCTTGGCAATAGCATGGTGCAAATGGACAAAGTCATAGATTATGGCTTCACCGGTGACAAATGTGCCACATTTGTTAACACAGGCAGTGAGAGGAGTCAGGAAAACGGAGTGGGCCTTCCCAGGTACCAGTATTAGTGGGTCAGACAGGTTTACAATGGAGTTCAAGAATTTGCATTTTAATAGAGACATTCATGACCTTAGAACATCAAATGTGCATTGCAGCCAATTAATTACTTTTGATTTTTTTTTATTTGTGCTCATGGGATGTGGATATTGCTGGCAAGGCCTGCATTTATTGCCCACCCATTTGACCATGAGAAGTTGCTGGTGGGCCGCCTTTCTGAACCACTGCAGTCCATGCGATGTAGGTGTACCCACAATGCTGTTAGGGAGGAAGTTCCAGTATTTTGATCCAGCACATTGAAGAATGGTGATATATTTCCAAATCAGGATGGAGTGTGACTTGAAGGGGAACTTGCAGGTGGTGGTTTTCCCATGCACCCGCTCTTCTTGTTCTTCTACATGGTAGAGTTTGCAGGTTTGGCAGGTGGTGTCAAAGAAGCATTAGTAAGTTGCTGCAATGTAGACGGTACACACTGTTTTCACTGTGCACAAGTGGTGGAGGGAGTGAATGTTTAAGCTGGTAAATGTGGAGAAAATCAGGTAGGCTGCTTTGTCCTGGATGGTGTCAAGCTTCTTGAATGTTGTTGGAGCTGCACTCATCCAGGCAAGTTCTGGTTTGTGCTTTGCAGACAATGGACAAGTTTTGAGGAGTCATGAGTTGAATTACTCACTACAGACTTCTGAGCCTCTGAACTGCTTTTCTAGTCACAGTATTTATGTGGCTGGTCCAGTTAAATTGTGGTCAATGGTAACCTCAATGGCACTAGAAGATTCAGCAATTGTAATGTCATTGAATTTCAAAGGAAGATGGTTAGATTAACTATAATAACGGTAATAATGTAGGAAACATGGTATTGAATTAATGCACAGCAAAATGTGATTAGAATCAGACTATCTGTTTTAGCGTTGTTGGTTGAGGGATAAACATTGACTGGCATATTGGGCAGAACTACCCTGCTCTTTTTTGAATAATGCCGTGGGATCCTTTACATCCACCTGAGAGGGTAGATGGGGCCTTGGTTTCTCATCTCTTCTGAAAGAAGTAACTTCTGATGGTGCTACACCTCAGTACCGCACTAAATTGTCAGCCTAGATTTTGTGCTCAAGTCTCTGAAGTGGGATTTAAATCCATGAACTTCTGACTCAGAGATGATAGTGTTATTACTGAGCAATGGCTGACACAGAAGACATTAGCACACAGGGCATGGTATGAGGGACAAGTTTAATTTCTGCCTTAGTCTGTGGACTAACCATACCAATCTTCCTGTGAAGCTTCTTCAGATGTCTCATTACATGAAGCTGTTGTAACAATTTTATTGAGAGTAATTGCCCCTCATCTGGGGTTTCCAACAGGATGATCTTCACACAAACACAAAATCATTGCCCCAAGCTCCCCCACTTCCCCACCGCATGTATAATACTTCTGGATTTTTACTCAATCCTACATTGGTTTTACCTCCTACATTGGCCTCGATCTCCCAACAATGCTGTGAATCAGATTTTTATTTTCTCTCCATATAATGGTTGCATTTCATGAATAACTTTGCACAATTGGATCAATATCGATTCCACATCGTCTTTTGGCACTGAATGGGATTGAATTGAGAATTTTGAATTTCACCTCAAAAAATCATGGTTTCCCTTCCTCAGGTAGAGGCTGTTTAAAACAAAATGTCAAATGTTTCATATTTTCAGAGTATGAAGTTGTTAAAGGTGAACTCCTATTCTCTATTATTAAAGGTGCAATCCACACTCCATTATAAAAGAGGCATTCCCACTCTTGAATATTAAAGGGACATCTCCATTCTTAAGGATACAGTTCTACTCTTCATTATTGAAGATATAGCTCCATTGCCCCTTGACTCAGATGCTTAAAAGCATCTTGTGCTCCAGAACTGGCCGCGCACCTGGCCAAGCTGTTCCAGTGCAGCTACAACACTGGCATCTACCCGGCAATGTGGGAAATTGCTGAGGTATGTCCTGTACACAAAAATCAGGACAAATCCATCCCTGCCAATTACAGCCTCATCAGTCTACTGTCAATCATCCGTAAAGTGACGGAAGGTGTCATCAACAGTGTGATCAAGCGGCATTTAGCAGTAACCTGCTCACTGACGCTCAGTTGGGGTTCCACCGCGGTCACTCAGCTCCTGACCTCATTACAGCCTTGGTTCAAATATGGACAAATGAGCTGAACTCCAGAGGTGAGGTGAGAATGACTGCCCTTGACATCAAGGCAGATTTAACCGAGTGTGGCATCAAGGAGCCCGAGCAAAACTGGAGCAAATGGGAATTGGAGAAAATCCTCCACTGGTTGGAGCCAAAGCTAGCACAAAAGAAGATGATTGTGGTCGTTGGAGGTTAATCATCTCAGTTCCAGGACATCACTGCATGAGTTCCTCAGGGAAGTGTCCTTGGCCTAACCATCTTCAGCTGCTTCATCAATGACCTCCCTTCCATTATAATGTCAGAAGTAGGGATGTTCGTTGATGACTGCACAATGTTTAGCACTATTTGTGACTCCTCAGATACTGAAGCAGCCCATCTCCAAATGCAGCAAGACCTGGCCAATATCCAGGCTTGGGCTGACAAGTGGCAAGTAACACTCATGCCACACAAGTGTGAGGCAATGAGATTCTCCAACAAGAGAAAATCTAACCATCACCCCTTGACATTCAATGAAATTACCATCACTAAATCCCCGCTATCAAGATCCTGGGGGTTACCATGGACCAGAAACTGAACTGGACTAGTTATATAAATGCAAGAGCAGGTTACAGATGAAGACGATTAACTCACCTCCTGACTCCCCAAAGTCTGTCCACCATCTACAAGGCATAAGTCAGGAGTGTGATAGAATACTTTCCACTTGCTTAGATGAATGCAACTCCAACAACCCTCAAGAAACTTGACATCATCCAGGACAAAGCAGCCTGCTTGATTGGCACCCCATGCACAAGCATTTACTCCCTCCACCACTGATGCACAGTGGCAGCAGTGCACCTGATAATCTACATCCCAGAGTACTAAAGAAGGTGGCCATGGAAATAGTGGATGCATTGGTTGTCACCTTCCAAAATTCTGTAGATTCTGGAACCGTCCGGACAGATTGGAGGGTAGCAAATGTGACCCCACTATTTAAAAATGGAGGGAGGGAGAAAACAGCGGATTACAGACCGGTTAGCCTAACATCAGTAGTAGGGAAAATACTAGAGTCCATTATAAAGGATATGATAACAGGACACTTAGAAAATATCAACTAGATTAGACAAAGTCAACATGGATTTATGAAAGGAAAATCATGTTTGACAAACCAACTGGAGTTTTTTGAGGACATAACTAGCAGCATAGATAAGGGAGAACCAGTGGGTGTGATGTATTTGGATTTTCAGAAAGCTTTTGATAAAATTCCACATTAGAGGTTAGTGTGTAGAATTAAAGCACATGGGATTGGGCATGGATATTGGCATGGATTTAGAATTAGTTAGCAGACAGGAAACAGAGATTAGGTATAAATGGGTATTTTTAAGAGTGGTAGGTGGTTACTAGTGGGCTACAGCAGGGATAAATGCTTGGGCCCTGGCTATTCACAATATATATCAATGATTTGGATAAGGGAACCAAATGTAATAATTCCAAGTTTGCTGACGACACGAAACTTGATGGGAATCTGAGCGATGAGGAGGGTGTTAAGAGGCTTCAAGGCAATTTAGACAGGTTGAATGAGTGGGCAAATACATGGCAGATGCAGTATAACATGGATAAGTGTGAAGTTATCCACTTTGGTAGGAAAAACAGAATGGCAGAGTATTATTTAAATGGTGATAGTTTAGGAAATGTTGATATACGAAGGGACCTGGGTGTCCTTGTACACCAATCACAAAGCAAGCATGTAAGTGCAGCAAGCAGTTAAAAAGGCAAATAGTCTCTTGGCCTTCATTGCGAGAGGACTTGAGTACAGGAGCAAGGATGTCTTATTGCAGCTGTACAGGACGATTGGTGAGACCACACCTGGAGTATTGTGTGAAGTTTTGGTCACCTATACTTGCCACAGAGGGAGTGCAGTGGAGGTTCACCATACTGATCCCTGGGGTAGCAGGATGTCATATGAGGAGAGATTGGGCCAACTAGGCCTGTATTCATTGAGGTTTAGAAGAATGAGAGGAGATCTCATTGAAACATATAAAATTCTGACAAGGATAGGCAGACTGGATACAGTGATGGTGTTTCCTCTGGCTGGGGTGTCTAGAACAAGGGCTTACAGCCTTGCGATACGGAGTAGACCATTTAGGACTGAGATGAGGAGAAACTTCTTCACTCTGCGGGTAGTGAGCCTATGAAATTCTCTACCACAGAAGGCTGTGGAAGCCAAGTCACTGAACATATTTAAGAAGAAAATTATTAGATTTCTGGAGTCTAAAGGCATCAGAGTATGGGGGAAGCGTGGGATTACGGCATTGAGATAGAGGATCAGCCATGATCATATTTAATGGCAGAGCAGGCTAAAATGGCTGAATAACATATTGCTGTTCCTATTTCCTATGTTTATGTACAAGATGCACTGCAGGAACTCACCAAGGTTCCTTCGACAGCATCTTTCAAACCCATGACCACTACCATCTAGAAGGACAAGGGCAGCAGAGACATGGAGCAGGATTTTGCTCTTGATGTGTGGGCTAGGCGGGGGCGGTCAGGAAGCCGGCTCCGCACCATGATTTCACACTGGTGGGCCAATTAAGGCCTGCCCTGCATGGATCGTGAGCGGCAATGCAGGGGGAGGAGGGAGAGCCGGGCTTAGCATGCAACTCGTGCATGCGTGAGAAAGAGTGCTTCAGTCTCCCTGAGGCAGCTCTGTGCCTCAGGGAGATTGAAGCATCATGTAAAAAAAAATGAAGAGAATAAAAATTTAATAGAACATGTCCCCTCTGTAACATGAGCTGGACATTTTTTAATTCAAAAATAAAGTTATTATTTAATGTTTATTTGCTTTAGGAAACTTCATCCCACTTGTGCTTGAGGTTTCCTTAAAAATGTAAAGGCCGCTTCACCTTTTCGCCTGCCTGCCAAACGTTGAGTTGGACGGGCAGCGTAAATTTGAATTTAGTTAGATTATTAATGGCCTTAATAGGCTTTTAAACTATCGGCAGGTGCACAGCCAACTCTGGCGTATGCCCGCCAATCAAATTATTGCGAAACAGTGCGATGACATCGCGTGTCATTTTACGCTTGGGCATGTCGGGCACGTGCCTGCGCGCCAAGCATAACATCCTGCCCATGGGAACACCACCACCTGGAAGTTCCCCTCCAAGCCACTCACTATCCTGACTTGGAAATATATCACCGTTCCTTCATTGTCACTAGGTCAAAATCCTGGAACTCCCTCCCTAACAGCTCTATGGGTGTACCTATACCACATGGACTGCAGCGGTTTAAGCAGACAGCTCAGCACCACCTTCTTAAGGGCAATTAGGAATGGGCAATAAATGCTGGCCTAGCCAGCAACACCCACATCCCAGGGATAAAAGCAAAGGACTGCGGATGCTGGAAATCCAAAACAAAAACAGAAACAGAAAGGTTGAGTTCTGTTGATGGGTCATGAGGACTCGAAACGTCAACTGTGCTCTTCTCCGCCGATGCTGCCAGACCTGCTGAGTTTTTCCAGGTATTTCTGTTTCTGTTTTTGACCCACATCCCAGGAATGAATTTAAAAAATCATTTAGTATGGAATGGGTGGTACAGGGCAGGAAGATCCCCGTTCATCCTTGGTCAATGCTAATTAATTAATGTAAGTTACGATACTGCAATCAGTCTCTGCACCCTTTAATTAAGGAGACAAAAATCAGGTCTGGCTCCTTAGCAATATCATGCGGCCCCTGCTGGAAAGTGTCCATTTCATAACAACCTCCCTTTGCACTGGCTGACTCCAGATGTTGTCTTTCAAATGTCAGTTGGACTGGTAACTGGAGCACTTTGAAAAGATGTGCATTTGTGCCATGGAGCCGTTCGTCATGCCTGTCTATGCCATTCCCTTAGTTTGGGAGTTGCTAGGCTGAGCACCATGTGGAAAGAGGGAAGAAGGTACCTAACTGTGTTGGAGTTATCAAAAACAACTGCTGAACTTGGTGGCAGCTATGGAGAATTTGGCCATGGGGTGAGCCAGGTGGTTGGAGATGTGCTATCCCATCTTGGGAAGGGACAGGTGCAGAATCAATGACAGCAAAGCATCGAAAGCAGAGAAGCATTGAACAGCAAATGCTGCCTTAAGGAGGCCTTTTAAATATTGTCACCCTGCATATAATTAGAGGGTCGTGTCAAATAGAGAGCTGTAAATTAAGATAAAGTATTTTGTCATTAAAGCCCCTTGGTAGTCAATGAATCGAATAAACATGGTGCATTTGAGAGAACATTTGCTGGCGATGGGAGCCATCGTTCTGCAACACAGTTTGAGGAGCCCGAAGTGAGACCCCCTTTCCTCTCACCCTCCTCCTTCTCTAATTTTCTCTGCTAGCTCTGGGTTCATTGTCGATGACTTTCTAATTTTCTTTATTTTTCTGCCTGACCAGCAAATGCTCATTTCTCAGTGGCACGGTTCAGGCTTCTCCCTGTCCCCCAAGCCTGGTCAGGTCACAGAAACGTTAAGGCTTTTGTCAAGGTGATTAATAGCACTTTATATCATCTCTAATTCACTCACTAATGACTGAGAGTCACTAGTCTCAGAGTAATCGGGTGATATATGTGCCGAGTCTATACCTTATGGCAGAGGTGAAAATCATTTAGACAAGTCAAATATTGTTGCAGGGACAAATGGCTTTCTCTGTTAATAAAAATTAATGAATTTTTTCAGTGGTCTGCTAAATGAAGCTATAGAGACTGTGCACAAGAGACTCTGGACCTGATCTCTCAGCCATTGGGGAAAATAAAGCATTTGTATTCAGCATTTAGTGAGACAGTCATGTTTGCTTTAGCACAACCCTGTATTGCTCACCTGCCTGATTCCTTTGTTTGAGCTTTTCTTTAAATATCTTTTAAAAAGTGCTATTAATGTTAACTGTGTTCAGTACTTTGACAAGCTTCAATGTTGCTCTATCTGAATGGTGCAGTTTGTCTTTTGACAAGAGTTTGCAAAATACAGTTTAGTTTTTGTCTCTATGGCCAACCTGATAAAAATTTGTACCACAATATTTATGTAATTTTAAGGCCTGTGTTTTCATTGGAGAGATAATATGTGCACTAATACATCACATCACTGACACATCTCAAAATGTTTCACAAACAATGACTTACTTTTTGAAGTGCAGTAGTGTGGGAGCCATTGTGCACCAGCAACATCCCAGGAGAAGTCAATGAGATTATCTGTTTTTTGGTAGTGGTGTTTGAGGAAGGAATATTTGCCTGGCCAACTGGGGGTACCACCCATCTGACCCCACACCCCACTCTTCTTTGAATCTTTAACATCTACCAGTCAGGGTCTCATCTCATCCAAAGGATGGTAAGCATTCCCTCGGGCACTGCAGAGATTTCTTTTTTGACAAAGGTTCCATTTTGCTTGGTTCTTGATCAAAAAGAGAAATGGTCAGCTTATCTTTTAATTATTTGCAAAACCTTGGACTAAATGACATCATGGTTTTGAAGCATATGTCAGTTGCATGTAATGTCATCACAGTGAAAAATATTAAATGAGCAAGAAAAACACATTGGCCAGAATTTTACGTCCTGTATGTGGGCGTGCACCCAATCCAAGTGGGCGTGAAATCACGCAAGATGACGTTGGGCAAGCGTCATGACATCATCGCGCACTTGCGCGATATTTCACTTGGCGGGCGCACATGAAAGTCAGAAGAGCGTCTACCAACAATTAAGAGGGCAATTAAGCCTATTAACAGCCCAATTGTCAGTGATTTTTCATGCCCCCGTCCAACCTTATGGTTGGCGGACAGGCTAATCAGCCACACGGGCTTCACATTTTTGATGAAACCTCATCCAAGGGTGGGATGAAATTCTCTGTTAGGATTTAAAATTAAAATAAATATCTGGGGACTTTTTTTTATGAGGTCTGCTTTCAGGTGCTTGATTGTGCTGCATGGACATTTTTTGCAGCATTTTTGGAGTTTCCTTTATCATTTGGAGGTCTGCAGCTCCCTGAGGCATCTGTCTGCCTTCAGAGAGCTCACGGGAAGCATTCACCAGCACCCGCAGTGACATCGGTGCCCGCCCTCTTCCTGGCCCCAACGGCAATGCTGAGCCATTCTTCCAGGTGTGTTTCACACTGGCTGGCTGTTAATTGGCCAGCCAGTGTAAGATTGCAGTCAGGGACCGATTGCAGGCGGAAGTGCATTTCGTGCAAACTTCAGGCCACTGAAATTCTTCTGGTCATGTCTTTGAGATCCGGTGCCCAGGAACATTGGATGGAAATATTGCCAAAGTAACACCAAGTTACCACAGTACCATGTCGTTTCCTAAATCATAACATTGACTATGCTTCAAAAGTATATAATTGACTGTAAAGCATTATGAAATACCCTGATGTCATGAAAGGTACTATGTAAATGCAAGTTCTCTTTTTCTCTTCCATCTGCCTGCTACAGCAGCAACCAGCAACCACCACCACCACCACCACCCCCCAACCCACCCAATTCCGGGATCCTCAGGCCAACTGCGACATGCCTTAACACTTCTCTGGTAGAGATCAGTGAATTCGTTGTAGACCAGGCAATCAAATCAGGGGCCTTCCTGATCTGAATGGCTACGTTACACACAAGGCACTGTGTTTACCAACCAAGATAGTGGGCGGCAGACAGCAATTGCTGTTTGTTGTTAGAATCGGTTATGATTATTGGAATAGCAGGGGCTGAGTTGGAGAGGAAGCAAAATATACCTTTTGTAGCCCCAGGGTCAATGGCAGATATGTATTAACTACTGAATAGAGGGGAATGAGGGAAGTAAATCACATTTCCTTGAAACAAAGAGGTTTTAAGAGAAAACAAGCTTTGATAAAAATTACAGTTGCACACCAGGTCATTTCACCAGTTTAGCCTGGAGCGACATAAAAATCAGGAGAGAAGATAGGAAAGCACCAGCCTGTAACACAAACACTATAGCCCCTTTACTGAGCCGCATATCACCCTAAGGAGGAGCTTTTAATAGTTTTAGATCAGGATGACTAATCAGTAAACTGAAACATAACAATTTGTGACCATGTAAATTCTGAGCCAGTATTTGAAGGCACTGGATATGTTTGTACTGTACATAAGTTAGGGCTTTTCAAACTGGGATCTATGGACTCAAAGGGGTCCCTGAGGAAATGATGAGTGATCTTTGAGGCTACAGTATTGATCATTTTGAGTCAGGTATACCGTGAGCACAGACAGTGTCTTGAGAATTCTGTGTTTTGTCCTTCATTTGTTGCCTTATTAACACATTTATTTCTCTTGCTGTACACAAATGAAAATGTTTTCTCTCGGGATAATTGTCTTTTAAATGTTCCTGGGAGATCATCAATGTTAGCAGGGAGGGATCCCAGGATTTTGCAGGATATTTACAGTGGTCCTGGAAGTGTGTCAATATTTGCAAAAGGGTCTCCAGCAATGTGTTGTACCGTGGCTTCTCCTAGACGGTCATGGGTTTGTGTAAATGTTTGTATGGAGTTCTAGGAGTGTGTCACTATTTGCATGTGGTCCCCCATGAATAAGTGCACATTTGCAGAGGTGCCCATGAACATGTCAGTATTTGATTGGGTCTTCTGGAAGAGTCAATACTTATAGGAGGTTCCAGAGGGGATCATTCTGGCTTGCTGGCCTAAATGTCTAAATGTACCTCCTCCAATCTTGGTAAGATAATTCAATGCCATCTCAGAGTCTTAATGGTCTCTGTTGTAGGCAGCAACTTTCATTGTAGCTTTAAATTTAATCATAATTCTTTGGATTGTGACCTGCATTTGGGTTCCTTGGCAACAGGAGCCTTGGTCTAAATTTTAGACAATAGCTTTGGAATATAAATAAGTATAAGGGATATGAGAATAGTGTAGGCTTCTCAACACATGAACATAGTAGATATTTTACATGTTTTGTTAGTTTTGACTATGAATCATGATCAGGAAGGCAGGACATGCTGTAAGGGTGGTACCTGGATGAATTTGGTATAAATTTTAACCCGTGATGTAACTAGGTTGCTGAGGACCCATTGCCCTGAGAGGCTCTAAACTTAACGGTTTGTACCTGTGTGATGAATTGCACTCTGCTGTACAAGGCATGGGAATGTTTTGTATTTCTTGACATGAACAAGAATATAAAACTCAGGATGAGAAAAGGCCATTTAGCACACTCCTTCTAAGACGATGAGCTATAAACTCAACCCCAACCTCAATCAACCCACAGAATGTTATGGAAAATTTTTCCACTCATCCACAAAGGTTATCCAAACATCACAAGATATATTAAGGGCAGAAAATTGCAATTTCTCAAAATTGGATCTAAAAGTAGAAAGTTGGGGAAATAAGCACCAGGACTTACAACATCTGAATAGTGAGTTGACAGATTAGTGACTTAGGTCGGGGGTCTTTCATCATAAACCTATTCTCTGCTGGAAGCATTGAACATTCTCCTCCCATATCAGATACTGACGGAGCTGCTCCATTTTTTCCAACATCTCCTCTTTCTACTTCACAATATTTATATCATCTGACAACTTCCATAATTAAATTTCCATGGGATGAATAACCTCTCAGACTCAGAACGGAATAATGGTCATATGAACAAGGGAGCAGAGGATGGTTGGTTTCCTTGGAACTGTACCTCAGCAAGAACCAATGACTTCAGAAGAGGGGAAATAGGGAGATGAGTCAAGGGAACCTACTTTGTGCAAATTTAATGATCCAAAATTGAAGGGACATCAATAGAATGAGGAAGGCTTAGAGAATAATGAAAGTAATTTCAGGAAAGCACAAGGGATTAGAACTGAATTAATTTTTACTGAAGAAAGAAGCATGATCAAGGTTTTTACCTGAATGAAATACTATTCGCCCAGAGACAATTATGCCTTGTCTATTCTATGCCTTTATTTTCATGTTGAATTGAAGTTCATACTGAAGTTGAATTGGTGCTTAAAAATTGTCTTCTCTGACCATCCAATGCCTTTCATATTTAATCAAAATTCTTGTGGAAAACACACAACCATAATTATTCCTGACTAGAGCTAATGCTTTTTCACAATAACCATACATTACTGCACAAAATCCAATGATTAAACCAGCTTTTCATACCTACTTGTGTCAGAATGCTGCCTTGATGGCTCAGTAACTAATATCAGGTGTTATACTGAGCCATTGTGAGACAGGAAAGGTCCCAAGGTCGATCACAGGTTTGTTATGAGTTAGCTGGTTTGCATCATGGCAACACCATTGACCTAAAGATTTTTGTTCCTGCTAGCTATCTAGTGATTCCTAGAGGGAAGTCTGTGTTTTTGGATATCGGAAAAGGGAAGGGCTTGGATTGGTTAGTACTATCCCCAAACCTAGTGAAATACCCTGTGAAGAAAGGATGGGGTATTAGAGAATGCCTGGCATCAATGAGAACCATATGCATGTATAGGGCAGTGCTTTAAAGGGAATAATCCAGAGGGAAGATAAATCAGCAACTGTTTTTATCTTTTCAGCAAATCTTTGCTGTTAGCCCAGCAAGCAATATTTTATTTTGTAAAAATGACTAAAAGTAAATCCAGGATAGGATGACGATGCAAAAGTAGCACCCGAAGGGCAAACATAAACCTTATGTTCTCTCCTCACTCTTTCTGTTGTAATCACACTCCACATATCAGAATAACCAAGAATTCTCCTATTGTTCTCTTATAAGAGAAATATGGCTGACATTTTCTTCCGTAATGTTTCAACACCCTCATCTCCACCCCCACCTCCCCCAGCTAGCTGTGAACTCTAGAGAAAATTCACCCTTGGGTATTGTTTGTAGCTCAATTTAGCAAATGTAAGTTAATATTGATTATTATTAATATTTATCATGTTTGTGAAAATGTCTTTTCCCATAGCTATTAATCTGAGGTTTTAATAAACGTCAGTGGCCTGTATGGGTCCAGAGGGAGTTGCCCTGAGTAGAATGACAATGAGCAGCAATAACAACTACAATTGAACACTACAGCCTGGATTTACACAGTATATTACAGTTTATATTAATGTATATGTTACACTTTTTACAATTCATATTAAAACAAAACTTGCATTTATGGCACTACTTTTAATGTAGAAAAATCCCAAGATGTTGCCCAGAAATGTAATCAGAAAACCATAAACACCAAGCCAAAGAAGGACATTTTAAGGAGATAGCTTTTGTAGTAATGTAGAGGGGCATAAGGGTTTAGGGAGTGAATTCAGATCATCAGATTTCTGGATCATACTGAAGGTATGGCTGCCAGTGAAGAGGTCAAGCACACAACAAGCCAGGGTTCGAAGAATGGACAATTTGTGGTGGTGGCATGTTGTTGGTGGGGGAAGACAAAATTGTAGGAGAAGAAGTAGGAAGGCTGAGGCCATTAAGGGGTTTGAATATGGGAATTAAAATTTTACTTTTGCTGCCAGTCCCTCAACTCTTCCAATATAGATGATCAAGAACAGGAGTAATAGGTGAGCTGGGCCTAGCGCAGGATAAGATATGGGCAGCTGAAATTTATAGAGGGTAGAAGATGGGAAGTTTGCCAGTTGAGCATTGGAATAGACAAATTAGGAGTAGATAAAGGCAAAGGTGAAGATTTCAGCGTCAGATGGGTTGAAACAAATACAGGGGTCAAGGTGGACAATGTTACAGAGATTGAAATAGGCAGCCTTTGTGATGGAGAGGAAATGGGGACAGAAATAGCATGGTTCAATCTGGGGCTGTGGCCCCAAAGGGTTGCAATTGATACCTAGGATACACAGTTTGTGTAAGGGGCCAACAAAAGTTGCTTCAACATCATCACTATTTATCCAGTGAAATTGTGGCTCATTCATGACTGAAAATCAGACGAACAGTCTGACAGCACAGAGACGCTGGAGCAGTCCAGAGAGGTGGTGGAACAACAGAGCTGGGTGTCCTTAGCATACATGTGCAACCTTAGTTGATGATTTTAGCAAAAAGCAACTTGTGAATGAGAAAAAGGAGGGAAGGAAAGACCCATGGAGGACACGGGAGGTAGCAATATTAGGGTTGGAAGAAAAGCCATTGCTGGAGATGCTCTGGTTATGATCGTTTGCAAGAGTGGATTCAAACGAGGGCAACTCCACTGAGCTGGAGAATGGAGGGAAGGCTTTAGAGGAGAACGGTGTGGTCAACTGTGTCTAAGGCTGCAGGCAAGTTGAAGATGGAAAAAGAAATATGCAATGTGGTAACCATCACAGAGGATGTAATTTATGACTGATTAGGGACATTTTCAACGCAGTGGCAGGAATGCTAAGTCAGTTGTGGCTCAGTTGGTAGCACACTCACCTCTGAATTACAAAGATGCAGTTTTAAGTCCCACAACAGGGTTTGAGCACAAAAATTAAGGCTGACACTCCCATGCAGTACTGAGGGGGGTCACCCTACTGTTGGAGATGCCACCTATCAGATGAGATGTTAAACCGAGGCCTTGTAAAAAGAAAATCACATAGCATTATTTTTAAGGAAAGCAGGGGAGTTAATATTTGTCCCTCAATCAACATCACAAAAAAGACATATTACCTGGTCATTATCACATTGCTGTTTGTGGGGGTTTGCTGAGCACAAATTAGCTGTTGCATTTCCAGTGGCTGCACTTTAAAAAATACTTAATTCGCTATAATGTGCTTTGAGACATCCGGTGGTCATGAAAAGCGCTAAATAAATGCAATTCTTTCTTTTTCTTTCTAATTGGAGAAGTTTAAATGGAGCTTTGGAGAAGATGGGCATAGATTTGGAATGTTCAAGAACTTTGGAGAGGATAGGCAGATTGCAGGGATTTATATTTTAAGTTACATAATATATATTGGGTTGAATTTTCCCACCGTTTGGGAGGGAAGTTGATGGGTGGGCACGTGTGGGCGCATTTCCGATTGGTGCCCCCGATCAGAGGCCCGGCGCCATTTTACGTGGGGAGGCCAATTAAGGCATGTGCATGAAAGAGCGCACTCATTTCCCTGAGGCTAAGTGCTGCCTCAGGAAGGTCGCCCTTACTTTCAAAAATATTAAAAATAGAAAAAAAAATTTCCCTAACATGTCCCCTCATATGACATTGTCACATCAGTTGGGACGTGTTCATAATTTCCAAAAAAACTTTATTAAAATTTTTAAAACCCTACATGAAACCTCATCCTGCCTGTGGATATATATATATCATTGCAGCCTGCATTCATGCACTTTATATTACTCTGCAGCTTGAATTCCACTCCATGTTACACCAAAGTCTGAATTTGTACAGTTGTGAATTAAACCATATCATATTATTTACACAGTGAATAACACAATGCAATCTGGCTATCCATAGTCTACGTAACATCATTCCCTTAAACACTATAGCTACTACTCCTATAACAATTACAACAGCTAAACAGAACAGCTGATATTAAATGATGGAAAATAAACTGTTTAATTATTTTGTGTTTGACATATTATGTACAGGGAAGTGATAATTAAAATAGGGCTCTTGTTGCACTTGGGGCTCACCTCCCTTCAACTGTGACCCTTGGCAGGTCTGATCCAAGTTCCCCAGGCCTACATTCATGGTTTCTGCACCTGGGCTTCAAGGCTGCTCTGAACTATACTGTCCAGTGAGTAATCAAAGTAACAGTACTATGAGCCAAGCTTTTTACAATAACTATCAAATAGGTTAAAGGGGTTTGTAAACGCCTGGCCTACCCAATCAGGCCTGAAAAGTGATTTCTTGGTCTGGGAAGGAGCACCCCAAGCACTGGCAGCCAAAATCAGCTTTCAATGCGACCATTGATATTTTATCCCCAGACTTGAACACATACTGTATCACAGCTCTGCCACTCAGAGTGCCTGTGCAGTATAAAAAGTGTATCCGATATAGCAGTTCATACAGGATCCACTTTCTCCTCAGACTAATCCCACATCTTTCTTCCCAATACATTTTTAAGTGTTTACTTTAGTCTGTGGTATGCGCTTACTGCTGATCCTACACCGCAAATGAGTTCCAATCAATGCTCCCCCAGGCCCGATTCTGATTTCAAACAGGTTTCTTATCCAGTTCAGACCCTGGAAGCATGTGCTGCAAAATAAAACTGCTTGGTCGCTCCCACAAGTAATATCAGTTTCACAGCTGTCATACTTAAACACTTGCCTAATTTTTTAATTCCTAAACGATTAAAAGTACAACAAAATCCTTGCCAAAATCATCTTGTTTCACCTATGATTTGTAAAGTTATATGTAGTTGTATTTTAAAATATTCTAAATGTGCTTTTAATGAGGTTTTCTTTGAGGGTAATGATGTCTAATAATCAAAATATATACACTTCCATTTTGTTGAATCCATCCTCTATCTAACAAAGAACTTTTATCTTCAACACAGATTCCTGTTTCTTTAGGTCCAGCTGTCCTCTGTTGACACTTTGCCATCTAATGCATTTATCACCTATGAGTTATAGCTGTCTATCTTGGCTCAGTGGTGATATTCACACCTCTTGGTCACAAGGCTGTGAAATCTCACTCCAGAGACTTAAGTATAAAATCTAGGCTGACACTCCAGTGCAGTACTGAGGGAGTACTGTTGGAGGTGCCATCTATCAGATGAGATTTTGAACCAAATTCCATCTGCCCTCTCAGGTGCATGTAGAAGATCACATGGCACCATTCAAAGAAGAGCAGAGGAGCTTTCCACAGTGTTCTGGCCAACACTTATCCCTCAACCAACTAAAATAGGTGATCTGGTCATTCAATTCATTGCTGTTTGTGGGAGCTTGCCGCATAGAAACTGGGTGCTGCATTTCCTAAGTTGCAACAGGACCACGCTTCAAAAAAATGTACTTAATTGGCTGTTAAGTTTTGGGATGTGCTAATTTCTTGAAAATTGCAAGATAAATGCAAATCTTTTCTTTCTATTTCAATTCTCAAGGTATCAAGTATGCTCAGAAATGCATCACTGCTAAACCCCAGTTTAAAAATGTTCTACAACATGGCAATTTTTGCCTGCCAATCCAGTTATATTGGATTTTGGGAAGTGTATTGGAGTATCTTAAAAATAACCCTGTGCTGAAGCACCTTCCTACACTAATAAATTAAATCTGAACATTAGTAAACAACCTACCTACCCACCATACACCAACACACTCAAACCCTGTACACCAATATATTGACCTCAGTATTTTTCTTTTTCTGAGAAATATGTGAAGGTTCATTTCCTGTGGTAAAGTTTACTACCAAGGTGCAGAAAGGATGAGATAAGTCAGCAAGTAGTAATGAGGTGACAACGAAGCCTGCAGATTGTAGGAGGAGCTCTAAGTGGGGGACAAGTTACATGATTTTAAGGCTCTGGGAAAGGATAAGTTAGATTAGGAGATACTGTGGTGATTCTTTATTTCAACATGAAGAGGCAGGGAGAAAGAAGAGTGTGAACAATCTGATTTTGGAGCTTATGAAAAATAAGGAAGTATAGCAAAAAGCACACTATTATTCACCTAAACAAAAACAGAATTACCTGGAAAAACTCAGCAGGTCTGGCAGCATCGGCGGAGAAGAAAAGAGTTGACGTTTCGAGTCCTCATGACCCTTCGACAGAACTTGCGTTCGAGTCCAAGAAAGAGCTGAAATATAAGCTGGTTTAAGGTGTGTGTGTGGGGGGCGGAGAGATAGAGAGACAGAGAGGTGGAGGGGGGTTGGTGTGGTTGTAGGGACAAACAAGCAGTGATAGAAGCAGATCATCAAAAGATGTCAACGACAATAGTACAATAGAACACATAGGTGTTAAAATTAAAGTTGGTGATATTATCTAAACGAATGTGCTAATTAAGAATGGATGGTAGGGCACTCAAGGTATAGCTCTAGTGGGGTTTTTTTATATAATGGAAATAGGTGGGAAAAGGAAAATCTTTATAATTTATTGGAAAAAAAAGGGAAGGGGGAAACAGAAAGGGGGTGGGGATGGGGGAGGGAGCTTACGACCTAAAGTTGTTGAATTCAATATTCAGTCCGGAAGGCTGTAAAGTCCCTAGTCGGAAGATGAGGTGTTGTTCCTCCAGTTTGCGTTGGGCTTCACTGGAACAATGCAGCAAGCCAAGGACAGACATTTGGGCAAGAGAGCAGGGTGGAGTGTTGAAATGGCAAGCGACAGGGAGGTTTGGGTCATTCTTGCGGACAGACCGCAGGTGTTCTTATTCACCTATCCTATTTGAATCTACTTTACAGTACTAGAAATTGCTTCAATTTAAACTAACCCCACGTATTTTTAAATTTAGAGGTGATTTTCAGATTTTGCACTAAGAGAACCCCAAGGTGCAAGTTAACAATCAACCTCTGAGGTAATCTGAACAAAATAACCATCAAAAAAGCAGCAGCAAGTCTGTAAGTTACAAACCAACAATCAAATGATAAATAATTTGTACAAATGAAAGACTTGCATTTATCTAACACATATCATAATCTCAGGATATCCCAAAGTATGTTACAGCCAATAAAGTACTTTTGAAGCATAGTGACTGTTGTAATGTAGGATGTATGACAACCAATTTGCACACAGCAAGCTCTGACAAAGAGCAATGAGATAATGTTCAGAAATTTGTTTTTTAATTATGTTGGTTGAGGGATAAATTTTGGCCAGGACACCTGGGAGAACTCTATTTCCAATGGTCCCATGTGATCTTTTATGCCTAGCTGAGAAGGTAGATGGAGACGGTTAAAATTTCATACAAAAAATGTGCCTCCAACAGCACAGAATTGCCTTGGGACAGCATTGGGAGTGTCAAACCAGAATAGGAGCACACACCTCTGAAATTGAACTTGAACCTACAATCTTCTGAAGGAGATGGAAGTGCTATCACTGAACCAAAGTTAAACATTTTTAAAAATTCATTCATGGGATGTGGGCATCGCTGGCTAGGCCTAATTGCTCTTGAGAAGGTTGTGGTGAGCTGCCTTCATGAACCACTGCAGTCCATGTGGTGTAGGTACACCCACAGTGCTGTTAGGGAGAGAGTTCCAGGATTTTGAACCAGCGATAGTGAAGGAATGACAATATATTTTCAAGTCACAATGGGGAGTGGCTTGGAGGGGAACATCCAGGTGGTGGAATTCCCATGTGTCTGCCCTTGTCCTTCTAGATGGTAGTGGTCATGGGTTTGGAAGGTACTGGTGAGTTCCTGCAGTGCATTTTGTAAGTACTACACACTGCTGCCACTGTGCATCGGTTGTGGAGGGAGAAAATGTTTCTGGATGGGATGCTAATTAAGCAGCTGCTTTGTCCTGGATGGTGTTAAACCTCTTGAGTGTTGTGGGAACTGCACTCACTCAGGCAAGTGGGAGTATTCCATCACACTCTCACTTATGCATTGCAGATGGTGGACAGGCTTTGGGGAGTCAGGTGGTGAGTTACTCACCGCAGGATTCCTAGCCTCTGACCTACTCTTGTAGCTACAGTATTTATATGGCTAGTCCAGTTCAGTTTCTGGTCAATGGTAACCCCCAGGATGTTGATAGTGAGGGATTCAGTGATGGTAATGCCATTGAATGTCAAGGAGCAAGGGTTAGATTCTCTCTTGTTGGAGATGGTCATTGCCTGGCATTTGTGTGAGGTGAATGTTACTTGCCACTTGTCAGCCCAAGTCTGGATATTGCCCAGGTCTTGCTGCATTTGGACAGGGACTCCTTTATTTTATCCATACAGCATTCTTCAGTCCACTCAAATGCAGGGAGTTTACCCCATTTAAAAAGGAAAATATTCAGACAGTAGCAAGACCAAATAAGTGGGTTAAACATCAAAGATCACTGTAACTTTTATAAGATTAAAGACAGGGACCCAACACAAAGTGACCTTCCCCATAAACGTGCAGAAATGAAGTAGCACTTGCTAGACATCTGCCCTCAGGCATATTCCAAGATGCGCGACAGGATTAGAATTGCAAAATATTTAGGCATTGGTTTAAATCATTTCCAATTTGGCACCTTGGTCAGCTGGTGCAAAGCTATCCTTTGGAATAAAATCCATGTTCAAGCAGCCTGACACCACCAGATTACACTGGGTAAAAACACTGTTTCTGAATACAAGTTAAGAGGTTAGGCTCTATGGAAAAGTTGAGATGAGGAAAATTCTCTAAAGACTTTGGGAAAAATTTTTGGGTCAGCAAGTGGGGGTGGGGTGCGCATAAAATGACGCGTGGTGACACGGGCATGCATCCTGACGTCACCGCGTGTTATTTAGATTGTCGGTTTGGCAGGAGCTCAGCCAAGTCGGCTGTGTGCCTGCCAAACTGTCAAAGGCCTATTAAGGCCATTAAGAAAGTAATTAAAGTTGTTAAGAATACTGCCCATCCAACCTTAATGTTGGCCGGCAGGCAAAGAGCCCAGGCGGCCTTCACATTTTTCATGAAACCTCATCCACGGGCAGGATGAGGTTTCATGAAGGGCTTATTAATTAAATAAAAAATTTTGAAAAATTTAGTGGACATGTCCCAGCTCATGTGACAGTTTCACATGAAGGGACGTGCCCTTAAATTTTTTTTTTACCTTTCTTCAATGTTTCATTAGCGAGAGTAATCTGGTGCCTCAGGGAGATTACTGCGCTCTTTTGCGCACATGCACAAAAGAGCGCAGGCCCTGACTCTGGGAATCCCTCTCCCCCGCCTGCATAGGGAGCGCTCAGCACTTCGGGGCACAAGTCATGCTGAGCGGGCCTTAATTGGTCTGCCCATGTAAAATGGCGGCACGGCTCTGATCGGGGCAGGGTGCTGATTGGGTTCACGTGCGCCCCCGCACAACCCCCCCAACAGGGGGGAAACTTCTGCCCTTTGTTTTTCAAGGTTTTTAGAACCAAGCCTCCACTGACACATGAAAATAGATTCTGTCTTGAGCTCAATGTCTACCATAGGTAGTTTAACAAAAAAGAATACTGCTTCTTTGAGATGTGTGGTGTAGTCATCTCCCTCACAAGTTAGGGAGTGGAGGCACTCTTTCCAAGGATGGAAACTGGACCCGTTTTTGATGGGAGCTCCGTTCAAATTACCTCAGAAGTTGATTGTTAACTTGCACCTTGGAGTTCTCTCCATCCTTCTGCAGTCAAAGAGACATTTGTTCTTTATTACAATGGAAAACACTTCCCAGCTTAAAGGCAGAAATATGTGTGTGGGAATGTGGGTGCTTTTAATTTGCCACCTGTAAACCTTGCTTTGTTTATAATACGTTTTTGTGAAAAATTCAGATAAAATAGTGAATGTTTGATTCTCTGAAAACGTCTGAAATATATTGAAGTGCCTGACAAATAAGGTAATAGCTTAGAAGTCACTACTGTTGATACCAGCAGACAAACACCTGGATATTAATATAAGATTCTTCTAAGTGCTAATCCATTTATTTTAAATAGCTGAATACCCCTGCTACAAAAGCAGGCAGAGGAACATGACTCAATAAAAGTATGTCCCCATCGCTGTCAATTTTGACTTTTAGATTGATGTTTCACATAATATATGTTTTATTTATTTATTTATTGCTCATTTACCTCCCTCCTTTATTGAAAGCTCTGATGTCCATGGGATTATGTTTCAATGGGTGCCAGGCACCATCTAATAGCTCAACTGACAGCCTACTTTTCAACTTGGACTTGGCAAAATTAATTTTGTGGAATTATTTGACCAGGTTGAGTATCCTGGCCAACTGTAAGCCTAATTCTGCTCCCATCTTATATCTAAATGAGTCTCCAGAATTGGTTATATCACCCTGAGCTTAAGCCCAAATTAGTTCATTTTCTGCCCTCCACAACCTGTTAATGGGGTATGATTCCATAAATGCACAAATTGATATTGCTAAGGCTCCACAGCTGCACACTGTTACTACTGATGGAATTGAATACCACAGCCGCACAACTCTCTGGGTAAAGAAGCTTTGCCAGCCCTTTGTTTTAAATCCTTACATTTATTCTGTATCTATGGCCTCTCATACTAGACCCTTTAACTACTGGAAACTGTCTGGTTCTATCAATCCTGTTCTATCATAGAACTGTAGAAAAGTTACGGCACAGAAAGAGGCCAATTAGCCTATCATGTCTGTGCCGGCCAAAACAGAATTTTTTTTTTAAAAAACTAGCCGATCCTGGTGCCTTTTAAATGATTTGGGGGCTTTTGCTTCCATCACCAAACCAAGCAGCGAATTCCAAACACCCACCACCCTCTGGGTGGAGAAATGTTTCCTCATGTACCCTCTAATCCTCCTATCAGTCAGCTTAAATCTGTGCCTCTGGTAATTGACTTCTCCACTAAGGGAAACAGGGCATCACAGTCTACTCTCATAATCTTGTACACCTCAAGCAGGTCACCCCTCAGCCTCCTCAGTTCCATGGAAAACAACCTATTCAATCTTTCCTCATAGTTGCACTTTTCAATCCCTGGAAACATTCTTGTAAATCTCCTCTGTACTCTCTCCAGAGCAATTATGTCCTTCCTGTAATGTGGTGACCAGAACTGTACACAAAATTCCATCTGTGGCCTAACGATCATTTTATCATTACATCCCTGCTTTTGTATTCTATACCTCATCCAATAAAGGAAAGCATTCCATATGCTTTCTTCACCACCATATTCACCTGTCCTGCCACCTTCAAGGACCTGTGGACATGCACTGCAAGGTCTCTCACTTCCTCTATCCCTCTCAATATCTTCCCATTTATCATGTATTCCCTAGCTTTGTTTGTCCTCCCCAAATGCATTACTTCACACTTCTCTGGATTGAATTCCATTTGCCACTTTTCTGCCCACTCAATCAAACCACTGATATCATTCTGGAGACAACAGCTATCCTTTTCACTATCAACTGTGTGGCCAATTTTTGCGTCATCTGCAAATTTTCCAATCATGCCACCCACATTTAAGTCTAAATTATTACTAGATACAACAAACAGCAAGGGACCCAACAACCATTATCCTTTGTTTCCCCTGTATCCCATGGCGTTTTACTTTTCTGACCAGTATGCCATATGGGACCTTGTCAAATGCCTTAATAAATCCAAGTAGACAACATCCACCGCACTTCCCTCATCAATCCTCCTTGTTACTTCCTCAAAACATTTGATTAAATTAAGAGATAAAAACAAAAAACTGCGGATGCTGGAAATCCAAAACAAAAACAGAATTACCTGGAAAAACTCAGCAGGTATGGCAGCATCGGCAGAGAAGAAGAGAGTTGACGTTTCGAGGACTCGAAACGTCAACTCTTTTCTTCTCCACTGATGCTGCCAGACCTGCTGAGTTTTTCCATGTAATTCTGTTTTTGTATTTGATTAAATTAGTAAGATATGACCTTCCCCCAACAAAACAATGTTGACTATCCTTAATTAATCTGTTCTTTTCTAAGTGACAGTTTATCCTGTCTATCAGAATTGATTCCAATAATTTTCCCACCACCAAAGTCCAACTGACCAGTCTATAATTATTTGGCTTATCCCTCGCACCCTTTTTAAATAATGGTGCAAATGTTCACAGACATCCAATCCTTTGGTACCTCACCTGCATCTAGTGACGATTGGAAAATGATCCCTAGAGCAACTGCTATTTCCTCCCTGGCTTCCTTTAACAGCCTGGGATACAATCTATCCGGCCCTGATCATGTATCCATCTTCAAGGATGTCAGTCCCTCCAGTACATCCTCTCTCACTATGTTTATTATATTTCACACTCTTTCTCTTTAACTGGAATATCTGAATTATCCCTCTCCTTAGTTAAAACAGAGACAAAGTACCCATTGAGAACCCTGCCCACATCTTCAGCATCAGCACACAAGTTACCATTTTTACCTCTGATAGGCCCTTCCCTTTCCCTTAGTTATTATCTTTCTCTTAATGCACGGGCAAAACATCTTTGGGTTTTCTTTGATTTTACCTGCCAATATTTTTTCATATCCTCTCCTTGTTTTCCTAATTATCTTTTTTGCTTCACCCCTGTACTTTGTATACTCCTCTAAGCTTTCCACAGTATTAAGTTTTCTGTGACTGTCATAAGCTTTCTTTTTCTACTTTATCTTACCTTATATGCTTCTAGATAACCAGGGGGCTCTAGATTTGGCAGTGCCACCCTTTTTCTTTTTGAAGACATGTCTACACTTTGCCCATAGAATCTCACTTTTGAATGACTCCCACTGGTCTATCACTGATTTTCCTTCAAGTAGCTATAGCCAGTCCATTTTTACCGGGTCACCTCTCAGCTTCATAAAATTTGTCTTTCCCCAATATAGCACTTCTACTCCCGTTCTATCTTTATCCTCTTCCATAATTATGCTAAATCTAACTCTATTATGGTCCCTACCTCCAAAATGGTCACCCACTGCTACAATATCCACTTGCCCAGTTTCATTTCCTAAGACTAAATCTAGAATTGCACTCCCTCTCATTGAGCTTGTTACATGCTGGCTAAAAAGGTTCTCTTGAATGCAGTTCAAAAATTTTGTGTCTTGTGTATTTATTAAACTGTTGGTATCCCAGTTGATATTAGGGTAGTTGAAGTCCCCATCTATTATTGCCCTATTGTTTTTGCACACACAAATTTGCCTGAATATTTGCTCTTCTTTCTCCCTCTCACTAGTTCGGGGTCTATAGTACACACCTAATAGTGTGGCTGCCCCCTCTTTGGCCAGGATTTTCCTGTTGGCGATTTGGGGGCGGGGCCTGCTCACCTACGGGAAAATGATGTGGGATGACGTCGGGAGAAACCCCCGACGTCATCCCGGTCCCTTTAAATTTTCAGGAAGGCGGGCGGACAGTGAAATCAGCTGTCTGCCCGCTGACCTGTCAATGGCCAATTAAGGTCATTGACAGGCTAATTAAGATTGTTAAAGACCCTGCCCGTCCAACCTTAAGGCTGGCGGGTGGGCCAGTGGCCCCAGCAGGCTTCTGATAATACATGAAACCTCATCCACTGGCGGACTGAGGCTTCATGTCCGTTTTTAAAAAGTTTCATAAAATTAATGTGTTTCTTATTAACATGTCCCATCTCGTGTGACATTGTCACATGAGGAGGACATGTTAATAATTTTAATATTTTACTATTTTTGGTGTTTTTTTACCTGTCAGAAATCTCCCTGAGACAGCACTTGGTCTCAGGGAGCAGTGCGTTCTTTGACAGATGGAGAATCCCTCCCACACCACCCCCACCCCTGACCCCGACACATGAAGCACATTGCCTTAATTGGCCAGCCCACTCAAAATGGCAGCGAACCTTATTTCGGTGACAGGGGTCGGCTGTCCACCCGCCATCGAGCCAGTAGGGACCGCTCCCACCAAGGGCAAAATTCTGCCCTTTATTTCTGAGCTCAACCCATACAGCCTCATTTGATGATTCATTTAGTATATCATCCCTCCTCAGCTGTAATTGATTCTTTAACCAATAATGCTACACCCCCATCAATTTTAGCCCCCTCTCTATCCTGCCTGAAAACCCTGTAACCAGGGATGTTGAACTGCCATTTTTGCCTCTCTTTAAGCCAAGTTTCATTTATAGCAAAGATATCATGCTGCCATGTGTCTATCTATGTCCTGAACTCATTGGCTTTGTTTGCTATACTCCTTGCATTTAAATAAATACCTTTTAACAATACCAAATTCCTATGCTATAAACTTTTTAAACTTTGCTACTTCTGTCTTTCAGAGTCACTTGCTATTTTTCTGTCTTCCGCTCCCTGCTCTGAATTTGCCCTCAGGTTCTCATCCTCCTGCCAATCTAGTTTAAGTCCTCCCTAATAATACTAGCAAATCTCCATGCAAGGACATTCACTCGGTCCTATTCAGGCATGGATTGTCCAACTTGTACAGATCCCACCTTCCCCAGAGTCAGTCCCAATGCCCCAGAAATCTGAAACCCTCCCCCTGCAGCATCTTTCCAGCCATGCATTCATCTGGTGTATTCTCTGTTTTTTTATTCATTCATGGGATGTGGGCATCTCTGGCTAGGCCAGCATTTATTGCCCATCCCTAATTGTCCTCTTGCTTAGGGAGCATTTAAGAGTCAACCACATTGCTGTGGGTCTGGAGCTATATGTAAGCTAGACCAGGTAAAGACGGCAGATTCCTTCCCTAAAGGACATTAGTGAACCAGATGGGTTTTTATGGCAATCAGTAATGGTTTCATGGTCATCATCAGACTTATAATTCCAGATTTTTTTTTATTGAATTCAAATTTCACCATCTGCCGTGGCAGGATTTCAATCCGGGTCCCAGAGCATTACCCTGGGTCTCTGGGACACTAGTCCAGTGAAAATACAACTATGCCATTGCCTCACCATATTCACCAGCACATGATCTTGGAAGTAATCCGGAGATTTCTACCTTTGAAGTCCTGCTTACGAATCTCTTTCCTAACTCCCTGAACTTGGCCTGCAGGACCTTAACCCTTTTTCTACCTATATCATTGGTATCAATGTGAACCCACCCTCTGGCTGTGCACCCACACCTTCCAGAATGCTTTGAAGCCGCTCGGTTATATCCATGAGCCTTGCACCAGGGAGGCAAAATACCATCCTGGAATCATGTCTGCAACCACAGGAGCACCTAGCTGTTCCCCTAAACATTGATTCCCCTATCACTATTGCTCTCCTCTCTTTTCTCCTCCCTCTCTGCACAGCTGAGCCACCTATGGTGCTCTGGTCATGACTGTCGCTGCTCTCCCCCATTAATCAGAACTGAGTACCTGTTAGAAAGTGGAATGTAATCAGGGGTCTGCTGCACTACCTGCCTTGTCTTTCTTGTCTGTCTGACGGCCATCCAGCCCCTCTCAGCTTGCTCTTTCTTGAGCTGCAGGGTGACCACCTTCTGAAACATGCTATCCACATAGTTCTTGTCCTTACAAATGCACCTCAGTGACACCAGCTGCTCATCGAGTTCCAAGATACTGCGCTCGAATTTTTCCATTTGGCAGCACTTCCTGCATATGTAGTTATCCAGAACATGGGTAGAGTCTTGGAGTCCCCACATGATACAGGATGTGCACTCGACGGGTATGAGCAGCCCTGCCAAGCCTCAAATTAGTTATTTACTGCACTGAAATTGGAATTTAAGTACACAATAAAATGTTAATTAACTCTCGCCCTGTCCTCATGCCAGTTATTTTTAAAATCCCCGACTCTCGCTGAAACTCTCACTCTGTCCTTACAACGGTTTTTATTTCAAAGCCTCGATTCTCACTAGAATTCTTGCTCTGTCTTCATGCCGGTTTTTGTTCAAAGCCCCGATTCTCCCTGGAAACTCTCACTCGGCCCTCTCACCAGTTATTTTTTAAACCTCTGGCTCTAGCTGGAACACTCGCTCTGTCCTCACACCAATTTTTTTCAAAGCCTGATTTTCACTGGAACTCCAGCTCTGTCTTCACACCTATTATTTTCTTTTAAATCCCCAACTCTCACTGAAACTGTTGCTCTATTCTCATGCCAGTTCTTTTTCAAAGCCCTGATTTCTCGCTGGAACTCTCACTCTGTCCTCATGCCGGTTTATTTCAAATCTCCAGCAGCAAATTCTAATTCACTGTCCATTGCTGGTTTTTACTTCTTATATTAATATGTTCATGATTTCAAACACTTATGTGCAGAATCGTCCCAGATTTGCACGGAGTGCAGTAGCAGACAGGAAGAAGAACGTTTTGCCCACCCACCACAGTATCGTCCCAATCCCATCTCATTAATCATGCTTTCCCGGGAAACAAGTTGTTTTGCTAGCCGGCTGCTTCCAATTTGCCCGTCATGCTGTCATCTTGTCACTTCCTCATGCCGGACGCCAAATGTAAAGTGCAACCATGCGCAGGCCTTTCAATATTTCCAGCCCAGGACTGCTGCACAGAAGGCATGACCCCGAAAGGCAAGAAGACTGCAGCTCCCTGATTCAGCAGCGCATCCCTATGATGTGTTCTGGACACCGTTGGAGCCCATCGCGATGTCCTCTACCCCGTCTCTGGCCACAGGGAGCCTATCAGTGTCACCATTCTGGCTTTGGAGGTGGTGGCAGTGGTGGTCCGGTCCAGTACTGCACAGAAGAGGTCGGCCATCCAGTGCAGTAAATGGATGAATGATCTCATCCAGGCTGCCAGGGTAAGGCAACCATCTCGTAACTGTAAACTCATGCACTCATAAGCCCATCACACATTCACAGGCATCTTACTCACTGCCAGTTCAAGGGACATCACCACTCACTCCTCACCCAAATCCTCACATCTCTATCTGCCCTCATCTCCTCTGGAGACTGCTCTTCAGCCCTCACCTTCTTGAGGCCACTTGCACAGGTCAACCTGTGCCCCCACACACACCCTGGGATATCTCCTTCCCTCATAATGCCCTAGCCCTTGCTTGAGGCCAATTCTCCCCTTTCCCCAAGCAAGCCATAGCTCTGAAAAGTCACCCCCGGCTTACGGCTGGTGCTGTAAATAGAGACCTGCCTGTGAGCCCCCGTAAAATTGACATTGTGATAGCTGCAAAGCCTGGCGCTGATGACCGCAAGTGCTGCCTGAAGCAATATAGGCAACAAACATCGAAGTGTCAAGCGAAGTGCAGCTTGCCAAGTGCATGTCACTTATGTTCAGTTGTGAAACGCGTCAGCGTGCGATCATGCCGACGTGCTCGGATGATCCAGCATGGGGTTTGATTCTGGCAAGCTGGCCTTATAATGATATGCAGATGTGTTACAATGAAGCTCCCGATTGCGACGGTGGGAAACATGGCCCACCATTGAAGAGCAGAGCAGGCGACTGCAAACTGGTTCCACATCGTGAAACCAATTTTTCACCATATTGTCCACTCACACCACAACTCGCCCACCACCAAATGACACGGAAAATTCTGTCCTGTGTCTTGTCGTTTCCAGAAGTTTGAAATAATCACACTTTTAGACATAAATGCTGGAGGTGACATCAACTGTTGATTCTTGATGCTCTCCATGTGGGTAGTGGAATGATACTTTGTTGCTTTGGTACACTGACTGTAGTGCAGTGGTGAGTGATGGAGCATTCTGGATATAAATGTATACATGTGCATAACAATATAGCTCCTAACACTTTTCAAATAATATAGCAATAAATATCTCTCTTAAAAAAAGCCTCTATGTATCAATATCTCTACTCTAATCATTAACTTTTTAAAATATTATATTTATATTAAAGAAGATTAACAACTGATCTTTGTAATTAAACTGAACACCTTAAGAGTCTTTTAAAGCTTTTTTTTTGTTTGAAAACATTATTTACAGTATCACTTAGGTGGTAGGATGTTGTGCCTCCACCTCGTGAATTTGGTTTTCATTGCTCTCAGTGATGAGTTGGTGTACTGTACTGGCAATGATGTACATGTTGCTCCTAATATTGTAGGAGTTGTGCTTGATGTTGCTGATGTTGTGTCACTTGTTTATGATGTTTTTGATGTTGCAATGTTGGTGATATTGTTGATGTTGTCTTGCTTGTTAAAGATGTTGCTGGCATTATTGATTACTTTTTCTGCTTTTCAGTTCAGGTGTAGGTCAAATATGGACTGTTTCTTTCCATTTGCTTACCAGTTTCAGTCTCATTGATGTATGACCTTGGAGTAGCAGCTTCACTAACAACTTCTCCTGGGTTCCAGGTTTTCATGAATGGATCCTGTACATGTATTGTTTGTCCTTTCAACAGCTCAGACAGGAATTTAGCATGCTTGTTGAAGTGTTGACATCCTTCTACCTGTGCATCAGTTGAGATGTTTCTTACTTCCTCCTGGTCATTTGGAGGTTGTACCTTGCTTGGTAAAGCTGTCTTATACTTTCTGCCACTGAGTAGCTCTACAGGTGATTTCATGTCAGCCTTGAGAAGTGTAGCTCGAAGTGACAATAAGGCAAGGTTTGGATCTTCCTTTGGTACTTGACATTTCAAGAAGCTTCTTTTGACCATTTGAATGTGTCTTTCTGTAAAACCGTGTCACCTTGGTAATGTGGGATGAGGTTGAGCCCATATTTTTCACCAAATCCCTTAAGCACTGTGGAGGTGAATTGGGTCCCATTTATCACATATTACTTTTTCAGGAATCCCTTGCCTAGCAACAGAACTTGTACAGCTGAGATAATTGTTGTAGCTCTCAAATATTTGACCCTTCTGATAAAAGGGAACTTTGAGTAATAGTCTATGAGATACATTCTGGATTGTGTGTGAATAAATCAGGCCCCACAGTATTCCATGGTCTGGGTGGTACTTCAGTAACTATTATCTGCTCTTTCTGCTGTGTATTTCTATACTTCTGACATACAATGTACATAGACACCATCTTTTGTTGTTGAATTCTCCAGTGGTGAGCGGGGACGGGGCCTGTTCACCAATGCATAAACTGGCGTGCGGTGATGTCGGGTGGGGGTCCTGACATCACTGAGCATCATTTAGATTTTCAGTTAATCGGCTGCGTGCCCACTGAACTGCCAAAGTTGTTAAAAACTAATTAAAGCAATTAAATGAGCTGCCCGTCCAACTTTAAAATTGATGGGCAGGCGAAGAGCCCAAGCAGCCTTCGCATTTTTCATGAAACCTCATCCACAAGCGGGTTGAGGTTTTATGAAGGGTTTTAAAATTCAATAGAAAATTTTCAAATAATCCTTTGACATGTCCCAGCTCATGTGACAGTGTCACATGAGGGGATATGTTTTAAAAGTTTTTAAATGCTTTATTTCAGGTTTTAAATGTCAAGCTGATATCCCTGAGGCACCAGGCTCAGGGAATCCCCCCCGCCTGCACAGGGAGCGCACAGCGCTTCTGGGCAAGCGTCACAATAGTTGGCCCTTAATAGGCTTGCTCATGTAAAATGGCAGCGCAGCCCTAATCGGGTTCGCACCCGCCCCCGCCTGCCCTCGGACAACCCCCCTAATGGGGGGATAATTTTTCCTCTGAAGTCTTTGTGAATGTCTGCCCAGTGCACTGCTGATCTTGCTCTGCGCTTACACTTCTCCATTCCCAAAACAAAAACAGAATTACCTGGAAAAACTCAGCAGGTCTGGCAGCATCGGTGGAGAAGAAAAGAGTTGACGTTTCAAGTCCTCATGACCCTTCTGCAGAACTTCTCCATTCCCATGTGGCCTTCATGTATCTTCTGGAGAAGTTCTCTCTGCCTCGTTTTGAGCATGATGATTCTGGATATGGCCAGCAAAACACCATCTTCCAATGAGATGTCAACTCTGATTGACTGATACTGCTTTATTGTTGGTTGTGTTTACTGTGTATTTCTATATTTCTGACATACAATGTTTGTAGACACCATCTTTTGTTGCTGAATTCTCCGGTGGCGAGCGGGGGCATTTAAAAAATTTTAAAACATATCCCCTCATGTGACACTGTCACATGAGCTGGGACATGTCAAAGGATTATTTGTGTCCCTGGATCACGTACTGAGAGAGCATTTATAACTCTTCATCTTTGCTGGTCTGAACTCTATTTTGACTCAATTTCGGTGGTGCTATGTTCATTAGATGTAAAGATCCATCACTTGTATTTTTTAACTTGCATTTCTCATGTGACGACAAACAAGATAGGGCATGTATTTCAGAGTGAAGTCATAACTCTGAAGCTTCAAGTGTAACCTCTGCAGCCTTGCTGTGCTCTGCACAGATTTTTCTTGTAGATCTGCTCTAGCAGATGATGATAACTCTCCACTATGAAATTTCTCCCAAAGAGATATGTATGGAATTCATGTACAACTATCAAAAGCTCTCTTTCTATGTTGGCATATCTAGTCCCAGCTGATGTTGGAGCTTCGGATGTGACTGCTGTAGGTTTTCCCTCTTGAACCAAGGGCACTCCCAGTCCTTTTGTAGAAACATCTGCTTGTACAGTGATGACAGGTTCCTCTCTGTTGTAGTATGACAGACTTGTCTCCTTGCATACTATTACTTTCAGTTTGCTGAAACTCATCTGATGTGACTCTGATACTCTGGTACTGAATGGCCTCTCTCACCAACTCTCATCAGGTCTCACAGGTGTGTTCTGACATGTGAGGTATGAAAGAACTCATGTGCTGGATCAAGCAAAGGAAACTTCTCAGCTCTTTCTTGTCTCTTGGGGCTTTGATTACAAAGATAGCTGCGGCTTTTTCAGGGCTTGGCTTGACTCTGTTAGGTGCGTACACCATTCCGAATATCTGACATTCTGTCATCTTCACAATGCATTTGTCTCCATTTAGCTTGATCCCAGCTTTCCTGGTTCTCTCTATGGCTTCTTGTAAACGATGATCATGATCTTTTTTTATCTACACCATGGATCTGGATATCATCAGTTCTGCCAAGTGCTCCTTTACATCCTCCGTATGTCTCTTCTACGTTCTGCTGGAACACATCCTAGCTCATTTGGGTAGATACAGGAATTTGAACTGTCCAAAGGGTGCATTGAATGTTGTCAACAGTGAGGATTCCTATCAAGCTTAATGTTCCAATAGTCATTTCTGGCTTCAAACTTGCTGAAAACTTTTGCTCTGCTGTCATGACCTCTTGCGATGTTGGAGTAGGGTAGTGATTCCTCTTTGTTCCTTGATTAAGATCCTGGGGATGCAGGCATATTCATAGCCATCCATTTGGCTTCTCTCTCACAGCAATGGAATTTACTCAAACTGTAGGCTCTATGACTCCAGCAATTATTTTTTCTTCCATCTCTTGGAGCTCTGTTTCAAGTTTTCCTTTTAGTTCTACTGGTACTTTTCATGAAGGATGAATCACTGGTTTCTTCTCTGGATCAAAGGTGATGTGATACTCAAAATCTCAAAGCATCCAAAAACCTCATCAAAACACTCTCTGGGTACATTTAGACCATATCTTCCTTACTTCTGATCAGAGGGAGCTTTTCAATGGGTGTACAATCTTCAACCCTCAATGATGCCTCCTTCATCTCACAATTAGCTGCAGCTCTTTGCAATTACGCAATCCTAGGATTGCAGAATCATCTGTTTTAGTGACGTAGAATGTCAATTTTGGATTTTCCTTTGTGTGCCCCTCTGATTTGGGTCATTCCAAACTGTTGAATCTTAGTTCCAGCAAATGCTGTGAGCATGACATTGCTTGGTTTCAGATCATCTTTCTTTGGATAACCATTTTCTTTCAAATTTTCAGGATTTTCTGGTAAAGTCTGAGCGGGATGATGTTACTAGCATTAAACTTCTCTGTAGATTTATAGTTGTGGGCTTATTTCTCACCTCCTTCCTGATCTGAATGGCTATGTGAAATTCTTTTCTCTGGGAACTGTCACATCCTGACATTTCATGCAGTCGTATGGTTCCTATGTCTATTGTGTCCTCAAACTCATCTTTTTCCTTTGTCCTGCACATTTTTTTGCAGTAATTGGGTTTTGCATAAGCTCTGCAGTTTGACCTGTATGCAGGACATTTCCTTCTGTCTGTGAACTCATGTGGTTGTTCAAAGCTCTAATGCATCTTTCTGTCTGTCTGGTGTGCATTCTTTTGTTTGTATTATACTGCATCAGCCCTGCTGCCTTTCCTTTGACTTAACCGAAGGTTAGCCATTTGGGTAGTCAGCATCTTCATCTGACTATTCGTGGTTTCACATGCTCTGACGTTGTCAACAGCCTAGGATGTTGTGAGCTTGTCTTTTCTAATCAGAGCTTTTTGTACATCATAGTGTGCAGAGCCCCAAATGAGCTGATCTACCAGCCTTTCATCTATGGGCAGGATTTTCTGGCCCCACCCGCCGCCAGGATCATCTGGTCCCACAGAAAGCCAATAGACTTTTGGCTGAGCTGCTGAATCCCCTGTGGTAGGTTCTGCCACGATGGGGCTTGAAAATCCAGGCCTATGTCTTTGAATTTACACTTGCTGGCTACATTTCTCAATCTCATTAAGAAATTGCCGACAGACTCACCTAGTTCATGCCTTAGACTTTGAAACTCATATCAGTGGATCTGATGGTTTGACTTTGGCTGGAGTTGTGTCCAGAATTTCTAGAAAATTTTGTCTTGTGTTTTTATTGTCGATCTCACTCATTTCCCAGCTATTAAAAACATCCCAACCTTTCTCTCCTGTCCACAAAAGGATGTAGCTGATCCTTTCCTCTTCTCTAATGGCTTTTAGAAAATTATTGAAAGTCAGTTTGCACTTTTGTTTAAACTTATCAAATGCCTTTCTGAGATTATCGTCTCTGAACTCAGCATGGGCTGGAGTTGCACATTCATTTTTGTGGTGACGGCCATTTCGCTTTTGCAGGATTCATTCAGTTTTCTCTCTCTCTCTCTGGCACTAACTTGGGTTGATTTTTCTCAATCTAATTCAGCATTTATTTTGTTTATAATGCTTGTGTTTTACTCCAAAATACCTGCTGCCACCATACCTTGTGGTTCCCAGAAATTCAAAATAATCCCACTTTTGGACATAAATGCTGAACCTGACATCGACTGTGTCTCTTGCAGTTCTCCATGTGGGTGGTGGAGTGATATATCATTGCTTTGGTACACTGACTATAATGCAGTAGCAAGCAATGTGGCTTTCTGGATGAACACGTATGCATGTCCATAACAATATAGTTCCTAGCCTTTTTTGAATAATATTATAATATAACATTTCTATTATGTCTGCATTGTTCTAATGAAAAAATCATTATGTCAAGGCTTTCTTCATATTTATATTTCACAGGTGCATACTGTTGCTGGGGTAGAATTTCACAGGTGCCCACTTCTGTTGGGATAGAGTTTTATGGCCATACACTGTTACTAGGGTAGACTTTCATGGGTGCCAACTGTGGCTGGGGTAGAAATTCACAGGTGCACATTATTGCTGGGGTAGTGTGTCATCGGCCACACTGCTGCTGGATATCCAAAACTTAATTAGCACGCATGGAAAGATCAAACCTGGAGTCTTTCTGCTTTGTACAGCTCAGCAACAGTCTGATCGGTGCAGTTACTCATGAACCACTAGGAAAGGTGTATTTTATTATATTTTATAAATACTCTGGCTGCAAGAGCAGGTTAGGGATTAGGAATCCTGCAGCGAGTAACTCACCTCCTGACTCCCCAAAGCCTGTCCACCATCTACAAGGCACAAATCAGGAGTGTGATAGAATACTCTCCACTTGCCTGGATGAGTGCAGCTCCAACAACATTCACGAAACTTGGCACCATCCGGGACAAAGCAGCCCACTTGTTTGGCACCCCTTCTACAAACATTCACTCCCTCTACCACTGACGAGCAGTGGCAGCAGTGTGTGCCATCTACAAGATGCACCACCATGGCTTCTTAAGCAGCACCTTCCAAACCCATGACCATTACCATCTAGCAGGACAAAACCAGCAGATACATGGGAACACCACCACCTGGAGGTTCCCCTCCAAGCCACTCACCATCCTGACTTGGAAATATATCACCACTCTTTCACTGTCGCTGGGTCAAAATCCTGGAACTCTCTCCCTAGCAGCACTCTGGGTGTACCTACTGCAGCGGTTCAAGAAGGCATTTCACCACCACCTTCTCAAGGGCAATTATGGATGGGCAATAAATGCTGGCCTAGCCAGTGACACCCACATCCCATAAATGAATAAAAACAATTATGTTCAGGTCAAGTGTCACTCAAATCTGAGGAAGAAGCTGAAGATTATGTTCCAAATGACTATGATTTTCACATTTTTAATGCAATCATAAAGTATCCATAACAGTTCCTAATCCACCACAATTCAATAATAATGAAAAGCCCGGTGAGTAAATGCAGAAGTTGTCAAGCAGTAAAGAGTTGAACCAAATCCCTCAGTGCTCAGGCCTGTCCCGCTTGGCTGCATTTGCCTCTATCCCCTTTAATTTGATGCTATTTTTACAACTGTGTCCTATAGCATGACGCCAGTGGGATTATTTCACTCTGTGATGGTTTGAAATTTGACCACGAAGATCTATGAATGTGATACGGAGAGATCAGCATTCTCTCACATAACTAGTCGGTGGAATGTGAGTGATATTGGAGTGAATTTTTTGTTTTCTATTCGGTGTTGCCACTCCTAAGGTAAGAACCTAGCATCTCTCTCAAGGCCTTTTTGTCACATTGGTTAGATCCCCAGGGAATGAGATACAAATGATCTCCATACCCCCCCCACTTTACCCAATTAATATTGTGTTTGCTCTCCTTCTGGCTTTACAGCACCAACTTCCATTTATATAGCAATGTAGCCAAGCTTTCCAAGGCACTTCATAGAAGCGTAATCAGACACCAAGGTAAAGAAGTATGTTTTAAAATAGAAGACGAGAAGAGGTTATCTGAAGGAGAAGGAAGAAATGGGGAGGCTAAGGGCTTCCAGAGCTTAAGACCAGGTGGCCTAACATGCCTCTGCTAATGGTGGAGTGAAACTTGTGGGGAATGCATAAGAGGATTGGAGAAATGCAAAATTCTTTGTGGGTTGTAAGGCTGGAAAAAGTTACAGAGATAGGGTTGGCTGAGGCCATGGAGAGATTTGAGCACAAAGATGGGAATTTTAAATCAAGGTGGATCTATTCTTCCTGACAGCCTATTGTAAAGTGGGTTGAACAACCATGTGACCATATTATGACCCATGCCTATTGGGACTGGAACTGATGTGGAGCTCCTTCTAGGTAATAAGGCTGGGCAATTAGTTTGTACCATGCCAGAAGCCCATGAACACATGGAGCTGCCTTGGTAGTCTAGAATCTGATCCAACAACAGACCGCAAGGGCCTGCAGAGGAAAAAAGGTCATGTGGGATGGCGGGCATGTGGGATAAAGCCCCCAAAAAGTTTGTTTTGGAACCATGAATCCATATGTAAAAAGAGCAGGATCAATATGTTATCAGAAAGAGTTTGCAGATTAGAGAGATGTCAATAGCACTACTTTAAGGGAAGGAAGTTCGCATTCTTTAATACTGTCAATCAGCAGTTGGCATTGAAGGGATATCCATGATAAAACAATCATACAGGAACACTGCATGTAACTGGCTCACTCCAGAATCTTAGTGTTGTAATATCCTACAAAGACCTGCAGGACCCAGAGGCCCTCTCCTTTATACTTATCAGGGCAGTTTGTAGAACCTTACAGTATAAAAGATCATTCGTACCCATTGCTCCAGCTCTTTGAAAGAGTTGATGTAGATGTCCCTGTTTGCTGGTCACTTGAGATATGTATGCTTACATATACTGCTAAATCCTACAAGTTTGATTCAATGTTTTAAAATGGTTGTTGGGTTCTTTTGAATGCTTTATTTCCTCCACCTATTCCATAACTCAGTTTTATAATGACTCTATTGAGTTTCTTATTCTCTTCCCCACCACGCCCCCATATCAATTCCACAGCACTTCATCCATTTTTTTCCATTCGTCTTTTATGCTGTCTCAATTATCCAGACAAATTTTCTGATACACTCTTAATACATCCTTATTATGTAGAAATCAAGACTCATTACACTTTCTTCCACCCCAGCAGCTTCTTTGCTAATATCATTGGTCTCATCTTAGTTATGTGATAGGACAGATCCCTCTGACCTACTACCTATTCAACCGGCAATCCCTCTTTCACTCGTTTGTCCCACTCAGTGGAATATTTATGATTCTGATCTCTATTAAATGTCAATTCTTCCATTCCCCTCATGGGATGCCTTCTGGTCCCTTCCTCTTACCTCACTAGCTCTGGGCTGACCTGTCAATGTCTCTGCCATGCTCCCCCTCTGACTCACTGGTCCCTCTCTGCTACAGTCCACTTGACACACCAGTCCATCACAGCTCTAGCCCACTCTGAATTACTGGTCCACCTTTGACTCACTGATCCCTATCTGCTCTAGTTTCTCTGGCTGCCCATTCTTTTTCTTGTTGCCAGGGATTTTGTTCCATACAGAAGTGTTTGAAATTCTAGAGGGAGAGAAAAAGCAGTGTGCATTTGAGTGATATTATCAGAGTTTGATGTGAGCATCCCACCCACAGTAATTTTATTTAAAATATGTTTTTAATTTTGTATATATGAACTTCATCAATGACTAAAGGATTGTGCTTCAACTCACACCCCCACACAAAGAAGGTCTGAATGGGGTATTGTTTTCTGATATTCAGGAAAATGTACTCCCGTCCTCAGAGAACTGAGTTGATTCCAAAAATCAATTGTTCAAAATGAAATTCAAAAGCAGTTGGAATATTTGGAATTATTTCAAGTTATGATTCAGAACAAAAATGTTGCTTGAGTTGAGGAACATCAATGGGTTCACCCTGAGAGACACTACAGACCTGAATGTTACTGAAAAATAAACTGAATGTAAAGGCAAAGGGGAGCAGGTGGAGGCTGTTGTAGAGAGAGCAGGGAGGGGTGAGAGGGATAGGTGGGAATCACAATGCGCGGAGCAAGCACGAAGTTAGGTGGTGGATGAAAGACAGCAGTCAAGGGTTAAAATGTGGAATCTGGGGAGAGAGATCAGGAAGAAGATTGGAGGACATAAAGCAGGAAGGGTGGCATTTAGGGTATGGGGAGGAAATTAGGCAGGCAGGCAGAGTACAGGGAAGATCGCCATAAGGGTAGAGACATGAAACGACTTGGGGCCTGGTAACTTGTAGAAGAGGAAGGAAATAAAAGTTTCCAGAAAGATCTATACTAAGGGATGGGAGGAAAGAAGGTGAGAAGGCAGTCATTGACATTGCAGGAAATTGTTTTAGAGGTTTTCTTTCAGGATGAAAAACTTTCTTTTTTAAGAAAATGTTAGAAAATTAGGACAAAATAGGTGAAAATATCACTTCTCCAAAGGGATGAAAGCAATGACTACCCAACACTATGGGAACAGAAGTGAAATCAGGGCACTGAACAAAATAAGCATCTTTTGTGGACAAGAGTAGGCTGTGCATGGGGGCCTGGGCATACTATGGCCTGAAAAGCAGATAGAGTGAGGTCTATTGCAGTGCTGCAGACAGCACAGTCTTGGCACAGTGCAGGAACTGACTGATGGAACAGTGATTGCAACCACACATAATTGCTGCCTAGTTAGTGAATGATTGCAGTTTGTGTTTAGATTGTAGGGCATACAAATTACATGACACTGGCTGGCTCTGTCAGCTCCATTTCCAGTGGTCTATTCTTTCCCAAAATAAATGTTTCTGTGGTTTAAGTTTAAATTGAGGCTCTTCAAATATGCAGTGGTACACCAGGGCCAATTACAACTCTAAGCCTTTCGAAAATGAAACACCTTAACAAAGCTAACAGTGCCCCATACAACAGCCATCTTTTTTGACCTATCCGGAATGGCTCCTGCTTCAATTCAGACAACTGAAATTCCTGACTGTATTCCTTGAAATCATTAACATGCTTGCTCCCTGTGTAGCTCATTGAGTGATTGTACCACCCAGGGTTGTACCAACCCTTAAAAACTAGGAAGCGCCCCAGTTCAATCCCTGGAGTTTGTTGCTAGTCTCAGCTGAGATGGGGTGTGGGGTCCTTCAGTTGGCCTCAGTGCCTGGAAAAGAAGAGGGTAAAATTCTTTTCAGTTACCAATCTTGTTGGGAGGAGAACATCCAACAGTTAAAATGGAGCTTCTGTGAGGGAGGAGATCAGGTAGGATTATGACAGAGGAGCAAATGGGAGAGACAATAAAGTGCAACATTGAAGGCCAGGTCCAGGCAACAATTTAATGGTTAGTTTACTGGGAGTGAAGAACAGACAGTCAGGGTGACAAGACAGGTTATTAGGGAAAACAGGGCCAGTTAAATTTCTACAGGAGAGGAAAGAGGAGTTGGGAATGCATATATGAATGAAGGGAGCCAGAAGAGTTATGACAAGAATTTGGCTCAACTTTGATGCCCCCCTCAAGCCAATAGCCTGCTGACATTCAATAAATGAAATGGATGAGAATGGTGCATGGCTGGAGAATGGTACCTTAGCTGAAGTCAAACTGCATGTGCTTAAATTCTGTTAAAGCAGTGATCCAGATAATATTTACCTGATCTAGTTTCCTTCTTCCAATTTTCTCATAGGTCTCTAATTTACCACCAGTATAAGCAAATTGGATTTAGTAGCGTAAAAATGCACAAATGCTAGTCTCACAGAACATAATTCAGAACAACTCCTCAGAAGAGGAGATAGTTAGGAATAAAATGCTGATGCCTCAGCAATGACAATTTGCAGTCATATGCACCTATAACTTGGTAAAATACCCCTAGTTGCTTCACAGAATCGTCATCAGATAAAATTGACACCAATACAAAGAAGGAGCTATCAGGAGGGGATTACTAAAAGAGAGGGTCATAAAGAAGGAAGAGGTGGAGACGCATTGAGTTTGAAGTGGGAATGCCAGAGCCTAGGGCCTAGGCAGCTGAAGGCACCATCTGGTAGTAAAGGAAAGTGGGGATGGACAAGAGACTAGAGTTGGAGAATACAGAGTTCTTGGAGGGTTGTAGGGCTAGAAGTGGTTACAAATATTGAGAGGTTAGAGGCCCTTGAGGGATTTGAACATCACACTGTTGTAAAAGGCACAAAAATTTTTATAGCTGTTCAGTAAGACTTTTCATTTTATTCTCTCTTTTTTCCCCCCATTGTTCAGGTGACAGTGAGGTGGTAGATAACATGTATGAGACAGATCCTGAGCCACCAGCTGGGGAGAGCGGAGAAGAAGAGACAGAAGACAGCATCATGTCCCCGATCCCTGTGGGCCCACCATCTCCGCTCCCTCCCAGCAATGAATTCACTCCAAAGGAAGGGTCCCCATATGAAGCCCCTGTCTACATTCCTGAAGACATTCCAATTCCACCTGACTTCGAGCTGAGAGAATCTTCAGTCCCTGGAGCAGGATTAGGAATTTGGTCCAAGAAGAAGAGCGAAGTAGGAGAGAAATTCGGTCCCTATGCAGGGATTCAGAGGGTGACACTGAAGGATCCAAACTTCGGATGGGAGGTCAGTTATGTAATTGTTGATTTATTATTGCTCCTGATTGATTGGGCTCAGGGGTGCTACATGATTCAGACGAATGGCATTCCCTGGCAGTTTGCCACTGGCAATATCCCTACCGATGCCCACTAGTGCCAGCCTTCAGAATATATGATGTAAACTCTACACTTCTGAAAGGGCCCCAGTCCTCAAATTTTCATAGCAAACCTATGTCTGGCCCAGAGGAGCACAACAAGGTAAAATGAAGAGGGCAATGCTCTCAGATCATCATTTCAAAGCAGCTCTCGTGCTATAATATCAACAGCATAAAACCCCATTGCTGCACCTAATGAATCCTATTGTGGTGTTGTAACATCGAAAGTGTTGGTAGAGCACTTGCTCAATTACGATATTGTGCTTCTTTGAGGGCTAAGATTAAGTCACGGGCCTACCCTTATAACCACAAATGGTGCATCGGACAAGTAGATTAAGGAGATGCGGAGAAATTATCTCAAAAACAAGGAGACCCATCTGTCAAAAAAAATCCTTGATGAATATGTTACAAGATCTTATGCTTTACCAATCCAAAAGAATTGCACAGGGCATATTTTTATTCTGTCTTATATTGGAAGTTTACGCTTGTTTTTAATAATTCAAAGTTTTTCCAAAGGTATTTCACAACTTTTCCTTGTGAGTTTTGGTGCAGTTCTGAGAATTCAGATGGTATCTAAGTTATTATAACTTTGGTGCATCGTTTGGCTAACGGTTAATATGTTTGAAGGTAAAGTGTCTAACTGGGAGTATGTGTTACTGGACATTTCCTAGCTCTGGTATCTGTGTTGTGCTTGTGTTAACCAGAAGGATAACATGTTTCATACAAGCTTCTTAAAAAAAAAATAGGATGTGACTGTTTTGGGAATGACATAGCACTTCTTTCAAGTGTGTTTCCAGTGTGGTATTAGTATAGTGCATGACCAGGTAGCAGATAGTAGTGTGCTCACTAAGTCATTCCTTCCAGTGAATTGTTGGATATGCTGCTTTATAATCGTGCAAGTCATGCCATGTACTGAGCAATGCATTTGTTAGCTGGTGAGCCACAGCAGTCATTTTAACTGGTATATCTCCAATGTATAACTACTCTGAGGCCAATTAGAGGCTAATTGTTTGTAGGCATATCAGCAGTCAAAGGAAACCAAAAGAAAATAACTTTCTTGATTTTTACAGTTCAGCACAGAACTTTACATATAACAAAAATGTGACAGACTTGCCTCAAAGTGTTTATATATATTAGCAGTTCCCTGTGGCATTGCTCATATTGAATTGAAATATATGCAGTTTTGTAACAATAAAGCTCTTAGCAACAAAGTGTGACAGTGAAAATATTACAGGATGTAAGTATGACACTTACAGGATGTGCATGCTATATGCAAGATTCATAATGCATTACAGATATGTAGTACTGGTATGGGACTTGGAAGGCATGCAACGTACTGAGCCACTATAGATTATGAATTATGTGCCAGCATGTGTGAAGCAGTTCTTGGATTCTAATTTATGCCTTGTTTTTATCTGACTAAAACAATGTCATGATCCTAATATCCTATTAACCTTATTGAAGAGTTAACTGGGTTTAAATCTAGTCCATGTTCTAACCTGATCAAAGAGATTCCAGGATCCTGATCCAAAGCTCGTTTTAAATTCACAGGAGATGATTCCAGGATCCTTACCAAGTCCACATTTAAGTATGACTGACTCAACTTCAGGATCCTGATCCAATCTGTGTTTTAAGGCTGTTTCTCATTTCTGTTGATAATGTCATTATATTGTTTTACATTTGTCGTTATGAAAGCATTTCCCTTTTTAGGGAAACAATGGCCAATAAAACAGAGCTGAATGAATGATTTTGTGTCTGCTTTGCTGCACAATACCAGAATTGTTTTCAAAGAATGGCCATTGCAAGACTATCCAATGAAAGTGATGTAACATGGCTGAAGGTCATGTGACCTTTTCCTTTCAGACTTTGATCATTGACCCCTGAAAGAAGATCAGTTCTGCTCTATCAATTGAATAATGCTGTATTAATTCTGCTGTAATAAAAACAAAATTTCATTACAAGTTCAGTCCACCTGCGACACTTTTAAAATGACAAACCAATGGCAAATAGCACCCGCAGCAATGGTGAACTTTTATCATGGTTGCCACTTTGACTGGGAAGATGAGGAACTAAACTACCTTATGACATAGTGATACCTGCATCTTAAGTCATCTATATTTACAAAGAGCCAATAAGATGGCAGGTCTACCACTATAATTACCAAAATAATATAAGTGGAGTAATGTGTAGTTCACAGCTCTATATGTCTGTGCTACTCAATTCTCAGTATCCATTATTCTCTGTCTTTTTCACTCTGGATTATATGGGGTATCAGTTATTCTTCTCATAATCCTGGTTATGTTTTTTCTTAATATTTTTTGTTTGATGACCATTTTATCTATGGCTGCTTAGGATCAACAAAAGCTTTGATCCTGGACACTGTTGGAGGGACGCTGATTCAGCTCCTTTCTAACGGAATTTGTTACCAGTGCTGATGGAGTCCTACATGCACCTGCTGCCAACAGCACACTATGACTGCAGAAAGGCCTTAGCATTAGGTCTGGAACATTGCAGGGGGAAGGGAGGTTTGCTGCCTTCAGGCACAGGAAGCTCCGAGGATTAATTTAGACCCATTCTACCAAGACAGACAATTCAATCTATTGGATGCATAGCTTCAGGCTCTATCCATTCTCTGTCTATTCTTCTCCGACATAAATGTGTTTCACGAGAAATCGCCTATTTAAAAACCATTAAGTGGCTTTTATTGCAACATAATATTTCACTCACATTACTCAAAAGCTATTTAAATGAGGTTGCCTCTCTCCCTTTATAAGTTCAGGTGAAGCTGCAGAACAGTGTCAGCTCTGTAGCTAATGGATTCGATATGTGTTGGTTTGAATTAAAAATCCTGACTTACATTTTCCTGTATTTGCAATAAGGGCCATTCAATAAAATTGAATTTATCACTTGCAAACCAAAATAAAACTCCAATTTGTACTTTTGGCAACAACAAAGAGGTGTTATTTGGAGTGCTGAAGTTTTAGAAGTGGTGCACTCGCAGGGGTCAGTGCTGCACCCACTTCTGTCCTTGGTATATATGGATGATTGGGACTTGGGCATATGGAGCACATTCTCAAAATATGCTGAAGACATTAAAGTGGGGGTTTAAAAACAGTGAGAACTGTAAAATGTTTCAAGAAGAGAAAGGCAGATTAATGAAATTGACAGACAGGGGACAGATTCAATTAAATGTGGATTTTTTTCTATTCATTCGTGGGATGTGAGCTTTGCTGGTAAGGCCAGCATTTGTTGCCAATCCTTAATTGCCCTTGAAAAGGCGAATCAATGTGGTAATAGATTTGAGAGGATAAATAAGGAAAAGGAGGTTTGGGTAAACAGGGAGATTTAGATTTCAAATGCATAAATCTCTAATAGTAAGAGGGCAGGTAGATAAAGCTATAAAGAAGAATAATGGCATTGTGAGTATTAAAACAGGTGCACAGAGTAAAGTAAAATAAATGATACATTTGTAGAAAGTGTTGCTTCAGTCAAGATTACTGTACAATGTGTGGTTTGAATTCAATATGGGCCATAAAAAGTGTACATCATAAATTTAGCAGGAATGGGAAACTAGTTATGAGAGAGAGACTAGATATGGGACTCTTTATACTTGAGCAGAGAAGACTAGAAGGAGATTTAATGAGGGTTTTATAATTATGCAACATTTTTGAATGAGTGAACTGGGAAAGACTATTTTCTTTAGTTGGGGAATCAATTTCACAGGGGCATCAAAACAAAATTATCCCTAAGAGACTGAGGAAAGTTTAACTGAAATTACTTTGACGATTGTTGGAGCATGGAATGTCGTTGGGGCAGAGACCATTCTATGCCCTTCAAGGACAATTAGAAAAATATTTGAAGCAGGGGAAGAAACACATCTATGAGGTGGAGTTTCATGGTCCCTCCCGCCAGTGGGATCTTCCGCTCCTGCCAAAGTCAGTGTATGTTTAAATGGCTCGTCGTATTTTCCAATCCCAGCCCTGCCCCGCCCCGCCATGCCAGGGCTGTAAAATTCAGCCCATGGATTAGAGTGGATGAGTGGGATTGGTCTTGGATTGCTCTGACAAAGAGTTGGTATTGATGCAATTGGCCAAATGGCCCCCCCTTCTATATAAACTTCGATGATTCTCTAACATCATTGCTGAGTATTGGCATGAGGATTGGCACCATTTTTTGTAAGTCCAAAACTGGACAGCTGCAAAGGATAGCTAGTGGGACCATGGCATGAGTTTTGAAATTTGTCTTATCCTGCTAAAGTATGTTGAGAACTTTAGTAACTTAATTAATTAATACCCTCACAAGGTAGGAGTGTGTGAAACGATCCAGCCTGATCAGAATCAGCCTTTGGTGTCTGGTTTACATCTAGAAAATTTCACATAACCATTCATAAACTGGATTGTCAGGGTTTTACTAGACAAACACAACCCCTTTAGTCCTTAGGTGAACACAAACAAAGTAAATTAGCCTAATGTTATCAAAGCGATGTTGTCATTGACAACAGAGGTGATATCTCCTTCTCTCACTGGCAGCTCTTTCTCTGGTGGCTACAAGACAACACCGAGCTTTAATGTAAAACAGAAATTCTGTTTTGTAACAGTTCCATTAGCAGTGTCAGAGTGTGTCAGGAAACTGATACATTGTGATATGAAAATCATATAAAAATTTATTTGCCCATCATTTTAAGTAATGATAAAGAATGATAATGCAGTCTAGTATTTTAAGATGAGAATTGGAATCCTGCAGCAGTATGTTTTATTTTTGTGTATCAACCAGACTTCGCTTGTGGCAAGGAAGTAAAGGCTATCCCAAAGACTAATCCAGAAAACTACTTCAGATTAAATTATGACTAAAGGACAAAAGGCATAAGAGAATGTAAGACTGATGTCAGCAAGTCCTTCACACAAAGAATGGGAGAGGGGTCTTCCACATCAGCACTCATCAACCTGAGATCTTACATCTATTCTGTTTGCTGGATGGAAGATTGTAGGCTGGCAAATTCTAAGGCAGGGAAGCCAAAGCCTGCCATCGAAAAAATCTTTGGGTAGGATTTTCAGGTCGTCAGGTGGGCGCAGCGGGTGGGCCCAGCAGCAGTCAGGAAACGACCCGCCACCCGCAAACGACGATTAATGGTCAGCTAGCGTGAACATGCACTGAAAGGTTCAGCACTGACAGAGTGGGGACGGAAGAAGTGCGAGTGAATGCACAAGTCTGCACATACGTGGGGGAGCATGCAATGAAAGCTCCCTGAAGGCAGGGAGCTGCCTCAGGGAGCTGAACAATTTTAAAATCAAAAATAAAGATTTTTAAAAGCTGAAAAAAAATGTCCCAACATGGGACTAACTCACAATGACATAAACAGAATAAAAATTCTGACCAAAAGTTTATATTTATTTTTTATTTCACTGTGGAAATCTCATCCCGCCCGTGGATGAAGTTTGCTAAAAAATCAAAAGGCCGCCTGGCTGATTCACCTGCCCACCAGCCCAAATGTTGGACGGGTAGTGAAAAATAGGTTTAACCTATTGATTAAAGGCCTTAATAGGTCTCTTAATTGTCAGCGGGTACACCGTCGACCGAAATATCACACGAGTGTGCGATGGCGTTGGGTCGCTTGCCCAACATTATCGCGCACTGTTTTATGCGTGATCAGGTTGGGTGGCGCCTGCCTGCAGGACATAAAATTCTGCCCTTTGGGTGGATCGATGGAGGCGCATTCTCTCATTTGAGTAAGTTAGATGCTGTAATGTAGGTCTTTTCTCTGCCTGAATGAGCTAAATTGACTAAAATGAGACTCTCTCATCCATATTTATCTTCTGACCTGCGTAGTGAGTATTAAGGGGAAAAGCTAGGATAGATAGAGAGGATCTATTTCCACTGGTTGAGGAGACTAGAATTAGGGGCATAGCCTAAAGATTAGAGCCAGAGCTTCCAGGAATGAAATTAGCAAACACTTCTACATGCAAAGGGTAGTAGAACGTTTGGAACTCTCTTCTGCAAACAGCAATTAATGTTTGATCAATTGTAAATTTTAAATCTGAAATTAATAGATTTTGTTAACCAGAAGTGTTAAGGGATATGGGCAAAGGCAGGTAAACTGAGTTAAATCACAGATCAATCATGATCTCATTGAACGGAACAAGCTTGAGGGGCTAAATGGCTTACTCCTCTTCCTTTGAATTGGGGACTGCCTATAACGACTTAGTGCCTTCAGGGCAAATAGAGGCAGATAATAAGTTCTGCCTTGCAATTGTCACCATATCCCAAGAAGTTTTGTTTAAAAGTCAGTGAGGGAATCTATTCCCTCCCCTGAGGAGAATTTGGAGGTGAGGAAGCATTTAATTGGGCGGGAGGGTACTAGGTGGGGATCCCACTGCCTCTGCCCAAAGAAGGCTGGGGCTGGAAGGCTCGTGGATGACCTTCCCACCCTGCCGACAATTGAGATCCTTGAGACGCTGAGAGCCGCCCTGCCACTGCGGCTGACCCCTCACCCCCTCACCCCCCCATGGATGACTCCCACCCCTCCCTCTCCCCACAACTCCCATCACGCACTCACTCACCTATGGTCTGGGCCCCTCAGCAATTGTAGGCCTCTCCTTGGGTACATTGCTGGCGGCTACCAGTGCTCCCGCTGGTGCTGCCTGTAATGGACAGCTGTCAGCCTCTGATAGGCTGGCAGCTCTCGGCAGGTGAGATATCCATCTCTGGGGTCCTGGGTCCCGGGGAAGGCTTGCTGTTGGCCACTAAGAGGCACTTAATACTGGTGGGCTTACCCCAAAGGAGAGAGAAAATAAGTAAGACCCCTGTCACCAGAACTTAATACTACCCAGTATTTGAGTTTTGCAGACAACAGTTGTAGAACCATTTATTTTTAAACTGAATTAGATCATATTGAGTTACAGCAAGTAAATCTCTGTTTAATGCAAATGTCAGGAAGTTATGCTAAACCTATATAAAATACTACTTCAGCCTCAGCTGGAGTGTTGTGTCCAACTCTGGGCATCACACTTTAGGAACAATATAAAGGCTTTGGAGCTGGTACCAAATAGATTTACTGGAATGGTTCCAGGGATGAGAAAGTTGTCGATAGACTAGAGAAGCTGAGATTCTTTTCCTTAGACCGTAGCATGCTAAGAGGAGATTTGATAGAGGTGTTTATAATCTGGAATGTGTTGCCTGAAGGGGTGGTTGTGGCAGATTCAATCATGGTTTTCAAAAGGGAATTGGCTAAGTACCCAAAGGAAAAACATTTGTAGGGGTATGAGGAAAGGGCAGGAGTAGTGAGACTAGCTAAAATGCTCTTGCAGATCGTCGACATGGGCTCGACGAACCAAATAACCTTCTTTCATGCTGTAACCATTCTACGATTGGCAGCACTGGTGTCAAATCAATATTAAACCCTGATTGACATTCCTATCTGCCTCCCTTGCATTTTTCCAGCCAACGTTCCCTACCCACATGCCAACAACCTCATCAAAATGGCAGCCGGTGTGGGCAACACCAGAAGTGTACATGCACTGCATACAGCAGATGCCATTTTGGATGTAAAATAGCACTCGTAGGGCTAAAAACTAGGTGTTATGGGGCCAAATTTCATAGCCTCTATTTCTTGTTTCTCCTCCCCAGATATTATCTCCCTCCCTTCTGGGAAAGCGGCTCATATTTGGTTGTGCTTACTATCTAGACTCATCTCTGCAGAATGGCCAGATTCAAGCTTGTTTTCAAATCCTTCCATGGCCTTATACAGTCTTTGCCTGATCTCCAGCCTCTATCCCCTCTAACACTCTTCTAGTTGTCTGACTCCCGTTTTTTTCCCCAGAGCCAATCCTTAACCATTCTTGTAAATCTTTTCTGCACCCTCTCTAAAATCTTCACATCCTTCCGAAAGTGTGATGCCAAGAATTAAACACAGGACTCTTGTTGAGGCTGAAACAGTGTTTTATAAGGTTCATCATAACCTACTTGCTTTTGTACTCTGTGCCTCTATTTATATAGTCCAGAATCCTGTATGACTTTTTAACCCTTTTCTCAACCTGCCCTGCCACTTTCAGTGATTGTACGCATATAGCCCCGAGGTACCTCTGTTCCTGAACCCCCTTTAGAATTGTACCTTTTATTTTATTTCTCATTGCTTTGTTCCTGGGATGACAGGATTGTCGTACGAGGAGAGATTGGGCTGACTCGGCCTATATTCACTGGAGTTTAGAAGAATCAGAGGGGATCTCATGAAACGTTTAAAATTCTGACAAGAATTGACAGGCTGGATGCAGTGATGATGTTTCCTCCAGCTGGCATGTCTGGAACAACGGGTAACAGTCTCAGAATATAGGGTAGACCATTTAGGATTGAGATGAGGAGAAATTTCTTCGCTCATAGGGTGGTGAACCTGTGGAATTCTCTACCACAGAAGGCTGTGGAGGCCAAGTCACTGAATATATTTAAGAAGGAAATAAATAGATTTCTGGGCTCTAAAGGTGTCAAAGAGTATGGGGAGAGCACAGGAGTATGGTATTGAGATAGAGGATCGGCCATGATCATATTGAATGGCAGAGCGAGCTCGAAGGGCCAAATGACCTACTCCTGCTCCTATTTTCTATGTTTCTATGTTCTTCCTACCAAAATGTTTGACTTCACACTTCTCTGCATTAAATTTAATCTGCCATGTTCCATTCCACCAGCCTATTTCCTCCTGATGTCTATCACTACCCTCCTCACATTGGGGGGGGTGGGCAGAAGTCCCACCCATGCCAGCCAATCAGAAGCCAGTAGCTCTTCTGTACTCAACAGCGCCACCAGTGAGGCAGTGGCCATTGCCTATACTACACCACCAGTGTCCTCAGATCGAGGCGGGACTCACGGACAGGTGAGTGATGGTGGGAGGTGTCTAATGATATATGGGGGCACTTGGCAGCATGGGCAGGAGGGTGGGTTTCAGCAGGCCTCCCCTTTCCCAATGCTGGGTTCCTCAATCGAGCACTGAGCGCTTTAGAAGGAGGGACCCTCCCCCTTCATAAACCCTGGGAGCCCACAAGCAAACACACTTGGGTTTGCTTGTCATGCTTCCTGCATGGCGAGCTCCCTGCCTGCCTCTGGGTTAATACCAGCAGCAACAGGATGAGGCCCTTAGGTTAACATTAATTGCTCACCTAAGGGCCTCATTTGGCGGCATGGCAGGAAGGCCATCCACAGGTCTTCCTGCCACAAACTTAATCAGGGTGGAGGCGGGGTCCCTAATTGCCACCCTCCTGTCTGATTAAATTCGTCCCTACCACCAAACCTGCCACATGGGACGGCAAAAGATTCCATCCAATATGTTTGGGTGATGCAGCAGTCATGGTTGAACAGCTGACAGTGTGGGCAAACTCTGAGATGTGGGTGTGAAGCTTGCAGTAGTGCTAAGTGCAGAGAGTGTGGTGAGGCAATGAATGTTAAGTATGAGTCATGACTGATAGGGATTGTTGGTAAGTGAGTGATAGGGGTGTGATGCATTGAGCAATGTATGAGGTTAGTGGTGCAGTTGATGGGATGTGGCATTTGACTGACCACCTTGACCACTCATATGAGGTCACTGAACTTTTTTATGGCACTGCATCCAGGTCCTCAGGGATAGACTCCTGGCATTGAATGCCACAGCTATTTAATCCCACTGCCTTTATAAAGTTTGTCTGGAAGTTCTCCTGGCCCCTGTGGATAGATGATATCTCTCCTCCTGTCCACCTCCTGCACCAAATCCTCCAGTGCAACATTGGAAAATCTTGAAGCCTGCTCTTTGCTATGTTTTACTATTCTGTTTTTTTCCCCACATCAAAACCACTTTTAGAATAATTTCTGGTTCCCACTCCAGCCAAAGTGCACCTCCCCTTTAAGAGATTCAGGCTAGTTTTAAGTTGTGCAAGCCAGCTTGAAATTGTGCTAGCCACAATTTTGCTCATGATTTTGCATCCCCTGCCATTTGCAGCCATTTAACAGTCTGCTTAGTGCTTGCTGCACACAAAAATGATTTAAATTAGCAGGTAGCACAAAGTTTGCATGCTGCCTGCATCAGAAGCAATTGGCATGGGTTAATGACCATCTTGATCCCTGAGCTTCTTTTCAGGGGCAATTGAATTTCACCGCCAGAGGCTCTGCAGAGGTGTTTGGGTGCGCAGCCACTGGGAAACTCCTCTTTGGTCTGTATTTTCTATCAGACACCATTGTTTACTGACAGCACATTGGCAGACAGACTGATAAAAGTCTGACTCTATCTTCAGACCTTCAGAACACCTCTGCGACATATAATACAATAAAAGATAATATATAAATTTAAGTGAAGGACATCTTGGGATGAGAAAACAATGTCCAGATTCTCATTTGAAAAGGGATGCTGACATTGATTTTCTCTTGCCTTTGATAGTTTTGTGTTGAAAGATTTGGACTCAGAATGAAACAGCCACACCTCAGAGCAGTGTAACCATTTGACTGATTCCCATGACTAATAATCAACCTTCACAGTCTGACCAAAGCCAAGGTTCAGCTCAAATCTGATCCCTTTATGTTGGCATGTATCTACATTCCTTGGTATTGGGCCCAATTCAAAGGTTATCACAAGAAGATACTAGTGTTGTCTTGTTGGTAGATAAGGCCAACACAGTGATGGTTACCTTACCCTAAAAGAGAGTTGTTAAAAAATAGATCAATTTCAGGACACACATTAACGTAAAATCAATTTAAAACTATTAAGTTAATGAGCAACTGAGAACTTCCCCCACAGCTTGTTGGTAAATCCACTGCTCGGTGATACTCAGTCAAACAAACTGAGAAGACCCCAGGTTTGATCACCAGTTTCTACTTAGTTAGCTGATCTCAGTTAAGCTAGCTCTGGGTGATCCAATAGCTTTAAGCTATTCTCTAGGTGAACGGAGATGGAAAAAAATTGTCTGGGATTCCGGCTCCTGGTCATTATCCAACAACCCCTTCTTTTCGTCCACATCATACAGAAATCAAACAAGGAGAGAATCGAACTCAACCTAACAAGGATTCTGTACCTCAATCAAGTAGTTATTCATCTTTTTGTGAGCCAAGATAGCATATTGGCTCTGATTGCAGAGGGAATCATGGCAAAGCTTGATGCCATCTTCACGCACAAGAGACACATGTTCCAGCAGGAGTCACTGGCTAAAGATCAGGAACACGAAGCCCATTGTTTCAACAACCCAGAACTGCTCAAGCCAGTTGTGAAAATCTCATGTTTCCCTATCTGAGAATAGGGGGAGGGAAGGGGAAGGGGACAGAGGAACATGGCTAATTTGCACACAGCAAGCTCACACAATAGGCAATGAGATAGGCGACCACATAATCTGTTTTAGTGTGCTGTTGGCTAAGGGATAAATATTAGACCAGACACTGGGGAAAACTCCCCTGCTCTTTTTTGAATGTCATGGGATCTTTAATGTCTACCTGAGAGGGCAGATGGGGCCTCAGTTCAACGATTCATTAGAAAGACATCAATGCAGCATGGGTTAATGTCTATACCAAAATAACAAAAGGAATTTCACATAAATATTTTATAAAGAGTGTTAACAGAAGCATCTAGATCCCTTTGGTTGTTTTTTCTCTCAGTGATCCGGATTGTGTAATGAGCTGCAACTTAATCCCTGTTTCTCCATATCTTCATTTAAGAGTTTTCCAAGTTTTATCTGCATAGGTAATTTGTTTCAGCTGCTGCTTAGAGACACACATTCAAATGTACAGACACAATCACAGGGAGGCATGTTTAACCCCTTCGACATGTTTGCCTGATTCCTCCCCTTCTGATTCTTTTTTGGGTATGTTTCCACAGGTGCTATCAGAATATCAAGAGGTATCCATGGGTTGGTGTTATCAGAAAGAGTCAGCAGAGTATTCAATGATGAGGGCTGAGGGTGGGTGGGGCATTACACAATCTCCAACCTCAATATTCACAATTGCATTGTACACACAATTTTGATGAGGAGCAAGGATCTTGGCTAGCTTTTCCTCTCCCGACTCAGGAACCAATTGGAGAAATCCAATTGACTGAGATCAGCTAGGTCAACACAGGCCAGAAACTTATTTTGTCTATGCGGTTTAGCCCTATATTGGGCAGTCTGTTTATCAACTGACACACTGGGGGAACCCAAACTTGTTCTGTTATATGCTTTCCTCCAGTGCATTGCACAATGAATATGCAATGAGCTGAACAAGACAGTAAAATATTCAGCCTCCAAATGTGTATCCTCCTCAATCGTGGGACAAACTGCAATTCACAGAATCCATGTTGTTTATCTTTGCTTATCTGTCATCTGAATATTTTTAACCACCCACGTTGACCAAAGGACTGATAGTGCTGGCCAAGCAGTTATCAGTGGATGAGCTTTGATGGGGGCCATCAGTTTATTGAGTTGCTGTCCTTGTGTAACAAGAACCATGAAGCAGGCAGGTGTAAGACCTTTGTGACATGAGAAGAACAAGATATGTGATCAATATAACAGGTATTTAAGGTTCACAAAACCAGCACAACGCTGTTAACAGGTAAAAGCTGGAGTACAGTGTGGAAAGTTGCCAGAGACGATAGCACCATCACTCCAAGCAACCCCAGTCTTATTTAATTCTATCCCCTTCTACTAAAATAATAGAATCTTACAGCATAGAAGGACGCCATTCAGCCCATTATGTCTGTGCTGACTCTGTGGGTGGAATCGTCCCAGATTTGCACCAAGTGCAGTAGCAGTCATGAAAAAGGATGTTTTACCCGCCAGATGCAATGGTGGATTTTCGCACCATATCATCCCCTTCCCGTCTTATTAATTATGCAGCTACAGGAAACATGCCATCTCGCTTGGTGGGTGACCTCTGATTTGCCTGTCACACTGTTACCTCTCTGCTTTCTCACTCTGGGTGCAATATTTCAACTACAGCTGTGCACAGTTCTCAATGCTTGCAGCCCAGGACTGCTCCGGTGAAGACATGGTCCCAAAAACCAAGAAGAGTGCAGCCCCCCGATTCAGTGATGCATCTCTGGGAAGCCTTCTGGATGCTGTGGGGGCCCGCCATGACGTCCTCCAGCCCTGCTCTGGCTGCAGGAGACCCATTAGTCTCACCACTCCAGCTTGGAAGGCAGTGGCAGAGGTAGTCAGTGCCAATGCTGCACACAAGAAGTCGGCCATCCAGTGCAGAAAATGGATGAATCATCTCATCCATGCCGCCAGGGTAAGGCAACCATTTCATCACTCTAAACTCACACACTCAAGTCCATCACACAGTCACTGGCATCTCACTCACAGCCAGCTCAAGGGACATCAGCACTCAACCTCTCAAATCTCTATCTGTCCTCATCTCCTCTGGAGGCTGCCTCCTCAGCTCTCACCATCTTGAGGCCACTTGCGCAGATCAACATGTACCCCCACAGACACACTGGGATACCCCCTTTTCCCCAGCACAGCCCTCATCCTGCAGCCTCTTCCCTTGCCTAAGGCCACTCCTCTCCCATCCCAAGCAAGCCTTAGCCCTGCAGCCATTGAAAAGCCACCCTCCGTCTTACAGCTGCTCTGGTACATAGAGACCTGCTCATGAGACCCCCTAAAAGTGAAGTGGTGCTGCCTGCAAAACCTGGTGCTGATGACAGTCAGTGCTGCCCGAAGCAAGGTTGGCAAGCAAACCTCAAAGTCCTGAGCGAAGTGCAACTCACCAGGTGCATGTCGCTTATGTACAGTTGTGAAACACATCAGCCTGCAATCATGCCCACATGCCCGGATGATTCACTGTGGGGAAATGATTCCAGTGAGCAGGGCTTATAATGAGATGCTGAAGTATTGAAATTAGGTTCCTGACATGTGGCAGTGGAAAACATGCCCCGCCATTGATAGATGGAACAGATGATGGCAAACTGGTTTCACGATGGCATAAATCTGATTTTTGGCCTTCTTGCCATATTGTCCACTCACACCCGCCATGATCCCTGCTGCCAATGGGACCAGATGATTCTACCCTGTGAAAGAGCTATCCAATTAGTCCCACATATCCCTTTTTCACATAGCCTGGCAATCTTCTTTCCTTTTCAATTAGAAATCCAAATCCTTTTCAAAATTTACTATTAAATCTGTTTCTGTTATCATTTCAGGCAGTGCATTCCAAATCATAACAACTTGCTGTGCAAAATAAAATTCTCTTCATCTGCCTCCTTTAATCTCCACTGTTATCTTAAGCCTGTGTCTTCTGTGATCTTGGAATTTCCAATTAAGATCACCTTTATCTTGTTCAATGGTGAGGAAAACATTTCCCTTTTTTTTCTAACTTTATTCCTAGGAGTGCTGAAGCCAACTGAAGCACTCAACCACTGTCCCAACTCAGCTCAGCTAACTCAGCGTAAGTCAGCAGATGTAGCCAGAGCCTACTGCTGTGAGTGAAACAGTTGCAAAACTGGATGACAACCATAAAGAAAATGGTGCATAAAAGCAAAATACTGCGGATGCTAGAAATCTGAAATAAAAACAGAAAATGCTGGCAGCATTTGTAGAGAGAGAAACAGGGTTAATGTTTTGAGTCCATATGACTCTTCATCACTTTTCAGGGACTGGACATCCATAGTGAAGAGGAGGTGGTTAGGGGCAGGAGACTGGAAATTGCTGATATGGTGTAGGGCATCAGAGGAATCGTGAATATAGGAGGGAAGAGACTGGACAAGGAGAGAGAGAATGGAGACAAGATAGGAAGAAATGAGTTCCACGGGGTAGCAACAGGCTGTTTGTGGATTTTGGGAAGGAGGTAGGAGTGGGCTGTGCGGGGTTGAGAGACTATAAGGTTGGAAGTTGTGGAGGGAAGATCTCCAGAGGAGATGAGGTCAGTGACAGTCCTGGAAATAATGGCTTAATGTTCGGTGGTGGGGCCCTGATTCAGGGTAAAAAGGAAGAAGTGCCTGAGAGTTGGCGCTCAGCCTCTGCAAGGTAGAGGTAAGTATGCCAGACAACAACAGCACCACCTTTGGCAGCAGGTTTGATAACAAAGTCAGGGTGGGGCTTGAGAGAACGGAGAGCAGCAAGTTCAGAAGGAGACAGGTTGGAGTGGGTGAGAGGAACAGAGAAACCAAGATGGCTGATGTCACGCTGACAGTTCTCAATGAAGAGATCGAGAACAGGTAAGAGGCCAGAGGGAAAGGTCCAGATAGAGGGAGAATACTGGAGGTAGGTGAAAGGATCCATTCAATAGGGGGAGGACTCCTGCCCAAAGAAGTGAGCACAGAGACAAAGCCAGTGGAAGAAGAGTTCAGCATCATGCTAAGCCCAAAATTCATTGAGGTGATAGGATAATGGGATGAAACTGAGTCCTTTGCTGAGTATACAGAATATTCAGCATCTGAGAAGGGAAACTCAGAGGGTATAGTGAATACATGGCAAAGGCTGGGATTAGAAGAAGGGATGAGGTCAGAGGGATGGGAAGAGGTGGAGGGTTCCAGATAGGCGTTGGTATCAATGAGTTGTTGGAGCTTGCATTCCTTGACACCTGAAAGGGAGAGAAAAAGGTTTCTTAAGGCATCAGATGAGACAAAGAATAAAATTAAACTGGGGACAAGGAAACTTTGAGATATGGTGGTGCTGGACAGGAAGGTCAAGTGTGTATATATGGCGGTGCATGGCACTGAGTGTGGGTTTCAGGATGTGGTGAGAACAGCAGTCTGAGGAACATTGTGTGTCTTGGACATACCTGTAATCATGGGTGGATTCGAAACATGTGGAATAGAACGTCAGTTGGAATCTGCATGGGGTAAGTTGGATACGGGGACAGTCGCTGAGGAAATATGGCTGTGAAAGCGAATTTTAGTAAACACCTTGTCAAACACTAGGAGGGAAATGGAAAGCAATGAAGGTGAACAGGGTGAAGGAGACAAAGGGAAATCCTATCTGAGAGAAGAAGTACCTTTTCAAGATAGGCATTTCTGGAAGAGAAGTTTTTTTTAAATTCCTTTACGGGATGTTGGCTTCTCTGGCTAGGTCAGCATTTATTGCCCCTCCCTAATTGCTCTTGAGAAGGTGCTGGTGAGCTGTCTTCTTGAACCGCTGCGGTCCCTGTGGTGTAGGTGTACACAATTTCAAGGTAAAATGAGAACTGTAGCACACACATGAGGAGTGATATTTATTTTTGACTTCAATGTAAAAGAAAATCGCACTGGATATAAAATGGGTTGACAATTCACTGTTGCCTGTTTTGTCCTCTACTGAAGACTTATTTCACCCCTCATCGATGTCCGATAAATGTAGGAATGTTGGATTAGGGGTATCTAGGAAAGGCCTCCTAAGTCACGTATTACCATTTTGTGTTTTGTAATTCAATGTCTATGACTCCTTGGTTCTTACTGGACCTGCGTCACCATAAGCTGACAGCTGATTTTCTGTTTCTGCTTCTTAGCTTCTTTGGTAGTATATTTACTCTGGTGTACATTACCAAAACTTTAATCTCCATGATGCTCCTTTTGTTTCTGAAACTTTCTTTATCCACTTATTCCTAACATGACAGGTAGAATTCATTTGAAGGTACTTAACCTCAAACTATCATACTTAGACACTGAGTTCATTTAGTCACACCCTCTCAAATTTACACCTTCACACCCTTTTTAGTTTCAATTTTGTCATTTAATAAAATATATTTATTTGTGTGGGAGAGGGGTTTTGAGTGGAGAATGATTCACAATGTGCGCTATAGCCATAAATAATACAGGCGATATAATTGACTGCTGGTCTAGTTGATTATTAATAGAATTTTCAAATAATAATTGTTGAATGTTTCCTGAAAATTTCACCCAAGGATAAAACATTTATTGGATTGCATAGGTCTTTATAACCAGCCTTATTTGTTGTCTTCATGTTAATCTTATGAGGTGTAACTCTTTCGAGTACAAACACGTTTCCATCTGTTCCTATTCAGATGAAGTTACATTGTTTCATAGTTTGCCACTGTGAGATTTGAACTCTTGATCTTGGGGTTGCAAGCCCAGTACCATAACCACTTGGCTGTGTAGAACTGCATTTCATGAGTACTTTCCAATTTCTGAGACTGAATAGCCACTTAATAAGACAGTGTTATTACAAAAAGGTATCCTGCCAGAATCAGCTGAAAACCATTTGTTCAAATAGCAATGTCTCATGAATCAGGAGCAGGGTGAAGCACAACTTTTAAGGACAGGAAAAATCATTAAGACCAAACAAGCCTATCTCAAAGATCAAACCCATATCTCTCAACCCATCTCTCTAGAAATCAGCTTCTTCCCTGGAGTACATTGTTGAACTTCCTCAAAATAAATTAGACCCATGTAATGGGAAACCCCTACATGCAAAGTACCTTGTTCCCTTCTTCAATCAGTCCTACAGACAAATACCACTACAGCCTAAATGCATCAGAACTGATCATTCTCTAACCTACAGGGAGTTGTCATTTAACAAAGAGGAGCCAAAAGACCCCTTTGACCTCCATAGGATCAGGCCTACTGTATATTAACAGCACAAAGTTACATAAACACTGCTGAAGTCTTCCATGAGAGCTCAGTTGGCTAGTGCACTGCCCAGTATGCTATTGAACTATTCCAGCCAGAAATTTCCAAGGTTTGTAAGCTGTGATTAGTTAGCTGATCTCTGTGATGTATGCAATTGGGGCATTTGACCTCAGCATCTCTGGACTAGGCAGGGGAAAAATTAACTAAGATTCCTATTTTGATCATTGTGGATGTTTGGTAAGGACACAATCTGCTTAGCAGTCGATTAACTAACAGTATAGAAGCGTTAGACCTTCTCAACACTGCATGGGTTAGGCCTTCCTGGCATAAGCTGGGTTAGGCATCATTAATATTGAAAGAGCTGGGCTGCACCAGCACTGGCTGAGTCAGGCCTCACTAATAACAGATGGATTCATTCTCCTTGACATTAGTTTTGTTAGGCCTCAGGTTAAGTTAGGCTTTGGCAGCACATGGTGAATTAGGCCACGTCTGTATTGGGTGGGTTAAGGATTCATGATATTAGATGGGTTAGGCCTCCCCTATACTGGAGGGATTTGATTTCTCTTTGATCATTTGTGCTGGACCTCACCTGTACTGGATGAGTGAAATCCAAGTAGTTATTGCTAAAGATTTCCTACTTGCTCAGAGCAAGTTCTGGACCAGTCAAATAATTATGTGGGAAGAAACTTGCAAAATTTCACCCTCCCCTTATTTATTTCTGTTACAACAATTGATTCACTTACCATATTAGTAGTTTGAGGAGACAGCAGTGAACAAATTCTATCCAATTACTATATTGTCATATCCCAAGCTAATGTAATCCAAGAAGACTTACAACTGCTTGTCATTATGCCCATTATATTAATGTAGCTAGTGAAAAGGAAGGCTGTACTTCAGTATGGTATTCTTACTCTAGTGAATCTGACAGGAAAAATAACAACCACTATGCTTTTGGAGCAGTATGACCATAATTCTCTGTAGGGTTGGATTTTTATAGCGATTTCCATAGTGGGTCTCAAGCAGAGAAAAAAAAGGACATGCTTTATTTATTGTGATGTGTTTGAATTTATGTTGGGTCTTCCAGCACATTATTTCCTTGCTTGCTGATACAGAAAGCGCCACTCATAGCCCCTCTTATAAATCACCAAGGGTTTTGCCATTTTGCCCCAAGGGTCAAAACAACAATGATTGTGGTCTTTCAGTGAGTAAATAATGGCATTTATCATGCTTCAGTTTATCCTGCTAATTAAGCAATAACAGCTCAAAGTAACCGCACGGGAAGGGAAAGAATTCTACAGAAGACATAAGGAAAACTACAGTTCATACGCTGCTGCTCTATAAGCTAAATTCTGTATTTTCATTACCAATGTTTTTCTGCCAAGCCCCCAAAGATGTGAAAAGTGCTATCTGAAAGGAAAAGAGAGATTTACATTTATACAATTCCTTTCATAACCTCAGAACGTCCCAAAGTGCTTTACAGCCAATTAAGTATTTTTGAAATGTCGTTGTAATATCAGGAAATGGGGAGCCATTTTGTACTCACCAAAGTCCCACTAAGAGCAATGTGATAATGACCAAAAATTAGCTTAGATCAGGGCTGTCAAACACAATTTACATGGTGGGTCTGGTTTGGCATCCTGGTCCTTGACATGGGGCACACTCCCCAAATTTATTTGGAAACACTGGGAGAGAAATTGGTATGCATTTCACTTCCTTTTTTAATGTAAAATGGGTGGTGCATTGTATACTAATTACCAGGCACAGGGTCCTGTGCTGATGTCATGGCTGCCATTATATTACTCCTTACAATTTATAGGCATTCCTGGCAGGCTGCCTAAAGTCAGCATTGAATTAATTCGAATTTGCAAAAAAGGGTACTGTGCCAGTCTTGAAGTTGAAAATTGACAGCGCAGATCTCCTGGGCTGTAAAAAGCAATTGCTGGTATCCTTTGAATGGTATACTGTTGGCTGGATGGAACTGTTATGTGGATCCAACCCATGGGCTGTATGTTTGGTACTACTGCTCTAAATGTTGTGCTTAAGTCTTGGGAGTAGGACTTGAACTTACCACATTCTGACTCAGAGGACAAAAATGCTACCACTGAGCAACAGCAAACACCTGGGTCTCAGGTAAGACAACATTTAAACAGTGGGCAAATTTAACCACAGAACATAAAGGTTTTAAATTTGGAGGTGTCCTTTTGTTTTGAAGTTGTAAAGCACCTTGACTGGCAGTGGTGGAGAGATTTGTTTTCATTTGAAACATGAATTGAAAGAAATGGAAGAACACACATCATTGAGGAATATGGATTTGTGTGCACCGACCATTACTTAAACTACAAGTGTAAACATGAATTGGGCCTCTTCCAAACCCTGAGTGTGCATCTCCTTCTAGAGAAACAAGATCATGAATCGCCCCTCTAGTCTCATTCCAGCATGTAGCCAAACTAGCACTCCCAGACTGTGTGAGCTATCTGGGGAATATTAGAAACTTCACTTTGAAAAAAATTGTCTGTTTCCTTGTGCATTTTCCCAGCTGCAGACACATTTTTAACAACTCTTTCTAAGTGCGGAGGGTTCTGTTTATTTTGTTTATGGTTGTTGCCAAAATCAAACGGAAATGTAAATATTCATAGGTTTTGTTTCTTTCTCCAAAAGGATTTTTTGAGCCAATGTGTATATTCTGTTGTTTTGTTTTGCCTTACGGTGATAATTTAAAAATGCAGTCACAGAAACATAAAATGATTTACAGCATAGAAGGAGGCCATTCAACCCATTGTGTCCATGCCATCAAAAAAGAGCTAGGCAGCCTTATCCAACCTTCCAGCTTTTAACCCATACCCCTGTACATTCGGGCACCTCAAGTGCATTTCAAGTGTTTTTTTAAATACAATAAAGGTTTCTGGCTTGACTACCCTTTCAGGTAGTGAGTTCCAGATACCACCCCATGGGTAAAAAAATTACTCTCAACTCCCCCCTATCCATCTACCAATTATTTTAAATCTATACCCCCTGGTTATTAACCTCTCTGTTAAAGGAAATATGTCCTTCCTATCCACTCTATCTAGGCCCCTCATAATTTGATGCAACTCAACTGAATCTCCCCTCAGCCCTCTCTGTTACGAAAAATATAACCCCAGCCCATCCAATCTTTCCACAAAGCTAAAATTCTCAATTTCTGGCAACATCCTCGTAAATCTCCTCTGTACTCTCTCTAGTGTAATCACATCCTGCCTGTAATGCAGTGACTGAACTGTATGCAGTACTCTAACTACTAGTGTTTTATGGGGCTGGACTTTATGGCATCCCAACAGGTATGTTTTTGGTGGAAGGGGCATGTAAAATACAAGGGGTGGCTAGGCCACCACCTTCTCGGCGACTCCTGACCCAGTTCCAATAATACGGTGGGTAGGTGAGCGCAGAAATTGTCCATTTTAAAATAAATAATTAATGAGCAATTGAGTTTGTTATCAAACCAATTGACCCATATGTCACGCTGCCCAAGCATAGAACAGTTGGCATGGGCAGGCAGATGGGAGTGAGAAGCCCACATATGAAAACATTTATTGTAAAGGCAGGAAGAAAGGTAGGGCTACGGCATTCAGGGATGCTGTTTGCACCTTGGAGTCACCTGTCACCCCCCCCCCCCCCACCCGCCTTATGCCTCTCTACCTGGCCTCAAAAAACCCACCCCCCACCCGTCTCATGAGCTACTCCCTAGGCTGCCCAATTCTTCTCTTCCCAAAATGGCCAGACTTACCTGACTGCCCTGTCAGTCTTGTCTTTCTCAAGGAGATGCTTGCAGTCCCAGTGGCTCCCACTACTCAGTTCTAGCACTGCTGGGACTGCTAGAGTTGGTGGCCAATCAAATTGGCTGGCAGCTCTCAAGGGCAGGACTTCCTCCCACTGAGAGGCAGAAGTTCCACTCTTTGCCTGTTTGGCCTGCTGGCAATGCATTATTCCTGTGGGAGGGGCTTTTTTGGGCTCCATTGGCTGCTGGCCACTTCTTGCAACAGGAGGGGGTGGGTGGGGGCAGGCAAGCAATGCGACCTCCTCATGACATTCTGCCCATGCAGCTCTAACATAACGTCCCTGCTCTTACAACTTTGGCTTCAGCCAATCATGGAAAGTATCCCATATGCCTTCTTGACCACCTTTTTTACCTCTTTAAAACCTTCAGGGATCTGTGGACATTTACTCCAAGGTGCCTCTGTTCCCCTACACTTCTCATAATCCTACAATGTATTTTGTACTTCCTGTCATGTTTGTTTTCCCCCAAATCCATTACTTCACATTTTTCTGGATCAAACTCCATTTGCCATTTTTTTGACCAGCTGAGCAGCCCATTGATATTTTCCTGCAGTCTACAGCTTTCTTCTTCACTATTGCTAGATTGGACAGCAAGACAAATTTTGCAGATTAATTTTGTAATGGCCGCCCTTTGTAAAAGCTTAGTGAACATTGGTTCATTCATGCTGCTCTTCTTTCCTGCCGTCCCCCACCTCAACTCTGCAAATGCTGATATTTGAGGAACTTGCCATAGTTCCTCCCAGGTTGGCAATTCGATTGTGGAAAGCATCAAAACCAGGCCTAAATGTGTGAATTTTCTAGTAAAGCTGTTTGGGTGAGATATCAGAGTCAAAGTGCTCTGTATGATGGAACTACTCCAATAATTCAATGATTCTAATCAGATATCAATCCAGAGTGAGAATCCTGGCTGATTTACCCCATTCTAATCCAAGAACCCTGTGATCAATTTAAGAATATACCAGCACAGTTTTGGCAAAAACTGACTAACTGACTAATGGGCCATACCATTGCAACAGTACCCTTTGGCATTTCAGGTACTTTTAACATAGAAAACTACTGAAGATGCTTCATACAGCTGTGATAGAGAGGACCAAAGATAAAGAAAAGGATAAAGAGCTGACACCAGGCCAAGAGAAAGGAGAAATAGAGAGTCAAGTGGAGAGTTGGGTAAAGAGCCAGAGACTTTAGGGAAAGATGGGCGAAAATTGGGAAGGAAAGGCACCAAATCTTGACTCAGAATGATTGAATTTTTATTTCCGCAGTTCCATTATACAGAGCACTCTGACTTGGCCTGCTCCTTCACCCAGATACCAGAGAAAACCTCTGATTCATTACTCCCATCACAGAAGGGGAAAAACTGTTGACTGATGTGGGAATGACTGCCTTTCCTGAATTGGAACAGCCTGATTTGGAAAGGAAGAGGAAACATCTCTTATGTTTTCTTATACATTTTTTGGAAGGCATGCTTGAACTGAATTGTTTTCAACAAGTTTGGCTGATTTCACCATTACAGCTCAAACAAGGACTGATTATAGGAGATGAGGAACAATCTGTTAAACCCGACGGCTGGGCTTTCTATTTCTAAATTGCATAAAATGAGACATAAACTTCTCAGACATAATATGTTTTTGTTTTAAGTCATTGGGAAAGAAAAATGACTGTGACTTTCCAAGCCGAAAGCATAATCACACAGGCCACTCTTAACACTTTCACTGCCATATTTTGAACAGAACTGAAGCAACTGTGAACTTTATTTCCTTTGCCGTTCATCGGAGGGATCTGATTCATGGTGGACTGCAGTTGTATGGGTGCCAGCTGCCCTCTGGTATCACACCCACCTGTCCTATCTTCATGTGTGAGTCTGGGCATAAGAACATAACAGAAATAGGAACAGGAATAATCCATCTGGCCCTTCAAACCTGCTCCACCAGACAATATCTGATTGCGGTCTGAACTTCATTTTCCTGTCTGCTCCCCATAACCCTTGACTCACTCCCTTGCAGATGAAAAATCTGTCCAATTCAACCTTGAAAATATTCAATGATCCATTCTCCACTCAGGCCTCAAAGCCTAGATTTTATGATCAATGTTATTTTAACACCAAACTGTTTTCTTTCCCATGGGTTACTGCATGTGTTAAAATAATGCTGATCAGGAATGCAGGCTCACATTGAACCATGGGTGGCATTGCGATCAAACCCAAATTTCACCTGACGTTCACATTGTAGCAGGGGTTGCTAAATAGCTATCAATGCAGGAGCCTTTGATGATCTTTTCTCACCATTTATCTCAAGAACCGAAGGAGGTTGTGCCTCTCCAGGGAGACTGTGACCTACTTATGTCAGATGACTGGGCCAGAGATCACTTCCAGCTGTGTGGGTAGCCACCACATGCCAGTACCTCTGAAGGTATTAGTCGTCACACTGTCACTGTGCATGCTAAGCAGGCTGGTGAGACCTTGGAGATCTGCATCAGGGTGCTCTCGTCTTTCAGTGAATGATGGGGACACCAGATTTGAGGTTTGCATTATAGATGAGATAACACAACAATGTTTACATACTCCAACACTCTCATATCTGTGCACTGCACTCTTACCTTCGTTAGAGATCCCTGCCTCTCCAAGACCAGTGGAACGAGCTGGGCATCGGCACTCCATCTCCAGGGCATCCAACTTGTACCTCTTCAGAATCTTCAGGTTTGGAGGGCCTCTGCCAGTTCTTGGCCTCTCGATATTGTTATGGCTTCTCTTCTCCTTAAAGAACAGAGGAGCATTGATTAGTCCACTCTCTACCTGGAGTGCCATGCAGCCTGGCCAAGCCCACCTGAGGAATACCTTGCAGGGCACATCTGAGTTGTGGGTCTCAAACTGCAAAGCAATCAGGCCAAGCAGCCAGAGCTCACTGCCTTGGCTGGCGCCGATGTCATTCACAGTTGGCATTCAGACTCTTAAGCCCCTGAGCACCATGGGGGAATGGCCAGCCATTAACACTTCTTCACACAGATCCATGCCAACTTGGTACTCACCCTTGCTGAGCGCAGCATATCATTGAACCTGGCAACATGGCAACAGCTTTACTAATCAGAGTCCACTTGCCAACCAATGGGCACTCTCTTCACATACAGTATAAATTGTTGTTTCCCCTTGAATTGGTATTCTTGCAAAGTAGCCTGATGAGTACAAGATGAAAAGCTTTGATATGTCTCTTTTTTCAGCAATACAGAGATTAGCAACTATTCAGCCCAATGTGCAATGAACAGGTCTTGTTTTCACCATTTCCTAGAAAAGTCTCATAGGAACATAGGAGCAGGAGTAGGCCATTCAAACCATCAAGCCTGCTCTGCCATTCATTTTGATCATATCTAATCAGCTACTACAATGCCTTTTTCCCACACTAACCCCATATCCCTTTATGTCATTGGTATTTGGAAATCTGTCAATCTCTGCTTTAAACATACTCAATGACTGAGCTTCCACAGCTTATTGGGACAGAAAATTCTGAAGATTCACAACCCTCTGAGTAAAAAGATTTCCCTCATCTTGGTCCTAAGAGGTTTCCCTCTTATTTTGAAATTGTGTCCACAGGTTCTAGACTTCCCAACCAGGGAAAACATCTTAGATAAAAGCAAAATACTGCAGATGCTGAAAATCTGAAATAAAAACAGAAAATGCTGGAAAAACTAAGCAGGTCTGGCAGTATCTGTGGAGAGAGAAATAGAGTTAACATTTCAACTCCATACGACTTCTTCAGAGCAGGGGAAACATTTCCTTTGTTCAAACTTAACACGCTGGCTTCAGATTGAACTACCCCACTTTCAAACAGAATTCATATCATATAATATTCACTCACCCCAGAGGTTCTTTCACAACAAGATTATTAATTAGCCCTTTCTCCTTACATTAGTGATGAAATTTTCCCTCCCAGGACTAAGTCCACTGGCGAAGGCAAGGACAGGGAATATTCCCTGTTGCAGAAGCAGCTGGCCTCATGCAACCCTGGCCTCATTAAATATTTATTTGGCGGGTTTTGCAACATTTTGCATAGCAGAGCAAGTAAATTGCTCGCACACCGCCATCAAATCTGGGCGCCATTTTTCAAAGGCATCCAGACATATCTGACTCACCATTGAAGAAAGAAGATGGACCTTCAGGAACATTCTGACGCTGGAAGATGGACCTCCTTGAAGACATTGAAGCTGGAAGATCCACCTGATAGAGGCTACCCGCAATGATTGCTGCATGTTCTAGGGTCCACGGTCGCTGAAGATTGCCCTCTCAAACTCCAGAGGCAGCCACAGGCTTTCTTCAGGTATGTGTCAATGTGTGCATACCACAGTGGTCCAGGTGCGTTCTAACCGACGTGATTTCCTGATGGCGGTGCAGACGATCAGGCGGGGGGGTGTGTGCATAATGCCAATCGGGCCTTCATCTACAGCCCATTGGCGGGATGCAAATTGTTTTCAGGCTGGCCTCTGGTGGGAATTGTGATCTGCTTTGGCATGGAAGATCCTGTTGTCATCTTACACCAGCATGAAACTGATTTTCGGAGCTCCTGCCACATTGCACCCCCCCTCCCCTGCCCCCACCCACCATTAAACCTACCACAGGGGGCACGAAAAAATTCTGCCCTAGATCTAAAATAGCCTGTTCTGTAGTTAGTTCCTCAACATACTGCTCTAGAAATGCATCTCTAACACACTCCAGAATCTCGTCCTCCACAGCATTGGCGCTAATTATATTTACCCAGTCTATATGCAGATTGAAGCCACCCATGATTACTGTATTACCCATGCTACATGCTTCTCTAATATGATAAATATCATACCCCACACCATCACTATTATTTGGCGGCCTATAAACAACTCCTACCAATGTTTGCTGCCCCTTGTTGTTTCTTAGCTCCACCCAAACGGATTCTACATTTTGTTCTTCCAATCTGAGATTCTTCCTTACTAATGTACTGATCCCATCCCTTATTATCACTGCCACACCATCTCCTTTTCCTTTTTGCCCGTCCTTACTAAATGGCGAATACCCTTGAATATTCAGTTCCCAGTCTTGGTCACCCTATAACCATGTTTCCATAATGGCAATTAGATTATACCCATTTACTTTATTTGTGCCTTTAAGTCGCACACCTTGTTGCAAATGCTGCGTACATTCAGGTAGAGCGCTTGAGTGGAATTTTCCATTCCCGCTGGCATTGGGTGTATTTGGCAGCGTGAGCAGACAATGTGCTGAGAAGGCTAAAAATCAGTTTCACAACGTTGTGAAACCAGCTTGCAATCATCCACTCTGCCTATCAATGGTTCGCCACATTTCCCACCGTTGGACATTGGGAACCTCATTGTAATACATCTGCATATCATGATAAGCCCAGCCTGCCAGAATCATCCCTGCATGCTGGATCGTGTTCGGTGGGCACTGCGGGGACTGGGGTGTTTTATTGACCCCTTTAATCACATTTTGGTTTAAAGTTGTAAGTTTCCTTTAAATTTTGTCTTTAGTTTTACAGCTGACCTGAATTAGGGGCTGTGCTTAATTTGTCCTCATTTTGTTGATTTGGTTTAATTGGTTTAACCTGAAAGATTCCTGCATGCTGGATCATCCGAGCATGTCGGCATGATTGCGCACCAACGTGTTTCACAACAGCAAATATAAGGCGTGCGCTTGGCGGGCTGCACTTCACTAGGGATTTCAAGGTTTGCTTGCCTATCTTGCTTCGGGCAGCACTCACAGTCATCAGCACCAGGCTTCGCAGACAGCACCACATCACTTTTAGGGGGGCTTACAGGCAGCTCTACCTACCAGACCAGCCATAAGGTGTGGGTGGCTTTTTCAACAGCTGCAGGGCTAGGGCTTGCTTGGCGAAGGGATAGAAGTGGCCTCAAGCAAGGTAAGAGGCTGCAGGGCGAGGGCTGTGCTGGGGAAGGAGAGTATCCCAGGGTGTGTGTGGGGGCAAATGTTGATCTGTGAAAATGGCCTCAAGATGGTGAGGGCTGAGGAGGCAGTCTCCAGAGGAGATGAAGCCACATAGACATGTGAGGGCATGTGTGAGAGAATGGGTGGTGATGTTCCTTGAGCTGGCAGTGAGTGAAATGCAAGTGAATGTGTGATGGGCTTGAGTGTGTGAGTTTAGATGATGAGATGGTTGCCTTACCCTGGCGGCACAGATGAGATAATTAATCCTCTATCTGCATTGGATGGCCAACTTTTTCTGTGCAGCATTGGTACTGATCACGACTGCCATCGCCTATCAAGCTGGAGTGCTAATGTTGCTTCCCCTCCTGTGGCCAGAGCAGTGGTAGAGGACATGCCTTCCTGGCATCCAAATGGCACTCAAGGGATGCATCACTAAGCTGGGAGCTGCAGTCTTAGTCGTTTTGGGGCCATGTCTTCTTTGCAGCAATACTGGACTGGAAGCACAGAGGTGTGTGTGCAACCGTACTTTAAATGTGGTGCTCGACACGATGAAGCGGCGAGGTGATGGCGTGGCAGGCAAATGCATAATTAATGCAGTGGGATTGGGATGATATGGCATGAGAAACTGCCATTGCGGCCGGTGGGTAAAATGTCATTTTTCCTGCCCACTGCCGCACTTAGTGCAAATCTGGGATGATTCCGCCCTTTCCGTTTTTGACTTTATTTTGCA